>NW_004443980.1:10700855-10702395 GCF_000243295.1 Trichechus manatus latirostris
TGTGTACTGTCTTACCCTTCACCAAAGTTACCACTTATCTATTGTTTGTTTAGTATTCCCCACCCCCACCCCACCATACCTCGTAACCAACAAAGATTGTTCCTTTTTGTGTGTAAATCTTTTCATGAATTTTTACAGTAGTGGTCTCATACAATAATTGTCCTTTTGTGATTGACTTATTTCACTCAGCATAATGTCCTCCATTTTCATCAATGTTATGAGCTGCTTCACAGATTTATGATTGTTCTTTATCATTGCATCATATTCCATTGTGTGTATGTACCATAGTTTGTTTATCCATTCATCTGTTGATGGGGTTGTTTACATCATTTTGCTATTGTGAACAACGCTGAAATGAACGTGGGTGTACATATGTCAATTCGTGTGATGGCTCTTATTTCTCCAGGATATATTCCTACGAGTGGGATTGCTGGATCCTATGGTATTTCTATCTCTAGCTTTCTAAGGATTATGTCAATTCGTGTGATGGCTCTTATTTCTCTAGGATATATTCCTACGAGTGGGATTGCTGGATCCTATGGTATTTCTATCTCTAGCTTTCTAAGGAAGCGCCATAGCATTTTCCAAAATAGTTGTATCAGTTTGCATTCCCACTAGGAGGTTCGTAGGCTTTTTAATAAATCTACATCTTTGTTTCTAAGGTGTGTCTTTCATAGACAGCATATTGATGGATTCTGGTTTTTTATCCATTCTGTCACTCTCTGTCTCTTTATGGGTGCGTTTAGGCCACTTACGTTCAGTGTAATTATTGATAGGTGTGATTTTATTGCTGTCATTTAGTAGTGCTTTTTTTGTGGTGCTAACATTTTGTTTGTTCCTCTTACTGTCCTGTACTGAATTCCTTTTTTTTTTGTGGATATGTTTTTTTCATTTCTTTTGTTTTTGTAGATTTTGTGTTTACTGAAACTTTATGTTTTTCTTCTTTATTTTGATGAGTAGGTTTCTTAACTTTCTTTGCGGTTACCTTGAAATTTACCCTTATCTTCCCAGTTTGAACCAGTCTTTTATTACTTGGTATTGCCTTGACTTCCTCTCCATTTGAAAGTTCTATACCTACACCGCCTAGTCCCTCTTTTATTGTTCTGACGTTGTTGTCGTTTACAAATTAACCTCTCTGGTTCCCTGTTGTATATCTTTTAGTTTTGATTTATCCTTGCTTGCTTAAGTTCTTTATCTCTTCATTTGACACTTAGGGTTCCAGGATTGATGTTTGTCTCTGTTTTACTTAGTTTTTTGGGTCTCTGCCGTGGAGGAATGGTGCTTCTGTCTATAGTGCCATGTTGGCTCCACCTCATAAATGAGCCATTCTGCATAGATTTTCATGTTTTAATTCCATTTTCAGAAAATCGCATTACCCTATTCATAGCATGTAGCTGGGGGTGAGGGCACATTAGAAAAAATTATTGCAATATGTAATTAAGTCTAATATAGTTAATGTACCAAAATAGACTGATTTCCAATGACAAAGTTGCTTTAATTTTATTATTTATAATTTTATTAAATATCTATTAATTGCATG
>NW_004443980.1:10702495-10731234 GCF_000243295.1 Trichechus manatus latirostris
ATTTTATTAAATATCTATTAATTGCATGCTATGCAATGGGCATTTTACCAAACCTATAAATGTTATTTTATATTTATGCAAGAAATTTTTAAATGGATAAATCTGAAATTTTAAGAAAGTAAGAATGATAATTTGTCAAATATTTTTTTCAATATGATAGTCCACCCCCCACCCCCAGTCAACTGGTAATTAAATAAAAAGTAAATTTTCATGAAGGAGAATATGGTACATTGGTAATTGGGGATCACAGGGTTTTGTGATCCATAGTGTTTTCATTGGCTGATTTTTGGAAATAGATAGCCAGAACTTTTTTCCTAGTCCATCTTAGTCTGAAAACTCTGCTGAAACCTGTTCAGCATCATAGCAACATGCAAACCTCCACTGACAGACAGGTGGTGGCTGTGCATGAGGTGCATTGGTCAGGAATGGAACCTGGGTCTCCCACATAGAAGGTAAGAATTCTATCACTGAACCGCCATTACTTCATTCCTTGCTGATAGAACCTCAATTTTATTCAGGACAGTAATGTCCTCATCCAGGGCAGTGGATCAAGATTGGTCTAAGCCAATAGGACAGTTCCCAGCTTCTCGTTCAGCCATGTAATCCAGATTTGGTCAATGAGAACTAAGTAGAGCTCTATAGTGGGTGAAATTTTTTTCTGTAAAGCTTTTTCTCTCCTGATAAAAGGCAACTGACACAGATATACTACTACTGCCACCTCTTTCTCCTTGCTTCGACTTTGAATGTGAATGTGTCATCTGGAGATGCTCAAACATCTTGCAACTTTGCGAAGACAAGTATAAATGAAAAACCAAGAGAATTGTAGAGAGCAAACTTGTCATAGTTGAGCTGCTGAGCCCAGGCCCAAACTGTCTATTACCAGACTTATTGTTATATAAAACAAACAAATAAATATTTATTTAAGCCATTTTTAATGAAGTATTCTGTTACTTGTAGCTATAAGCAAGCCTAAAGGATACAGAGCATTCTAGAGCACACTGTTGTGCAGGGAGGCCATCTACCCCTTCTCTGTGAGGCAACTTCTCATTCTACATTTGAGGTGGCCATTGAAATGTGCTGCTCAGATCTGCTGCAGATGCATAAATGATGGGCAGCTCCAGCTGCTGCCATTTTGGACCCACCCTCACATTCATGCCAAGGTCATCCTTCCCACAGGTTACTACCAGCCTATGACTGAGCATGACAGGGGAGTTAATGTAGGCCCATTCCTGAAAGATGAGGGACAACTTTGGCTCAAGAACTCTCCATCCACCTGGCTGAACCTTTCTTAGAACCGTGCTGTATCTGAGACTCTCGCTGTCTAATTCTTCTTCCTTTCCCTTCTTCACAAGTATCAGATTTGCATTCATGGTCTGGAAGCTCTTCTTCGTCTTCTCATTCTTCCTCCTCTTTATCCTTCACAAGTACTTATCACGATAAATTTCTTGTATGTCTAATCCCAAGGTCCCTGGGTGACACAAACAGTTAAGTGATTGGTTACTAACCTAAAGGTTGCTGGTTCAAACAGACCCAGAGATGCTTCAGAAGACGGGCCTGGAGATCTGCTTCAAAGAGGTTGCAGACTTGAAAATCCTATGAAACTGTTCTACTTTGCACACATGAGGTTGCCAAGAGTCCGACTAGAATACAACAGGTTTTCTTTTTTTTTATGTTTAATCTGTTCTTGGAGTCTGCTTCTCAGAGGACGCAGTCTAACATAGTACTCTTGACTAAATAAATTAGGAACATAATCTAATCTTAGGAAACTGGAAGAGGCTCAGCCTGACTGAAGCACGACATGAATGGGGACTGGAGAAGTAAGAAGACTGGGATGAAGAGAAAGACCAAATACTCAGGAGAAAAAAAGAAAAGAAATTTGTTGACCAACTGATGAAAGGGGAGAGAGAGAGCCCACCGTGCTGTTGAGCAAATCCTGCGGCCTTCTTATCCCATCACTAGCCAGGTCACCATCGTAGTCAAGAGTTCAAAATAGTCTCTTCAAAGAAATCTGGCCAGGCCAAGAGAAAAGATCTAAACATGGACAGCAGAGGCTCCTAAATGAAACTGCCCAGCCAGATCCTCCCCCACACCAAAGTCCACCATCAACAAGGCCCACCCATGGCATGGAGCTTCCAATCAGCTTTGTAAATACTCCACACTAAAATAAGAGCAGTGAACCAAGAATCGCTAGACATCTGAGGAAAGCCACATGAAGGGAACAGCAACAATTCAGAGATGAAAACACCAAAAAACCATCATCAACATCCTCAGAGAGATAAGAGGAAATATTTTAATCATGAAACAAGTAAGAAACTTTTGAAAAAAATTTATTCAGAGAACAAAAATGAACGCTTGGAAATCACAAATATGATAACAGAAATGAAAAGCTCCAAGAGAGTAAAACAAAATGACAAAGAGCTGGAAATAATTCCAAAAGATGTCTGAGCATTAAAGATCATTAGTTTCCAGATTAAAAGGTTTACCAAGTTCCCAGCCCAGTGGATATATATATATATATATATATATACACACACACACACACACACACACACAAATATACATGTCTCCGCCAAGCCACTCCATCAAGAAATTTTAAAACACAAAGATAAGATAGTTAAGTTTCGGGTGGACGAGTTGGGGAAGGGCGGGGAGAATAGGTTATATACAAACGAGCAACACCTTCAAAACTCTAAGAAAAAAAGGTATTTTAACTCAGAATTCTATTCCCAACCAACCTGTTGTTGTTGTGTGCCGTGGAGTCAATTCCAACTCATAGTGACCCTATAGGAGAGAGTAGAACTGCCCCATAGGGTTTCTAAGGCTATAATCTTTATAAGGAGGCCTGGTGGTGCAGTGGCTAAGAGCTACTTGCAAACCAAAATGTGGGCAGTTCAAATCCACCAACTGCCCCTTGGAAACACTATAGGGCAGTTCTATTCTGTCCTCTAGGGTCGCTCGACTTGATGGCAACTTTTTTTTTTTTTTAAGTCTTTACAGAAGTAGATCAGCAGGTCTTTTCTCCCATGGAGCCACTAGTGGGTTTGAACCACTGACGTTTCCATTAGCAGCCAAACTCTTAACCATTGTGCCACTGGGGCTCCTCCAACCAACCTAGCAAATGTGTAAGTAGAATTAAGATATTTCAGAAATGAAAGTTCTCAGAAATTTTTCTTCCCAAATACCCTTTCTCAGCAAGCAATGCAGGATGTGCTCCTCGAAAAAAAAAGAGTAAACAAAGAAAAGGGAAAACATGAGATTCAGGAATCAAGGGCTCTAATTAAAGGGAGAAGCAAAGGGACTACGTCATAGGACGGTGAGGGAGATCCCAGGACACGGTTGTGCAATAGCCATAGGGAGCAGTCTGTCCAAACTGGATAGGGTCAGAGGATTCTGGGAAAGCCGCCTTCAAGAATATGAAATTGATAGGACACTTGGCATGTTTGAGTATATTAAGAGGGGATTTACACTTCTTGAGGAGAGCTTGGGGATTTAAAAAAATAAATAAAACTAAGTAAAACAAACAACAATATTATTAAAATTATTAAATCCAAGAAAAGCAAAATGTTGTTCAAGAAAAGTAATAATGTCAGTTAATACTACTTGGCTCTGTTATGAATGGTATTTATCTAGTCAAAATAATGTAAATAGTGAATATTGTTTAACAAAATTATATGTTGGTATGGAAGATATATATTTATGGGACAGGGAAGAGGAGAAAGAAGGTTAAATTCTTACTATTTATATTGGAAAATAGATCATGTGTAATACTGATAAATAAAAAAAAAGTAGTCCAGTAATGTTATTTAAAGATTTGGAAGTAAATATAAAAAAAGCATGATTAAGGAGTTAAAAGTGATTGTCTCTAGTAGGAGAAAATTAATGGTGCAGACCAGGAAGAGAAGAGGGCTGCTGATTTTCCTAATAAGCTTTGTAGAACTCTTTGACTCTGTGTGCATGTACAATTTTGATAAAAATAAAAACTTTTTTGAAACGCCTCTCAAACCTGAAGGATAAAACCCAAACCTTAAAAGTCTAAGAGCTCAGCCTGTGGAATCAGAGTGACCTGGGTCCTAATACCACCTCTGCCACTTACCAGGTGTGTAACCTTGGGCAAGTTACCTCATTTCTCCAAAATCTATGAAAACAGGATAATAATAGCTCTCCGAGTTACGGTGCACACCTACTGATTAGCAGCCCTGGCTGTGAAGAATGAATAAAATAACCAGTGTGAAGTCTCAACATTATGCCTGATACATGGATAGTATTGTATAAACTTTAGCTAGAGCTGCTGTTATTATCAGGCTGACATTCAAGGCTCCCTGTAATCTCTCTCCAATCTACCTTTGCAACCTCACATCCTATTATTCTCCTAGACAAACACTAAGCTTGGGCCAGGTAGTTCTTACCAGTTGCCATCAAGTCAATTCCAATTCATGGTGACCCCATGTTTTTCCGGAGTAGATCACCAGGCCTTTCTTCTGAGGCATCTGTGGGTAGACTCAAACCTCCAATCTTTCAGATAGCAGCCAAATGCAATAACCATTTATACCACCCAGGGACTCCAGGCAGTTATCCTTCCTGAAATACTCCACACTTTATCCTGCCTCCTCACTATTGCTCATGCGATTGCTTGTTTTCTTGTTGGCCAACCTATTTTGTTGGAAATAACAATCGAAATGAAATGTATTATGCCTTGTAAAAAACTGGACAATATTTGCATTCATAGACTCTAAATCCAAAATGTCAGTATTTCCTCTTGGGGCTAGAAGCTGAAAGGGGGAGTTCCATTTTTGTTCAAGGTGTGTTAATCTTGAAGTTGCCCAAGGTTGCCATGGTTCCTGTTTGAAATACTTTCTTGACGCTTCCAGGACTTAAGCTTATGCCACTACATCTGAACAAGTGGAAATATCCTCATTTGAATGAGATAGGGCGATGGGGAGGGTAGGATTCATGTAAGACAGGTCAGTGCTGGAATTAGAAATATAAGCCAGGATTTTTGTGTCTCAGTTACAAACTGATCTTTGCCGCCACTGACACTGAATATTTCCAGCTTCATTTTTTCTTGGTGATTGGGAGCAATTTATTTTGTAAGCCAGAGATGGTCTTTTCCATTTTCCTCCTATGGTACAATTGAAATGGAAAAACAACAACAACAACAAAAAAAACAAACCAGTAACCATTTGCTTGTAATTCTTGAAATATAGGCTTCTGATTTTTAGGTAAATTGTCAGAGCCAATTATTTTATTAGAGAGTGAGAGACTTCATTAGAATGTAAAGATGAGCACGTTCTGGCCTAAAAAAAAAAAAAAAAAAAAGTTAAACCAAGGAAACTTAAGCTAATTAACTTTGACAATTCACAATTCATACTCTTCCGTCAACTACACAATCATTTTTAATTTCACAGTCATCGACAGAAGAGTTCTTTGGCCATAAATGAAAATTGTGTTTTTATGAGACTACCTGTCTCCAATGACATTTATGTCCCATGGTACTTTCTTGCTTCTTGCCTACTTTCTTAGACACTTTTGGTCTCTGATGTACACAGGGAGTAAACGGTAATATGGGAATAGCGTTAATTGCTCTCGATTGCTTAAAATGATCACAGAATCTCATAATTTTATGAAGTTCACAAATTTCATAAATCTGTTTAAACTATTTTCTTTTGAAGATTTAAAGTAAAAGGAGGGGTAATATTCTGTTTCTTCTAACTGCCACTCTAGGCTGAATTCAAATGGACAGACTGTCCAGAATCTTATCCACATTAACCAGTGTTTCAGCATTTATTTTCCTTGCCGTCAATATTTTGTTGGTATTAGCTGACACTTTGTGAGTGTCCCTAAGGCATATGACAATAAATCAGTTGCTGTGAGGTATAGATTTTGTATGGACTAGGATATTCTCTTTCATCATAGGGTAAGTAAACAGTTTATGAAGGATTGTGTCCTGAGAGCTGTATTAGTTTTTTAGACATCAACAATAAAGTAAGACATAAGAGCATTGTAGTGAAAAGCAGAAATTTTGAAAACCCTCAGGTTTGTAATTTTTTAAGAACTGTGGTTAGGTGTTCAATACCCCCATTCCCTTGGCTTTCAGAAAGAATAAAGTAGAAAAAACATTTATATGAGCAAAGGTCCTCTAAAACTTAAGCTTTAGTTTCAATTTCTCAGTTCTGTTCCTTTGTTCTCCCTACCAAGCCAGATACTATTGCTTAGGACACTTCAGGAACATTTAGAGCAAACCCAGTCTCTATTTTAGATAATTTCTTATAAACTTGGAATTAACCCATGGCCATCCTTTAATTCTAATTACTTTATTTCTAATTACTTTGTGTATTGATGTTTTTATTCATTCAAACATACTGTGCCTGCTTAAATGTCATGGCATGAAGTCCTGGATAGTAGACAAGGACATGTTGCCAATAAAACATTGCCAACTACAGGTTGAGACTGTTCTTAAAATAAGAAGGTCAAATCCAAAAAAGGACCTGTAAACCAAGTTCCCAGGGCACCCTAGTATGTCCTTGACACCAGTGATTAAACGTCAAAATAATACTGAATATCACCTCTTACGGTTCAAAAATTTCATCTGATAATGCCATCATCCTTGGGTTCAATACTACAGTAACTTCAAGTACAAGAATTGCCAACTCTTCAATCCTCACAGATTGCTTGACAAATATCTTCAAAAACTGGGCAGTTCTCAAGTGGTAATTCCACTAAAGGATATTATGCTTGGTAAATTAATTCAAAGGCTAAACTTCTATACAGAGTGGAAAACAACTAACAAATCAAAGGGACAACAAAAATAAAAAAGACAACAGCACAAGATATGCATTCCATAGAAATGGTTTGCAGCCTTTCAAACAGAAGAAGACAAGAAAAAACAAACATTTCCAGAAACATGGCACATGACTAACTCATTAGTTCACTTGAAGCGGCTGAGTGGCATTGAGGGCTGCCTTGTATTGGCCCATATAGATGATGTGAATTCAAAAGCTTTTTGTTTGTGATGACTTCATTGCTACCTATGCAGGACTCAGGAGTCCCTGGATGGTGTTCATGGTTAAGTGTTCACTACTAACCAATTGATTTGGCAGTTTGAATCCACCCAGATTTGCAACAGAAGAAAGACCTGGTGATCTACTTCAGAAAAATCTGCCATTAAAAATTGTATGGAGCACAGTTCTACTCTGACACAAATGGAGTCCCCATGAGTCAGAACCGACTCTATGGTAACTTTTCTTTCTTTCCTTATGTTTGTTTGTTTATGCGGGATTCACTCAATTACATGTGTTGACCACATACTTTTTCCATAGCAATCTTCAATTTGGAGGCTCTAGAACAACAGTCTAATGGCTGACAGGGCCTCACATTCCTTCCTACACAGTTGATGCCACTGCCTAGAGAAACATCTTCCTGATTCTAGTTGATAACTGAGCATTAGGTTTAATATTTTCCTAATTTCTTTGACTTTCTTATTCTACTTTTTTCTGTTTCTCCTTTCAACCACCAGTGGTGCACAGATTGGGGGAAAACAGTTCACAAATTATTTCTGGTTTAACATTCCTCATTTTCAAGTGTGCTTTTCAGACTTTAATTAAACCCTTGTGTCCCTGAGGGACTACAAGGAAATACTGTTTTTTCTGCTTTCTAGAAAGGGACAATGAAAATGGAATAATGAATACAGACAGTAAAAGTAGAAAGGAGCAATAAAAAAGAAGCTCTCCTGATTAATCTGAATTTAGAATTTTTTGCCTTTCCTCAGACCTAAGCGCACACCATTAAGCCTTTTAGGGGAATGTGTTATCTTCAGGGCATAAAGAGGTACTGTATTCTATCTCATGAGAAAAAATTCTCATTAACTAATTTCTTATAGACGTAACATTATATATATTAAAATACAAAATACAAGAAAACATTTTTCACTTTCAGCTTATGAGACTGACCACAATGTAATTATAATTTGATAAATTGACCTTAAAACACATAATTTTATAATCTGATAGAAGTATAATTTATCAAGACAAGTTAGGAGAGGCAGAGCCAACATGGCACTATAGACAGAAGTGCCATGCCATCCCTCTGCAGCAAAGACCTGAAAAACTAAGTAAAACAGATACAAATGTCAATCCTGGAATCCTAAGCATCAAATGAATGGGTAAAGAACTAGATCAAGCACTGAATGGAAGAAGAAACTAACAGAGAACAGAGAACAAGGAGAGCTACAGAGTGGAGGTCCCCTGCCAGCTAACGCAGCACAGATTCACCATCTTGGATTACAGCCACCAAGGACCCTGGACAGGGATTACAGGAAGGCCACTTCACAGAGCTCCCAACAGGAGACACAGCACCCACTCCGCGTATCACATCCTCTCCCTTCCCTCCTGCCTCTCTGCACCATGTGCTGAGCACCATGTCCCTGAGTGGTACTTGTGCAAACCTCTGGATCCGTGGAACCCATCCCATGCTGCCCTCCAACCCTGTCCTACTGGCCACAGTTGGTGCCACACACAACCAACTCCTGCCCATCCCCCCCCACACACACTGGACCTACCCTGCTGCAGCAAAGTTGAGCAACTGGCCTTGCCCACCTGCACAACGTGGTGAGAACTATCGTGCCCATAGATGAGCAAGCAAAACAACACGCCCAGCCTGCCCACCCAGACATAACCAAATAAAACAAAAAAGCTGGATGAAACAAACAAACCAACCATCAATAAACAAAGAAAATAATTCCTGACTGTCTCAGAGACAGCAGATATTATCAAAACATATTTAAAAAAAAAAGACAGGATGGTTCCAGTAAGTGACCAAAATAAAACACTAGATGACATTCTGGTAGAAGAAAAGGCACTGGAACTACCTGATAGGGAATTCAAAACTCTAATATTCAGGGCTCTCCAAAGAGATTAGGAAAGAGATGAATGAAAATATAGACAAAACTAAGGAAAAAATAGAGAAAATCAGGGAAAACACAGTCAAAGCAATGGAAGAATTCAGGAAAATAATACAAGAACAAAATTTCAAAATAAATAATTAGAAATCATACAAAAAACATCAATTAGAAATCCAAAAGATAAACAACAAGATTTCAGAAACAGACTATGCAATAGAAGGTTTTAGGAGCAACTTTGAAACAGTGGAAGACAAGATCAGTGAAATTGAAGACAAACCCTTGGATACCACTTTGCTTGAGGAAAAATCAGAGAAAAGAATGAGGAAAATGAAGGAAATCTAAGAATTTGATTGTGGGATACAATCAAGGGCAAAAATTTGCATGTGATTAGAGTTCCAGAACAGGAGGGGAAAATGGAAAACATGGAAAGGATCATTGAAGACTTGCTGACAGAAAATTCCATATAGGATAGAAGTCACATACAAAGGGGAAATAATAAGACTAAGCTATGATTACTTGGAAGAAAGCATGCAGGCAAGAAGGCAATGGGATGACATATATAAAACCCTGAAAGAAAAAAATTGCCAACCAAGAATAATATGTCCTGCAAAACTCTCACTCAAATATGATGGTGAAATCAGGACATTTCCAGATAAACAGAAATTAAGGGAATATGTAAAAACCAAACCAAACTTAGAAGAATTATTAAAGGGAGTCTTTCTGTTAGAGAACAAACAACATCAGACAACAACTTCAGTCTAGGACACAAGACACATCAGTCAGATACCAACCTAGCTAATGAACCCTCAAGGATAAAACAAAACTTAAAGATTTACAACAGGGAACCAGAGAGGTCAATCTGTAAATGAGAACAACATCAGGAAATAAAAGAGGGAATCAATGATGTAGGTACAGAGCTTTCAAATAGAGATGAAGTCAGTCCAATATCTAGTAATAAAAGACTGGTTCAAACTTAGGAAGATAAGGTTAAATTTCAAGGTATTCACAAAGAAAGGTAACAAAGCTGCTCATCAAAATAAAGAAGAAAAATAAAAAGTGTCCATAAACACAAAATCTACGAAAATGAAATAAACAAAAAGAAAATTCATAAACAAAAGGAATTCAGTACAGTAGAGTAAGAGGAACAAAGAAAACGTTAGAACCACAAAAAAAAAAGCACTACAAAATGACAGCAATAAAATCACATGTATTAATAATCACACTGAACATAAATGGCTTAAATGCACCCATAAAGAGATGGAGAGTGACAGAATGGATAAAAAACGGGAGCCATCAATATGCTGTCTACAGGAGACAAACCTTAGAAACAAAGACATAAATATATTAAAAATTAAAGGATGGAAAAAATATATCAAGCAAACAGCAACAGAAAAAGAGCAGGACTGGCAATACTAATCTCAGATAAAATAGACTTTAAGGCAAAATCAACCATAAAAGACAAGGAAATACATTATATAATGATTAAAGGGACAATCCACCATGTGGACATAACCACAATAAATATTTACACACCCAATGACATACATAAAACAAACTCTAACTGAAAAGAGAAATTTATGGTTCCATAATAATAGTAGGAGACTTCACCAGACCATTCTCAGTAAAGGACAGAACATCTAGAAAGAAAATCAACAAAGATACAGAAGATCTAAAGGACACAATCAGCCAACTTGAACTCACAGACATATACAGAACATTACACCCAACAGCAGCAAAGTATACATTCTTTTCCAATACACAAGGAATGTTCTCCAGAATAGATCACATCTCAGGCCACAAAGCAATCATCAGCGAAATCCAAAACACTGAGATAATACAAAGCATCTTCTCTGATCACAACACCATAAAAGAAGAAATTAATAACAGGAAGAGCAAGAAAAAAAATCAAATACATAGAAACTGAGTAACATCTTGCTTAAAAATCACTGGGAATTAGAAGAAATCAAAGATGTAGTAAAAAAATCCCTAGAATCAAACAAGAATGAAAATACATCATACCAAAACCCTTGGGATACACCAAAGGCAATGTTGAGAGGTCAATTTATAGGAATAGATGCACACATAAAAAAAAGAAGAAAGGGACAAAATCAAAATGTTAGCTATACAACTCGAACAAATAGAAAGAGAACAGCAAAGGAAGCCCACAGCCACCAGAAGAAAGGAAATAATAAAGATCAGAGCAGAAATAAATGAAAAAGAGAATAGAAAAACAGTAGAAAGAATCAAAAAAACAAAAGCCACTTCTTTGAAAGGATCAACAAAATTGACATACCACTGGCCAAACTGACAAAAGAAAAACAGTAGAGGACGTAAATAACCCAAATAAGAAATGCAATGAAGAACATTACAAAAGGCCCAACTGCAATAAAAAGGATCATAACTGAGTACTATGAAAAATTATACTCCAACAAATTTGAAACCTAGAGGAAATAGACAAATGTCAAGAAACACACTACTTACCTAAACTAACATAAACTAAGGTAGATAATCTGAAAAGATCCATAACCAGAGAATAGATTGAAAAGGTAATTAATGCCACCCCCCTCCCCCCAAAAAAAGCCCTAGCCCAGATGGCTTCACTGGAGAATTCTACTAAACATTCAGAGAAGAGCTCACATCAGTACTAATCAAACTATTTCAGAACTTAGAAAAGAAAGGGATACTTTCAAATTCATTCTATGAAGCCAGCATAACCCTAATACCAAAACCAGGTAAAGACACTACAAAAAAAAGAAAATTACAGACAAATGTCTCTCATAACTACAGATGCAAAAATTCTCAACAGAATTCGAGCCAATAGAATTCAGCATCATATCAAAAACACACATACACACACAGAACCAAGAGGATTCATACTAGGTATTTAAGGATGAACATTAGAATATCAATCAACATAATCCACCACGTAAATAAACCAGAAAAAAGAATCATATGATGATCTCAATCGATGCAAACGAAGGCATTCAATAAAGTCCAACTTTCATTTCTAATAAAAATTATCAATAAAACATGTACAGAAGAGAAATTCCTCAGCATAATAAAGGACATCTAAACAAAACCAACAGCAGACATCATTCTCAAAGCAGACAGGCTGCAAACATTCACCCTGAGAACAGGAACAAGACAAGGATGCCCTTTATATCCCACTCCTATTTAACATTGTGCTGAAAGTCCTAGCTAGAGCAGTAAAGCAAGAAAAAGAAATAAAGGGCATCCAAACTGGTAATGAAGAAGTAAAACTGTCCCTATTTCCAGATGATATGATACTATACATAGAGAACCCAAAAGACTCCACAAGAAAACTACTGGAACTAATAGAAAGATTCAGCAGAGTAGCAGTATACAAAATAAACATACAAAAATTAGTTGGAGTCCTATATACCAATAAAGAGACATGCTTATTCAATCTGTATGTTCAGCAAATAATCTAAAAAGTTGGACTATGTGAAGAAGAATGGGGCATTAGGATTGGAGGAAGACTCATTAACAACTTGCGTTATGCAGATGACACAACCTTGCTTGCTGAAAGTGAAAAGGACTTGAAACACTTACTGGTAAAGATCAAAGACTACAGTCTTCATTTCAGATTATACCTCAACGTAAAGAAAACAGAAATCCTCACAACGACCAATAAGCAACATCATGATAAATGGAGAAAGGATTGAAGGATCACATTTTACCTGGATCCACAATCAATACCCATGGAAGCAGCGGTCAAGAAATTAAACAACACATTACACTGGACAAACATGCTGTAGAAGACCTCTTTAAAGTGTTAAAAAGCAAAGATGTCACTTTATAGACTAAAGTGCACCTGATCTAAGCCATGGTATTTTCAATTGCCTCATATGCACTCGAAAGCTGGACAATGAATAAGGAAAACCAAAGAAGAACTGATGCCTTTGAGTTGTGACAATGGCAAAGAATATTGAATATACCATGGACTGCCAAAAGAATGAACAAATCTGTCTTGGAAGTACAGCCAGAATGCTCCTCAGAAGCGAGGAGGACAAGACTTTGCCTCCCATACTGTGGACATGTTATCAGGAGGGACCAGTCCCTGGAGAAGGACACCATGCTTGGTAAAGGGGAGGGTCAGCGAAAAAGAGGAAGGCCCTCAAAGAGATGGATTGACACAGTAGCTACAACAATGGGCTCAAGCATAATAACAGTCTTGAGGATGGTGCAGGACTGGGCAGTGTTTCATTCTGTTGTACATAGGGTCACTATGAGTCGGAACCAACTCAACAGCACCTAACAACAACAACAATAAACAGAGCTATGAAAAGAAAATCAGGAAAGCAATATCATTTATAATAGCCCCTAAAAAAAATAAAATACTTAGGAATAAATCTAATCAGGGACGTAAAAGACCTATACAAAGAAAACTACAAAACACTGCTGCAGGAAACCAAAAGAGACCTACGTAAATGGAAAAAATATACATGCTCATGGATAGGTAGATTCAACATTGTGAAAATGTCAATTTTACCCAAAGCAATCTACAAATACAGTGCAATCTCAATCCAAATACCAACAGCATTCTTTAACGAGATGGAAAAACTAATCAACTTTATAATCAACTTTACCTGGATAAATAAAGCATTATTGAAGAAGAACAAAATAGGAGGCCTCACACTACACGACCTCAGAACCTACTATACAGTTACACTAGTCAAAACAGCCTGGTACTGGTACAAAGACAGATACATTGACCAATGGAATAGAATTGAGAATCCAGATGGAAATCCATCCACCTACGGTCACCTGATCTTCGACAAAGACCCAAAGTCCATTAAACAGGAGAAAAGACAGTCTTTTTAACAAATGATGCTGGAAAAACTGGATGTCCATCTGTAAAAAAGTGAAACAGGACCCATACCTCACATCATACACAAAATCTAATACAAAATGGATCAAAAATCTAAATATCAAACCAAAAACTATAAAGATCATGGAAGAAAAAATAGGGTCAAGGCTAGAAGCCCTAATATACGGCATAAATATGATACCAGCTGTAACTACAAATACACAAACACCAGAAAAACTAGATAACTGGGATCCTCTAAAAATTAAACACTTATACTCATCAAAAGACTTCACCAAAAGAGTAAAAAGAGAATTTACAGACTGGGAAAAAAATTTTGGCTATGACATATCCAACAAAGGTCTAATCTCTAAAATCTATAGGAAAATCTTCTACAACAAAAAGACAAATAATCCAACTAAAAAATGGACAAAGGATATGAACAAACACTTCACCAAAGAAGACATTCAGGCAGCTATCAGACACATGAGGAAATGCTTGCAATCATTAGCCATTAGAGAAATGCAAATCAAAACTACAATGAGATACCATCTCACCCCAACATTACTGGCACGAATCAAACAAACAGAAAATAACAAATGTTGGAGAGGCTGTGGGGAGATTCCAACTCCAATGCACTGCTGGTGGTAATAACAAAATGGTACAAGCATTTTGGAAAATGATATGGTGCTTCCTTAGAAAGCTAGAAATAGAAATACCGTATGATCCAGGAATCCCACTCCTAGGAATATATTCTAGAGAAATAAGAGCCATCACATGAAAAGACATATGCACACCCATGTTCATACTGTTCACAATAGCAAAAAGATGGAAAAAATCTAAGTGTCCATCAACAGATGAATGGATAAACAAACTATGGTATATACACACAATGGAATACTACCCAACAATAAATAATAACGATGAATCTGTGAAACATCTCACTACATGGATAAATCTAGACGGCGTTATGCTGAGTGAAATAAGTCAACCACAAAAGGATATATACCATCTGAGACCACTATTATAAAACTCATGAAGAGTTTTACACACAGAAAGAAACAATCTTTGATGGTTACGAGGGAGGGAAATATACTAACTAGACAGTAGATAATTGGTAAATTTGGTGAAGGGTAAGACAGTGCACAATACTGGAGAAGCCAGCACAACTTGACCAAGGCAAAGTAACAGAAGCTTTATAGACACATCTAAACTCTCTTAGGGTCTGAGTTACTGGGCTGAAGGCTGAGGACTATGGTCTTGTGGGACATCTGCCTCCACTTGCATAACATAGTTTATAAGGAAAATGTTCTACATTCTACTTTGGGGAGTAGCGTCTGGGGTCTTAAAAGCTTGTAAGCGGCCATCTAAGATATATCTACTGGTCCCTCACTGTCTGGAGCAAAGGAAAATGAAGAAAACCAAAGATACAAGGGAAAGATTAGTCCAGGGGATTAATGGACCACAACTACCACAGCCTCCACCAGGCTGAGTCCAGCATAACTAGATGGTGCCTGGCTACCACCACCAACTGCTCTGACAGGGATCACAGTAGAGGGAACTGGATACAGCTGGACAAAAATGTAGAACAAAATTCAAACTCACAAAAAAAAAGACCAGATTTACTGGTCTGACAGAGAATGGAGAAAACCTGAGAGTATGGTCCCTGGACACTCTTTTAACTCAGTTCTGAAGTTGCTCCTGAAGTTCACCCATCAGCCAAAGAATAGACAGACCTATAAAACAAACAATAATACACGTAGCTCAACCATGTATACAAGACTAAATGGGCACACCAGCCTGGGGGCAAGGACAAGAAGGCAGGAGGAGACAGAAAAGCTGGATTAATGGAAATGGGGAACCCAAAATCGAGAAGGGGAATGTTGACACGTCAAGGGGTTGGCAACTGTCATGTATTGAATTGTGTCCCCCCAAAATATCTGTCAACTTGGCTAGATCATGATATCAGTATTGTATGATTGTCTACCATTCTGTCATCTGATGTGATTTTCCTATGTGTTGTAAATCCTATCACTATGATGGGATGAGATGGATTAGTGTTGTTTACATTGATGAGATCTACAAGATTAGACAGTGTCTTTAAGCTAATCTCTTTTGAGATATAAAAGAGAAAAGCAAGCAGAGAGACATGGGGACCTCACACCACCAAGAAAGAAGTGCCAGGAGCAGAGCACATCCTTTCGACCTGAGGTTCCTGCACTGAGATGTTCCAGGACCAAGAGAAGACTGATGCATCACAAGGACCTTCCTACAGACCCGACAGACAGAGAAAGCCTTCCCCTGGAGCTGATGCCTTGAATTTGGACTTGTAGCCTACTAGACTGTGAGAAAATAAATTTTTCTTTGTTAAAAGCCATCCACTTGTGGTATTTCTGTTATAGCAAAATACACAAAATAATATGTGTATTAATTTTGTAATGAGAAACTAATTTGCTCTATAAACCTTCCCTAAAGCACAAAAAAGACAAGTTAAAATATAACTAACATCTTTAAAATCCACACATAAGTGGATATAAAAGAGTTAAACAACAAAATCTCAACGAGGCAGCAACTGAAAAGTTTTAACCACATTTCCTGAGGCGAAAGAATATATTTGTTAGTGGTGATGACTTGAAGCACTTACTGATGAAGATAAAAGAACACAGCCCTCAGTACAGATTACACCTGAACACGAAGAAAGCAAAAATACTTAAAACTGGACCAATAAACAACATCATGATAAATGTCAATGAAATTGAAATTGGCAAGTATTTTCATTCTTCTTGGATCAACAATGAATGCCCATGGAAGCAGCAGTCAAGAAATCAAGCAACATACTTCGCTGGGCAAATCTGGTGCAAAAGACTCACTAAAGTGTTAAAAACAAAGATGCCACCTTGATAACATGCGCCAGACCCAAGTCATATTTTCAGTTGCCTCATATGACTCTGAAAGCTTGAAAACGGAAAAGGAAGGCTGAAAAAGAATTGGCACATAAGAATTGGGGTGGTGGTGAAGAACATTAAATACACCATGGACTGCTAGAAGTACAAACAAAGCTGTGTTGGAGGAAGTACAGACCGAATGCTCCTTAGGATGGCAAGATTTTTCTCGCTTACTTTGGACATGTCATCAGGAGGAACCAATCACTGGAGAAAGACCTCGTGCTTGGTAAAGTAGAGGGTCAGTGAAAAAGAAGGAGATCCTCAATGAGAAGGATTGATACAACAATGGGCTCAAACATGCCAACAGTTGTGAGGATGGTGCTGGACTGGGCAAGGTTTCATTCTATTAGCCATAAAGTCGCTATGAATCGGAGCCAACTCAAAAGCACCTAACAACAAAATACAAAAAAATAACCATAGAAAACATTTAGGGGTGGGGGTTGTGAAGAAGATCCTTGAAGTATTATTTATCCTTTCTTCCAAATTTCACAACAGGGCAAAGATAATTTTATTTTTCAAAGCACATGCTATAGGCATGTTTCAGCAGAGAAGGCATTAAAATAGAGTTGCCCCTTCTGTGAGGTCTAGTGTTGCACAAGTCTTTTTAACAGCTGATAGGAACAGAAGCAAATAGATACAGAAATCAAGGCGATGAAGACACTCACATCTAAAATTTATAGCTTTAGTAACCACAGACAGAGAAATGAAAAGATTGCAATGCTCTGGAGACATGACATCAGAAAGAAAAGTTTCTAGCATGGGCCAGTTTTGAATTGGTGGAGGAGCAGGAATGACGTAAAATCAAGTGGTAAAGGAAGCAGAGGAAACGAGCAAAACCATTTTCTTCTGTCACCAGTTTCCAAGCGTAGCAGTCACTGTGGTTGACTTGCAACTATCCATTCCACCTACTAGATAATCAGTCCAGACTAATTGTGGTAATCTCAATTCTCCTAGCAAGAGATTGGTTTAGGAATGGTCCTATAACCCAATGAGAAACAATCTGATGGGAGGTTTCCAGGAAAGATTTCTTCACTCCTATGAAGGACGCAGAGGAAGAGATAGTCTTCCTTCCTCTATTGGGTAGTATCATGTCTGGATGTGATGCCAGGAATATTGCAGTAGTCTTGAGCCCATGGAGGGAGCCAGCTCGAGGGAAAAACTCATACTCAGAAGATGACAGAGTGGACAGATGGAAAGAACTTCTGATATTTGATGACATCATTGAATTACTACATCAATTAACCGTGAAGCCTCCTCTACCTCTGGACTTTAATTTATGTGAAATAATATGTTTCCTCATGCTTAAGCCAGTTTAAATCAGGGTTTTCTGTTAACTATTAATCAAGAACATTCCAATCTATATAATTAATTAGGAAGATTGAGAATTTCACTGGAGCTCTTGCATGCCTATATTTTAAATATCATTTCCATAATGTATATTCATACTTAAGTTAAATGAGCCTACTTCATTCCATAATTTGAGTTCTTCTCTTTCCAACTCTTAGTTCCCTTTTGTAAGTCCTAACTCAAGAATGCCTTCATGTATTGTTTAGTAGAAAGATGCCTGAACTAATTGACTTTAAACGTTTTTGCAACCAAGATTTTGGTGTTCAGAATGGGAAAATAAGTAAGCAGCAGGAGTTAGAGAATGATAAAAAAGGATCACGTGTAATCCCTTTGAGATCATATAACAAATGAGATAATAAAGAAGTCATAAACTAGCAAATTCTATAGTCCAAAAGATGTGACTAGAAAAATAGAATTTATTAAAAAAATTTCTTTATTCTTCTCCTCACCCTTCCACCACCTGATGATTATGTTACTAACATAACATAATATGTTCTCCATTCTATACTAGCAATTGAGAGCTAAACATTTACTGTAGGTATCCATGTTTGTGTTGGTGGGATTAAGGAATAACAAGTATTAAAGAATAAGTGTTATTTCAGGGATATGCAAGCCAATATTTCTGAAACTGAAAAATTGCATGTCTTTCAGAAAGAGTATGTTTAGGTTGAAGTTCAACTTTTTAGGGTAGCATGGGAAAAGCACCACTACAATGAATGGCAGGTTTGAATAATAAAGTGAAGTGAGATGGCCTATAAATGGGGTCTCTTACGTCTTATGGGGTCCCTTTATATGAGTCCTCTGTCCTTTTTCCAAGAGTCTTTTCTCCTTAGTTTGATAGTAATCATAGCACACAAATATAAGATAACAAAAGGGGAAATATAGTGGAGGAGACATTAATTCTTGTACCTAGCATTCTTAGGAATACATTCCTTCCTTTCATATTTATATAGCCTTTTTTGTAGTGCTTTTATATTTATAGGTTTCAGCCTGATTGTCTCTCACCTAAGCTATTGCAAACTCTTGGCCTCTGTTACTTTCCACTTGAAATAAATCTCATGCTTCCATCCAAGTTGTCTTTGCTCAAGCTCTAATTTATTATTCTCATGGCAGTCAGAATGATCTTTTAAAATATTTGCATAGTACGTCATCTTCCATCATCTTACATTTAGCCTTTCTGTATTCTTATATTTAAGATGTATTTCTTTAAGCAGCAGTTGGGCTTTGTTTTCTTATCCAGTTTGACAATTCTTAAATTTTAACTACAACATTTAGTTCACTTACATTTAATGTAATTATTAATATATACATTTTATTTAAACCTACCGTAATATTTGCTTTTTATTTATTCTTCCTGTTCTATGTTCTAGTTTATCTCATTTCTTGCCGTCTTTTGGATTGATCTTACTATTAATTCTATTCAAGTTTCCTCCCGCTACTAGCTTCCAAAAAAAAACCCCAAACTCGTTGTCATCGAGTTGATTCCGACTCATAGCAACCCGATAGGACAGAGCTGAACTGCCGCAGTGTTTCCAAGGAGCAGCTGGTGGATTTGAACTGCCAACTTTTTGGTTGGCAGCCAAGCTCTTAACCACTATGCCACCAGGGCTCCTTCCACTAGCTTAGAAGCTATACATTCTTTTACTGCAGAGATTACAATATTAACTTATCAAGGTCCAATATTAATTGGTATTTTTTTCCTTTTCCCAGACAATACAAGAGCATTTGAAACTTGAAATTCTCTCCTCCTCCTGAGGTATATGCCATTTTCATTGTACTTTAATTCTATCTTTATTGAAAACTCCACAAGCCATTTTTTTTTTTTTTTGTTTTATACAGTCAATATTTATTTAGATTTATTCACATATTTCCTCTTCTCATTGCTCTTCATTCTCTCCTGCATCTCTAGGTTTCTATCTGGAATCATTTTCTTTCTGCCGAAACAACACCCTTTAGTGTTTTTTTTTTTTTTTTACTATGCATCTGATAATGATGAATTATCTCACTTTTTGTTTGTATGAATATTTATTTATGCTTTACTTATTTCTTAAAGGATGTTTTCATTGAGTATACAATTGTAGTTGGCAGTTATTTTCTTTCAGAATTTTGAATTTATCATTCCATTGTCTTCTGGATTCCATTGATTCCATTAAGAAGTTGGCTATCAGTATAGTTATTATTGCTTTGAAGGTAATCTCTCTTTTTTCCCCCAGATAATTGAAAAAATTTTTTCTTTGGTTTTACAGAAGTTTTATTATGATTTATATAGATATGGTATTCTTTTATTTATCCTGCTTGGGTTATTAGGAATCCTTGAATCTGTAATTTGATGTCTTTTGTAAGTTTTAGAAAGTTCCTAATCACTGTCTCTTCAAATATATATAGCTTCTATTCCATTCACTCTCTTTCCTTTCCTGTTGGTACTTCAATTACACATGTATTGGGCCTTCCCCTTGTATCTTCTATGTTTCTTACCAACTGTTCTGTATTTTCCATCATTTTTTTTGCTCTCTAGGCTTCATTGAGGCTATTTCCACTGCTCTACCTTCCAGTTAATTAATTCTCTCTTTACCTTTGTCTAGTCTGCTGTTAAACTTTTTCATTGAATTACTAATTTTGGTTATTGTATTTCTCAATTCTTTAATGTTTATTTGGTTCATTTTTAAGTTTTCATGTCTCTGTCAAAATCTCAGTCTTGTCTTTTATTATCTTGATATATTAAAGGTAGTTATTTTTAAATCTGTGCTTGATGGAGTCCCAGTGATTCTGTTTCTATTGTTTATTGTTTATCTAGGTGTTTTTGTTTATCCATGTTGTCTTATCCCTCCTCTGTGCTTAGCTATTTTGGGTGCTAGACATTGTATAGGAAAATTTTTACAAATAATCTGAGTCTAGGATAATGTTATGTTGCCCCAGAAAGAATATACATTTGCTTTTATAGGCAAGGGACTATATATCAAGATAATTTGAAGCTAGAATTTAGTCCCTGTGAAGTGAGTTGACTTCTGGTTTATCCTTACTACGAGGGTATAGCCTATTGAATATCAACCCAAAGCATGGATGGTTGAGCAGGTTCATTCCCAACCCCTTTTTAATTTCAATTTTTGTTCATCAGCTCAAGCCTTTCTAGAGCACTACTTAGCTTATCAACTTCTCAGTTATTTTGTTTTTTCCTGAATTGGTAAATGGCCCTAAAGGAAAAGTGGCCCCAAATGCAATGTTCACTTCTGTGTGTTTTCCTCTTCTCCTGGATCTTGACTCTATAATTCTTCATGACTTGTTAGCTCTCTAATGCATCTGAGGATTTGTTTTTTTTTTTTTTTTTTACATTTTGTCCAGCTTTGTTCATTGTTATCAATGGCAACGTTGGTCCAAGTTACTTGGGCTATTATTCCAGAAGTGAAAAACCTTAATTTTTAAGATATAAGTCAAACTATGCCACTACAGTGCTCAAAACTCTCCACATATAGAATAAATCCAATATCTTTACAATGGTCCACAAGATTCTGTGAGATCTGGCTTCAGGCTATTTCTCCAATTTTACATTCCAGAAATCCTTCCTATTTCACTCCACTCCAGCCACACTGGCTCCTTACTAGTTTTCAGGCATACCAATTGGGTTCCTTATCAAGGCCCTTGCACTTATAGTTCCCTCTGCTTGGAATGCTCTTCCCCTGGATACCTATATGACTTTCCACTCCTTCCTTCAAATATCTGCATAAATGTCATATCATCAGAGGTATTTTCTCTAGTTACTCTATATTAAATGGTAGCTACGCACCCCATCACTTTCCATTCTTCTTATTCTACTTTATTTTATTTTTTCATTAAGACACTTTTCACTAACTGAATCTCTTTTCATATCATTATTTGACATTCACATAACTTTTTGGTGAGGTGTCTGTTCAGATCTTTTGCCTATTTTTTAAAATTGGTTATTTGTTTTCTTATTGCTGAACTTGAAGAGTTGTTTGTATACTTTGGATACAAGTCTTTTTATCAAATATATGTTTTAGAAATATTTTCTCCCAGTCTATGGCTTGTCTTCATTCTCTTAACAGTGTCTTTCACAAAGCACAAGTTTTTTAACTGTAATAAAGTCCAATTTTTCAATTTATTTCTTTAATGGATCATGCTTTTGCTGTTGTATCTAAAAACTCACCACCAAACCTAAGGTCACCTAGATTTTCTCCTACATTTCCTGTGGCACAGTGGGTAAGCACTTGGCAGCTAATTGAAACGTTGGAAGTTACAGCCTACCAGCTGCTGTATGGGAGAAAGACAGTGGCAGTCTGCTTTCATAAAGATTACAGCCTTGGAAACCCTATGGGGCAGTTCTACTCTGTCCTATAGGATCACTATGAGTCGGAATTGACTCCACAGTAATGGGTTTATTTGATTCCTTCTACAAGTTTTATAGTTTTTCGATTTTAATTTAGGCATATGATCAACCTTTAGCTAATTTTTGTGATAAGTATAATGTTTATGCCTATTGCATTATCTTTGCTCCTTTGCCAAATGTCAGTTTTCTTTCTTTCTTTCATTCCTCCCTCCCTCCCTCTCCCCTCTTCCTTCCTTTCTTCTTTCCTTCCTTTCTTTTGCCCTAGTGTAGATGGTAGTGTGATGGTTAAGGTTGTGTGTCAGCTTGGCTGGGCCATGATTATCAGTGGTTTGGCAGTTATGATGTAGTTTGGCAGCTATGTAATGATGTAATCACCTCCATAATGAAATCTGTTATAATGTAATCATCTCCATGATGAGATCTGCTATGAACAGCCAATCAGTTGAAAGGAGGTTTCCTTGGGGGTATGGCCTGCATCCAATATGTGTGGACTTTCTGGCAAAGCTTGCAGGCTTTTGCTCACTCTGGATCCTGCACCTGGCTCCTGTTCTTCTGACTAATCTCCAGTTCTTGGAACTTGACCTATCATCTTACCTGCTGATCTTGGGATTCATCAGCCTTTGCTGCCTGTAAGCCAGTGGCCTGCTGTCTGACCTGCTGATCTTTGGTTTGCCAGCCCCTGCAGTTACATGACTCAGGAGAAGCCTCCAGCCTAACCCACTGACTTGGGACTTTCCAGCCTTTACAAGTGAGTGAGCCATTTCCTTAATATAAATCTCTCTCTCTCTCTATGTATATGTACAGTTGATAGGTTTTGCTTCTCTAGAGAAACCAGCCTAAGAAAGGTAGCATGTTTTTAATTTCAAATTCCAATTAGTCATTGCTAGAGTATAAAAAAGCAATTAATTTTTATATGTTATTCTTGCTATATAATTAATTTGGAGAATTTTTTTGTCAATTCGTTGAGACTTTCTATTTAGACAATCATGTTGTTTGTAAACAAAGGCAGTTTTATTTCTTTCTTCTCAATCTGTACCCCTTTTGTTTCTTTTTCTTGAATTATTGCACTATTTAGGACTTCCAATGCAACGTTGAATAGGAATGGTGAGAGAGGACATTCTTGCCTTGTCCCCCATCTTAGGGAGAAAGCATCTAGTTTCTCACCCTCATTTGGTTTTTGTTATTATTTTTTGTTTGTGTTAGCTGCCCAGATTTCATTCACCTTTCTTCATTAATAGCAATCCCATTTACTTTTTGGGAATTACAATTCCCTTTTGGATATCATTGAGTGGGACTAGTATTCAGGACCCCTTTTCTCCCCTAGTCAAAGAAAGAGGACTTGACCCTACCTAAGCCAGTCAAATGTCTCTTCCTGGAATTTGAAACATTCATTCTAGATGGTGTTGTTGAGATGTTCTCTGCACATCTCTAGGAACAAATGTAGTCAGACTACAGGTAGCAGAAGGTTTTCAAAAAAAAAAAAATGAGGGCAATATCCTTTTTCAAGGATATGCTACTGTAGGACTGACATTACAATTTTGAGTACTGAAAAGAGAATGTGCTCCCTGCAGAGCAGAGGTCTGCCTTTGTTTTAACTATGTAAAATCTTTGTTTCTTTGATAATTTCACATCTATGGCATGACTAAAGGATTTTCAATTAAAATTAAACTCTTCCAACTTGGCTAATCCCTCCCCTCACTCTCACCTCTGACCTTGCCCCTGGGGTTCTTTCTTTTTACTGCCAAAGATTAAATTCTCTGTGAAAGCCTTGAAGGCAATAGACATCTGTACTGAAAATGAAATAGAAAACTGTCCAAAAAGAGAAAAGCAATCCCAAAGCTTAAATGAGAAAATAATTGGACTCTTCTTTATATTGGAAAAAAGCTAATTTCCAACTGAGTTTTTTATTTACTTTTTTGTCATTAAAAAAACATCATTTATGTTGAACAAGAAACTGTTATTCTTCTACTTAGCCAAAGATGCTAAGTTTTTACATGTGTTAAATACCAAACAAGCATCTCTATAGAGAAATGGATTGCTGTGAATATCTGGTGTGCCCAGGAATCCTAAATGATCTCATATCTAAAGCTCATCTTCACATACCAGATTCATCACATATAGAGTAATAAATATAATTTAATCAAATGTTTACTTTTTTTAAAAAAAGGCAATGCACCTGTGATTTAACCAAACTACAATGTGGGAACAGAATGGCTCTTTGCCCTTACATAGGCCACAAAGTGAAGTACTCTAAGCTGTCTTCATTAAGAATAAGATAGCACTCTTTGGACAGATGACCCTTCTCCATCTGTGCATCCCAGACCTGCAAAACAACTCAGTTACACCAGTTCTGTGTTGGTGGGTGAGTGATGCAATGCAGAAAGCTGAATTGTAGTCCAGACCTAATCCTGCCTGGGGTGCTAGTTTTATGTGGTCATATCTTGGTGGTCAGAAAACTACTCCACCTCCCCTATAGTAGCATGAATCCTTTGCTTCCTCCTCAACTCACACACATGAAAGGTACCTTGTTGTTAGCAAAGTGCAAACATCGGGTGTGATGGGCACAAATTCAAAGGACTCAACAGTATATATAAAGATTACAATTCTTACCTGAGTACAGCCAGAATGCTCCTTAGCAGGGATGGTGAGACTTCATCTTGCTTACTTTGGACACGTTATCAGAAGGGAGAATCGTTGGAGAAGGACATAATGCTTGGTAAAGTAGAGGGTCAGTAAAAAAAAGAGGAAGACCCTCAGTAGATGGATTCACACAGTGGCTTCAACAATGGGCTCAAAAATACCGACAATTGTGAGGATAGTGCAGGACCAGGCAATGTTTCATTCTATTATAACTAAGGTCACTATGAGTCAGAGCCAACCTGATGCAGCTAACAAAAACAACTATTACCTTGTTATTTTATCAGCCTCTAATATCTCCACCCTTATATATGAATTATTTTACAATAACGTATATTCTGGCAGTTAGATCGTGGAGTCACAGGTCATACCAAATTAAATCAATTGCCAGTTTAGACATGATGACAAAAGGATTGTATAAGAGTAGTGTATTATCAGAACTGTATTATCTTAACATTGGTCAGCTGTTCAATCTATTAATCCCAAAATTCTTGAGCAACCTGAGACTGGATTTGGGGGAATATGATACAATGAATAAAAACTGAGCTTTAGACGTTAGCTCTTGTAAAATAGTCCCTTGAAAATGTCTTTTCTTTATGTTTATTTGCCATGGGAAATGACAACAATTTTTGCTCAGTGAGAGAAAATATAGCTTGGGGGAAATCACAAAGGTCATTGTGTCATGTGTCCCAAATGGTTAGATGGGCCTTAAATAAAAAAATATCCTAAAGGTCCTTTGCTTTTCTTAAAATTGCTAGGCCTCTATTCTATTGAAAAGTGACTGGAAAAGGCATCCTATGAAATGACTCTTTAGTATTTGATGAATGATTCAATCTTATGGGTCTATATGGTCACATCAGTCATGCGTCTCAGTTAAGACGGCATATGTTCACACGGGAGAGTGATTAAGCAAACCTTTCAAAATGACCAGACATGAGTTCAGTTCTTCTGTCACATTTCCCAGAAAGAAGAATAATGGATCAAGCCTGCAGAGTTAAAAGGAAAGAAAAGCCACACACACATAGCCTCTCTAACCTAAAAAGGCAACATAATTTTGTGGCAAAGAACTACATTTTAAGCGACAAAGTGCACAGGAAAGATTTATTTCTAAACCCTCATTGTGTTTGAATGAGATGTTGTTGCTGTTGTTGGTTGCCTTCAAGTGAATTCCAACTCATGGCGACCCCGTGTGTGTCAGAGTAGAACTATGTTCCATAGGGTTTTCAAAGGCTGATTTTTTAGACATAGATTGCCAGGCCTTTCTTCCAAGGCATCTCTGGGTGGACTCGAACCTCCAGCCTCTTGGTTAGCAGCCAATCACATAACTGTTGCACCACTCCTTTAATGATGTAAACCAAAAACCAAACTTGTTGCCATCGAGTTGATTCCAACTCATAGCGACCCTATAAGACAGACTAGAACTGCCCCATAGAGTTTCCAAGGAGCAGCTGGTGGATTAGAACTGCCAACCTTTTGGTTAGTGGCCAAGCTCTTAACCACTGTGCCAGCATAGTGGGAGAATATTATTATTAGGCCCTTAATGATTGGGAAGATCGGGGCAAAGGAATACTGAGAAATAGATATTACACTGTTAATCTGAATAAAAAAATCAGAACTTGCTCAGACATCCTAGTTCAAGGCTGGAGAGTGAATTGGGTAATTTAGATGGAAAGTGAATTGGGTAATTCAGATACTGGATATTCAGCTTTCATCTGGTTTTAGATGGTATTTTCATTCCACTCCAAATGGGATAGCACTGTTTTAACCACAGACTTAGACAGCCCATGAACACAAGGAGTCATGGTCTCTCCCCAGAAAAATCAGACTGTCAGACCTCTCCCTTGGATTCCTCCTCCCGCCCACACACTCCCACACTCCATGGCCTCCACACATACCTACCTGCTGCCTACAGAGCCAACTGACTGAGGACAGGGCTGTCAAAGAAATGGAAAGAAACACTTGGCAGCAGAAGCCCTTCAGCAATATTATCCCTTTGGCCTCAGTTCTGGCTTTTGGCCCTGACCTAAGTCTGGTAAAAGATAATACATACCCACTATAGAAATCATGAAAAATACAGAAAAGTGTTTTAAAAAATCACTCATAATCTCATCACCCGGAGTAATGGTACAGTAAAAAAAAATCTTATCTAAATAAAAGATGTAATCTTTTTGTAAGTTGGGGTCACGCTGTACATACATTTTGGAATCCTGCTTAACATCTCTTTCTCTTTTTACTTTATATTGTAAGCAATTCTCCATGTCTTTTTTTTTCTTATTGTTGTACTTTAAGTGAAAGTTTACAATTCAAGTTAGTCTCTCATACAAAAATTTATGCATACATTGTTATGTGACCTTAATTGCTCTCTCTGTACTATGACAGCACACTCCTCCTTTCCACCCCAGATTTCCCATGTCCATTCAACCAGTTCCTGACCCTCTCTGCTTTCTCATCTCACCTCCAGACGGGAGCTGCCCATTTAGTCTCATGTACCTACTTGAGCTAAGAAGCACACTCTTCACAAGTATCATTCTATGTCCCACAGTCCAGTCTAATCTTTGTCTAAAGAGTTGGCCTCAGGAATGGGTTTAGGGCTGAGTTGACAGAGAGCCCGGGGGCCATGGTTTCTGGGGATCCTCCAGTCTCAGTCAGACCATTAAGTCTGGTCTTTTTACTAGAATTTGAGTTCTGCACCCCGCTTTTCTCATGCTCCATTAGGGACTCTCTGTTGTGTTCCCTGCAGGGTGGTCGTTCGTGGTAGCCAGGCACCATCTAGCTCTTCTGGTCTCAGGCTGATGCAGTCTCTGGTTTGTGTGGCCCTTTCTGTCTCTTGGGCTAATACTTTCCTTGTGTCCTTGATGTTCTTCATTCTCTTTTACTCCAGGTGAGTTGGGACCAACTGATGCATCTGAGATGGCCGCTTGCTAGCTTTTAAGGCCCCAGATGCATCTGACCAAAATAGGATGCAGAACATTTTCTTAATAAACTTTGTTATGCCAATTGACCTAGATGTCCCCTGAAACCGTGGTCCCCAGACCCCTGCCCCTGCTACTCTGTCCCTCAAAGTGTTTGATTGTATGCAGGAAACTTCTTAGCTTTGGTTTAGTCCAGTTGTGCTGACTTCCCCTTTAGTGTGTGCTGTCCTTCCCTTCACCTAAGATAATTCTTGTCTACTGTCCGGTTAGTGAATAACCTCTCCCTCCCTCCCCACCCTCGTAACCATCAAAGAATGTTCTATTCTGTGTTTAAACCTTTTCTTGACTTCTTATAATAGTGGTCTTATACAATATTTGTCCTTTTGTGACTGGCTAAATTTACTCAGCATAATGCCTTCCAGATTCCTCCATGTTATGTTTCACAGATTCATCGTTGTTCTTTATTGTTGTGTACTATTCCATTGTGTGAATATACCATAATTTGTTTACCCATTCGTCCATTGATGGGCACCTAAGTTGTTTCCATCTTTTTGCTGTCATGAACAGTGATGCAGTGAACATGGGTGTGCATATATCTATTCGTATGACGGCTCTTATTTCTCTAGGATATATTCCAAGGAGTGGGATTGCTGGATCCTATGGTACTTCTATTTCTAGCTTTTTAAGAAAGCACCAAATTGATTTCCAAAGTGGCTGTACCATTTTACATTCCCATGAACACTGTATAAGTGTTCCAGTCTCTCCACAACCTCTCCAACATTTATTATTTTGTGTTTTTTGGATTAATGCTAGCCTTGTTGGGGTGAGATGG
>NW_004443980.1:10731334-10739229 GCF_000243295.1 Trichechus manatus latirostris
TATATTTTTCTTGTTTTTTATTTTGATGTGTAGGATTGTTAGTTTCCTTTGTGGTAACCTTAATATTTACCCCTATTTTTCTAAGTTTAAACCAGCCTTTTATTTCTTTATATTGCCTTGACTTCCTCTCCATATGAAAAAGTTACACCTACATTTTTTAGTCCTCCTTTTTGTTTTAATGTTGTCATCTTTTACATATTGACATCTCTGTTTCCCTATTTTCAGTGTTTTAGCTTTGATGGATTTTTGTGACTTCCCTATCTGGGTTGTTCTCAACTTTGCCTTTGATATTCAGGGCTCCTAGATTGTCATATATAACCAGTTCACTTGTTTTTTCGGTTCTTTGCTATAAGAGGGACCACCGGAAGCGTCTGACTACTCCGCCATCCATCTCCATGTCTTAAAAACATTCTTTGAAATCATCTTACACATCTATTCTATTAAAAAAAAAAATAGTGATTTCATAGATCAAGGAGCAACCACAAAACTAATGGGGAAAAAATGAACAATCTGAAAATTAAAGACGGAAGAGTCATCATTCCAGTGACCAATTTGCAATCTGCAAATCCTAAAGGTTATGAGAAGGAGCCTGGGTGATGCCAGCTGTTTGGGATCGGTTGCTAACCTAAACGTTGGCAGTTCGAACCCACCCAGTGACTTTGTGGAGGAAAGACCTGGCTAACTGCTTCCATAAAAATTACAGCCTAGAAAACCCTATAGAGCAGTTCTACCCTGTCACATGGGGTCACCATGAGTCAGTGGCCGACTCATGGCAGCTGACAGCAACAACAAAGGTTATGAGGGGAATATCCAAAGAAAAAATTAGAAACTACTATAAGACCAGTGAAGCTACTTTGATAAATTTATAAAATAATGAAAAGGTAATTGTTAGCAGAGTTATGATATATAATGTTCAAAAACCAAGAAAACAACTGATATTGTGCAGCATCAGATTATACTGGTAAAGTTAATTATGTATTTTATGAAATAATAAAACGGAAATCCTTACTTTTAAAGGTGCCTAGAGAAAATATGTACAGAATAGCTCATTAACTGTAAGTAAGAGTAATGTTCTTAATATGGCATTGCAGGTGCTGACATTAGAGTCTCTTTGCTAATAGCTTACTGAGGATTTAGGAAAAGTAAGCAGTATGTTAATAGGATAACTTTGCAAGGTTTAGACTACCCTTCTTTCGCCCCAAAGCAAAAGTTATTAGTAAGGACAAGGAAACAATGGGGTAGGTATTTTACCTCTAACAAAGTATTTTGTGTTTATAGGAAGCTGGATTCTGATACTCCCACCCCCTCCTTTTTTCTTCAGAGCTGTCACCCATTGCCCAGTTACAGCCCCTGGGGAGGGACTCCACCCTGTAAATTCATTGTGACCTATGTGAGAGCTAGGAGGAAGGTGCTAAGATATGGGTGCTGAGAGAACACTGTGGCTTACTGAAAGATGATGGGCTGTGGAGTCAGACAGAAGATGCGTCCCAATCCAAGTATTGTCACTTCTAGCTGTGTTACCTGGGCAAGTGACCCAAATTCTCTGGGATTCCCTTTCCCCATTTATAAAGCTATGAATTGGAGTCACCTTGACGGCAATGTGTTTGGTTTTGGTTTATTTATAAAGCGGAAGCAATAAAACCTGCTTCTCCCACTAGCAGATGTTACATGAAAGTTGGTTATTATCATATATTTTTTAATTGTGGTGAAGATATACACAACAAAAACATTCGCCAATTCAACAATTTCCACATGTATGATTCAGTGACATTGATTATATTCTTCGTGTTGTGCAACCATTATCACTGTCCTTCTCCAAATTATTCCACCACCATTAACATAAAGTTGATGCCCCCTAAGCAAAAACTTCCTTCCCACCTCTGGTAACCACTAATAATTTTTGGTTTCTATGTATTTGCTCATCTCCTAAGCGAGGTCATACAGTATTTTCTTTTTGCAACTGACAGGCATCAGGACTTCATTTCCCTTTATGGCTGAGTGGTTATCATCATTTATAGTTCATTTTTACCATTTCAGATATTTCTTCTTGACCTTTTTTTGACCATGGAACTGCAGCTTATTTCAAGAGTGGTTCTGGTTCCTTGCTGTTGTCCATTTCATCTTTCTCACTCTTCCACAGGACCCGTGCTGTGATGAGCCAGGCAGGCTCCTTCCATCCCAGGACTTGTCATTTGCTGTTTAATACAGCTCATAGGCAGCACTGGTAATACTCTTTAAACATTCATTAACCCAAAATTTCCTCAATCAATTTTTTAGTGGCAGCCTAATATGCGCTAAGCACTATGCCTAATGATATGGCTAGAAATTAATAAATCCTGGCTGGATAGGAAAGTCAGGGAGAAAATTGTCTAAATATATTTAGAAAAAAAACAAACAATCTAGTTGTTGTCGAGTTGATTCTGACTCACGGTAACCCCATGTTTGTCACAGTAGAACTGTGCTCCATAGGATTTTTAATTGCTGTGATCTTTTGAAAAGAGATCGCCTGGCCTTTCTTCTGAGGTACCGCTAGATGGATTCCAACCTGTCAGTTAGTAGCTGAGTGCTGAAGCATTTGCACCACCCAGAAGACTTAGGCAAATATTATATTAAAAAAATGTGTAACAGATGGGCTAATAAGTTCTAGAATTCAGGATATAATGTGAGTTAACAAGAATGTTGGTTTAATTTCAAGAAGCTTTCTGGTAGGGAAAGAATATGAATTAAGAAATTGGTAAGACAAAGTGGGGTAGCAGTCAGGCAACTTTATTTTCAGGCCATGAATTAGCTATACAATTTTGAACAAGACGTTTAGTTTTTCTGGACTTCATTTTCTTTATCTATAAAACAAAATTCGGGAGTCACAAACTAAAAACAATACTCTCCTAAAGAACTCATAAGTTCCCCTGAGGGACCGAATTACTGAGTTGAGGGCTGGGGACCATGGTCTCAGGGGACATCTAGCTTGATTGACATAATATAGATGATAAAGAAAATGTTTTACATCCGACTGTGGTGGTAGCGTCTGGGGTCTTAAAAGCCTTCAAGCAGTCATCCAAGATACATCTACTGGTCCCATGCTGGCTAGAGCAAAGCAGAATGACGAAAACCAAACACACAAGGGAAAGATTAGTCCGAAGGACTAATAGACCACAACTACCACAACCTTTGCCAGATTGAGCCCAGAACAGCTAGATGGTGCCCAGCTATTACCACCGACTGCTCTGACAGAGATCACAATAGAGGGTCCCAGACAGAGCAGTAGAAAAATGTAGAACAAAATTCGGATTCACAAAAAAAAAGACCAGACTTGCTGATCTAAGAGAGACTGGAGAAACCCAAAGAGTATGGTCCCTGGACACCCTTTTAACTCGGTACTGAAATCATTCCCCAGTATCACCCTTCAGGCAAAGATTAAACAGGTCTATAGTGGCTCAGTGGTTAAGAGTTTGGTTGCTAACCAAAAAGGTTGGCAGTTTGAATCCACAAGCCACTATTTGGAAACACTATGGGCAGTTCTACTCTGTCCTGTAGGGTCTCTATGAGTTGGAATCGACTAGACAGCAACAGGTTTATAGGGCAAACAGTAACACATGTGAGGAATATGCTTCATAATTCAGCCATGTATACTAATATGTGACTAAATGGGCACATCAGCCCAAAAGCAAAGACAAGAAGGCAGGAAGGGACAAGAAAACTGGATGAATGGAAACGGGGAAACTGGGATGGAGAAGGGGAGAGTGTTGACATACAATGGGGTTGGCAACCAATGTCACAAAGCAATGTGTGTATTAATTGTTTAATGAGAAACTAATTTGCTCTGTAAATTGTCACTTTAAACACAATAAAAAAAAAAGGACTCATGGGTTCAAGAGGAAATCGCAATGGAAATTATAAAATATTTTTTAAAAGTATGAAAACTTGTAGGCTGCAGCTACAGTGGTACTTAGAATAAAATATAAGAAAGATTGAAAATAATTGAGCTATGTGTGCAAAATGGGAACAATGTCATAAAATTAAGAATGGAAATTAAGGAAATAAAAAAAAAGATAATCAACAAAACCAAAAGCTAGTCATCAGAATATTAAAACTAGGTAAGGCAATTTAAGGAAAGAAAATTATGGCCCAATCTCACACTTGACTTTAGATGTAAACTTCTAAATTAAATATTAACAAATCATGTCAAATAATGTATTAAAAATACATCATGATCAAGTAAGGTTTATCCTATTATCTGTCAATCTAATCCACCATATTAGCAGGTAAAATAATCAACAGATGTAGAAAAATTTAGTTAAAATTTAACACTTGAAATGTCCTTCTAGAGATGGCCTTTTCTTACCGTTAGCTCTCCGCTCAAATGTTGTCTTTTTTAGAAAGGCCTTTTCAGACCACACCATATAAACAAATATCCACCCCCATCAACAATGTCATTCTCTAACCTCCTTGTCCTCCTTTATATTTCTTCATACCAATACTATCTAGGCATAAAGCTAATGGCAGAATTCATAAAGATAAAAATACACAAATTTGACTACATAGAAATGAAAAGCTTTAGAATGTCAAAGAAGCATTTTCTGTTGTTGTTGTTATCAAACAAAATTAAAAGGTAAATTAAAACACTGGGAAGATATTTACAATCACTACTGGAAAACTTTGGAAAGTGAGTATGGAAAAGCAAAATGAGTTCATACATAATAAGAAGAAAACTTTGTCTTATAGAAAAGTGGGCAAAGGACATGAAACGACTAGTCCATTCACAGAATTGAAATTAATGGCAATTAAATTTTGGGGAAAAAAATTAAATCTCACCAGTAGTATATCAAATATAAAAAATATAAATTAAAACAAAGAGATTGGCCTTCTGGGCAACGTGGCACTATAGGCAGAAGCACCACGCCATCCCTCCACAGCAAAGATCTTAAAAACTAAGCCAAACAGAGAAAACTGCAATCCTGAAACCCTAAGCAACAAATGAAGAGATAAAGAACTCAGCCAAGCACCGAATGGAATAAGATACTGACAGAGAACAGAGAGCAAGGAGACATACACGCAGAGGTCCTGTATCAGCTAACGCAGCACGGATCCACCATCTTGGACTCCTGTCAGAGATCAGCGAACAGGGAGTACAAGAAAGCAGCTTCACGGAGCTTCCAGCAGGAGACAGAACAACCAGTAACCAGCAATATACACTTTCCCACCCCCCACCCTTCTTCACCCCCACTCGGCCTCCTGTGCTTCCTGAGGCCACAGTTTCTTGGCCAGGAAGCATTGGCTTCACCCTGGTATTGCTTTGATTCTACCCGCCCGCACTGACCGGCTCCCTAAGTGCCATTTGTTGGCTGCTGCTATTGTTTTTCTCTGCTCTTTAGATTTCATCCTTACCTTTCACCACTTCCACCTCCTTTCTCTCAAATACCTGGCTCTGTGCGCAATCTTTGCTTCCCCTGAAAGGCTGTGAAATGCCACTCAAATGTAAGACTGCTTCCTGGCCCATGCTGCCACACTGGTGGGATCCCAGGGTTTTTTTTTTTTTTTTTGGTTTGTTTTGATTTGTTTGTTTTCTTTTTCTTTTCTTGAATTGGGAGCCCGTTCTAGGCAGGCAGTACTGCGTGGCTTCGGACCTACCCCCTTAGTTTGCACAGATGCGCAGAGGCATCTCTGAGGGCATTTCTTTTTTCATGTTTTTTTGGGATTTTTTTTTTTCTGTTCTTTTCAGGATTTTTCTTGTTCTTTTTTAAAAATTTGTTTTGTTTTCTTTTCCCTCCTTTTCCCTTTTTTCTTTCTTCATTACTCAGTTTCTTGTCTCTCCATACTTTCCTTCTCTTCCTGTCCCCTGAATACCTGGCACTGAGTGACACCTGTACACCTTCTAGCCAGGCTGTACTTCACAGCCTGGGAGCAACTTCCCCAGATCTCATAGCTGCACCAGTGGGATCCCTGGGAGCTTTGCTTTTCTTTCTAATTTTATTTATTCATTTTTTTCTTTCCTTTTCTTTTGTTTCTTCTTCTTCTCCTTTTTGTTTTTCTCCATTTCATAGTCTCTCATCTCTCCACTCCAAAGGTAAGCTACCCTAGCACATTTTTTTGTTTATTTGTACGTTTTTGACTCCTGTTCCTCTCTCATCCCTCTCCTCTCTCCCATACCCATCTTAGATCCGCACATCACAATCTCCCTGCTCCATCCTGCCTATCCACACTGTGTGCTGAACATCACACCACCAAGCAGCCCAAGCAAGGCCTACCAGAACCTTCCCTGCACTGATTACCAGCCCGCTCAGGTGGCCATAGTAAGTGCCACAAACCACACATCCCAGCAACTCTTCTTCAGCTAGACCTGCCCTGCTATGCCATATCTGAGTGACTGACCCTGCCAATTGGAGAAGGAGGTGAAAAGTATCATGCCCAAAGACGAGCAAACAACAAAGAACACACAGCCCACCTGCTCAGACATAGCCAAAATAAAACAAAAAAGCAGGATGAAACAAACATAACTACAATCAATAAAAGAGGAAAATAACTACCGAATGCCCCAAAGACAGCAGACAATATCAAAACATTTACAAAAACTGGAGAGTATGGTTCCAGTAGGCATCCAAAATAAAACATCAGATGACTTTCCAGTAGAAGAAAAGGCATTAGAACTACCTGTAGGGAATTCAAATCTCTAATATTCAGAGCTATCCAAGGGTTGAAGCAAAAAGCAGACACAAATGAGGAAAAAATAGGCCAATTCAGGAAAAGGCAGACAAATTCATGGAAAATACAAAAAAAAGGAAGAATTTATGAAAATAATGCAGGAACAAAATGCCAAAATAAATTCACAACTAGATATGATACAAAAACAATTAGAAATCCAAAAGATAAACAACAAGATTTCAGAAATGGACAGTGTCATAGAAGAGCTGAGGAGCAGATTTCAAACGGTGGAAGACAGGATGATCGAAATTGAAGACAAACACTTGGATACAACTCTGTTTGAGGAAAAATCAGAAAAAATAACAAAGAAAAACGAAGAGACCCTGAGAATTATGTGGGATACAATCAAAAGCAAAAATTTGCAAGTGATTGGAGTTCCAGAACAGGGGGAGAAAACAGAAAACACAGAGAAGATCATTGAAGCATTGCCGACAGAAAACGTCCCCAATATCATGAAAGACGAAAAGCTGGCCATCCAAGAAGCTCAACGAACCCCATATAGGATAGACCCCAAAAGAAAATCACCAAGGCACATCACAATCACACCAAAACCAAAGACAAACAAAGAATCCTGAGAGCAGCTCGAGAAAAACAAAAAGTCACATATAGAGGAGAAACAATAAGATTAAGCTTATATTATTTGGCAGAAACCATGCAGGCAAGAAGGCAATGGGATGACATATATAAAACCTTGAAAGAAAAACATTGCCAGCCAAGAATAATATATCCTGTAAAATTCACATTCAAATATGATGGTGAAATCAGGACATTTCCAGATAAACAGAAATTAAGGGAATATGTAAAAACCAAAACAAACTTACAAGAATTATTAAAAGGAGTCCTTCGATCTGAGAACAAAACAACTTCAGCTCACAGGCAGAATCTAGGATGCAAGATTGTACCAGCCAGATACCAATCTAGGAAATGAACTCTTAAGGACTATCCAAAACCAAAAGAAATACAACAGGGAATCAGAGCAGTTAATCTATAAATGAGCAGTTAATCTATAAATGACAAAAACATCAGAACAATAAAAGAGGGAATAAATGGTGTAAATATAGAAGCTTCTGATGGAGAGGAAGGCAAGGTGATACCAAGTAATAACAGACTGCTTCAAACTTAGAAAGATAAGGGTAAATTTCACAGTAACCACAAAGAGATTTAACAAACCTACTCATCAAAATAAAGAGGAAAAA
>NW_004443980.1:10741681-10742805 GCF_000243295.1 Trichechus manatus latirostris
TGTTGACATGTCGTGGGGTTGTTAACCAGTTTGAACCAACCAGCCACTCCTTGGAAACCCTATGGGGCAATGGGTTTGGTTTATACCCTAACAATAACTCACAGTGACCCTACAGGACAGAGTAGAACTGCCCCATAGGGTTTCTAAGGCTGTAATCCTTATGGAAGGAGCCCTCATGGCACAGTGGTTAAGCACTTGGCTTCTAACTGGAGTAGGTGGTTTGAACCCACCAGCTGCTCTATGGGAGAAAGACGTGGTAGTCTGCTTCTGTAAAGATTACAGGCTTGGAAACCTGATGAGGCAGTTCTGCTCTGTCCTATTGGGTCACTATGAGTCGGAATCGACTATACAGTAAGAGATTTGGTTTTAATTTTAATCTTTAGGGACACAGATTGCCACATCTTTCTTCCAAGAAGTGACTGGTAGGTTGGAACTAAACAACCAAGCACCTAACCATTGTGCAACCAGGGCTCCTTGTTAACAACATGTTGCTGTTGTTAGGTGCCGTCAAGTTGGTTCTGACTCATAGCAACACTAGGTACAACTGAACAAAACACTGCCTGCTCCGGTGCCATCCTCATGATCGTCGTTATGCATGAGCCCATTGTTGCAGTCACTGTGTCAATCCATCTCATTGAGGGTCTTCCTCTTTTTCGATGACCCTCTACTTTACCAAGCATGATGTTCTTCTCCAGAGACTGATCCCTCCTGATAGCATGTCCAAAGTATGTGAGATGAAGTCTCACCATCCTTGCTTCTAAAGAGCATTCTGGCTGTACTTACTTCAAGACAAACTTGTTCATTCCTTTAGCAGTCCATAGTATATTCAATATTCTTCACCAACACCATAATTCAAAGGCATCAATTCTTCTTCGGTCTTCGTTATTGATTGCCCAGGTTCCCTAAGCATATGAGGTGACTGAAAACATCATGGCTTGGGTCAGGCGCACCTTAGTTTTCAAGGTGACATCTTTGCTTTTCAACACTTTAAAGAGGTCTTTTGCAGCAGATTTGCCCAGTGCAATGTGTCTTTTGATTTCTTGACTGCTGCTTCTATCAGCGTTGATTGTGGATCCAAGTAAAATGAAATCCTTGACAACTTCAATCTTTTCTCCATTTATCAT
>NW_004443980.1:10743335-10755837 GCF_000243295.1 Trichechus manatus latirostris
CCTCTTCTGAATCTGGCTTGAATTTCTGGCAGTTCCCTGTTTATGTACTGCTGCAACCGCTTTTGAACAATCTTCAGCAAAATTTTACTTGTGTGTGATATTAATGATATTGTTCGATTATTTCCGCATTCGGTTGGATCACCTTTCTTTGGAATAGCCATAAATATGGATCTCTTCCAGTCAGTTGGCCAGGTAGCTGTCTTCTGAATTTCTTGGCATAGATGAGTGAGCACTACCAGCACTGCATCCATTTGTTGAAACATCTCCATCGGTATTCCCTTAATTCATGGAGCCTTGTTTTTCGACAGTGTCTTCAGTTCAGCTTGGACATCATTTCTTGATCTTACACTGCTTCCTAAAATGACTGAACGTTGACCAATTCTTTTTGATACAGTGACTCTGTGTACTCCTTCCATCTTCTTTTGATGCTTCCTGCATCATTCAGTATTTTGTCCATAGAATCCTTCATTATTGCACTTTAGGCTTGAATTTTTTCTTCAGTTCTTTCAGCTTGAGAAATGGCGAGCGTGTTCTTTCCTTTTGGTTTTCTAGCTCCAGGTCTTTGTACGTGTCATTATAATAATTTATCTTCTCGAGTCACCCTTTAAAATCTTCTGTTTAGCTCTTTGACTTCATTTCTTCGGTTTGCTTTAGCTACTCGACATTCAAGAGCAAGTTTCAGAGTCTCTTATGACATCCATCTTGGTCTTTTCTTTCTTTCCTGTCTTTTTAATGACCTCTTGCTTTCTTCATGTATGATGTCCTTGATGTCATTCCACAACACTCTTGTCTTCAGTCATTAGTGTTCAATGCATCAAATCTATCCTTGAGATGGTCTCTAAATTCAGGTGGGATATACTAAAGGTCGTACTTTGGCTCTCGTCAACTTGTTCTAATTTTCTTCAGCTTCAACTTGAACTTGCATATGAGTAATTGATGGTCTGTTCTGCAGTCAGCCCTTGGCCTTGTTCTGACTGATGATATGGAGCTTTTCCATCCTCTCTTTCCACAGATGTAGTTGATTTGATTCCTGTGTATTCCGTACGGTGAGGTCCACGTGTATAGTAGCTGTTTATGTTGTTGAGAAAAGGTATTTGCAATGAAGAAGTCATTGGTGTTGCAAAATTCTATCATGTGATCCCTGGCATCATTTCTATCACCAAGGCCATATTTTCCAACTACTGGTCCTTCTTTGTTGTTGTTGTTGTGCTTTAAGTGAAACCTTACAATTCATGTTAGTCTCTCATACAAAAATGTATATGTACATTGTTATGTGACCCTAGTTGCTCTCCCTATAGCGTGACAGCACACTCCTCCTTTCCTCTCTGGATTTCTCGTGTCCATTCAACCAGCTCCTGACCCTCTCTGCCTTCTCATCTTGCCTCCTGACAGGAGCTACCCATTTAGTCTCATGTATCTACTTGAGCTAAGAAGCACACTCTTCATGGGTATCATTTTATGTCCCATAGTCCAGTCTATGTCTAAAGAGTTGGCCTTGGGAATGGTTTCAGTTTTGGGCTAACAGAGGGTCCGGGGCCATGTCTTCCGGAGTCCTCTAGTCTCAATCAAACTATTAAGTCTGGTCTTTTTACTAGAATTTGAGTTCTGCACCCCACTTTTCTCATGCTCCATCAGGGACTCTCTGTTGTGTTCCCTGTCAGGGCGGTCATTGGTGGTAGCCAGGCACCATCTAGTTCTTCTGGACTCAGGCTGATGAAGTCTCTGGTTTATGTGGCCCTTTCTGTCTCTTGGGCTAATACCTTCCTTGTGTCTTTGCTGTTCTTCGTTCTCCTTTGCTCCGGGTAGGTTGGGACCAATTGATGCATCTTAGATGGCCACTCGCTAGCTTTCAAGACCTCAGACACCACTCACCAAAGTGGGATGCAGAACATTTTCTTAATAAACTTTGTTATGCCAATTGACCTAGATGTCTCCTGAAAGCATGGTCCTCAGACCCCCGCCCCTGCTACTCTGTCCCTCAAAGTGTTTGGTTGTATTCAGGAAACTTCTTAGGTTTGATTTAGTCCAGTGGTGCTGAATTCCCCTGTAGTGTATGTCGTCTTTCCTGGTCCTTCTTTTTTGTTTCCAACTTTCACATTCCAATCACCAGTAATTATCAATGCATACTGATTGCATGTTTGGTCAATTTCAGACTTCAGAAGTTGGTAAAAATCTTCAATTTCTTCATCTTTGGCCTTACTGGTTGGTGCATAAATTTGAGTAATAGTTGTATTAACTGGCCTTCCTTGTAGGGGTATGGGTATTATCCTATCACTGACAGCGTTGTACTTCAGGATAGATCTTGAAATGTTCTTTTTGATGATGAATGTAATGTCATTCAATTTGCCATTCCCGGCGTAGTAAACCATATGCTGGTCCAATTAAAAATGGCCAATACCAGTCCATTTCAGTTCACTAATGCCTAGGATATCAATGTTTGTGTGTTCCATTTCATTTCTGATGATTTCCAATTTTCCTAGATTCCTACCTAATACATTCCATGTTCTGATTATTAAAGGATGTTTGCAGCTGTTTCTTCTCATTTTGAGTCATGCCACATCAGTAAATGGAGGTTCCGAAAGCTTGACTCCATACATATCATTGAGGTCTACTCTTCTTTGAGGAGGCACCTCTTCCCAAGTAATATTTTGAGTGCCTTCCAGCCTGAGGGGGTTCACCCTCCGGCACTATGTCAGATAATGTTCTGCTGTTATTCATAAGGTTTTCACTGGATAATTTTTTCAGAAGTAGACCGGCAGGTCCTTCTTCCTAGTCTTTCTTAGTCTGCAAGCTCAGCTGAAACCTGTCCACCATGGGTGACCCTGCTGGCATTTGAATACTGGTGGCAAAACTTCCAGCATCACAGCAACATGCAAACCACCACAGTATGACAAAACGACAGACTCATGGGGGTGTTAATAACATAGCAGCCCACATACCACGGGTGATCTGATCTGAGACATATTGCAGATATTTTTCACTTTGTTAGGTTAAAATAGTCTGTAATATTTCTATGTATGTGTTTCCCTAAAAGCTACGTTAAGTAGAATTAACCAAAGGTATATAACTACTTAACGTAGTTTTTAGGGAAAACCATATGTACAAATATCGCAGACTAATTTAATCTAATAAAGTGAAAAATATCTGCAATATGTCTGAGATCAGATCACCATGGTTGTTAATATTATGTATTTGTGAAATGTTGAATGTTCTTTTTTAAAGTAATAGACTGTTCTTTTATTTGTTTTCATATCCTATGTTTTTGCAGCAGTACTACTCATGACATACAATTCATAGTGCATTTAGGATGAACAGAGTAGCAAATGGTGTTATTAGTTGAGTGTTGCTGCAAAATTATCACAAAGAAAAGAAGAACATGAAATGTTACTATTTTGGGGTTTCATCAAAGTGGAGATGGTTTAATGTTAATTTCTGAAATACAGTGACGGAAATGCGAGTGGAGGGAGAGATGGGATGGAGCAGTGGGTAGGAAGGGAAGAGAAAGAGGGCTGGGAATGGTGCCCATTATAAAATCTATTTGGCATTCAAAAGACTTGACTAATAGATGAAAGCCATTTAAAAATATCTTACGGCCTGAGTCTTAAATGTGTGACTCATCGTGGTATAACTAGTAATAAGATGAAAGCTATGTTAACGTCTTACTAGGACAGAATCATTGAAATCATTGCCAAAGACTATTCGCTCAGATGTTTTAATAAATGGTGATTTATCTCCTCTGAAGATCCTACAGATCTGAGAGCCTCTGGGGTCAAGACCTCCCTGTTCTCCCCAAGAAAGGGGCTACATAAAGAAGTCCTACTTTCCATGAATTATTATGTATTCGTTGGAAATATGTTTCATCTACATTATTGTCAAAAATATTTATCAAACACTTGTACACTGTGTACAATAAATATATATAAATATATGAAATAAATATACACTTAATTTTAAAAACATATCCATGATAATCAGCAATGCAGCTTCTTTATTCTAACTTTAGTTATACAAAAGAAGGTTTTTTTTTAATTATACTTACAATCATAAATTTAAAAAAGTTTTACATAGACAGAAATGCAAAATAATAGCAGCATCCTCATCTGATATTAACATTTCCAAATGGAAGTTTTGACCAGCAAACAGCTAGTAAGTTTTTTAGACATATTAACTAAGTTAATTACTTTTAAACATAGATCATTGTATCTGAAATTACTCTATTCACCTTAGGCTTTGTATGATTCCTGTGACTAGTTATGCCAACTAAGTTTCTTAGAAAATAGTTCTGGAGCGCATCTGACTGGAAGATGCACAGGTATTCCCCATATTCTTAAACCAGGATGTAAGAATGTGTTTCCAGAATCCACAAAAGCTAACGATTCCAGTTCTAATCAGTATTTAACATAATGCACTGTCTCTAAACAAATGCAGAACTATCAGAAAAGGAAATACAGATTCAACTCGTATCTTCCTACCATTTTCACTGAACGTTGCTTCTTACAAAAAAAAAAAAAATGCTTTGGGCATGAAGTTCCATGAAAAAGAGTTGTCAGCATGTTGTCAGCGGCTCAGGTTGGGCGAGGAGAATTCTACAGCGATCAAATAAAGAACAGAGAAGGAAATTTTACACCATGGATGCCCTTGACCAAAATTTTCATAATGAGTTTGTTTTCTAATGCTATGATTTCTGAACTTAATGTTCTTCAGAAACATCTTGTGAAAAGTCCAGTAGTAAAGTCCATGTGATAAATTATGTTGACAATATTATTACATATTGTTGGATATAAGCAATTTTTTACAAGTACTTATTTAATTCCTCTATGCTTGACAAAATAAAGAAAACAGCTCCTTTCTCAAGATGCTTTTTATTGAAAGTTTTTTTTTTTCAAAACTGTTGTTTTTATTTATCAAATAATTTGGGATCAACATTGGGGTAACATAGAGTGAAACTATTTTACTCAAAATATGCATTGATATAGGTGTAATTTAACAACCATTTCTGTATGTTGGTTATGGCTTGAACATGAAAGTGTTTAGACACTCTTTCACAACATTAAACTACTGAGATGGCATTACCGTGTGGTCTCATTCCTGTCTATAAATAACTGGGGCAAGAAAGCACCTGGACCTTCTCTTCTAGTTCTTGATGGAAAGCTTTGTTGGCATCTTTGCAACTAACTTTATATTTAACTCAGTGAAGAGGCTGAGTCAGTCATACATTTATTTATTTATTTGAGTTTGACAAGTGTGTATATATGCTGCATGTCATGAAACAAATCAACTTTGCAGAGCTTTTTTTCCTAAATCCAATCTCAGGGCTTTCTCCGAAATTCCATCGTTTTCTCTCTAACTATTCTATCATCCATACAGAAAGGTTTTGTAAACACCTTGCCATGGATTGAATTGTGTCCCCCAAAAATATCTGTCAACTTGACTGGGTCATGATTCCCGTTATTGTATGATTGTGTACCATTTTGTAAATCTGATGTGATGTCCTTATGTGTGGTAAACTCTATCACTATGATGAGGTTATACGTGATCTCCTTATGTGTTGTAAACTCTGTCACTATGATGAGGTTATATGTGATTTTCTTATGTGTTGTAAACTCTATCACTATGATGAGGTTATACTGATGAGGTTTACAAGATTAGATAGTGTCCTAATCCAATCTCGTTTGAGACATAAAAGAGAGAAGCAAGCAGAGACACATGGGAACCTCATACCACCAAGAAAGCAGTGCCAGGAGCAGAGCACGTCCTTTGGACCTGAGGTTCCGGCAGAGAAGCTTCCACACCAAGGGAAGATTGATGACATGGACCTTCCTCCACAGCTGACGGAGAAAGCGTTCCCCTGGAGCCGAAGCCCTGAATTTGGACTTGCAGACTACTGGACTGAGAGAATAAACTTCTCTTTGTTAAAGCCATCCACTTGTATTTCTGTCAGAGCAGCACTAGATGCCTAACACACACCTTCTATATGTAAATGTACTGTTGTCTTTAACTTCCTGTGGTCATAATATTAACGGGATTTTATTTTGTGATCTGACTCCCGATTTAATTTGCCATCATCTCGGATTTTCTTTGCTTCTTCATTTAAAGGAATTATAATCAGAAAAGATTCTGGCCTTTAAGACTACTGATTTCCTGTTTTTCTTCTACAGTGAAGTTAACTGGAAACGTCAATTTAAATATGTTACTAAAACTATTTTATCAATTTTTTTCTTCTAAAGGATAAGTCAGAGCAGAGGGAGAAAATGAATGGCCAAAGGAAAATTCCTTAAGGAATGACCTCAACAGCTTTCTTTTTTCCTTGAGTTCCGAGACTTGAAATATACCTGTTTGTGGACCTAATCCTTAAATACAAAGGAATACTGGTTGCTGTGATTTGTTTGTACTTCATGACCCGGTTTTGGTTTATGTATAGTGGAAGAACGAAGGCCTCTTTAGAATCATGATACAGATAAATACAATAAATGTGTGTAGCACTATAACTTTCAGTATTCAAAAAGATGTACAAATTGGTCCTTATAACATGGTGGAAAGACTAGGTTATTATTCTTTCTATTCTACAGGCTCTCATGTTGAATAAATGCTAATTGCTAAAACAGGAAAACATTTACCTTGTTCTATATAGATAGCAGAGCCCTGGTGGCACAGTGGTTAAGCAGTCAGCTAGTAACCAAAAGGTTGGCAGTTCAAATCCACCAGGCACTCCTTGGAAACCCTATGGGGCAATTCTACTCTGTCCAATAGGGTTGCTATGAGTTGGAATAGACATGATGGCAGTGGGTTTGGTTTTTGGATATACATAGCATTTCTCAATATTGTGTGGTTAATGCCTTTCCTCAAGCATTCAACATCTGTTTTGATCAGTGAAGGATCATCAGACTCACTGGTCTGTTCATTTATGTCCAATTGCTATGTGTTCTAGGTATAATCTCTAAAATGTACATTATTTCTTAGAATGGCTCTGCATCGGGAGAAAATGGTGCTCACAGATCCTTTGGAGATGTCTAATTAGTAAAATTAAAACATGAGTATACTGTAGAAATTTAATTTGGGAGTTAGAGTTGGCAGGAATCTGATTTAAAAATGTTTGAAGGCAGCTGTGAAGGAGTGGTTAAACTGTGAAGTAGTGGATTTGCATTTCGCTGAGGTTAAGAGCTATGGCTGCTCACCAAATGGTCGGCAGTTCAAATCCACCAGCGGCTCCTTGGAAACCCTATGGGGCAGTTATACTCTGTCCTATAGGGTCACTATGAGTCAGAATCAACTCAGCGGCAATGGGTTTGGTTTTTGGTTTACTTGCCAAGCTGTAGGACCTCAACCTCTCTGCCCCCCAAATTTCCTTACTCATGAAATATAGTTGCTACCTTATACAGTTGTGAGGATTAAATGAAATAAAGCACTTAAAGCATTTAGAACAATGTGTAGTACACAGCAGGCATTCAATAAAGATTAGCTATTATCTGGGGAGATTTGAAAGGCTATTTGATTATAGACTTCATATTTAAAGTTAACACATTCATTTTTCAAAGTCACATCACAGTTCTGTAGCAGAAGTCAGAAATGATTTTCTTAAGCTGTGAAAAATTTCTCCAAATTGGTTTATTGTTGTTAGTTGCCATCCAGTCGATTCTGACTCATGGTGATCCCATGTGTGCAGAGTAGAATGCTCCACAGAGTTTACAAGGTTGTGACCTTTTGGAAACAGATCACCAGGCTTGTCTTCTGAGGCATCTCTGGGTGGGTTTGAACCACCAACCTTTCAGCCAGGTAGCTGAGCACTTAACCGTTTGTATTACCCAGGGAAAATCAGAAAAGACTGTGGAAGAATATATAAATTCACATTGGTTCGGACAGGGAAAAAGTTTTTTATCCTCTCCCTATGAAAGAAATGCTGTTTGCAATTAGTGTATGCAGTGTATCTTCTTTGGCATTCAAAGCATTAAAAGAACACTAATTAATTTCCAATAGATTTTTGAAAAATACTAATTCCTAGAGTATGAGTTGGAATTGACTCAAAGGCACGCAACAACAGAGTTCAGATTGCTATTTCAGAAAAATCCCTAACTGTGGACGAATAGAATCTGAAACTAAGAATACTTGGGTACTCAGATGTAGGCATTAATTTTGGACAAGTTTTTTAACCTTTCTGTGATCACTTACTTCTAAAATAAGAATGATAATGCCTCCTCCCTCAAAGAACAGAAATAAGTGAGCTACGGTGTACAGGTGTGCCTTGTGAATCATAAATTCAAACTTTTGTACTTTATTGTTTCATAAATATGTTTCTGTTTAGCTAGACAGAAACATATTTATATTGAAAATCTGATGAATGCTGCCAAAAATTAACCAGCTATAAGCTAAACTATAGTCACTGACATTTGAATGAAAAGTTTCAAGCTAAGCTTTAAGTGGTTACCACCATAGTCAAATAGCACATATACTCTTGGTCTCAGTTTTAAAGATTTTCTAGAGAACAAACTGATTTATCAACATGCTGCAATATCCCTGTATGTAAGTTTCTTTATATGTAAAAATGTGGGATTTTTCATGTTTATGTTTAAAAATTTGACTAACATTTCTTTCCAGGTGACACTTAAAAGTTACAGATAAGTAATATTGCAGAACTGAAGCACTGGTTAGCCAGGATAATTACTGGAGTGGAACAGTGGCATATTTCTGCATACATTTATCTTTAGTATCTATCTTTGCCACTCACACTCACAGCCATTCTGAGGGTAAGCACTCCTTTACTGCTCTTCCAGGGCATTGCTTTTGGAGAATTACTTGGTCTTAATACTGACTCATATTGCAGTTTTCACAAATAGGTAAATTTTCTATTTTATGATAGCATAAACACTATACACAGCCAAATATACACGCTGGTTTGCAATGTGGCAATAACTAGATTAAATGAGCACTGTAACATATAATCTTTAAGTCAATAGAAAGGTAATTTATAGGTACACCCTCAGAACATAAACAGTTGAAATTCAGTCTTTCAAAGGTAATGATAACTAAGTACTGGGTTCAAAGGATTTAATGACTATTACACATAACCAGTTATTGTTGAGTTGATTCTGACTCCTGGTGACCTCATACATGTCAGAGTAGAATTGTGCTCCAGAGTTTTCAATGGCTACTTTTTCAGAAGTAGATTGCCAGGCCTTTCTTCTGATATGCCTCTGGGTGAATATGAACTGCCAACCTTTTGGTTTCGTTAACTGTTTGCACCACTCAGGGGCTCCTTTATTACACACAGCACTAGGCAGTTAATATCCATGTAAAAATATCCAGACTGTTTTATTAAATGGTAGTAACATGATAACAACACCTGGCTCTTCAGGTGCTTCTGCTTATTTTAATGTATTTGTGTTCATGTATTGCTGGTCAAGGAAGTGTTGGCAACGAGAGACAGAGAGATGCACATTTTTTCAAACTCAGATTTCCTTAGTTGCACAGTTACTCTTTATATCTTAGTGGGACCTGATGCAGCCCCAACAGGGGTTTGAAAATGATATGGCAGACAAAAATTAAATACATTTGAAAAAGAATATTTTCTTATGTCTTATGTCTTGGAAAAGTAAAACAAAACAAAAACTTTTTTGAAAGAAATAACAACACCCCTCTACCATCAAAACAGACAAATCCATAGTACAGTTTGTTAATGGTTATCAGAGTATCAGCTTCTATAGGATTGTCTCAACTTATTTATTCTTCAACTTTGGGTGAGACTTTACTACCATGTGTTTACTACTATGTGTTTCTTCTGCTTCAAACCAGTATCAGCATAATCCTAGTGGGCATTTAGGTGGCCGAGGGGGTACTGAGCTGCTGTTTGGGGTAATTTAAAACTTTGACTTAAGCCAACATTTTGAGAGATCAAGAGTATTTTCTTTTTTTCACACTGTAGTCCAAAGAAACTGCATTCTGCCCATCTACATTCCACAGCAGATTCAATCAGTTAGGATTGTTTCTATTTTCCATTCAAAAACTGTAGAAAAAGCATGTCAGATTTGCATTTTAACAATGGATGGCAGCCATTAGCCAGGCGTATCACTTGCAACAAAAGCTGTTTGGAGATCAAAAAAGAGATGATTATTTTTGTAAAATACACAAAAGGCCATAGCTATCGAAAAATGCAAGTATTCATGTATAAATTCATGAATATCATAAAACAATAAATAAAGTATGGTCTTTTCAAATGTATTTGATTGTTAGCACATCACTTTCAATATTTGTGACCTTCTACTTTGTACCTAGCACAGAAATCCCATTAGCAATATGACATACAAAAATACTGCCTTCTGGATTTAGTGGAGAGACCACAGATAAAGCAAAAATATGTTACAGTTTTCATACAGGGTAGACAAGGGATGTTGAGGGTGCGTTTCTATTCAGCAATAGAATTGTGACATTTTTAACTTTTTGAAGGATGGAACGAGGAAAAAAGTTCAGATAACGTGTTGAACTAATAACTAGTGTTCTGCAGAAGACTACAATCGATTATGCTTTAACAATCTTCTGAATAGTACCGTGGATCTGTGAGCCTGTGAGGTTTCCTGAATCAATAAAGTCCCCCAACAACCTAAACTAAAATAATTTAAAAAATTCCCTCTTGAGATCTTTAGCTAATTTTGTTGTTGTTTTAATTCCAGGGCGAGAAGTAGTAAAAACGCTTAGCGCTAACACGTCATGTAATGCCAGGCAAGCGTCTCCCAGTAAATTGCCTCCAGTCAAACCTAACATTTCTTCGTAAAAATATGTTCAAACTCATGGAAAGTAGGTTTTTTTTTTTTTTTTTTTTTCCAAACTGAAATTTCAGATGGCTTAACCCTAAAAGGCATTCTTCATTTATGTTTACACTTGTGTTTCCACCACGCCTTTTAAATCAAACCCATGGAGGCCACAGCCTGGACAATTAAACGAAAAGGCACTACAGCTGAGAATAAGCTCCACCTGTTGAGGTCAGTTGGTTCACTGGACTGGGCTGCTTCTTCCCTTCAGGTCAGGAAGGCTGCAACCACTCCCTCTAGAAAAGAGTCTACCCCGCGGGCCTTAGGCAGTTAACTGCAAATATCTGTAACATCTGGCCAGCAGGCTCGCCCCCGGCCGTCGAAGGGTGAGGGGACCGCATGGCAGCCACTTTATTTGCACTGCACAAAAGGCAACACCTATCGCGGGGAGCCACCGGCCTTGCGCGGACCCCGCAACTCCCAGAGCTGGGGCATCTCCCGCGGGGACGAGGGCAGGGAGGGCCGGGGGCGAGCCCAGGTACGGCGAGGGAGAGGAGGGCTCCGCCGCGAGCCGAGAAGAAAGCCTGACTCATGTCGTGACGGCGGCGGCGGGCTCTTGGGAACTCAAACTCGTGATGCTGTTGCTGCAGAGAAAAGCCTCATTACCCATTCCGCAGGCGGGGACACCACCCAGCGCTAGCACACCCGAGACCGGGGCTCCAGCATTCTCCGGGGGGCCCCGCCCCTCCCCGTTGCGCCCCCTCCACTGCCGCGTGCCCGCGCACCCGCCGCGTGTGAGATTAGAGCCGGCACACCTAACCTGGCGCGCGCGGCCCCCCGCCCCTCAGCCTGCCCCACCCCCACTCGGAATCCCACAGTCCGACCCGGATCCGCTCCCTCGGCCGAAATTCCCCACCCCCAACACCCCAGACGTCGGCGCCTCCGCCAGCCTTCGGCAATTTCCGTGGGAAGACATAGCGTTCGGCAAGGCCCGAAGACCCGCCGCCACCTTCCTTTCCAGACAAGGCTTTATGTCTGTGGTGGCGGGGCGCATGCGCAGACGCCATCTTTCCTCCGTCTCCTTTCCTTGCCCCCTCCCCCCGTCGCCGCCACCTCCTCCTCTCGCCGGCAGTCGCCCCTCCTCCTCCTGCGCTCGGGCGCTGGTCCCTCCTCTCCCAATGCCGCGAGAGACTGGGGGATACGGCGGAGCCGGGGGAGAGCACTATTAACCACCACAGCCCCCTCCCCGCCCGACACCCTCCCTCAACACCCACCCACTGACCCGCCCCGTTTGCCAACACCGGCCAACCCCACCTCTCGTTTCTTTGAACGGCGTCGGCTGCAGTCGCTGCACCAGCCCTTCTGGCCACCAACGCTGCCGAGAAAGGAGTCGCTGCCGCCGCCTGCGGCCCCCTCCCGCCTGGGCCGCGAGAGCAGCGGGGTGAGGACGAGCCGGCTGCGGAGAAGAGGACAAGAGAGACTCACAGCCCTCCGCTCTAGCGCACGTCCCGCCGCCCTCCGGGGAGGCTCGGGCGCCGGCCCCTTCCTCCCCGAGGACTTGTGCCGAGCCGAGGCGCCTGCCCTGAGGGAGGAAAATGCTCGGGCTTCATGGCTGCCAGTGATGGAGCGATCCCTGGGCTCCCGCTGCCACCGCCGTCGCCGCGCCCCGGCCGTGCTCCGCGAGGACCTGGCGTCTCTGCGCGCCCGCCCGCGCCTCGTTGCTGGGCTCACCGTACCGGGCGCCTCGCCGCCGCCCCGCTCCG
>NW_004443980.1:10755937-10818245 GCF_000243295.1 Trichechus manatus latirostris
CGGGAGGGGAGGTTTGAGGGACTCTGAGCTCGGGCTCGCCGGCGGCGGCGGCGCCGGGGGTGGCGAGGGGAAGGCGGGAGGGTGTTGCAGCAGCCGCCGCCGCCGCGCCCGGAGGAGGGGGCTGAGGTGGCTTCTGAGTTGGCCGCAGAAGGTGGGCATTTCTCGGTTCCTCTACCCCCTCCCCTCCTCTCCCGCCTGCCCCGCACCCCACGTGAAGCAGAATATAAAGGGGGGTGTGAGACTAGAGGGGAGAGTGAATGGCAAAGGACTGAAGGGGGCTCCCTTCGGGACTCCGACAGCCCTGTTCACCCTCGTTCATCCTCCCTTCCCGAAGCTCGCCCTCGAAGGCAGGAGCGACCGGCGCCGGTGCCTTCGGCTGAGGAGGAGGAGGAATCGCGCCCGGCGGAGCGTCAGTCCCGTTTTCCTTTCCGGGTCTTGAATACAAAGATTACGGTGCAGAAGGAAATTGCACTCTGCTTCTCCGTCCCCCGGTACCCAACACAATGCACCAGCCACCCGAGTCGACCGCCGCGGCGGCCGCCGCCGCTGCAGACATTAGTGCGAGGAAGATGGCGCATCCGGCACTGTTCCCTCGAAGGGGCAGCGGCAGTGGCAGCGCCTCTGCTCTCAATGCAGCAGGTACCGGCGTTGGGAGTAATGCCACATCTTCCGAGGATTTTCCGCCTCCGTCGCTGCTCCAGCCGCCGCCTCCTGCAGCATCTTCCGCGTCGGGACCACAGCCTCCGCCTCCACAAAGCCTGAACCTCCTTTCTCAGGCTCAGCTGCAGGCACAGCCTCTTGCGCCAGGCGGAACGCAAATGAAAAAGAAAAGTGGCTTCCAGATAACTAGCGTTACTCCGGCTCAGATCTCCGCCAGTATCAGCTCTAACAACAGTATAGCAGAGGACACTGAGAGTTATGATGATCTGGATGAATCGCACACGGAAGATTTGTCTTCTTCCGAGATCCTTGATGTGTCCCTTTCCAGGGCTACTGACTTAGGGGAACCAGAACGCAGCTCCTCAGAAGAGACTCTAAATAACTTCCAGGAAGCGGAGACACCTGGGGCAGTCTCTCCCAACCAGCCTCACCTTCCACAACAAAATGTTGTGATCAATGGGAATGCCCATCCACACCACCTCCATCACCACCACCACATTCATCATGGACACCACCTCCACCATGGGCACCACCATCCATCCCATGTTGGTGTGGCCAGTGCACCCATTCCTGGAGGGCCACCCTCAAGCCCAGTATCCAGAAAACTCTCTACAGCTGGAAGCTCTGACAGCGTAATACCAGCAGCACCAGCTTCTGCTGTATCATCCGGTGGCTCACCTGCATCTGTAATGACTAATATCCGCGCTCCAAGTACTCTTGTCGGTATCGGTATAAATTCTGTTACTGGCACTAATACAATGAATAATGTTAACGTTACTGCTGTGGGTAGTGTTAGTGCTAATGTGACAAGCAGCATGCTTGGTAATGCTAACGTGAATACAAGCAATATTCCTAGTGCTGCTAGTGTGAGTGTTGGACCCGGAGCTAGCAGCAGTGTTAATGTGAATATCTTGAGCGGCATGGGCAATGGTACTGTTTCTTCCTGTGCTGTTGTTAACAGTGTCCCTAATGCAGCCACAGGGATGACTGTGGGGTTGGTTTCAAGTCAGCAGCAACAACCAGCGGTTAACACATCAAGGTTCAGAGTTGTGAAGTTAGATACCAGTTCTGAACCTTTTAAGAAAGGTAGATGGACTTGCACTGAGTTCTATGAAAAAGAAAATGCTGTACTTGTTACAGAAGGTGTGATAAATAAAGTGGTGGAGACTGTAAAACAAAACCCCGTGGAAGTGACTTCAGAGAGGGAGAGCACTAGTGGCAGTTCAGTGAGCAGTAGTGTCAGCACTCTTAGTCACTACACAGAGAGTGTAGGAAGTGGAGAGATGGGAGCCCCCACTGTGGTGGTGCAGCAGCAGCAGCAACCAGCTCTTCAAGGTGTGGCCCCTCAACAGATGGATTTCAGTAGCACTGGTCCACAGAGTGTTTCAGCAGCTAGTATACCACAGAGTGTTTTACAGTCACAGATATCACAAGTACAGTTACAGTCTCAAGAACTGAGCTATCAGCAAAAGCAAGGTCTTCAACCAGTACCTCTGCAAACTACTGTCAGTGCTGCAACTGGTATCCAGCCATTGCCTGTGAATGTTGTTGGTGTAACTTCAGCTTTAGGTCAGCAGCCTTCCAGTTTGGCTCATCCCCACCTGCCATATTCTCAGACGGCTCCTCCAGTGCAAACTCCCCTTTCAGGGGCACCACCCCAACAGTTACAATATGGACAACAGCAACCGGCTGTTTCTACACCAATGGCCCCAGGCCATGGTAAATCAGTGACTCAAAATCCTACTTCAGAGTATGGACATGTACAGCAGCAGCCAATTCTTCAGACGGCAGTGTCCTCCGGACAGCCCAGTTCTGCAGGAGTGGGAGCAGGAGCAACAGTGATTCCTGTGGCCCAGCCACAGGGTATCCAACTGCCAGTGCAGTCCACTGTGGTCCAAGCACAACCTGCAGGGGCATCTGGCCAGGCCATTGGCCAGGCTCAAACAGCAGTGTCTGCGGTACCTACTAGCAGTCAGATTGCAAATATTGGTCAACAGGCAAACATACCTACTGCAGTACAGAAGCCCTCTACTCAAGTCACACCTTCAGTTCAGCAAGGTGCTCCTCCATCTTCACAAGTAGTTCCACCTGCTCAAACTGGGATTCTTCATCAGGGAGTTCAAACTAGTGCTTCAAGCCTTCCTCAACAATTGGTTATTGCACCCCAAAGTACCTTGTTAACTGTGCCTCCCCAACCACAAGGAGTAGAATCAGTAACTCAAGGAGTTGTTTCACAGCAGTTGCCCGCAGTTAGCCCTTTGCCCTCAGCTAGTAGTATTTCTGTTACGAATCAGGTTAGCGCAACTGTTCCTTCTGCAATGCCTTCTGCCCCAACAAACGTGGTTCCACCACAGAATATAGCACAAACCCCTGCCACCCAAAATGGTAATTTGGTTCAAGGTGTTAGTCAGCCTCCCTTGATAGCAACTAATATAAGTTTACCCTTGGCACAACAAGTACCACTGAGTTCTGCTCAGTTCTCTGCACAATCATTAGCTCAGGCAATTGGAAGCCAAATTGAAGATGCCAGGCGCCCAGTGGAACCCTCCTTAGTTGGCTTACCTCAGACTATCAGTGGTGACAGTGGGGGAACGTCAGCAGTTTCAGATGGGAGTAGCAGCAGCCTAGCAGCCTCTGCTTCTCTTTTCCCGTTGAAGGTGCTACCGCTGACGACACCCCTGGTGGATGGCGAGGATGAGAGGTAAGATGATGCCATGTTTCTGCAGACATTCAACAGATTTGAAGTTTATTTAGTAGCTCTCTGTATATGCACGGAATTAGTCTAAAACATTGTTTTCATTTCTGTATGTGAAAATGTGTTTTCATGGTAAGTGTTCCTAGAGCAGGAGTGTTACGGAGTGGTTTCAGAGTGGATAGGAAATGGTCTAAGTTTTAATATGTAAACAGTGTCAGAACAGTTGAACATATGTTCGTATTAAAAATAGGTTTGGGGGCACCAAATGTTATTTATAAAATGCTTTTGAGAAAGATTAATAATGAACAGAAGCTTAATTTTTGTTAACCTGTATAATAGTTAATCCATTCTTTTGAGTTACTGAAATCCTTATGCTCATGTCTTGGGGCGGTTGTGGTTCCCACATTTGTGCCTCCTTTACTAAACAATCTTTTTCCAGTTCTACTGTGTTTGATTTTAGTCTGTGAAACATAATGTTACCTTCTTTTCTTAGGCAGGGAAAGATGACCTAATCCGGGTTATATAGATTGCCCTCATACTGTAATTGGCCAACTTTTGTGTGTTTATTTAATGGTCATTTGATCTGAGCAGTAAAGGAATGGGAATCTTAAGAAATATTTTACAGAGGAGGAGGGCATACAGTGTCAACATAACCAGATTTACCTTTGATAGTAGTATGCTGAACATTTTTTCTTTTACTTAGTAGACCAAAGTGGTAGCCATTTTAGAGTAAAGAAAGAAAGTCTTGGAGGATGGGCTTACAGGATCATGAAAACAAGACCTGTTCCCCTGCTAAGCTACTTCACCTGTTTCCTTTTTCCTTACCAAAAAAATACCTAAAGCCGAAAATACATTCTTAAACCAGTGTTTTTTCAGTTACATTGAAAATAATGTGCTAATCATACCTATTGAATCAAACTGTGTTGTTGAAGCTGACTGGCTAGAAAGTTGTGAAGTCTCATGATTTTACATTGCTTTAAAACTTAAATTGATTTTAAAGGAATATTCTTTTCACAAATTTGCCAGTCTGTGACTAACATTGATCAAAATAATGTCGTAGGAGTTATGACAAAGGCTATTCATTTTCACTGGAATTTTGAATAAGCTTGCAGGATATTTAATTATTTTGTAATTAGTTCGAGATTTTTGTGATTGAACTTTTATCAGATCAGTTGAAGCATTTATAGTCTATATGCGCATTTGTGATTTTCATTTTGGAAGATTTGAGAATATTTTCCAAAGAATTGCAGTTTTTTTTAAAAAAAAGCAAAGGCCAAATGTTTCAGTGAGGGTTTCATGATTTTTTTAGTTGTTAAAAAGATGTAAAGGCATAGTTAATTGAAATAATTTAAAATCTTTCAAGATTTTTATTAGTTTTCTAAGTCATATAATTAAAATCTTGTTTACCTAACTAAATGTATTCTGTATTATGTGTACAGAATCGTACTTTGAAAACCCCAGCATTTTGCATCCAAACTTACCGTGATTTTGTTAATTACCATTTGTGGTCTCCTGGCATGACTCATTTTTTTCCTCCTAGTGGTAGGAGGCTTTCTTCAACTAGCTGTTGCCAAAAAAAAAAAGTCACATTTTGTGATTTACAACTAGGTTTTTAACTGTAGTGATAGAGTCACAGATTAAGATATTAATAACAAAATTAATTTTTTCCAGATAGTAACTGAGGTAGATTAATTACGGTCATATTACACAGAAAGGTTTGGAATGGTAGAAAGCGACACGAAATGATACCAAGAAGTACGACGCGAAATATTGGCTTAAAGTGACGAGTGTCTTTAGATTGTACCTGTTTTGAATTTACTACATATTTGAGCCTTTATTAGTTAACATCAAAATTAAGTCACCAAGATTGGAAAATTTTTGTTTCACAGGTATCCTCTAAATTCTGAAAAATAAAAATACTTCACCCCTAAAACACCTGTTAACGGTCAGAAAGCAGATATATATATATATATAAAATCTTTAAGGTGTTTTATTGCAGATTATTTTATCACTATAGTTTGGAAAAAGAAATGTTACTTGTTTCAGTTAAATTTGCCCTTGGAAGGGAATTTGAGAATAACTACAAGAGAAAAAAGTGTATGATTCAAAAAAAAATTCTTTTTACCTTTCTTCCTGTATTAATTTCTGTGTCATTTGCATCATCTGGAAGCCGAACCATCATTAGTCTCTTATAGGAGAAAGTGTACATTATAATTTCAATATATGAACTCAGGAAATATGTTCACTATATAACTTTTTGGTGGTAGCACAAATAAAGGATGGTTATTCTTTAATCAGCTTTTGAAATAATACTCTAAAGCTTTAGATTTAAAAAATATTCATTAGACATGTGGAAAATGTTTTCATTTGGCCACTGGGAGAGACTAAAGATTAGAAACATGGATCAAAGCATTAAGATTATGTATAATCTTTTTTTTTTAATTACTCCTATTATAAATATTTTAAGATCTTATTTTAGTCTTTAACATGAAGTTATAGCACAGAGAAGATACAGATATTTTACACTGAAATGTAGTCTTTTGCGCTTTGTGATTATTAACACAGCTTTTGTTAAATTGGTTAAACTTCTATTCGTCCTTCAAGACTCAGCTCAGAATGTTCCCTCTGAAGCATTCTCTTTCCCCAGGGAGTATTGTTTCCTTAGCACTTTTTAATGTTCCTCTAAGCACTGTACACACTGAATTATAATTATCTGTTTACCCACCTTCCCCATAAGACTGTGAGTTCCTGAAGAACAGGGACTAAATATTTTTTGAACCAATTAATGAGCAGACAGACCTTTCTCTGCTTTGTGGATTGCAGTCAGTTTTTCTATCATGATTTAAAGTTTGTGTTGTCCCTCATCTTAATTATAAGAGATGCGGGATCATATAATTTATGCAAGGGATTGAAAAGAAATGAATAAAAAGACTGGCTTCTTTGTACCTCTTACTTCATTATTCCTTGAGATAATTGAAGACTATTTTCCAAACAGTCCTGGTATATGGTACGTACTCAAATATTTACTGAAGAGGAATGAGAGTTTTCTTGTGTATAATCTGGGGATAATACTTATTTTGCTTACTTCCAAGGATAATTTTATCAGATAAACTGTAAAATACTAAATTATAATTTTTTAAAGTTTTTATTTTTATTTAAGTTGTATATTCACAGTTTAAAGAGTCAAATAGTTTACAGGGTTGTATAAAAAGAGCTTCCTGTCCCACCTTCCAGTTTTCCCTTTTACAGAAGCAATCACTTTCACCTCTTTTAGGTGATTATTGTGATATTTACTTTCTAGTATCTAAATAACATGCATGTATTGCTATTAGATATACAGGATAGCTTGATGGTTACGAGCATGAACTCTGGAACAAGACTGCCTAGGTTTAATCATTCATCTTTCATTTACTAAGTTTTATGGGGCTACTTAACCTCTTTATGCCTCGATTTCCTCATTTGTAAAAAATGGAGATAATAGTACCTACCTCGTAGGGTTTTTATAAGAATTAAGGGAGTTTAGAAAGACCTTAGAACTGTGTCTAACTCATACGCCCTGTCTAAGTGTTGGTTAGATAAAATATTCCTTGCTTTTGTTTTTGGTTTTAGCCATTAACTTCCTGGATAGAAATGAAGATTTAACTCTTGCTGTTGTCACCACTTACTTAGCAGTACCCCCTTCCTCGCAGTGTCTTTTCCTCTCAATAGTTACAACATAATTATAATTATATCACTTGATTATTTAATATTCTTGTAAAATATGATTAATTTTCCTGTTCTGTACAATGTCTTGTGGCAGCCTCCTACCCCACCCCCAGCAATCTAGTATATAGAAATGTTAGTAAATCATCCCCCCAGCCCCAGGTTTTCATCTGTTAGCATAGTCTGTTTCCTCCAGGTTGTCTTTTTTCCCCTTTTTGTATGTTTTGGGCTCTACCTTTCATGATGGAGCATTTCCTCAGATGTCTGGTAGTTCTTGGTTGTGTGCTTGCACTTAGAAGTAGCAGACTAAAGAGCTGGTTAGAATTCTCAGTGTGGCTTGTTGACTGTTAGCTTCACCCTGGAGTGATCTGGCTGGAGTTAATTGTCTTTTTTTTTCTTTTCCTTTGCTTAGTTTTCTCTATATTTATCACTGATTCAGCTTTTCAACAGATGTCTCTCAAGATGTTCATAGATATCAGGTATTGTTATCAGTTTTATCTTCCTGAGGAAGTTTTTCTCATATCCTTCTGACCGCCGTTCTGAACTGATTGCTCTCTAAGCTTGGTACACAGCTGTTGCATTTGGATTCCCTTCACTTTCTTCTGTGTTGGATCTCCCATTTTCTGGTGACCCGTGTCTTCTTCGTTTTTGGTTTACAGTGAGTGTACCTTACGCCGGCACTTATTTCATTCTTTGGTTCAGTAAAGAATCCTATTGCCATTGAGTCAATTCTGACTCGCAGAGCGCACCTATAGGACAGAGTAGAACCTGCCCCATGGGGTTTCCAAGGAGCGGCTAGTGGATTCAAACTACCTACCCGAGCTCTTAACCACCATGCCACCAGGGCTCCTCAGTGAAGAATACCAGGTGGGAGATGGTGTTCTAATTTTGCTCCATTGCTTTCTATCTTCCATGTTGCTTTTGAGAATCTGAAGCTGTTTTGATTCCGCATGTATCATGTGTATGTGTATTTTGTTTTTTCTTATTCTTTTCTTTCCCGTTCTCTGTTCCCTTCCTCTCCTTTCTTAAGTTTCTGAAAGCTCTTAGGATTTTATCTATTTTTCTAGTGTTTTGAACTTTTATAATGACAGTTCTTTGTGCAGGTCTGTTTTCATCCATGGTGCTGAGTACTTGGTGCGCCCTTTCAGTCTGGAAACATCTTTAATTCTGATGCTTTTTCTTGAATGAGGTTTCTTTCTCTTTTCTTTGCATTTTCTCTCTCTCTCTTTTTTTCTTTCTCAACTCTTTTTATTTGGATAATGGACCTTCTAGACTGGTCTTCTAATTTTCTGTCCTATTTTCCATCTCTTTTCTTTTACTCTTTCTGTTGAGTTTTTATTACCATATATTTAATTTCCAAGAGCTCTTTTTTTTGTTCTTTTCTCCTTTTAAATAGTATTGTGTTTTAATTTCATAATTCAGTACCTTCTCTTAGCTATCCGACTACATAAATGTTAGATTTTTTTTTTTTTTAACTTCTCCCTGTGAGATTTGATTCCTCCAGGTTTTGTTTGTTTTAGTTCTTATTTTTCATGTTATATAGCCTTTTCTCAGATGTTTGGTAATCCTATAAGAGTAGGGGACTAAAAGAGGCTTGTTGGCTGTTAGCTTCAGTGGGTAGACTGGCTGGGCTCTTTGGTTGGGGGTTTCTAATATCAGTATCTTCATGTCTTTCCTCCTGCCTGGTTAGATTCCCCAGAGAAGTCTCTTGGGTTCTTGCCTGGAGGGGGAAGGCCTGTCTATATGAATTCTGGATGGCAAGTGGGTTAAGAGGTTTTGGGGAGTCTTAGCATACCCCCAGATGTTTCTTCACTCAGTCCCCCTGTTTTCAGCATATTCTGCCTTCTGCATTGTCCTGTTTCCTCAGTTCTGGGATCTTGTGTTTTACTTTCTCCAGATAATATGCCTTCGGTTTTTTGCCCACCACCCCCAGTCCTATTTCAGATGCCAATTCCTGAGTCTTTTGGGGATTTTGCTGTTTAAATTGGGTTTGTTCTTGGCTTTCTCCACTGTTTGCTAAAAAAGATTTGATTTTTCAGAGTTTGCTAAGTCATTTGTCACTCAGCCATCTGCTTTCCAGCTTTCAGATTTTTGTTGCTATTGTCTTTTTACCCATTCTCTCCATTTTTGTGGGTTTATGTCTTTATACTTAAATTTTTTTTTCCTGTCATATTAGTGGGGCTTTTAGGGTAGAAGTGAAAAATAAATGTGTGTATCTACTATCTTTGCACAGCTATCTCAACTGTAGAACACTGCATTATTAAATGTAAAGAATGATGGTAATTTTAATAAAATTGTTGCTCCAAGATATGATCCATAATAAGTACATAAATTTTAAGAGTGGAATTGCTTGACTTATATCCAGCAGAAATAAGAATAGTATATAACTCAGTATTTCAGTTCATAGAAGTGATTGAAAAAGTTATTTTTGGATGCAGTTAACATTTATTATCATATTTAACCAGCTCAACTTTGTGAATTAAGTTCTTTTCCATTTTGCTGGTGGATAAACTGGAGCCTGCTCATTTTATTAGAGACCAAGTGAGTTGTCTGAGGTTACATACGTAGCAGTAGAATACTCTTTCTACTACTTAGAAAGCCAACAAGAGATAAGGCTGATGCCCATAAATAATATTAGAATGACTGAAAATTTGTGAATGCAGGCTTCATTGCCTCATTGATCTATGTATTAATACAAATAATGGAATTACTAAAGAACATATCAACGTTTCCTTAATCATAAGCCATTGGTGAGAAAAAAGTGGGTAAAGTCTTCACAGTGCTGTGCCTGGAATGCAGTAGACATTCAAGTGTTAAATGAATTAATTTAGTAAGTTTTTGTCTTTTGAATATTATATGGAAATTATCTTTTAAAGCAGTTTAAAAGATAATTTTAAAGGGAAAGCATTTTGATTTTGTAATAATTTAAATTCCATCTATATAACATTGGCCTTAGAATTGCAAAACAAGTAGATTTTATTTTTTGTTTAGACAGTTTAATTTAAAAATATGCAAGTATGCAAAGCATGACCTGTTCTGGTGCCGCAGTGTTAGAACCATGCTGCAATAGTAGAACCATGATGGTGGTTTTTGCCATGTTACTTGCTAAGGTTGAGTATGTCATGGTGAGAATAGGCTTTAACGGTTCATTGAAAGAAATCTATGTGAAGGGAAAATTTAAAGCATGTTTATAGAATTTTAAGGAATTAACATGAGTTTTAGATTATAGGTGTTTTTTTGTTTTTGTTTTTGTTTAGTCTCACGTATACACATATATTCAAATGCCTTTTTTCCCCACCATTTCTTTCTTACCAGTCAGTTTAACCAGGATATTGTACTTGACTTGTCAGCATCATTAGACCTAGTTGACCTGTGTTTTCCCTCCTGGAAACACTCCCTCTCTTTGTTTTTTTTTTTTGTGTTACCCTTCTTGATTTTCTTGCCACCTTTCAGGCTACGCCTTTTCATTGCCCCTTTCAGATTCTTCTGTCAGACTCTCGGTGTTGTAGTTTCTTTGGATTTCTGAGCCACTTTCCACTTACTACCCTTTACCTAGGTAATCATCTATTCCCATGGCTGTAAATACAGTCTAGATGCTAGCAACTCCTGAGTGCGTATCACTAGCCCAGATTTCTCTTCTTAGACTTGATAGAATCACCTGCCTACATAACACCTCTGCTTAGATTCTCATAGGCCTCCTTATCTCAACAGGTTGTAAACTTAACTCTTGACTATGCAACCCCTCAAATTTTCTTTTTCAGTTGTTCTCATTTTTATGAATGTCATTTCTTACTGTGGTTCTTCACTTTAGAAACTTGAGAGTCATTCTTAGTAACTCCCTTTTCCTCACCCTCTGCATTCTGACCATTATCTTAAAAAGTATATCTTGAATGTATTTGTTTTTCTCCATCTCTATTGCCATAACTCTAGCATAACATTAAAACCAGTTACTATTGAGTCAGTTGCAACTCCTGGCGACCTTATGTGTGACAGAGTAGAACTATGTTCCATAGGGTTTTCAATAGCTGATTTTTTAGAAATAGATCACCAGGGCTTTCTTTTGAGGTGCCTCTGGGTGGACTTGAACCATCAGCCTTTCAGTTAGCAGCCAAGCACATTAACTCTTTGCACCAACCAGGGACTAACATAACGTTGTGTGCTGTCAAGTCAGTTCCAACTCATAGTGACTCTATAGAACAGAGTAGAACTGCCCCACACAGTTTCTAAGGCTGTAATCTTTATAGAAGCAGACTGCCACACCTTTCTCTCATGGAGCTGTTGATGAGTTCAAACCACCGACCTTTCAGTTAGCATTAGCTCTCCCTTAAAGTACTCTAGTGGCTTCCTCCTGCACACACTCTGGCCTTTCTCTAATATTGCATTTTGTAGTCAAGGTGATATTCTTAAAGTGTAAATCTGTTCATCTGTTTGGGACACTCACTTGCCCAAAATCCCTGAAAGTCTTTCTATTTCTTTTAAGATAATTACTCCTTGCCTTTGCTTATTTCTGGCCTCATATCCTGCTACTTTTTTCCCCCCACTTTCTGCAGTTCAGCTGCACTTGGCCTTCTTATAGTTCCTCAATTTGCCATCCATTCTTACTTCTTCCTCTGGGTCTTTGCACATGCTGTTCCTTTGCCCAAATATCTCATATGCTGCCTCCCCTCCTATTTGTCCTTAAAGCTTAGCTGTCACTTTTTGAGAGACCCTCTCAGACATACTATTGTAAATTTTTTAAGTTCTTTGTTACACTGTTTCATAGCACCTTGTTCTTTTCTCTCATGATGCTCATTACAGCTTGAAGTTAATTTATTTATTTATTTTGGTAATTATCTGTTTGGTGATTTTAAGCTTCCTGAACAGGGATGTTTGGTTTACTACTATACATCCAAAGCCTGTCTCAGTGCCTGACACATAGTAGGTACTCAGTAAAAATCTGCTTGGTGAATAAATGAAGAAAAAATTTTTTTAATATTGGCATAAGGTTTAATATTGGCATAGTGTTTACCTTGGTAAACACTATTGTAATCTATTTCAAAGATAAGTAAGTCCTTTTACTGATTATCATGTGATACCACTGTTTAATAGAGATGCTTGAGAATTAATTGATTTACCTTTTGCTATGTTTGTGAACCAGAAAGCAATAGTTACTTCCTGCTTTTATGAGATTTGTTTATTTTGTATTTAGGCCAATAAAAATTCTCCTATTCGAAAATAAGTTTCTTAAATTCCCCATTTATTTCAAAATAGAATATCAGAATTCTTTTTTTCCCCTGCTTTCTTTACTTTTGACTGGTTTAACTATTTACCACATTATGTTTCTTAAATATCTAAGCATTACCGTGGAATTCCTGTGGTGCATTTTCAGCTGTTGCACATATAAACATATAATGCCACTTATTTGTGATTAGAGAGTTTTTTTTTTTAAAATTAAACAGTTTAGTAAGTATTAAGTTAATTGCTTGTTTAAAATTCCTAACTGTGATATCTTTTACTTGGGGTAATTCTAGTTACTTGTTACTAAACCAATAAATTATGGGTTATACAAAGGGAGAAGAACTGTGGAAAAGGTTTGGCAGTGATCAGAATTAGCAGTACACTTTATATCAATTATCTATGGGTATTAAATGGGAGTAAAAAATATTAAGACTGAAGCCTTTACTTTTAAGGTTGGTGCAGTTAAAAACAAGGGGAAATACAGAATTTGATGCTGCAGTGCAATGACCATCAGAGGCTAGTTCTAAGAGTCTCTTCACAGCAGGAGGTTTTCACATCCTATTTGTGGACATGACATACTAGTGTTAAACCTGCCTTAATACCATTGTCTTTGTGTTGATTGGGGAGCAAAGTTACTGTGATTTGATTTCATTAAGGATTAAATTTAGGTAAGGAACGGCATTGCCCTTCCTCATCCATCCTCATCCATTGAGCCTTTAGAACAAAAGGTTACTCTGAACTTCATGTGGATAAGATAGATGAGATAGCATCTTACTCTTCCAGGCCTCCCAGATTATTTTGTGGGATCAGCTCACTGTTCAGGTTTAGGAACTCCTGATACCCTATATATATGTCTTTTTTGAGTGAATTGTAGCTGGTTTGATCCGTAAAATTGTTCATTGTTGATTGAGACTTCATTCTCTCCCAGCTCATCTAGTTATCTAGTTTCCTTGATTATTAGGCTTCCTTAGTGTGTACAAGGAGCCCTGGTGGTACAGTGGTTAAAGCACTTGGCTGCTAACGGAAAGGTCAGCAGTTCGAACTCACCAGCTGCTTCATGGGAGAGAGATGTGGCAGTCCACTTCCATAAAGATGATAGCCTTTGAAACCCTATGGGGCAGTTATGCTCAGCCCTATAGGGTCACTGTGAGTCAGAATCGACTGGATGCCTGCGGGTTTGGTTTGATTTTGGTTAGTGTGTACTGTTCACCTGGTAACAAATAGCATATTGAGTAGTTAGGGGTACTTTGAAGATATAAACATATACAATTGATATATGTATATACATATATATAGCATTAAATTTTCCCTATTAATACAACTATGATATATTTCTAGTGGTAGTAGTAATAAAACTTTATCTCCTATATGATTTTGGGTTGTTTGTAACAAAACATTTTAATATAGATTGTCCACTTGCATCTCAGCATGATTAAAGTTGATAGGATGCACCTCTTAGGTTCATTTATTCAGTCAGTAATTCAACATCGAGTTCCAGCTATGAGTACATGTTATGTACTGTTACCAGCTTATTCATAGACTGACTGTACAACAATTTAGTAATACTAGTAACAGGAGTAGTTGAAATTTGTAGCACTAATTATGTGCCAGACCATTCTAAGCACTTTAGATGTATCAACTTACTTAATTCTCAGAACAACCTTACAAGGTGTAAGTACCATTATTATCCCCATTTTACAGGTTAGGAAGCTGAGGCATAGAGAGATTAAGTAATTTATTCAAGGCCACATAGCTAGTAAGTGGGTGCTGAGATTCAAATCCAGCAGTGTAGTTCCAGTGTTTATTCTCTTAAATACTTTGCTTAAATACTTTGCCTTTACAACATATCAGAACTAAGGTGTTCTGACTCTTGTTTCCTCAGTCAATTTAAATGCATTGGAAGGCACTGGGAACTGCAAATATCTTATAACTCATCGTATCCTTGTTTTGATCTTGCAAGTTTGGGTAGGGATGCTACTGTTGTTCCTGTACTCAAGAATATAAGTTCCATGAGAGCAAGGATCTTACGCATCTAGTTTACTGCAGTATTCCTAGTGCATGGAATAGTGCCTTTTTCATAGTAAGTTCTGAAATACTTGTTGAATAAATGAATTCAGACACAAAGATCCAGGATAGAGTTATAATCACCACCACTTTGCTATCCTGTTACCATTAAGTGCACAGTCTTAGGGCTAGGATTCAGTTCTTCCCAGCTATGTTACTGTATCTGTTATTTTGAATTCTCTCCCCACCCTGCTCTGCATATCAAATGGGTATATTTATTGAGCAGATCTGATAAAAACAAAACAAAGCCTGTTACCGTTGTCTGACTTATGGCAACCCCCTGTATACTAAGTGTAAATCATTGTATCTTGTAATGGTGTAAGCAAAAGTATAATCAACCATGGTTCTTGTCCTCAAGGAGTGTATAATACATATTAAAAAACCCATTGCCTTTGAGCTGATTACAACTCATAGTGTCCCTATAGGATATATATACATATATATATATATGGGGAAATTATATGGCAGTGTAAGAGCTAAGTAAGTTTCAAACAAAATGAAATATGAAATCAAGGAATCAAAAATTAAGAGCAGGAAATCTTGAGATCTTGTTCAACCCTTGGTTTATAGGTGAAGGAACAAGTTCAGAGAAATTAAGTGAAGTCTCTGAGATAGTGCTACAAAATATTTCTTAGACTGTAACTGGAACTTAAAATTATATTAAAAATTGCATTCAGAATTAATAGAAGGGATAGAATTGACCTTCGGTAGATTGGAAAAGCAGAGTCCCTATGGGGTGCAAATGCTTAATGCACTTAGCTGCTAACCTAAAGAAAGATTGGAGTTTCAAGTCTTCGGAAGAAAGACCTGGCGATCTACTTCAGGAAGATAAGCCACTGAAAACCGTATGGAACACAGTTCTGCTCTGACACACGTGAGGTTGCCATAAGTCAGTTAGGCCAGCAAAGCAGTATTCTTTGAACTGACTATAAAGTTTTGAGGTAAAGGAGAATATTTCAGCAGAAGGGTATTAATAAAAATGGTGGAAATAGGAAACCATTTTGGGCAAAAATGAGGCAACAGTTGTGGATTCAACCAGTGTAAGTTCATGTAAAGAAGTGATAGGGAATGACTGAGGGTTGAACTTGGGAATGATTTGGCCCTTGATAGTTGTTGACTAAACGATGTTCAAGGAAGATTAAATGTAACCTGTAGTTTGGATTGGAATGGGGAAACCTGGATGCAGGAAGGACCAGTTAGTTAGGAATGTAAGTTTTTCTGTTCTTTGTTAACGAATGAAGGAAATAAATTAGGGAGATAGTGATTTCCATTGTTAAATGATTCAGTACAGGATTCCTCTGGTTAGCAAATTCCTTGAGTTATAAAAACACTATTCACTTGCCTGGCTTCTCGTTCCTCAAAGTAATAATGTTTCACTTCTCATTTTGAGGAAGGAAAAAAAAACCCTAATATCCCAGAAAAGCTATTATCCACAGCCACAGTTTTAAAGGTCGGAACTATATGTGGTTATAATCTTAAGGTAGGATTTTTGACAGTTTAAAAAGTTTTTTTAGGGTTTACCCATGTTAATAATCCAAAGCAGATGTGTCCCAAATATGTTTAGTAATGAAAAGAAGTTAAAGTGAATGTCAACTAGTATTGTAGTATTGGTCCTTTCTATTAGTGGTTGTAGAGACTTTTGCCTGCTTGCTTTTCATACTTAACCAGATTCCCACTGCCAGTCTCATCCGGGCCCTGGAGAGAGGAAGAATCATTTCTTCCTGTTCCCTAGGCTCTGCCAAAGGGAATGTGGTATGGATCTTAAATGATTTAAAAAATGAAAAACATTAATGTCACCATTGATACTTAATGTGAATATTTTGATTATTTTTTTGACACTTAAAGTGCCACAAAACTTTTCTTTCTTTATATATTGGTGCTTTTCTTCACTTTGCTCATCGTCTTTCAAGTATGAGGATAGATGCACATACATGTGTATATACATATAAAGGAATATAATATTTTTAAAAGGACATGTTGAAATTGTCCTTTGGTTACAAAGTCTCAAGTGTTTGAAAGAATGTAATTATTTAAGTTTATGAACAGCACTGACCCTATCCTTAGGCACTGTATATTACTCTTCGACTATTTTTTGTCCTTTGCTTCAGTTTTTTTTTCCCCCTGTTTTTAATTTTATCTAACAATACTTATATCTATCTTTGTAAGCTGCTTTAAATATTTTAGGGAATGGCTTGGGATAGAAATTCAATAAATGGGGAAAGTACGACAAGGTAGAATATGATGTATAATGAGAGGTACTAATAAAGCAGTTCTGGAAGTCAGAAGGTAAAGATCACATGATTTTGAAGAGGTGGCATTTGAGGGAAGTTTGATCATTATGGGGATTAGTAAGCCATTTTAGTAGAGAAAACAAACCCAAAAGGTTCAAAGAACAATAGTGTTTACAGAAAAGAATATAGGGCACAGAATATAGTCAGAGTTGGTAGGAGATAGTGTCTTTTTACAGGAATACAGGAGATAAGGCTAAATTTGAAAAGCCTTAAATGCAGGATTGAGAAGTCTGGACTTCACTGGAAGTGGAATGGAGGGCCCTTTTTAGTTTTTTAGCAGTGTAGTGACCTGGTCAATGCTGTGTTTTAGGAAAGTGCTGGCTTACTTGGGATCTCTAGTTGCTTCCTTTATTAATGGGGTATGAGAAACTCAGTAATTCCTTTTTCCTCCATAGGGAAAATGGAGACACATTTGCTCTTTGTGGTTGCAATCAGCGACCTTCGCTTACATCAGCGACCTTGACCTCATTAGCAATAGTAAGAAAGTAAAGACTCAATCCACATTTGGTAGCACTGCACTTATATAGAGATTGAACTCTGGTAACCTAATCCTTTAGGGACACAGTTCTTGGTAGCTCAAACAGTTAAGTGCTTGCCTATTAACAAAAAGGTTGATTGGTGGTTCGAATCCACCCAGAGGCACCTCGGAGGAAAGTCCAAGTGATCTACTTCCAAAAGATCACAGCCATTGAAAACCATATGGAACACAGTTCTACTCTGACATACATGGGGTTGCCAACTGATTTTCTGGGATGCAAGGGTCCTCCAAAACTACGTGAAGTTACTATCACAAAATAAAGTTGTGTGGTTTTTTGCCACCCCCCCACCCCCCCCGCAGATAATCTTGTATAGCATTTCTGTTTCTTTCTTGGGCCTATTTTTATTAAATCTTCTTGTGTTTGCTAGCTTTTAGCATCTTAAGCAAATAAGGGAAGGGAGGAAAAAGAAAGGTGATTCTGGGACATGTAAGGTGACGTTGGAAAGTGGCAGTTTATAGCCTGACATCAAGATGTCAACATTAGAAATTTTAAGAAAACCCCAAGAAAATGTGATATGGTATCGAATGTTCATCAGGGGAAAGTTAGATTATGTTTGGTATATTATTTTAAGGAAGCATGCACATAAAGAATAAATTTTAAATGGTGTTAATTACTGAGGTATGGGCAAGTATAAAGAAACCCTATTTTTAATCATATCTGCATCATCTTAACCATAGACAAATCATTTTACTGCTCCATTTACTTTTTCCCCATTTTAAAATAATGACAAGTACTTTACATTTTCTTAGTTTTCAGGACTGGTGAGGTTATTCTGTAAGATTTGTGTAACATGATATAAATAAAAACTAGACTTCTCCAGAGAGGTATTACAGGGAACATTTTTTAATAGTAAAAAGTCCCTAATAGATGCTAAAATTTAAGTAAGTACCAATAATGATTTTTTACTGAATTAGTAATAATGGAAGTATTGATGAATAAAGGATGTATCAAGTATCTACTCTGCGTAAGGTATTTTGTAGGTAATTACTGATTTAGATATTTTAGTATAATAAAGATACCCCTCCCCCAGATTTTCCTCTGAAATTATTGTTATTAATTACGTTTCTTAATACAGTAAATCAAATAATTGTATCAAGGGAAGCTGACTTCTCATTTCTGGTTTTTTTGGATCCCTTTGTTAGAAACGGACAGCCAACCAACTTACTTTCTTTCATCAGAAAGTTTTTGTTTATGCTTAATATTAATGTTGTTTCTTGATTGGTTCCTTTAGACAGTTTCGTTGTGGTATTTTTGACAATGACAAGTATTTCCTTTCTGTTGAGGAAATACTCCTATGTTTTGAAAATTGATTTTAAAAGATGATAGTCATTGAAACTTACATTAGTAAATTTATTTTGGACAAAATGCTGCTTTATAAATTTCCTTTGTTTGCTTGTAGTTTGTTTCTTAAAGTATGTTCTTTTGGGCTCAGGTGTTGAGGTATGTGGATACAGAAACTCCGTTACACTGCTGTCCACTGATCAGGCGCTGTTAAGCCATCAAATATCTGGGTCTTTCCCTTCTCTTCTAAAGGCTTTATCACTGTAATGAATCTTCTCTGTTGGAGTCAAAGTCATTGTCCCATGTCTTATATTTGGTTGATGCTGCTTGTTATTGTAGAATCTTGGAATGAGGTGTTTGGCTGAACATTCCTAAACTATTCTTCATCTTCATTTTGTTATTTTCCTCATTGGGGATCCACTAAACATTATTCATCAGTTTTTGCTGAAAAGACAGATAGCAGGATTTGTATATTTATTCAGTTGGTTGTAGTTTATTATTAGGAATTTTACCTATTTTGAGACTCCAGGAAGAAAGGGAGGATCCAGAATGAGAACAGGTTTAAGTTCAAACTAGATATCTTACTAGTTTCCTACCTCCATCCTCCAGCACCATAATAATAAGCCATGATCCCACAGTCTAATCATCCTAAAAAGTATATTTAATGCTTATTGCAGGTATGTAATATTTGAGTTGGCAACCTCTTTAGCCCTTTTTTTTTGAAAATTTACATAAGATTTGTAATACATTCATAGGGACCTAAGGAAGATGGTTTTAAATTTTCTTTTACTATATTATTGGATAATATATTATTATAAGTAAAATATTGTGAAGTTAAGTAACTTGGTCACATAACTACTAAATGATGGCGCTAGTATTCCAACCTAGATGATTTGATTCGAAAGCTGCAGTCTTGCCCAGGCCCATGATAAGCAGCAAGAGTTGACAGCTGACAACTATAAAAAGCAGTCCTTAGCCTATGAGTATGGAGCCATTTGGTCCTATAGACTTCAGTAGTTCCTCAGATTACCACTGTTTTATAGAGCTGTGCAGTAATTGATGTTCTTGATGATTCTTTAATCTTAATTGTAGTTATGATTTTCTCTTAATACATTTTTGAAAGCATTTTCTACCCAAAATGGTTAAGTTATCCAAATTTATTGCTGAAGAATAAATTTTAAATTTGGAAAATTTGTTTAAGTGGAATCTAATTCCTGAATAAATGAATATAGAGGCATTCATTTTTATGATGTGAACATTTCAATAAATCAGATTGGTAGCTCCCGTTAGTCTCAGTTAGCAAAATTTTACTATTTTCTTTAAGTTTACTATGATCGAATTAAAGTAAAATGCTTTTTTAATATAGGAAAGAAATATAGAAATCTCACTTTAATAACATTTAAATCATTAATAGCACATTTTATGACTCATACCTTTAGGTTTGAATGGTTACAGCTTGTATTAGCATTGCCTGTTTATTACGGAAGCAAAATGCTAATATATATGAACACTTGAATAGTCAGTTAAAAATAGGACTTGATGTCTTTTTCTTCATTATCCCAGAAGAATGAATTTATTTTATAATCTAAGACAATTGTATTAGGTATTCTTTTAATTCAGAGTTTTTATAGTAGAGTTGCTTTTCTTCATTTTCATTATAATGTTCTGATTCATTTGTGAACACTGAAAGAAGCAATTAGAATTCTTTTGGAATTGCAGTTAACAGCAGTAAAGAATGATCTTAAAAGATTTAGTAGGTTAATTTATTATTTAATAGTAATAGAGTATAAAACCTTATTTGTGTGTTCCATAGTTTCCACTTTCCACTAATAAGAAATGGCTAAAAGCTGCTAAAAGCCAATAATTTTCACATCTTGTACAAGTCGATTGCATTTTTAGACATTTTACTTTTTGATAAGCTTTTGACAGCCTAAAATTGCAATTTTTTGCCAATCCATGTAGGCAACTATAGGGAAGAGAGAATTTTTTAAAAGTAGTGTTACTTCTTGTGAAATGGAAATGCTAAAGACCCACTTTGGATTTTTTTACATAGGGATATAGTCAGCTTTGCAGTTCTACTCAGCTTCTTAGTTCATGAGGAGCTACTGTTAACTTATTAACTTATTAAGAAATTGATTCAATATGAATAAAAGCTTTTAACAGATGGACACATTGGTCTAACAAAAACCAAGTTGTGAATATGAATGTGACCTAAATGTGGCTCTAAATGCCATTAGACCCAGTGGTCTGAGTTAGAGGCTCAGCACATGAGGAAGGGCAAATAAACAGAAATAGAAAGGGAGTTAGAAGACCATTTAAGTAGGTAGAAGAAAAAGAAGAGAATCTGGCAGTAATAGATACTATTAAACAGTTGGCTCTGACCACATTCAGGCCCCCTATGCCCTCACTGTCTGCACTGTAAATCTAGCTATATACAGTATCTGGTATCTTAGAAAAATTATCCAAGCTAGTTTAAGAAGTTGTCTGTTCCCTAGGAAGCTTTTAACAGTACTTCTGTTTTTTCCTGGTATTGTGATGGTTTATTTAAGAAATGCTTATTGAATGTTTATTACGTACCTAACACTGAGAAAAGGTAGTAGGATGCATAGAAAAAAATTTTAAAAAAAGAAGACGTGGTTTTCTCTTCAAGAAATTTTGTTTAGTACCCTGAGGAGTCATCATGAGATCTTGATAGATCTTCTGAATTATCCAAATTAAGTTAGTTGTATATTATGCTCAATTGTTATTCAGTATATGGTATGCATGACTGCTTTTTTTAAAAATTCAAATTAGGCGATTTATCTAGACCAGATGGTAGAGTTTAACAAGCCTTGGCATCAGACCTGGTATCTAGTTTCTGCTACCTCTTCATTTTGTGACCTTTGTAAATGAGCTAACCTCTCTAAGCCCAGATTTTCTTACTGGGTAAGTGGAGGGTAGTAGCTACCCCTGCACTGTTGTTGGGAGCATTAAAGGAGACAGGGTGTGTAAGACACCTAGCTTAGTTCTTTGTAATTCTATAAATGGTAGCTGCTCTTACTGTGCCAAATAATTGTGAGTCCTTGTTTAAGCACTGTAAATTAAAAGCTTGTCTACATATTCAGAGACTTTCTACATACTATATAGCCTTCTAAACCAGTGATTTTTGGCATTTTTGGTACAGCCTTTCCCAGTTGGGGTTCCACGAGAGAATTAATCCCTAAAGGTGGTGTACAGCTAGTGCCACTATGCTAGATGCATTCGAGAAGAGTGAGTTCATCACATACGCTGGAGGCATCAGGGATTGATTCTTTGCAGAACTCAGGCTGCTAGGACTATTCTGTTACCTATTTTCTTAAATTCATGAAAACAAAAGTTGTTACAAAATGCCCTTTACCCTTTTTCAGTATGAGGGCTACTTAGGAAGAATGTAAGTGTCATGTAGTAGTTTGTTAATACTCTAAAATAGAACCATTATCCTATTCAAGTGATTTCAAACTTTATTCTAAAGATTATTTTAGAGGGGCATAATCTGCTGAAGACCATCTGTTCCCTTCTCAGTCCCATATGGGACTGAAAACTATCTCCTTAGAAAGAATGGAATTAATCAGTTTATTTTTAATAAGATAATGAGTCAGTACCTGAGTTTTAAGTATCAAAGATTCATTGAGTTAAATTTTGAAATCTAGTATAGAATTTCATAAGTAGTGTTTATGTTTTTCATTAGGTGAAAAAAGTAGTTCTAGAGCCCAGGAAGTTTGGAGAATGCATTTCTTTGTATACATGTTGAAGGCTGACATTGCATTTTAGTTTATTAAAGACTTCTGAGAATGTCTGCAGAAGAGGGACCATTTTATTTTATTGGGTCTACCTCTTTTGATCATATGACACCTATTAATGTCCTGTAGAACTAGTGTTCCTTGGAACACACTTTGGGAAATATTAATTGGCTTCACTTTTTTTTTTGAGAAATTTCCTAGACCATGTAATTAAGTGATGGCAGGCCTGAACTGGAGCCCATGCCTAGATTTATTATTCCACTGTAACAGTTCCCTTTCTGTTTATACTACCCTATTTTCCTTAAGTATACAGTTCATATTAGAAATAAAAGTATAACTGTCATGTGAGAGTACATACCAAGTGCTCCATCTGGCAGACCTTTAAGAATGGATTTTGAGAAGTACAGCATTGATACACAGTGTTGTAGCCCCACTTAATTGGCTGTGTCTTTGTAAACGGTTTGCAGACCTCAGGATAGCTTTTATTTATATGTGGTGGTATATTCCTGGGGGAAATCTGTAAATAGGGTAGAAATTATTAGTTAACTTTGTAAACATTCAAAGATAAGGAAACTAATCTGAATTTGTTCTGTGCTCCAATTACCATCAATATAGAACATTTTACTAACTTTCTGTACTTTGTTGGCGAGCTAGATCTTGATGGTGTTAACTAAGTAATGGAGCCAGTTGAATATTCTTGTCTTCTGTTTATCTATTTTCTGTATTACATTTTGAGAAATGGAATAAGAAAGAAGTACAAAAAGGAATGTTAAAATTCTGAGGAGAAAAATAGAAGTTTTTTTGGATTAAACAATTTATCAAAGGAGTCAAAAAGATGGTTATTGGAGATGTTTCTGAAGATACAAAAATCAGTCGCCATCAAGCCTGTTCTGACTCATGACTACCCCATGTGTGTCAGAGTATAACTGTGTCCTGTAGAGTTTTCATTGGTTGATTTTTTTGGGAGGTAGATCACCAGGCCTTGCTTCTGAGGTTCCTCTAGGTGGACTTGAACCTTCAATCTTTTGGTTAGCAGCCGAGCGCATTAATCATGTGCATAACCCAGGGTCTCCACTGGTAGATTAGGGAAGGCATTTTTGGATCTTTTGGAAATGCTTTTGAAGATAGACCACGATAAAACTGCAGAAAGTCAGAGTCTTTAAAGTATTGCTATATTTAAGTTTCAGAGATTTGATGTTCAAGTTTTGAAGAAAGACTGGAGTTTTTTTTTTCTACTTAGAAAAGCCATAATCTGGTATTACTTCTGAATAACATTTAAAAGAATGACTTACTAAAATGCGTGAAAACCAAACCAAACCTGTTGCCGTCAAGTGGACTCCAACCATAGCGACCCTACAGGATAGAGCAGAACTGCCCGATAGGATTTCCAAGGAGCGACTGTTGGATTCAGACTGCTGACCTGTTGGTTAGCAGCCAAGCTCTTGAAGGAAGATACATTAACTTCATTTCCTAATGGAGGTATATCCAGATACAAATCTTGCTAAATTAAGAACTTAGTTCTGGTAGTATTGGCACTTAAAAGGACTTAAACCGAGATCTGTTGTGGCTTTTACAAACTTTTACTTTGGTAACTAATACAGTGTTAACTAAATGTCACGTATCTCTTATATCAAATCATATTTCTTAAAGTATTGATTTGATGGTGGTGGCATTTCCCCATTTTCTTTTTGGCAATATTTTTCTTTTCAGACATGGATTATGACTTTATCAAAATTTTATTCCCAAAATATTTGGAGAGTAGAGAAAAACAGAAAGTTGTGACAGGTCAGTAAGGTACCAGGATTAATTTTTTTTCCAGTATTTAAAGTTAGGGTAGCATATCAGGTTGGACATTTTTTATTTTTCTGGTTTGTAATCTCCGTTTCTTTGTAGAAATCAACTACTTGATGAGTAGCTGACCAACACAAACCTGAAGGCAAACACTGTTGGATATTTTTACCCTTAAATATTTCAGTGTCAAAACACTTTCAGCAGGCGGCCTTTGTGGCCTCAGTGACTCTTGACTCTGTTAGAATTGTTTTGCATTTGTATGTAATTAAAATGATTAAACTTAATTTTTTTTTCAAAAAATATCTTTTTTTTTAAACAAAGTTTCTATGCAAAATACATTTTAATGTTGTAACAGGAGATTTCTAAAGTCCATTTGTACCTATAAACTTAAATAACACATTATAGAAATTTAATATAAGCAGTATATTTGAAAATGTGTAGATTTCACTAGTTTATCGGGAGGTAATCAAATTATGAGAAATGCATTTAATCTAACCAAACTCAAAGAGATTGATATAGTAACCAGAATATAATTTTATTAATTTGTAAGATAACTTATATTTGTTATTTTCTGTAGATACTTCTTGAGGGATGAGTTCTCTTAAGTGACCAAACTTATAAATTGGAAAGCTTTTTTGATAAGCATAAAAATTGGGTAAAATTTGTTCAGAAGGATAGCTGGATGAATTGGCTTTCTTAATTTCTGCTTTTACTGATATCAGCCCTCTCTTTAAGACTGATGGAGGCCACTGACCTTATGACTTTCTTCTTTGTCACTGCAGGCTAAATTGCCAGACAAGTTGTAATATGATAGTGTAGATTAAAGACTTTCTTTGTAATTATATACCTGTATTGTCTTTTAAAAAATCTATCCCATTTTATTAATTCAGAATTGGAAAGCATCCTGTTCTCATCCAAACTCTTGCATGCTTCTGCAGATCTTACATCAGATTTATACTGATTTTTATTAGATTCAAATGGAGATGGGCAATGACTTGCTTGGGTCTTCTTTTGATCTTATCTTTATGGAAGAATTCTGATAGAATATTGAAATTTAGAACTAACAACATATTACTGTATATTATGTAATTCTGTAACAAACTAAAGAGTGTTTTCTGGATAACAGAATTGAGTTCTGAATCAGAGAATAAAATCCTATTTGTTATTGCCAGATTATTATGTTAATTATGCTTATAAGAGCAATGATGACTTAAGTTGTATTTGTAATGTTTAACATACGTTAAGATAATAAAACTCATTAAACTCTTCATGAAATTTTCATACATTTAAAAGACTATCTCGTGTATTTCTTAGATAAATCAATAGAAAGTCAATAGCTAAGTCAAAAGACAAACTCAACATCTAAACTAGAAATTCTAATTAGGAAAAAAACCTTTTCTATATCTTGCTTTTTGCAAGTATTTACAAGGTGAGGGGGATTTCTGATTATCATTTCAACATATTTTTAAGGTTCAATGGAAACATCTATCTCTAGATTACTTATGTTGCTAATTTTGAGTTGTTAAATTTGTTACAGTTTGCTTCTAAGTTTTATTGCCTTCCAAAACTTTCACAGTTTAGAAACTGCAATTCAAATAACCATCAACTGATTTATGTTTAAGAGAAATTGAGGGAGTTTCAGAATTCTACTTGAAACAGACTGTGTTCATTCTAGCATTTTTATCATATACTAAGTATGTGAAAAGAAATATTTAATTGTTAATCAAAATAATGTGATTTGGAAAATTATAAATTACTTAAAACTCAGAGTCCTAGAGTTAAACTGGTTTTTATTTCTATGCTCTGTAACTTAACTAGGTGTGTGATCATAGATGAGTTACTTTACCACTTTTACCTTAGTTTTCGTATCAGTAAAATTATGATGATGATAATAATATTGCATGCATCATAGGGTTATTGTGAGGATTGAATGAGGCAATATGTATGTAAAATGCATAATATATTAATGCTATATTAGATTAAGCACTCAATAAGTATTAAATAAAAGAAAAATGTTAACAAATATTTACTTGTAACTAACTTTTCAGGTTACTTTGTAACCTAATTATTTAGGAGTTTTATCTCTTGCTTTTTAATAAAAAAAATGTAGAAATATTTATGGTACTAAATTTTCCTATGGAAATTTTTAAAGAAAATAATGAGCAGAAAGTCTTTTTTTTAAAATGCAGGAATAAAAATTCATATCATGTAATTTTAATTTGAAAGACTTTGTGTGTTTTTATCTGCCTGTTATATACTTACTGTTGTATAGAGTTAATTTCTACGTTATTTGTTTAACATAATTCTGTTTTCCTGTTTGTAGGAGAGAAAATTTCCTCTTTTGCTCTCATACCATTTCTGAATCAAAGTTATTTTGTGTAGAGAACTGTTTTCCGAAGGAAGAAAAATACTGCCACCTGATTACTTTTCTGATATTACTGTAGAACAGGACATAATGCTGTCGTTTCCATCAGGGTTAGTTTTTTAAAAAATTTTGGGCTAAATTTTTCATCTGAATAAAATAAATGTAGATTTATGTATCTTAGCTTCTCAGTGGAAATGCCATAGGTATGTCAAATGTAATACCGTATTCTGAACCTTTTATTTTTGACTTTTTATTTTGAAACAATTTCAGACTTAACAAAAAGTTGTAATACAGCATTCCCATGTACCCTTTACCCAGCTTTCCCTAATGTTCGTATTGTATATAACTATAGTATAGATATTGAAACCAGGAAATTTAATATCAGTACAGTGCTATTGACTAATCTATAAACTTCATTTGAATTTCGACCATTGTCCACCATGACCTTTTCTGGTACAGGATCCGATCTAAGATCCTGTATTGCACTTGGTTGTCGTGTCTCCTCACTCTCCTTCAGTCTGGGCTGGTTTTTCATTCTTTCTTCGCCTTTCTTGACCTTGATAATTTTGAGGAGTGCTAGCTGGCTAGTTTGTAGAATAGCTCTCAATTTGTGGTTTTCTGATGTTTTCTCATGATCAGATTGAGATGATGCATTTTTGGCAGGGATACCAGAAGTTATGTTGTGTCCTTCTCAAGACATTATATCGAATGGTACTGATTTTTCCCATTACTGGCGATGTTAATCTTGATCATTTGGTTAAGGAGGTGTCTGCCAAGTTACTGCACTGTGAAATGATTATTTTTTCTTTTGTAATTAACAAGTGTTTTATGGGGAGATAACTTCAAGACTATATAAATACCCTGTTTCTCATCATACTTCTGCCCATTAATTTTAGCATTTGTTGATGATTCTTACCTGATTAGAACTTTTTAATTTTTAACTTTTTTGTTGTTGTTGACTGTTGTCATATGACTGTTGTCATAGGTGGATAAGAATTCTGAAGAAATTAATGCAAAGGCAGCCTAATTAATAAAACTTAAGTGTATTTCTTTCTGTATCTTTTTGTTTATATAGATATATATATTTTTGAGTATACGCATGAACATAGCACACTGCAAGATCCTAATGGCATTTAAATTTAGTGGAGTAACTTGAATCCCAGTAATATTTTTGGATGTTATCTTTTCCAAAAGGTTGTGAGGAGAATTTTTTTTTTTTTTAACACTGATAAATCTTGGAATTAAGTTAGATATTGAGTTCTTAAAACTTTGGTTATTTTCATTCTCATTACAACTTTATTTTCTTTTAGGGAATTGCTTTCCTAAAGGAAGTGATTATAAGTGCATATTCTTACAGTGCTGTATATTCCCTTAAGTTCCAAGCTTTCTTTCCTATTCCGTGTTTTAATTTGTATCCTGTTTGACAGTACATAAGAGATTTGTCATCTAGAAATCTTATCTTCCTCCAGAGTCGATACAATGCCTTGGCTAACTAATTCCGTGGAAGCTATTATTTTAGTGTGTGTGTGTGTGTGTGTGTGTGTGTGTGTGTGTGTGTGTGTGTGTGTGTGTATGTGTATATCTATATATATGTCAAAACTGACTCAACTGGCACCTAACAACAATATGATATGCATATGCATGTGTGTGTTTACATATGCATCACTATATCTGAGAGACACTTAAACACAGGCATTAGAAATGTGTGTGTGTGTGTGTGTGTGTGTGTGTGTGTGTGTGTGTGTGTGTATGTGTATATCTATATACGCATTGTGCGGCTGTATATATGCTTTTTAAGGCAAAATTTCTCAACTTTTTGAAATTGAAAAATTAAATTGGATGTTCTGGAAATATCTGGTTTGTTTTCTTACTACTTTTAAATCTCTGGAAAAGAACACTAGAAACTCTTTTAAATAGATGCTAAAATTTGTATCATCTCTGGATAATGCCTCTGAAATTTCTGCTGACTATACTCAAAAATTAATCCTAGAAGCTGATGACACCCATAAAAGATCCATGAAAGTGATACTTTGGATAAAATGTTTATTTCCTTTAGGATTAGAAAGTTGAACATTTCAGTGTCTACTTAGTATTTCAGCCACTTGACAAACTTTTGTTTCTTGATCAGTAGACTTCATTTATTTGTTAAACATTTACTGAATATCTACTCACTGTACCAAGCCCTCTTCTAGGGCCTAGAGGTACAAAGACTCACTGTGTCTGTTAAGGATGTTCTTTCACTTCCTTCTTAATGCCACCTGGGACCGTTTTGGAAACTAAGAGGGTTTTGTGATAAATTATTTTTCTATATGAAAGTGCCTTAGAGCCAGTAAGAGTGAATGATAAAAGATAAATAAGAAAACGATGTTGTATCATGCTTCCAACTTAGGTAGACCATCATGTTTTATGAGTAATAGTAAATGCATTGACTAGGAAGTTCAACTTTAGATCAGTCATAGATACAAGTGAAAAAAATCGTGAAGTCTTTGTAGAAATGTGTTAACCTTCTGTTTCACTGCTTAAAAATGATTAGGTGTAGTGTAGCCTTCCCTTTTTTTGATATTAGAAATGCTTAAAATTTACAAGCAGTATGTGCTTATTTAATAGTATTGACAAATATTGCGAATAGTCTGATTATCAAATCAGGCATATCAAGAATTTCTCATAGTGTGTTTATATAGGTATTTATAGATAGAATACTTAGATTTTATTTCTGATTTGAATATAACTGAATTTTCAGTTAGAATCTTTAAAAATGTATGTATTTATGGAAAATGTTAAAATGATTTTATTGATCTACTGGTAGATTAGTAGACCTTATAATACCCGCTAGAGCTCCTTTGTGACATCTCAGCGTTGCTGATTTTGTTAGCTTTGATTTCGAATTTCTTCTCAGTGGTTGAAATTCAAGTATTGTAGTACCTGTTTTCCCCCCTTTTGAAGCATCACATAGAAGAATGCTGTCTATTAAAGTAAAATTAGATAAGGTCCTACTGTATCATTCTTGTGAGCCTCCATCAGTAGAGGTCTGACAGAGGCTGCTGTTCTTGTTTAATAATGACCTCATTTCGAAAACACGTTTACATTTTTCTGTATAAATGCTACATTATCAAATCTGTAGAGTTTTCATAAATTATTAACTCCTGAAGCAATAGAGACACCAGCTCTCCTCAGTGATTTAAAAATAATTTGTGTTATGGGAAAACTGTTTATTCATTTTTGAGCATAGTGTGTTAGATCCAGAAGTTTTGGTACTTAAGGCAAAATAAAGAAGTTATATTCTGAAAGTGATTTGACTGGGGAGAAGTTTGAAAATGAACCACTTCTCCAGCCAGCTGTTGTATTTAACTTGCCCTGTAGCCCAACTTAAGAACAGTTTTTTAAACCTGAGTTTGTTCTATTTTTAACCTGTATATTCTGTGGGGCATGGTAAATAATTCAAAGGATTGGAGCTCTTTCACGTCAAATTCCTCCTGAGGGAGTAATTGTAAACTAAACCCAATATTAATTTGAGTAAGCTATGGGTTCTTAGGACTTGTTTTTCATTTTTAAAATAAAGTGAGCCTGTAAACTTTAAAAAAAAAAAAAATTATCAGATAATGTTTCCTGTTTTAAAAAAAAGGACCTTTCCCTTTTTGCCTGCATTTTTACTCAGCTATATTGTTAATACTATAGGGTCACTGTGAGTCGGAACCGACTCAACGGAACCTAACAACAACAACAACAACAACAACGTGTTGTTACTACTAATTAGTATTCAAAAAATAAAGGAATACTGGAAAATTTGGAAAAATCATATCTTGTTTATATATTTAACATAATACGTTTATCTCATAAAAGTCAAGTTTAATTAGATTTCATTAATTTGGAAATTTTAGATAATTCTGTGGTTTATATTGAAATATTACTAAAAGAGAGAATGATTTGTCAAGTTGAGTAGAAAGGAGTAGAGGATGATTGTTTCAAGAAGTATTTTATAAGGGATTTCTGTAGCACCTATCTACAGAGTATAGGTGCAATGAAATCCTAAATAAGATAGCTCTGATATACTTACTTTAAGCCTTTTTCATCGAGTCATCTCTTTTGAACCCCAGCAGTGGAATACTGTGTTAATCTGTTTGAGTTTTTTGGATTCTTGAAAGTACCTAATTAGGTTGCATTCCTTAAAATACTCTGTATTCAGATCTTTTTCCTAATTTGTGCCCCTTTTCTCTTAACATCCCTCATATACCCCCTAAGTGCGATTATGTTGTAAAATACTTTTTTAACCTAAGTATACTCTTTTCAAAACAAAAAGACTTTCAAGCTTAAAATCTATTAGAAACTTAACATGAGTAGCTGCAACTTAGGCTCAGAAAGTACTTTTTGTAGTTATTTATTTGATACCTCTTGCTAGATGGCAATTTTCCTCTCTTGACTTATTCTATCAGATTTCTTCCTTTTTTTAATTTTTGGAAATTGCAGATTTGATGGCTAGATTCATAGATTTTTCTTTCCTTAGGCCAAACTGTTTTCATTCTCATTTGTACAGAATTGAGTATATTCCTAAGCAGAAGGATTAGCTTATTCTTTCCATCTTTAGGCTTTTAAAAAACTGAGCTAAATATGTTAGGTAATAGAATAACCATTCCTTTTCAGCTTTGAGTATATTTCCACACTGGCCAGCAGAGCCAGGAGGAAGTGAAGGCATTAAAATACACATTCACTTTGGTTGGTTGCTACCTTCTTAGTGCTGAGACTATAACCTTTGTTGGTTGGTTGATAGAGAACAAGAGAACACAATCTTCGGTCCACTAACAGGTAAGGAACCCTTGTGATAATTAGTTGGTGTGAGAGGGAGATTACATGATGGCATTTGAAAAATTTTTTTATCCCAAAATATAACGTGTCCCTGAAATAGGATAGTATGATTATATATTTCATAGAGTAGGGATATACAGCACCATTATATTTAGAATAAGATCTAAAATTTAATAGGGATATAGCACCCTGTGCTACAAAGTATAATTGATCTATTTTTCAAAGGCAACACTGTTAAAATGTATCCTGCAGTCCCTATAACTTTAAATACATATCCGCCTGTCTTATTCTCCTTTCAGCTTTTCCTTGATCAGATGCTATGTGCTTTGAACTTTCTTCTCTTATTTAGCTTATTCTATAATAAAGCAAACTGTTTTCCAGTATCTTTACCATCATCTATTGTTTGGGTGTATCTTGCTGCTTTAATTTCTACGTTGTAGCCATTAATGATTATTTCCTGGTCCTTCTTGGCCCCAAATCAAATAATCATGCATTTTAAAAAGATTTTGAATCTATATTACCTATGTCCACTATTCTGCCCTCCCTGTTTTAAAGATGAGTGCTTGAGAAATAAACCTTTTTTTCACTGAAAGTAGTCATAGCTTTGATATAAATCAGCTTTAGCTTTGTATTGCTATAACATGGGACTGTAGGCTGATTAATTCTTTAAATTACTGAAGACTTGAGAACTGAAAACAAATTCAGCATCTTAGACATTCCCAGCGTTTAGTAGTATTCCTGTTAATATCCTTGATTATTCTGTTTCTACTTTTCAATCCATCTTCTTCTCTTTGACAGAAGAATTAACTGGGGCTCCTCCTTTGATATATCTGAGGTTGAGTGCCTTTTCCCTGTCCATTTAAGACAACTATGGTCTTGTTTCCAGTCGTAATTTATCATTTTTCGATTCCATCTTCCATTTGAAGTTGAATGGTTTGTCACAGAGTGTGTTATGGCTTAGACCCAAGACAGGTCCCTTCTTAAGAGTTAGTTACTGAGGAATTAATCACTTGTGGTGACAGACTTCTAAAATTCAAATTAAGAAGGCACTAAAGAAGGTACGCCCAAAGGTAGCTCCTTTTTATCCCGAGGATAAGCCATTACAAACTCAAATGACCAGAGAATGTAATTTCTTAATAAGAATTTTTTTTAAAATCTATATTCAGCTCTCTATTTCAGTGCTTCTCTCCTACCAGAGGTGCAAGGAGTGATCCTAGAACCACAGATACAGCCAAGACCACGGAGAGCTTTTGACGTCAGGGGTCCACTTTCTCCACTGAACCCTTGGAGGCAGAATATCCAGCTTCTGGAGAGAGTGGGAAAGGATAATAAACAAGTGGGTGCTTTCCATTATTTGCTTGGGTTTATTTATAGATTGGAGTGTCCTTCCATTGCCCATTTAATTCTAATGGTAAACTCCTTGGGTTCATAGAAGAACCAAGTGGGGCTGCAATCTGTTTGTTTTTCTTCTATGAATGCTACCTAGTGCCCTTTCAAAAAAGAGACCTAAAATTTAATTTTCTCTCCAGATAATTAAAGCAGTGGATGATTTGGGGCACATGATTTGGTGAATGCCCATGTAGTCCACAGGAATTTATAAGGGGAATATTTGCCCGTTTTAGCCTTTAATGGCATTAGTGGACTTCTAAGTGTTCTTTTACATTCCTAATTAAAAGCTCTTTGGGCTAGCTGGACATCTGAACTCTCCTAATTGACACAGTTAGATGTTCAGGTGTTATCGTACCTTGTTAGTGAGGACTTTTAGATCTTTTTCCTATCTCAGACTTTAGGACTTTACATTAATTAGACTTTTTACAAGATACAGTGATAGTACCGTTATGGTTTTACTGTCAAATCTAGGTTTCATTCTTTAATAAACTAAATGTGAATTAATTTAAGTTTCAGGATATATTATCCCTTAAAGTTTAATATACTCAAAAGTAGTTTTCCAGTCCCTAGTAATATGTTATTTGTGGCGAAAAGAGCCTTGTCCTAGATTTTTCCCATGGCATTAAAATGGGTTTCTCTTAGTTTCTTTGATGCCAAGGGTTGATATGATTCCAGGAAGTTCTTATCATCTACAGTGGGTAGAACATGAACTTGGTGCCTTTGGCAAGTTTTCATTTTTCCTTGGTGGATTCCTTCTGTGACTCCAGGTATCTTGAAAATGGGAGACCGGTTTATTTGTTCTCTAATTGCCCAGATTTCTTTCAACTGGTAAACATCATACTTCTTCAGCAAAAGGAATTCTTCTAGCAGAGCCTTCATGGATGATATCTGTCACACATGCCAGCACCTGCAGTTTGGAAGGCAGTGGTGAATGGATCCATGCAATATGTCTAGAAGACACAAGGATGAGAGAGCCACCTGATCTTGTCATTTATAAACTTTAAGATTTACTGTGGTTTACTCTTGGTTGGAAGTGGAGAGGCTCAAATAATGAAATAGTCTTTTCAGATTGGAATTTTAAACACGGCCATGCAAATATTACTTTTTTATTAAGAAGACTGAAATAGAGGAAGCGTGAGAGACTCCTTTAAAAGGCAGCTCTCTATCTGTTTCACTAAAAAGATTGTGGGATTGAATCTTTTCACCTAAATGAAACAGGCAAACTTTATTTTTAGTAGTATAGAAAATCCAAAAAAAACCCCAAAAAACCTGGTGATTGTTGCCTGACACCAGAAGGAACTAGTAAATTAAGGGTGAACTTTTTAACTCTTCCCAAATTAATTTTAATATTAGGAAATTCTCTCTTAGCTCATCTTTTTTCTGTTCTTGAGCCTTATTATAGTTGTCAGATCGACAAAGATCCTAGCATAGAAGCAGAAGAGAGATCTTTTGAGATCAAAGTAGCTTGGTCTGTCTTCTAAAAGTAGTAAATACCTGCTACACTTGAGGTATTCTTCTACACTGAAGGCATACTAACATTTGAATGATGCTGTCAAAAAGCATTATTTCATAGAGCAAAGGCATTAACTAGTATTAGAATAAGACTGTAGGTATGAATAAGTCTTGGTAAATAGTTATCCAAAATATCAATTACATCAAAATAAAAATATAGCTTCTTAAAAAATAGCATATCTATCAAAATGTTACTCTTTCTCTATGAACTGGTCAGTCAAGAACTTTTTAAGGAAAAAAATTTTAGGTCATTTGTTGTTGTTTTAGTTGGGTATAAATTTTAAGAACAGAAATTCTAGAGTTATTAATATGGAAGGTTTAATAATTTGATTATTGAGCATCTAAAATGTTTCAGGAATCCTAAAAGTTTTTAGAATCCACTTTTGCTAAAATATAAGCTGACCTTTATTTTTTCTTGGCTGTATCTGAGAAAATTTTTTTCTCATTAATTATAAATAAATTTTTATAAGTATAGTACTTAAAAATAAGTTTAAAAGATCAGTTTGAACTGAAATATCCCTAGAGAGCTTTGAATTCCTTTTAAAAGTTTTTATTTTTGATTTTTTTTTTTGTTAAGTGTTAATAAAACAGTTCATTTACAAATACATATCAATAAAAAGACATCTGCCCAACATTTTAGAAAGTACTCAGTGAACTGAGTGAAATTTGTTTGGAAATTAAGTTGGTTGAACACTTTGAACCATAGTACAAACCAGTTTATGGCCTGTGTGATTATTACCTTGTTTCAGCTTTGAAGATGAAAACTGATTTAATCTCTTAATCTCATGCTTTGATTAAGTTTTAGCTGTGTTCCTTAAAGTGTGCAAAAGAAATTTAAGTGCCTTTCAGTTCATCTCATGCCACTTTTAAAAGCCATTTAAAGGTTAAACTTTTTGTATATTGATGTGAAGTGATTTGTTTATTTAGATTCTATTTTGATGCATTTTTCTTTCAGTTTTTTTTTATATTTCATGTCAAAATATGCAGTCCTATATTTTCCAGTGTTTATTTTATGAATATTAATATAAGCTATTTTTTTCTAGAATGACTAATTGTGTAATATTTGTATATGTGATCATTTGAAAACTAATAAATATTTTCTCCATGAAAAAATGTACTTACTGATAAATGGTGTATTTCTGTTTTAGGAGTAGAAAATGAAAACTACAACAATATTTTTAAGTGTATATTAATTCTATGTGTCTTCCCTCTAAGTATTTCTGATTTCTTGAGAAAATTTATTATTTTTTAAACTGTTAAATTAAAATGATTCATCATGGGGTCACCGAATGCCAAATGTATGAAATAGGCAGTGATCTATTCAGTCTGATTTTGCATTTTTCTGATCGGCTTCAGCTTAGCTTTGTTTCCCTGATTTGGAATTCACTTGCTGTTTTTGTATGTCAGTTTTACAAACCATTAAAACTCTTGAGTTCATGTTGTAAATTTCAGGAGTAATTTGGTCAAATCTCTTAAAGCTAGATTGATCAAAATATAACCTCTTAAAAAATAGCATACAAAAGACGGTCACTCTACCCAGAAAAAGAACATTTGAAAACAATGGTCGCTTGGAGAACCACAGAATTCATAAGAGCTGTCAACAGGAGAATAAAAATGTTTTCTGTTTTAATGTTCTGCTTGAACAAGTAATTGTAGAAGGAGAAATCTTGACTCTAGAGTCTCTTGCTTTTAACCTTATCGAGACAACATGGAAAAGGGTAAAATTTGGTTTTAACTAAGACAAAGATTTTTGTCTTTATAGCTACATCAACTCAGTTTGAGCCACTGGGACAATTTACCTTTTCTATGCAGGGTCTGATAGAAGCAAGAGTGTTTCCTTTTGGATTTAAAGAAGAATTATACAAGAAAATGGACTCCATAAATTATAAATAAACATTAAGATGGGGTCCTGGGCAAGAAATAAGAGTTTAATTAATGACAATTTGCGGATTAACATGAAATAATTGTCTTCCCCAAGAAATGATACTCTGAAAAAATAAGAATAAAGGAAATTACTATGATTTAGAATAGCTACTGTATTTGGGGGAAGGAGGAGGAGACAAAATCTTGGCTTTATTAGCCTGATAAGTTTGAAAAAGGGCTTATAAAGATTCTGCAGACAAATTTCATTTTTAGAATTAAGGCTATTAAAAAGTTTACAGGCATAGTGTTTTCAATGAAGGCTATTATTTGAAAACAAAAATATTTGTAAGCCTTTCCTGTAAGTGTAAATAAGAGTGGAAGGCTAAAAAGAATCCTGCACTGGAATCTTCAAAAGTATTGCAAAGAGTTTTAAGTAATTTAAATGGTGAAATGAGTTTTAAGTAATGGTGACATGAGTTTTAAGTAATTTTTATTACACAGACTTTTCCCTACACTGTTGGTAGCTTCAAAATAAAAATATTACAGAATGTTGAACTTGGCTTACCTTTATATCTTCAAAGTATAAGAAATATGCTTATTATTTCATCATTGATTGATTATAGTATAAAAATCTGCGTTGATTGTTCCTTGGTGAAGAAACAATTTTTTTTTTTTGGTATTTTCTGTTAAAAAAAAAAGTAAATGTCACATAGCAGTGTGACTGCAAATTACTGACCTTGTTATAGCTTATTGTAATTATGTGCACACATTTTTTTTTTCTTTTCAGTATTGAAAATTTAAGCTAAATGTCACTGCTTAGATGTTCCAAGCAATTTTCTTGCTTTTTACTGAGGTATTTTAGTTTCCCACTAAAAAGATTTAATACTAATTTAGTCCCAAAATGTGGAAGATTCGTGTTTCAAAAATAAGCACATAAGTTCTCTGAATTTTGTTTTTTTCCACTAATATGTATGTCTAAGTTAATTAGATTACGGCAGTAAAAGTGTTAGGGAACTTTGAAGTATGCATCGGAGTTTTCAGGACTAATGATCAAAGGGATCTCTGCTCAAGAGGTAAGGTATGAATGGCATAGGTAGGAGTGTTAAAAATGTGTTCAGTGTAATTTTTTTAAATGTCTAATAAACTATAATAATGCTTGGATCTTTCAGACAGATATAAAATAAGGAAAATAATTTTTCATAGTAATCTCTCCCAGAGAAGAGAAATGATAAACTACAAATTTGTTTTGTATGACTTCAGAGTGCGTTTTGAAGCATATACACAGACATTGTACCCTTCGTGTACTTAGCCTCCTCTATTCCAAGAGATTTCTTACCTTGCTCTTGGTGTATGAACCCTATTTAATTTTGTATTTTAAAATCATGAGCACTATAAAAATAGTGTACTTTGCATAGAAAGTTGTGTATGTATTCCATGATATTATTGCCAGGCTTCATTTTGGCTATATATGCTTATTTTTATTAAATGATACCCAGAACACAAAGTAATTTTTTTTCTGTGTACTGTACTGAATAAGATGAGAAATTAATACAAAGACCTTTATAAACATTCACTTACATTATAACTTGGGAATCTGTTACGTTAAGGATTAAGAAATAATTTTGTTGGTTAGTATGTAAAATCGTTCAGAGAGGAAAGTTATACTGTTATTCTCTAGGGAATAAAACAAACCAAACTCACCACCATCGAGTCGATTCTGACTCAAAGTGACCCTATAGGACAGAGTAGAACTGCCCCATAGGGCTTCCGAGGCTGTAAATCTTTCTGGAAGCAGACTGCCACATCTTCCCGTGCAGCAGCTGGTGTTTCGAACTGCTGACATTTGGTTAGCAGCTGAGTGCTTTAACCGTTGTGCCACCAGAGCTCCTTATAGGGAATATTAAGTAGATTTAAAGAGTTATGTTAGCAAAATACTTAGTATCATTTCTAGAAACAAATGAAAATGCAGTATTGAATATAGATGAACTAGAAAATAGGATTTTTTCTAGAATTACTAGTATAATTTATTTACTCGATAGATGGTAGCATAGAATACCAACAATCATCCCTTCTGTGTTTTTAGTTCTTATAAAAGGAACTCCAGCTTGTGGACATTTTGCTTTTACTTCAGATAGTAAGCTACCTATCCTACTATTCCCCTTTATACAGAACAGATGGGAATGTTGATGTACGCTTTTGATAGAACTGTATCCCGAGGAAGCTGGATCTGTGTGCAGGATACTCTGTCCTGGTAAAATGTTGATCCAGAATTTGCTCCCACGTCCTTTTTTTATTTGAAAAATCCCTTAGAAATTACCTAGTTTAGCATCCTCATTTTACCTATAATTGATAACCAGCAGTATCACATACATTCCCTGTATCACACAATTGATAAAACAGTTGTCAGTAGGACCCAGCTGTCTTGACTACTGTCTTAGAGATCTGTACTACTTTACTGCTTCCTCATCTTGATCTTGGTTCTGGACTATGCAGACCAAGTCCAGTGTCTAGATATGACAAGCCTTCAAGTATTTGAAGGTGGTAGTTATACCACATCAATTCCAAGCCCAAGTACACCCCCACCCCCGCCGAGGTTAGACATTCCCATTTCTTAGCTCTTATTCATGTGGCATGGGTTGGAATCCTTAGAGGTTTTGTATATCTTCTCTGAACGTAATTCAGTCATCGTTGTTCACTTCGTGTGTAACACTGAAACAGCAGTAGGTCTCATTAGCCTGGGCTGTTTAATACTCACGCCATTGTATTGTGTGTGGCCCTGGAATAGTCATGCCACTTTATTTGACCTTACATATTTACCCAGTAAGGTACTTAATTTTACGTCTGTTAAGATTCAGTTAGGAAAAGAAATTACAAAGTGAAATCCAAAATATTTTGTTTCTGAAAATCGGTTTAGTAGTCTGTTTAGACAAAGCCTGTGTAAGTGGTGTGTTAATATGCACAGTTCAGTGAAAAAGAAAAAAAAAAAACAATAGCTAAAACCTTGGGAAATCATAGTTGTGAAAGTACATTCTGCATTTAAGTTATTTTTGGTTTGCTTGGAGCCCTGGTGGCACAGTGGTGAAGAATTCAGCTGCTAACCAAAAGGTTGGCAGTTCGAATCGACCAGCTGCTCCTTGGAGACCTATAGGGCAGTTCTTCTCTGTCCTACAGGGTCGCTATGAGTCGGAATCGACTCGACGGCAGTGGATTTTGGTTTTGCTTAATGCTGGCTTAAATAGCTATAAATTCTTTATTAAATGTTTTGTATCATGTAAAACATTATTTTTTCAGATTGTCATTGCTAAATTAAGGATAACCAGGCTCACTGGAGCTAAACTGTTGTCACATGACTGGCATTGAGAAGAAAGTGAAATTACGTTTAGTAACATAATTAAAATTAGAAATGGAAGGCAGTGCTTCAGTGGAAAAGTTTGAGAAATATCCCGAACAGCAGAAGATGGTCAAGAAGTAGCCCTGGAAGTCTGGAAATGTGGCCTAAGTTCTAGATCAAGCATAGTCCTGTGCTGCATCTTAAAAACAGTGCAAATATTCTGCTGCAGCAATGCTGTTTTGGTATAACAGTTTTTTAAACCACAGGTTAAATTGTTTAGCTTTTCTTCCTCATCTTAAATTGAGTTCCAGAGCAACATGTTTATTTAATGGTTGCATGTACCTCTTAAGGGTACAAATAACCCTTGTCTGAGAAATACTGGTTTGAGATATAGGTTCTATTCTACTTTACCTGAGTTAGAAAGAATTTTATGGAAAATAAGGAAGAAAGAGAACGAATATTTACATGCCTACTGTGTGCACCTTTGACCAGGTGCTCCACATACACTAATTTACCTAACAATTTTGTGAGGAAAGTGATCATTTTTCCCATTTTACCGATAAAGGTACTGAAGCTCAGAGGTTAAAAAACCTACGTTAAGGGCATATAACCAGTAAGCAACAAAGATGGCATTTGAAAGCAGATCTTTCAAAATCTAAAAATTTCTGTTGTGGCATTGATTTTGAAACATTGTTGTCAAAATGCATATTTCCAGTAAAAATTTCATGTAGAACTCAATGTTTAAAGTAGATAAAAGATATTTTACTTAGTATGCATTTTTTAAAGTTTGAATTTGCCTTCAATTAGCTTGGGCCCTAACACTTACAAGTAATGGTGTTCTACTAGGAGCCATCTAAACCATTATAGTTATTTAATTTGATTTAATTAATTCTTATTGAGTATCTACCTCTTAAATTTCATGTAGAGTGGGTGAGAGCAGTGAGAGTTGGCTAATTTTAAAAGAAATTGGAGACTAAATAGATTCTAGTTACGGCATCCAATTTCTATATTTTGTGTGTAACTTGCTTTTGAGAGCTTTGCATATTTTCTGTATGAATAGTAAGTACACATGATAAATTTTTATAAGTGTTTATTAAAATCAGCTGCTGTTGATTAAGTAAAGCAAATTCAGTTGAAATTTTCATTAGGCGAATGTGTTTATTTGCGTACCAACACATGACCTAAGATTAAAATATAAGATTAAATAGTTGGTATAAAAGGTTAAGTATATTTTCCATAATTTGATAGTGATTATTTTTTCTGATTAGAGTGATTATGAAAGAGTGTGCAGGGTTTTCTATTTTAACCTTGCAAGTAAGATAGCTGAAGTTTTTTTCTTAACAATACTACCAATAAATAAATACTGCCAAGTATATGTACTAACTGGCATACTGCTGCCTTATATAGGCTTAAGATATCAAAATTACCAGTGTGATCAAATCAAAGTTTTTTTTCCTAGTGATTATTGTGAATTTAACTTGAATTAAATGGCTGTCCAGTTACCAATTAAATCTATCATGCGATAAATATTGTTAAATTCTGAGGGAGGAAGAAGTGAGGTAAGTGAAATTTCCTATACCTACTGTATAAAAATAAGCATTTTATATACATAAATGTCCCCTACCTCTATCAAAATAAGCCTTTTACATGTAAAAGGCTTGTTTTCTTCATCTGGATATTTTAAAACATACCAAGATAATTTTTCAAAGCTACCCTTTTATAGTCCCATGGTATTCTAAGTGGGGCTTAAATGATTCGTTAGACTAGGGGAAGAAAATTAAAAATTATTTCCATTATCATATCCTTTAAAATTGTGTTAACAGTGTACATAATATTAGTGAACGTAATTTATAAATAAAACATGCGTTCTCAATTTTTTTTTTTTTAAATTTAGGGGCACATTAAAATAAGGTTTTGACTACTGGCCTAATCCATCCTCTGATTATTGAGGAAGATAAAATTCAGAGCGGTAGAAATGTGCTCAATTTTATGCCCGACTTCATAACATCACATTCGTTAGTCCTGAGCATAGAATATAAAGTTAGTTGCCAAGAGAAATTTGAATCTGTCTTCTGACTCTCACTCTGTTTTTTATGAATCATGTGTCTGTTACACGATATGTGTACTTTTTCCTACTGGAGGTAGAATTTTTTAAAAGCTGATTTGTACAGTTTTATAATCCTATTGATTACATATAGTCAGCTAAAAACCTCAAACCAATAAACTGTTTCAGTTGAGAGTTGAAACGGTTGTTTTGCAATGAAATTATACCAATCTGTTTATTGCCCTCTATATTCCTAGCATAGTTTGATGTATGTTCATGTCTTAGATATTCTTTCAAACAAAAAATATTCTTTAAAACTACTTTTTATTAAAAGTAGTTTCTGTTAGCTAATTTTAGACACTTCACGTTTATTAGCCATTTGAGAAATCCTCAGGGTCTCAAAATAACTGTATATACATCAAGTAGGGGCTTTGCAATGGCTGTTACTGTACCAACAAGGTTAAAATATAATGTGCTAGGTCATAGTGTAAAAGGACTTTATATTTTACTTTACAAAAGATTTTTTTAGTTTTTGCATTTAAATATTTCTATTCTTAAAACAATGAGAAGTTTGTGTACTTTCACTATCTTTATTTTTAAAGCTACCTTAAATCATTGGGAGTTACAAATGATAGTATTAAATGAAACAGTTGATATAATTCAAATTAGCAGTAATATCAGAATAACTGCAGAGATGCCATTACTTAAATTTGTATAATGCATTACAGTTTGTAAAACATTTTCACATAGTTTTTTTCAACTATACTGGGAATTTAGACAGTAATTTTTTTTTAGAAAAGATTATTGTTCTACATGCCCTTTGGGAGCATCACATTTGTTGGTCCTGAGCATAGAATATAAAAATAAGATAGAGTGAAGAATTGCTTACAATATGAAATGTATCCAAATTTGTTTTTATATTTTTTTTTATATATTTGTGTACTTTAAATGAAGAATACTTGTTCCCTAATCAGGTGCCCTAGCAACTTCAGTGTAGTTTGGATTCTAACACTTAGAAGAAATCATGGTCTATAAAGAGCCGTTTAAGCCATTATAGTTATTTAATTTGGTTTATTTAATCTTTATTGAGCATCCACCTACTAAATTTCATGCATCTCACCAATCATTGGAAATAAATTAAGATACTTCTACCCCCACACCTGTCACAGGCTTTCATTGTTCTCTAGAGTCTGGATCTGTGTCATATCTTCTTAAGGAGTTTGTGGCTTTAGTACTCCCTCTCTCCCCTCCATCAGCAAATCTCCTCTACTAGATCATTCCCATCAGCATGTAAATATGCTTTTATATTTTAAGAAAATGAAACCATCCTACCTTGACTTTTTATCCCCTCTAACTTAAATAGTTCTCTACTTCCTTTCATTACCGAGAGGTGTCTACTCACACCGTTACATATTCTCCAACTTTGCTTTTCAATCCATTCCAACTTGGCTTTTGCTTCTAATACCTCTAAAACTGCTCTTGTCAAAGTCACCAAGGTCCTTTCTATTGCCACATGCTGTGAACACTTACCTTCCTGTTTATATCTTGAATTTTTAGCAGTATTTACTAAAACTGAACATTTGTACATTTTAGAAACAACCTTTTTTGCTTATATAATACCATACACTTCTGGTTTTCTTTCCAGCGTTTATAGTTGCTGTTGCAGGTTCTCACTCTTTGATCCAACTATGGAATGTACTTCAAAGCTCAGTCCTAGAGTCTTCCCTATCTCTTCTCCCTTTACACTTAGATGGTCTTATGCATTCCCATGGCTTAATACTTTTTGTTTTGTCAGCTCCAAATTTTTATCTCCTGCCCAGCCACTTCCTCAGAGCTCCAGCCTTGATATCCACTTGGATAACAAAAAATTGAATCCAACCCTGAACTATTTTTGTCTTCCTCATCACCATGCATCTAGTTATTTATGGCAAAAAACTTGGAGCCATTCTTCATTTTTTTCCCCTTCGTCACCTTCCAAATACAATCTGCTAGTTCCCTCCCCCTGAACTCCTGACAACCACCGATCATTTTACTGTCTCCATAGTTGTGCCTTTTCCAGAATGTCATGTAATTGGAATCATGTAGCCTTTTTACACTGGCTTCTTTCATTTAACAATATGCGTTTAAGGTCCTCCATGTCTTTATGATTTGATAGTTCATTTCCTTTTTATTGCTGAATAACATTGCATTGTATGGATGTACCACAATTTGTTTATCCATTCACCTATTGAAGGACATCTTGGTTGCTTCCAGTTTTTGACAGTTATGAATAAAGCTGCTGTAAACATTCACATGCAGGTTTTTGTGTGGACACTTGGGTACATATTTAGGCTTGTGGTTGCTGGATTGTATGGTAAGCCTGTGTTTAGCTTTTTAAGAAGCTACCAGACTGTCTTCCAAAGTGGCTGTACCATTTTATACTCCCACCAGCAGTGAATAAAAGAGTTCCTGTTGCTCCACATCCTTACCAGATTTGGTTATCAGTGTTTTAACCATTCTATTAGGTGTGTAGTGATGTCTCATTGTTTTGCTTTGCAATTTCGTATATGATTATTTGCCATCTGTTTATCTTCTTTGATGAGATGTCTGTTCAGATCATTTGCCCGTATTTTAATTGGGTTGGTTGTTTTCAAGAATCGACATCTTAATAGTGAATCTTTCTATCAGTGAACACAGAATATCTATTTGGTTATTTAGATATTTGATTTCTTTCATCAGCATTTTGTAGTTTTTCTCATATAGATCTTGTGAATATTTTGTTAGGTTTAGACTTATGTCAATTTTTTTTTTCGGTGCTAATGTAAATAATGTTGCATTTTTATTTCAAATTCCAGTTCATTGTTGGTGTATAGAAAAGTAATTAACTTTCATTTATTAACCTTGTATCCCACAACCTTCCTATAATCACTTATTAGTTCCAGGAGGGTTTTTGTTTTTTTTTTTTGTCTTATTCTTTAGGATTGTCTACATAGATAATCCTATTATCTGAGAACAAACACAGTGTTATTTCTTTCTTCCCAATCTGTATACCTCTTATTTCCTTTTATTGTCTTACTGCATTAGCTAGGACATCCAGTACAGCAGTGAATAGGAGTGGTGAAAGGGGACATCCTTGCTTTGTTCTCGATCTTAGGAGGGGAAAGCATCTAGTATGTCACTGTTAAATATGATGTTAACCGTAGGTTTTTTGTAGGTGTTTTTTAATCAAGTAGAGGAAGTTCCCCTCTCTTTTTAGTTTGCTGAGTGTTTTTATTATGAATGGGTGTTGGATTTTTCAAGTGCTTTTTCTGCATCTGTTAATATGATTGTATGATTTTTCTTCAGGCTAAACTGTTGATGTGATGGATTACATTGATTTTTGAATATCAGACCAGCCTTGCACACCTGGCATAAATCCCACTTGGTCTTGGTGTATAATTCTGTTTGTACAGTGTTGGAATAAATCTGCTGATGTTTTGTTGAGATTTTTTGCATCTGTGTTCCTGAGATATCAATATATAATTTTCCTTTCTTATAATGTCTTTGTCTGGTTTTGGTTATTTGGGTAATGCTGGCCTCATAAAATGAGTTAGGAAGTATTCCCTCTGTTTCTGTCTTCTGGAAGAGATTGTAGGGAATTGGTATCATTTCATCTTTAAAGGTTTGTTAGAATTCATCAGTGAAATCATCCAGGCTTGGTTTTTTTTTTGTTTTGGAAGGTTACTAATTATTGAATAGATATAGGCCTATTCAGGCTGTCCATTTCTTCTTGTGTGAGTTTGTGTCCTTCAAAGAGTTGATCTAGTTAATCTAAGTTATCAAATTTATAAACACAGAATTGTTTATAGTATTCCTTTATTATCCTTTTAAAATCCATGATACAGTAGTGATGGCCCTACTTTCATTTCTGAAATTAGTAATTTGTCTTCTTTTCTTCCCCCTTGGTTAGTCTAACTAGAGATTTACCAATTTTATTGATCTTTTCCAAGAACTAGATTTTGGTCTTGTCTATTTTCCTCTATTGTTTTCCTGTTTTCAGTTTCAATGATTTTTGTTCAAGTTTTTATTATTTTTTCTTCTATGTACTTTGGATATAATTTACTCTTTCTAGTTTCCTAAGGTGGTAGAAGCTTAGATCATTGATTTTTAAATCTTTTTTCTTTTTTATTATGTATGTACATAGGCTATAAATTTCCCTTCAAGCACTGCTTTTGCTGCATTCCACAACTTTTGATAAGGTTGTATTTTTATTTTCTTTAAATTCAAAATATTTTTTCTTTGAGACTTCTTTGACTCATGTTTTATTTAGAAGTGTGTTGTTTAATCTCAGATATTTTGGAATTTTTCAGCTGTGTTTTTGTTACTAGTTTCTAGTTTAATTCCATTGTTGTCTGAGAGCATACTTTATATGATTTCTGTTCTTTTATATTTGTTAAGATGTATTTTATGGTCTGCGATATGGCCTGTCTTGGTGAATGTTCCATTTGAGGTTGATAAAAATGTATATTCTGTTGTCTTTGGGTGAAGTATTCTGTATATGTTAATTAGATCTAGCTGATTGATAATGCTGTTTAGTTCAACTATATCCTGATTGATTTTCTGCTGGATCTGTTAGTTACTGATAGAGGGGACTTGAAATTTCTAAGTATGATAGTGGATCTATTTCTCATTACAGTTCTATGAGTTTTTACCCATGAACTTTGATGCTTCGTTGTTAGGTGCATACGTATTAAGGATTGTTGTATTTTCTTGGAAAATTGACCCTTTATCATTATGTAGTGCTCTTCTTTATGCCTGATAATTTTTCTTTCTCTGAAACCTACTTTGTCCAAATTAATATAGCTACTCCAGCCTTCTTTTGATTAGTGTTAGCATGGAATATCTTTCTTCATCCATTTACTTTTAATCTGTGTCTTTATATTTAAAGTGGATTTCTTATAGCAACGTACAGTTTTTTTTTTTTAAATCTACTCTGATAGTCTGTCTTTTAATTAGTATATTTAGACCATTCACATTTAAAGTGATTATTGATGTAGTTGAATTAATATCTTCCATATTTCTACCTGTTTTTTATTTGTTGCCCTTGTTCTATTTCTTTTTGATCTTTCACTCTTTTTCTGCCTAGTTTGGTTTTAATTGAGCATCTTATCTGATTCTATTTTCTCTCTTCTCTTAGTGTATCAATTATGCTTTTAAAAAAATTCTAGTAGTTGCCCTAGAGCTTGCAATATACATTTACAACAAATCTAAGTCCACTTTCAAATAACAGTGCAGGTACCTTACAACAGAGTATGCCCAGTTCCTCCCTCTTGCCACTTATAACATGACTGTTGTACATTTCACTTACCTTACTTTGTAATCATCCAGTATATTGTTGCTATTATTATTTTGAAAAAACTGTTATATGGTAGATCAGTAAATAATAGGAAAAGTAGGAAATCTTATACCTTCATTTATTTCTTCTTGACCATTCTTTCTTTATGTAGATCCAAATTTCTGACCTAATACTTTACTTCTCTTTGAAGAATTTCTTTTTAACTTTTGCAGTGCGGGTCTAATGGTGACAAATTCCCTCAATTTTTGTCTGACAAATTTTTCATTTTTCCTCCTCTTTTGAAGGATAATTTTGCTTGGTACAAAATTCTAGACTAGTGATGTTTTTCTTTTAACACTTTAAATATTTCATTCCACTCTCGCTTGCATAGTATCTAAAGAGAATTCCAATGTAATTCTTATCCTTATTCCTCTGTAGGTAAGATGTTCTTCCCCTCTGGCTTCTTTTAAGATTTTTCCTTTGTATTTGGTTTTCTGCAATTTGAATATGATATGACTAGGTGTCGATTTTTTTTGGTATTGACAGAGCTTGGTGTTCTCTGAGCTTCCTGAATCTGTGGTTTGGTGTCTGTCAATAATTTTGTAAAGTTTTCGGCCATTGTTACTTAAAGTATTTCTTCTGTTCCTTTCTCTTTTTCTTCTCCTTCTGATATTCCCATTATGTATATGTTAACACCTTTTGTAATTGTCCCACAAGTTTTAAATTGTTCAGTTTTTTTCCCCCTCCCTCTTTGCTTTTCAGTTTGGGAAGTTTCTGTTGACAAATCTTCAAGCTCACTGTTTTTTAGCTTAGTTGTGTCCAATCTACTGATGAGCCCATCAATAACATTCTTCACTTGGTTACATTATTTTTGATTTCTAGCATTTTCTTTTGATTCTTATAGTTGCCATCTCTCTGCTTTTATTACCCATCTGTTCTTGCATATTGCCCACTTTTTCCATTAGCACCCTTAGCAAATAATCATAGTTAATTGTAAATTCCTGGTCTGGTAGTTTCAAACTCTCTGCCATATCTGAGTCTACTACTGATGCTTGCTCTATCTCATCAGACTGCTTTCATCTTTTACACTTTTTTGTTGAAAGCTGAATATGCTGTACTGGGTAAAAGGAACTGAGATAAATAGACCTTCCATGTGAGGTTTTATGTTTATCTGGCTAGGACTTAGGCTTTGTTTACTGTAACTAGGTGTTAAAGGCTAAAATTTCCTCTGATGACCTTGTTTTTGTTTTCTCTGTTGTCTGTAGGTTTCTCTAGAGACTTCTTAAATAAGGGTTGAACCTTAAATTGTTTTCATTGTAATTGCCTAGTATTATACAGGAGCCCTACTGATGTGATGGTAAGGTGTGAGAGGAGAAGTGTTCTGTAATCCTATGATGAGGTTGCAGTGCTTTAGTGAGCCTTTGTCCCTGAACTATGAGCTTTACAAGTGCTTCTCAGCTTTTTTTTTTACTCCTTAGGTGAGACTAGAAGGTTATAGGGGGCTGGAGTTGGGTATTTCCCTTCTCCCCTGTTGAAGGGTAGAGGGTACTGGTGTTGGGTATTTCCCTTCCACCACTGTAAGAAGCTAGAGGGGGTTGGAGTTGGATATTTTCCTTCCCCCATGTTGGTTAGGCTCTGGTAAAATAGTTTCCCCCCAGGGCAGACCTTTTAGTAATGAAAACAGAAAGCATTGGGCATATTTCAAAATGGTTACTTTTACCATCTTCTGCCGGAAGGAGGAGGGGATTTTCCTCCAATCTTCACAGAACCTGGGGGGGTTCCTAGTGGAGGTGATACTCAAAAGTGTGGGGTTCCTCTGAGACTAGGCCGCCCAGAGTTTCTAACTCTCAAGCTAGTCTACACTGAGCCTCTAGCAATTCAGCATTTGCAGTTTAAGTGTTACCTGAAGTTGTATCTACCTCTCCAGTTTTGGGAACAGTGGCTTGCCCTGTGACCTCAATTATAAGATGGATCTAAAAAGAATTGTTATTTTTCCTTTGTTCAGGTTTTTTCTTGTTGTCAAGGCTGGGAAGGATGATTTTCAAGCCCTTCACCTGTCGGAACAAAAACCAAAAGTCACTCATTCATATTTATCACTGAAAATATTCCATTTTATGTTTGTTCATTTGTTTATCCCTTCACGTATTGAAGGATATCTTGGTTACTTCTAGGTTTTGGTGATTATGAGTCAGGTTGCTATAAACATTCATGTGCTGGTTTTGTGCGGATATACGTTTTCAAATCAGTTGGGTAAATACACGGGAGCACAATTGCTAGATCATGTGGTCAGACTATGTTTAGCTTTGTAAGAGACTGCCAAATTGGAGAGAAAGTCAGATACAGAGAATCACAGCTTACCTGAAGCAGAAGCCCAGGAATAGTAGCCCTCAGCTGGAGCCCCTTTCTAGCCCTTCTTCCACCCCCGACTATTTAGATCTCAGCATGAGTGTTTCCTCTTCAGAGACGCCTTCTGTAGTCACTGTATCTAAACATACAATAGTACCCCTTGGCTTTAATTCTCTAACATTACATTGATTTCTTCCTACTCTTTTCCTCAACTTGAAAGCATACATTGTTTGTCTGTTTATTACCTGACTTCCTGAAACCAGGGATCGTGTCTGTCTGGTTTACTGTTACATTTTTTAGCACCTGGCACAGTTGCTGCAGCATAGTAGGCACTGATCAGATATTTCTATGAAAAAGACATAGGCAGCCTTTGAGATGCTCAAGTCTATAAAGGAGATCCACATGTAAATAGATAAATTGCATTACCACTTCGTTATTAGTGCTGTTGAGTTAGCCCTCGACTCACAGTGACCCCATGTACCGTGGAATGAAATGCTGCCTGATTCAGTGCCATCCACATGCTTGGTTGTGGGTTGGACTGTTGTGATCCATAGGGTTTTCGCTGACTGATTTTTGGAAGTAGACCTGCAGGCCTTCCTTCCTAGTCCATCTTAGTCTGGAAGCTCTGCTAAAACCTGTTCAGCATCATAGCAGCATGCAAGCCTCCACTGACAGGTAGTGGCTGTGCATGAAGTGCATTGGCTGGGAATTGAACACAGGTATCTTACATGGAAGGTGAGAATTGTACCACTGAACCCCAATGCCCCAGCACCCCTTTAGTACTGTAGGAAAGCTATTATAGTCCTGGAAAATAAGCAATGAAAGATTTTTAAAAAAAATTGGGGGGGGGGGTATTTCTCAATAGTGTGAACTAGTGTTTTCAGGGGCCAATTTATGAAGTCTTATTGCCTAGTCTTCTTATTTATAAAATGTTTGTATTTTCATTGATAATGTGGGATCAATAACTCTCATCCTGGCTGTTCCAGACTTAGACTCTGAAGAAACCACCAATCTGTGATGACAATATGGGCACTGTAGGGGCATGTCAGGCCACTAAGAGATCATACAACATACTGATTGAGCATTGACTCTAGAGTCAGTGCATGGATTTGAGTGCCCAGTGCTGCTGCTCACCTTGGACAAGTCACGTAACCTCTCTGTACCTCAGTTTCCTCATCTAAAAGGGACTAATTAACATACCTACCTCACAGAGTCGTTCTAAGGTTTAAATGGGCTAACATGTAAAGCATGTACTACCCCCTGTAATAAACATGTTTCTATTGTTTAAATGTCTCCTAATTTAACTAAAATGCTATTACATTAGAATGCACTTACATTAAGTTAACATGCAGCTTTCTCAGCTTTACAGAGAAATTAAAGCCATCAGATGGGACCTCATTCATTTTTTTTTGTCACCAAGCATAAACCTGACTTCACCACCCATCCTTTCTTCCTCCACCTATGTTCTGGATCTTATCCCCTCTGCTTGCTTAAATGTATTATGGTAATTTTATTATTTTTTTTTTCCATATTCATTGTCTTCCTTCTTTGTAAGGAAAAACCTAGATCCTTCTCATATGCATAAAAACATGTTAAAGTCTCTCCAATTTAAAAAAAAAAAAATCTTCCGTTGATTTATGTAAAACTAGCTTCTGCCCTATTTCTTCCTCTATGTACCCAGACTTTAACTGTCTATAATATTCTGTCCATTTCTTCCTCCCCAGCTCACTTCTCAGCCCACTCTAGTCTTGCTTCCACCTTAATTACGTTACCGAAATATTAAGGTTACCTGTTCATCAACAGTTGACTTGTCATACTTGTCATAATCTTTCAGCAGCAATCAACACAATTGATTACATTCTCCTCTTTACTCCTCTGGTTTCCTCCTACCTTTCTGGCTAGGCTGCAGACTCAGAGTTGCACGCTTGGATTTGCAAACTCATTCTCATTTCACCCAGCCTTTATATATGGGAATTTCTCAGCCTTGGTCCTTGATCATCATTTCCTAATTCCTTGGGCATCTGCACCCATACTGCAGATTAAATACTTATATATAGATGCTTCAAGTTTATAACACTGGGCAATCTTAAAGATCTAACTACCTATTTGACATGTCTCTTGACATGTCATATTGGATATCCCAAGAGCACTTAAAACACGATTTATGAATTTATGATCTTTCCTCCCTCTAATGTGGACTTCATTTAGCGTTACTCATTGTAGTAAAGTCACCCGCATCCATCCAGTTATGCTCATTGGAAACCTAGTTGTCACCCTGAATATCTCTATTCCTTATACCTCTTACCCAATCCATCATCCAGTCCTGTTGATTTTTGTGTCTTAAATACCTCAACAGTCTGTTTTTCTGTTGTCACTACCTGGCTCAATCCATTATTCTCTAACTTGAACTGTTACAGTGCTCTCCTAAGTGATTTGCTTATATATTTCCTTGTCCTAACTGAATTCATTCTCCACAGTGTAGCCAGAGTGCTGTTTCTCAAGAAATGAATTTAATGATGTTATCTGAATAAAACAATCAACTGACTTCCCATTGCTCTTAGGAAACAAAAATCCTTAATATGATTTGCGAAGCCCTGTAAGTCTAAGTCTGTTTACCTCTCCCGTCTTACCTTTGGACCGCTTTTTGTTCTCTCTGTCTACTTTCACTCTTACTGTCAGTCTTACTCTTTATGTATTACTGCAGTGATCACTACCTCATCACTAGAAAGCTTCCCCGGATGCTCTTGGAAAGGTTAGATTACCATTCTGTTTTCTCTCATACTGCCATGTACCTATTGTGTCATCTTTACAGTCCTGACTTTAAATCTTTGTGTGCCATTTCTCTTTTTAGTCAAAAACCTCAAGAGACTTAAGTATCTTGTTTTTGCTTATGATTTTGCCAATGTTTGGCACGGTACCTCGCTTATACCCCTCATTTTATCAGGTGTTAAGATGCCACCCTTATTTTTCTTAAGAGAAAAAAGGGTAAAAGAAAAGTGATCAATGAAAGAAGAAACCCAATTCGAGAGAGGTATAAATATGTGAAAAAAATATGTTGCTTAGAGTCAATGAAAGATAAGCTCACTGTAATGTTGAAAGAATTTTCTGTGAAATCTGAATTAACTTGAACTGTAACATTCTCTCCCAGCCTCCTACCTTTCTACATGATTATAAAAGAAATGTTATTTAAAAAAAAAAAAAATTCAAACCGTAAGGGCTAGACTGACAGTTCAAGAGCATTACTGGTACTTGATGATGGTTCCACTATTGAGACCTTACAAAACTGAAAAATGAGACGTTTCTAACTATGAAAACAAAATATTCAACTCATTTTAATTAATTTGGCTTTAAATGTAGATTTGATTACTTTCTGACCTTTCAAGTGACTTCAACTTGGGATCATTTCTGGGAAGGAATATTTAGTGATAGTTTAAGAATATCACGTGGATTTTTCAGTTTAGGGTGATGCATGATGAGTCTTTTTTTTTTTTTATAGCTTTTCATTTAATTAATTTGCCATTTCTTTTTTTTCTTATACTGTTGTTTCTTACTGGAAGATTAACCCACCAGAAGCATTTCCGTTTTCATGCCTGTTAGAGTCTCCTGTCTACCATGGCTGCAGAATGGTAAAAGGGCAAAAGAGGTCGTTTATGTAATAGATTTAATTTTTTGTCTTGACTTAGTTTATGCCTTGTATAAGAGACATTTAGAATGGAATGGCTCAATTCACTATTTAACATTATGTAGATTCTCAAAGGAAACTTTGAGAAAAAACCCTTTTTGTAAATTTTGGGCCTGTTTTGCTAGGCTCTGAATAACAAACACTTTTGGTAGTCTGGCATTTGGTAGTTGGAATAAACTAATCACTTCAGCCTTTGCAATCACTTAAAATGCTCATTAACTGTGAGTCATTATTTTGAAATAATGCACATTATAGCTCTTTGTGTTTTTCTTGTTTGAATTGCCTAACAGTCTTTAGAAAAGCCTTGTGGCAGTTGTGAGCTTAGTCCATTTTTATTTTTAAAATTGGGTAGTGCTACTTAACTACATTACTGGACAATAAACTATTCATTCTCAACTAATCAAATTGGTAGTAAGATGTCCTTTAGTGGAGCAAAAAGGTCACTGATGTATTGAACTACTTTTCAAATTTTTTTGCTTTATTTTGAGAAAATGTGCATGTTTGAATTATTAGGGAATGAATCACCTCCAGCATCTTTCAAAACTTAAACATGTTTCTTTGCTAAAGATAGAGTTGTATTTCTTTATCTTCTTGATTAAATTTATAGTATTTCTTTGAAAGCAGAGAATAACCTTCATATTTATCAAACAGTTAAAATTGAGTCACTATTATCACACTGATGAAAATTGCTGTATAAAATATTAAATGCTTCCTAAAACTTCTAAAGCTTTATTCATAAGGACTTACTGGTTTTTTATAAGTAATTTTTATTCAGACATTTTAAGTATGCAGACTAGTTTTTTTTAAGTTGGTGGCATTGTAATATAAATGTATAAGTATCTTAATAAAAGTCTTTTCTTTATGGTAAATGTTGCTTAATGAAAACAGACTTATGTTTTTAAATATTGTCTTGAAGAAGACATTAAAAACAATCTTGTAATGCTTGTCATGTTTTTAAAATAGTCAGCAGCCCTGCTTCCACTTTTCATATGAACTGTTAAAACAGCCTTGATTTCCAAGTTGCAAAATTCAGTGCATTAAAAACAAAAACAAACCAATAACCTGCTAGTATTCACCTCCTTTGTTCTTTGAACTTCCATGCTGGGGTGATATAGGACTAACTGAATGAAGACACATTTTATACACATTTTCTAATTAAGTAGTCTAAATTCCAAAGGAGCCCTAGTGCCGCATAGGTTAAGAACTCAGTTGCCAACTGAAGGGTATGAGAACCCACTAGTCGCTCTGCGGTAGAAAAAAACCTGGTTATCTGCTCCCATAAATGTTGTTCGGTGTTGTGAGTCAGTCCTGACTCATAACGACCCCATATAGAAGAGAACGAAACACTGCCCAGTCCTGCACCATCATAATTGTTGCTATGTTTGAGCCCATTGTTGCAGTCGCTGTGTCAGTCCATCTCACTGAGGGTCCTCCTCTTTATTTTACCAAGCATGATGTCCTTCTCTGTGGGGGGACTGGTCCCTCCTATTAACATGTCCAAAGTACCTGAGATGAAGTCTTGCCATCCTCACTTCTAAGGAGCATTCTGGCTGTACTTCTTCCAAGACAAATTTGTTCATTCTTCTGGCAGTCCGTGGTATATTCCATATTCTTTGCCAACACCATAATAAAAAAGCATCAATTCTTCGGTCTTCCTTATTCACTGTCCAGCTTTTGCATGCGTATGAGGTGATTGAAAATCTCATGGCTTGAGTCAGGTGCCCCTTAGTCCTCAAAGTGACATCTTCGCTTTTTAACACTTTAAAGAGATCTTTTGCAGCAGATTTTCCCTGTGCAATACATCATTTGATTTCTTGACTGCTGCTTCCATGGGCATTTATTGTGGATCCGAGTAAAATGAAATCCTTGACAACTAATCTTTTCTTTAACATGATGTTGCTTATTGGTTCAGTTGTGAAGATTTTTGTTTTATGTTGATGTGTAATCCATTCTGAAGGCTGTAGTCTTTGATCTTCATTAGTAAGTCCTCTTCCTTTTCAGCAAGCAAGGTTGTATCATCTGCATATTGCAGGTTGTTAATGAATCTTCCTCCAGTCCTTATGCCGCATTTTTCTTCACATAGTCCGGCTTCTCAGATTATTTGCTCAGCATATAGATTGAATATGTGTATGCTGAGCAAATAAGTATGGTAAAAGGATACAACTCTGTCGCTCATCTTTTCTGATTTTAAACCACGCTGTATCCCCTTGTTCTGTTCGAATGACTGCCCCTTGGTCTATGTACAGGTTCTGCATGAACACAATTGAGGGTTCTGGAATTCCCATTCTTCGCAATGTTATTCATAATTTGTTATGATCCACACAGTCAGGTACCTTTGCATAGTCAGTAAAACACAGGTAAACATGGTATTCTCTGCTTATCCATCTGACATCAGCTATGATATCCCTTGTTCCACGTCCTCTTCTGAATCTGGGTTTAATTTGTGGCAGTTCCCTGCTGGTGTACTGCTGCAACCATTTTTGAATTCAGCAAAATTTTACTTGCTTGTAGTATTAATGATATTGTTTGATAAAATTCCACGTTTCTGTTGGATAACCTTTCTTTGGAATGGGCTTAAATATGTATTTCTTCCAGTCGGTTGGCCAGGTAGGTGTATTCCAAATTTCTTGCCATGGATAAGTGAACACTTCCAGTATTGCATCCGTTTGTTGGTATTCCGTCGATTTCCTGGAGCCTTGTTTTTCTCCAGTGCCTTCAGTGTCACTTGGACTTTTTCCTTCAATACGTTTGATTCTTAATCATGTGCTACCTCCTGAAATGATTGAGCATCAACCAATTCTTTTTGGTACAGTGACTCAGTGTATTCCTTCCATCTTCTTTTGATGCTTCCTGCATCATTCTATATTTTGCCCATAGACTTCTTCAGTATTGCAACTCGAGGCTTGAATTTTTCCTTCAGTTTTTTCAGCTTGAAAAATGCTGTGTTCTTCCCTTTTGGTTTTCTAACTCCAGGTCTTTGCACATTTCATTATAATACTTTACTTTGCCTTCTCAAACCACCCTTTGAAATCTTCTGTTCAGCTCTTTTACTTCATCATTTCTTCCATTCCCTTTAGCTACTCTACATTCAAAAACAAGTTTCAGAGTCTCTTTTGATATACATTTTGGTCTTTCTTTCCTGTCTTTTTAATGACCTTTTGCTTTCTTCATGTATGATGACCTTGATATCATCTCACTACTCATCTGATGTTTGGTCACTGGTGTTCGGTGTGTCAAATCTATTCTTGAGAAGGTCTCTAAATTCAGGTGAGATATATTCAAGGTCATACTTTGACTGTCGTGGACTTGTCTTAGTTTTCTTCAGCTTCAGCTTGAATATGCATGTGAGCAATTGATGGTCTGTTCCGCAGTTGGCCTCTGGCCTTGTTCTGACTGATGATATTGAGCTTCTCCATCGTCTTTTTACACAGATGCAGTCGATTTGATTCCTGTGTATTCCATCTGGCAAGGTCCACATGTATAGTTGCCATTTTTGTTATTGAAAAAAAGTATTTCCAATGAATATGTCATTGGTCTTGCAAAATTCTGTCATGAGATCTCCAGCATCCTTTCTTTTACCAAGTCCATATTTTTCAACTACCAATCCTTCTTTGTTTCCAACTTTTGCATTCCAATCACCAGTAATTATCAATGCATCTTGATTGCATGTTTGATCAATTTCAGACTGCACAACTTGGAAAAATCTTCAATTTCTTCAAAAAGATTACAGCCTAGGAAACCCTATGGGGCAGCTGTCCTGTCATACAGCATCTCTGTGAGTCAGAGTCAACTTGATGGCACACAACAAATTCCAAAATCTTTATTTAAATATATTACATTCATCTTGTTCGTTTCTTAATATGTCTATAGCATACCTGTATTGGCAAGTTTGAATTGCCTTTTTTACTCTGTCCAGTAAAAATGTCAATTTATATAATGAAGATGAGGTTATCCTAAAAGCTTCAACTCCTCATGTATATTCTCGGAAAATTATTGAACTGTTGTTCCATGTGGGCTCCAATAGGGAAGAATAAATTTAATGTAATAGAAGAGAATGGAAATTCTAACTTTATATTTTTTCAGTTAAAAATTGTATACTATTTATTGGCTGTGCTTTTTGATGTCATCTTAATGTCTGTTTAAGATGGTTGCCTTCATAGGAAGAAGAGGATCTGTAGGAAAATCAAATTTGTTATATAAATTAGTTTTTCACTGCCTACATCTGTAAGTCAGAAGTTGTTTTTTTTAGCTCACCCTAATGTCTAGATGTGGGAGGTTTTTTAAATCAGTCTCAACATTTCAGTGCAAATTACATAATGATGGGGATGTCCCTAAACATCCATCTGTAACATGCTGCATTATTTTTTTTTAAATATTGGTTATACGCTTTGTGACAGAGTGATATAAATCTGATTCTAAGGTCAGTTTCTTTTGACACTTTTTTTTTTTTAATAGCTGTCTGAGCCAGGTAAGATAGTTTACAAAGATACATAGATTCAAACGGCCATGCTTTCTAGATCATGATACGTAGATTTTAAAGCCATTCAGGAATTCATCTAACTGAATTTTTGGTGAAATTCAGGTAGTGAATTTCTGTCTTCCATAGTGTTCATCAGTCCTTGTACCTAATCAGAAGGTTTTTAATTTGTACCATTTAAAAAAATAGATTTAAAAACCCAGTATTGATATGCTGCTTTTGGAAGATTTTGAAACAGGTTAAAAATTGTTTTCAAGTGTGCAAATGATTGATTTTAAAATTATATTCTCAACATTCTTAGTACAACCACAAAATTACGGGAATGTCTTTAAACATTCCCTTTACATGGAAGGTACAGGTTTAGTATGTTTATTGTTTGGAAGATTCTGCTTTGTAGCTTAACCTTTTTTCATCACAGAAAAGGTCAGCAAATTTGCAATGTTTTTCCTTTTCTGAAAGAAGAATCGTAGCCCATCTTTAAGCTCACCCTCTTTTAAGTTCTTTACAATATAGAAGTTGCAATAGGGGAAGCAGATAACTCTACAGGCATGGGAAAAGGTTTTCAGTCACTTCCTATGTCATTAAAAATATCCTAATGATTTTTTTCTATTTTAAAAGTCTGGTTTCTTATAAAATTAACCACAGTGATGATATACTGGAACATTTAGTGCGCACTTCTTACTTCAGTTTTTTGCTGCAATAACTTACCTGTGACTGAATGATACAGCAGATAATTTTGATGTAAGTTGCTATCTAAATTTATTTGAGAATCCCTTTTCTAATTAAAGCAGCTGTTCCATCAGAAGTTACACTTATATTGTTTCTTAATTTGCTGTTGAGATTATATCTTCTCCAATAAAACTTTCCTTTAATCCTTCACATATAGAGAGAGAATGTTTGTTTTATTTTGGAAATAGAATCTAGCAAATACCATCGGCTGAGACAGGTTAAGTAATCTCTCTCCTTTTATCTTGTATCTAACCTTCTATACTACATAATTTGCTCTAATACTTCTTTCTTCAAACATTAAGCAATCTTTCCTATAATTCTTTCAACAGTATTTACTGATAAAGGATTGCATTTTAATTTGTCGTTTAACTCTTCTTTATCATTTCACCCATTTTTAGCACAGGAGGAAGAACAAGTACTTTTCCAATGTAATACTGCTATTCGATATTGTCTGCTAACTGAAAGGTTGGTGGTTTGAACCCACCAGCCACTCTGTGGGAGAAAGATGTGGCAGTTTGCTTCCGTAAAGATTATAGCCTTGGAAACCCTATGGACAGTTCTGCTGTGTTCTGTAGGGTCACTATGAGTCCAAATCAAATTGATGGCAACAGGTTTAGTTTTTTAATATTTCGTGAGTGTTGTGAAATGTTAAAAGAACCAGATTGAGTATCACATGGCTTTAAACATATCTTTAAAAAATACAGATGTTTGTCTTTATGTTCTGGATGTTTAATTTTTAGATATCTTGCTTATAATAGCAAAGGCTTTATGGTCTCATTAATTAACTTCTCACAATACAGTATATCTTTAGGACTTTATCATTTTTGATGCTGTTGTGTGCTGTCGAGTTGATTTCCACTCATAGCGATGTTATATGGCAGAGTAGAACTGCCTCATAGGGTTTCCAAGGCTAAAATCTTTTAAGAGAGCAAGAAGATCACCAGGTCTTTTCCCCCAGTGGAGCACAGCACAGTGGCTGGTGGTTTTGAACTGCTGATCTTTCGGTAGGCAATTGCTCTCTTAACCATTGTGCCACCAGGGCTCCTTATTATCTTTGATAGTAGATGTAAATCTGTATTTCAGATATAATTCGTGATAGTTTTATGGTAGTGGTGGTGGTTGTTTTGTAATCTGATGAGCATGGTGTTGCTTTTGTCAGCTAATTAATTAATAAGGTGCTTGTGCTAGAAGTATTCATTTCTGCCATTTTCCTTTTATGTTTGCATTATTAATATTATCTAAATCCGAGATTCCTTTGCAAGAATATTTTGAAGCCATTTCTCCATTTGATATGGGTTATTTTAGTTAAAACAATATAACTTTGTCAGATACCCATAAACTGCAGTAAAATTTAACACATTGAAAGTAACCAAGTAAAGGTGCTACTGAAAATTTCTATACCTTTGTGGAACTACCACTGAGGAGACCTCAGTTTGAACACATCTTGGACACTGGAGTTGACGGGGAACATATGACAAAAGATAGAGTGTGCCAATGTCATTTTGCATATCAAATAGCAGAGCTCAGTGTCTTACTTTTTAAGATAAATAAAAATAGAGATTCTAATATTTTCTTCCTGCACCAACTGGATTGTCTTTTACAACTTATGGAGATTACTGGTTTAGAGTATGGTTATAAAAAATTTGGGCTTCTCTCACAGTCCTTCCAAATTAAAATAATTTATTGTCAATTAAAATAAATTCCAGCCTTACTTAACAATGCTTAATTTTTTCCATCCCCTTAATTCCCTCAAATTTTTTTCATTTCTGAGATCATCGAACTTTCTGAATTAAACAATTGTACACTCGTAGATAAATATTAAAGCAAAGTTTGATGAAAGTAAATACTACATCCATTGATACTTTGATAGCTAGATACTACAGTTAAAACTGTCTGATAAAGTAAGCAAGCTATATTTAACTTTGCCTTTTTAGGGGAATGAGAATTTGATCAATTAGAAAAACGGTTTGTAAATTAGTGTTTGTTTACCTTCACTTTGAAGCAGTATATTAGTTTTTTTCTGGGATTTTTAACTTTATTTTTCATAAAAAATTGTTTTGAACGTACTGACACGTGCCCTTGAGATTTATTTGATTTGTAGATATTTAATGAAAATAACATTGTTAGGCTAGAAAATACTTTAAAATGCTCAGATATTGGTAGATCAAGGAATAGGATTCCTGTATGTTTTCGGTTTGAAAGCTTAATGATTATCTTCTGTTTAATATTGATATGTCTTAGAAATTGTAGGGGATAATTCGTTCTGGGAAATTTTCTAATTTATGCTCACTGTTTTCTCCAATTTTTACGAATGCTTTAATGAGGGGGGAGTAATTTATTTTTATTACAACAGAGATGTTACCATTGCTCTCCTATATTTTAGATATAATGTTCATAGGCAAGTGTGTAAGAGTGTTAAGAAAGCTAAATACTAGTTTGTGAAATGGGCAGCAGTAGCAAAGGATGAATAAATAAATTTTGAAAAATAGCTTCTGTTTCAGTTGTTGCCTCTGAGGATTGAGAGATGTATGTGTGTGTATTTTATAAAGATATCCTCATACAGTCTGGAACTAATTACACTTAGATGTATATATTATACATATACACATATATACATGTATGTGTATATATCGTGAAGATGGCGCACACAAACACACACGTACATACGTGTGTATGTGTGTGTATACTTGATCCCAGACCAGAAGGGGAGATGGCAGATCAAACAGCCACACTTCCAAGTTGCTTTTTTAGAATTAATGGCACATTATAGAGCTGAGAAGTCAGGAGGTGGCAGGAAGAAGAGGGGTTGACTAACTGCTGGGTAGGACTGGGTAAGATACTGCTGTTCCCTTCTTCATCTTGTTGTTAGTTGCCTTTGAATCTGCACAGACTCAATGGGTAACCCCATGTACAACAGAAGGAAACATTGCCCAGTCCTGCACCATCTTCATGGTTGTTGGTATGCTCGAGCTTGTTGTTGCGAACACTTCATATTTTGAGTGCCTTCCAACCTAGGGGGTTCTATTTTCCAGAACTATACAGAACACTCTTCTGTTGTGATCCATAGGGTTTCCATTGGCTAATTTTCAGAAGTAGATTGCCAGGCCTTTCTCCCTCCTCTGTGTTAGTCTGGAAGCTCCGTTAAAACTTGTCCACCATTGGTTACCCTGCTGGTATTTGATATCTCGGTGGCATAGCTCCCAGCATCATAGCAACCCGCGAACTACCACAGTACAACAAACTGACAGACGGGATGGCTCTTCATCTTGGTGGTACTCAATCTGCTTTTGCCAAAATGTGTTATTTTCTATTTTGAGAATCAGTCTTGCTGTTTCCAGAAATAGGGGAAAAGAAAGGAATTATAGAGGGAAAATCCTGTCTTTGAAAGGAGAAATTGCAAGTTGCCTTGGCCTCATCTTTTCTACTTACTGGATTTGTGATGGATTGTTTTTAAAGAATCCTTTTATAGATTTTGCTACTTTTAACAAGCGTGATTCAAATAGTATTTTACTTGTACTACTGGTTATTTTCCCATAATAAGTAAGGAAGAATATTTCTCTACTGGTGTGATGCAGTCACTGGGTGTGTTTTGACGATGGTCTGCACATGGTTTGATGTGTGATGTTCCGGGGTTTCTTTTCTGTCAAATGTCTATCATGTGACTAGTTTCCATTAGCCACTGTACCCAGATAGCCTTTGGGAGCCGGAATCCTAGTCTTTAGGAATTTTTATTAGGAGACTATTTAAAGACTATTAAAAAAAAAAAAATTAGGGTCATCAGGATTAAGAGGGAGGTTATCCATGTTGGAGGGGAGATGGGAAGGGGTGTGCCCCCTCCTTGTTCAGCATCAGTTTCTAGCACCCTCAATGATTCCCAGGCACACCAATGATGTTCAATAAGAAAAGCTCGTTTAATAGCCTAGATGCTGAAGTTATGCACATAAAGTAACATTATTCTAGAGATATTACACATTAGCTAAAGCAATTATTGTTGTTGTTAGGTGCCGTCGAGTCAGCTCCAACTCACAGTGACCCCATGTACCACAGAACGAAACGCTGCCGGGTCCTGCGCCATGCTCACGATCATTGTTATGCTTGAGCCCATTGTTGGCAGCCACTGTGTCAGTCCATCTCGTTGAGGGTCTTGCTCTTTTGTGCTGACCCTGTATTTTACCAAGCATGATGTCCTTCTCCAGGGACTGATCGCTCCTGATAACGTGTCCAAACTGTGTGAGATGAAGTCTCGCCATCCTTGCTTCTAAGGAGCATTCTGGCTGTACTTCTTCCAATACAGATTTGTTCATTCTTGTGGCAGTCCATGGTATATTCAATATTCTTTGCCAACACCACAATTCAAAGGCGTCAGTTCTTCGGTCCTCAAGGTTGTGTCATCAGCATAACGCAGGTTGTTAATGAGTCTTCCTCCAATCCTGATGCCGCTTTCTTCTTCATATAGTCCAGCTTCTCGGATTATTTGCT
>NW_004443980.1:10818345-10852119 GCF_000243295.1 Trichechus manatus latirostris
TGACGCACACCTTTCCTGAATTTAAACCACACAGTATCCCCTTGTTCAGTTCGAATAACTGCCTCTTGAGATGTGTACATGTTCCTCATGAGCACAATTAAGTGTTATGGAATTCCCATTGTTTGCAAGGTTATCCATAATTTGTTATGATCCACACAGTCAAATGTCTTTGCATAGTCAGTAAAACACAGGTAAATATCTTTCTGGTATTCTCTGTTTTCAGCCAGGATTCATCTGACATCAGCAATGATATCCCAGGTTCCACGTCCTCTTCTGAATCCGGCCTGAATTTTTGACAGTTCCCTCAGAAAGCTGCTTTTGAATGATCTTCAGCTAAAGCATTTAGAAACTGCTTTTTGGAAATGGGATATATTTTTATTAAAATCAATCTCACTTGTTCAACAGTCCATTTCAAAAAGTGTTATAGAGGGGAACATGAAAAATGTTTACCTACTCTCAGAAATAGTATACCAGAAGCATGGGTTTTATTCATATTTATATTCTGTTTTCCCCTCTGAAGTTACTGCTTATTCGCAGTGAGGTGGTTTTCTTTTTAAAAATTTTAGTAGGTTTAAAAATTGTACTTACTGCAAAGTTTCTCTCTTCTGTTACAAATTCACCCAGTACTACACAGCTCCCTAGCCGTAGCCCCTAGGCAACCACTGTTAAGTTCTTTATATATTCTTTCAGAGATGATTCTATATATACAAGCAATTAAGAATTCATATACTTAAGAAAAAAAGTAGATATTAATTTTTTCACTTTTTTCAAATTTACTCAAAAGGTAGCACACTATACACACTGTTCTGCTCCTTGCTTTTTTTTACTTAATATTTCTTGGCAGTCTTTCATATAGTAAGTAGACTTTGTGCTTGTCGTTTTTACAGTTGTATGGTTGAAATTGACTCACTGGCAACTAAACAACATCAACAGCACTGTATTATACAGATGTACCGTATTTTATTTAACCAATCTGCAATTAATGTACATTTTAGTTTGGTTCTTTCGCTACTACAAACAATACTGTAATGAGTTACCTTGTTCGTATGTCATTTCCTAGCTGTGTAAGTATATTTTTAAATTATGTAATTTATATTCCAGGACGTAGAATTGCTGGGTCAAAGGGCATGCATTTGTAATTTGGATGCAGATTGCCAAATCGCCCTCCATGGGAGTGTACCAGTTTACACTCCACAAGCAGTGGCTGAGAATGCCTGTTTCTCTACTGCCTTGTCTTTAGAGTGTCCTGTTGAACTTCTGGATTTGTGCCCATCTATTAGGTGAAAATCGTATCTCAGAGTAGTTTCAATTTGCATGTTTCTTAAAAGTGACTAAGCATTTTTCATATATAAATTTTCTTTTCCATGTACTGCTAATTCCTATCCTTTGCCCATTATTCTGTCGAACTGTTGGTCTTTTTTTTTTTTTTTTTTCAATCAATCTCTGAGACCTCTTCATATATCATATATCATGGAAATTTTTTGTTAGTGATATGAGTAACATTTTTTCCCAGTTTGGCATTTATCTTTGATTTTGCTGATGATGGCTTTTTTCTTTCTTTTTGGCCATGCAGACGTTTTTGATTTTTATATAGTTAAATCCAGCAAACTTTCCTTTTATGACTGCAGAATTTTAGTCAGAAAGACTTTTCCTATTCCAGGGTATAAAGAAACTATCTTATATTTTCTTTAACGATTGGTTTCATTTTTTCTATATAAATCTTCAGCCTCTTTGGAGTTTCTCTTGGTGCACTGAGTGGATCCACATTTATTTATTTATTTATTTTTCAGATGGCTCCTAGTTCTTCTAGCAGCATTTAATGAATAATTTATATTTTCTCCAAATGATCAGATCATATTCAGAAGAGTTTTAATTAGAATGTCCTTCGGATGTTTTGAATATAAGATTGATAGAAAGAAAAGATGAGTAATAGAAAAGGTAGCATGTCAGCTTATATTTCCCTTCTTAGTTAACAAAGTTTTACTTATCTGTAGCTACCCAAATGTTGAAAGGAACTGTCCCCAAATTTTTCTACTGTTATTTGTATGTTAGAGTTTAATGTAGGCTATCTTCAAGGTTTATCTAGCAAAACTTTTTAAATTGGTGTCTAGGTTTGCTCATGCCTAGTGAGGTAACTTGTATCTGAATTCTCTTCCCAAAACCTTAACTAGCTAACTTTAGAGCATACTTAGAAGGAAAGGGTAGAAGAAATAAGACAGGATTCTCTATTACGGCTCAGCAAAGCATTGGCTGATATCGTTCATGGTGACTGTAATTGGATATGTTTTAGTTAGCCGATAGGAATTCCACAAATTCTGAATAAAAATGAAAAGAAAACTTAGCTAATTTTTATCAGCTGATCTCTTTTCTAGTCAATTCATGTTATTCCTGGAGTGCTTTCTATTGTTAAGGAGTCCCTGGGTGGTACAAATAGTTAATTCACTGTTCTGCTAACCAAAATCTTGGAGGTTTGAGTACACCCAGAGATGCCTCAGAAGAAGGGCCTGGCAATCTGCTTCTGAAAATCAGTCATTGAAAACCCTATGGAGCACAGTTCTACTCTGAGACACTTGGAGACTCCATCAAGTCAGAATGGATGGCATCTGGCTTTGGTTTGGTTCTATTGTTAAAACATTCGCCCTGTTTTGCTAGGCCAATTTCTTCCTAATCCACATTTTTAACTGTGAAGGCCTATTTTGAATATTAAAAAAATTCACAGATCTTTGTTCTTTTTGTGTACATTGACTAAGAAAATGCATGACAAAAAATTTTATCATTTCTAGCCCCCAGTTGCTGTCAAGTCAATTCTGACTCATAGTGACCCTGTAGGACGAAGTAGAACTGCCCCATAGGGTTTCCAAGGTTGTAATCTGTGTGGAAGCTGGCTGCCACATCTTTCTCTCCAGAGATTTACATTAATTGGTATTGCATTGATTCCAAAAAGCATCTATATACATTTTAAAAATAAATAAATTGGTTCTTATTTGAGATACAGGATTTGAGGCAATGATTGCTATCAGTCACTTATTAGATCTTTTGCATGAAGCCGTTTTAACTTAGTTCCACATAAAGTAAAGCAAAATGGTATGAGAGAAACAGCCTCTTGCCTCATACAGTAGCTGACTTAATAGTGCAGACAACCATACCAAGAACATTTCAGAAGTGTTAAGACAAAGGATGTAGAGAATTATACTGATCTCCGAGGAGGATTGATGAGTTAGTACTAAGAGGCAAGAAAACCATCTAGCAGGCAATTTCAGAATTTAGGCAAGAATGAATGTGGGCCTGAATTAGGACAGAGACTTTAGAGAGAGAAATGAAGACATTGGTTTAAGAAATACTTAGAAATTCCTAAATCTTGTTAATTGATGGATGTAGGTATAGAGAAAAGGATAAATGAAAGATGACCTGTTTTTCTAGGAGGGAAGCCGTTTTGTTTCACAGAAATGCAGTAGAGTATGAACAGGCTTACAGAGGGGAAGATTAATTCAGTTCGAGTATATCGAGTTTGAAACAAATATCCAAGTAGAGATAGCCAATGGGCATTCAAATTGGAGCCTGAAGGTAGGGATAAAATTCTGAAATGAAAATAATGATTTGGGAGCTGTTGTCTCAATGCTGGTAATTAAAGCTACTAGAGTAGATGTGATCACCCAGAAAGTGTGTGTAGAATGAGAAGAGCAGAAGGCTGAAAGTGGAACTCTTGGGAACGGGCATTTAAGGAAAGTCAAGATTCTAATGATGGCTTTTGTTTGAGCAGTTCCTCTTAACCTGATAGGCATTCAAGCTCTTCTTGTAACCAAATTGAATCAGTCCTGCAGTTCTCAAATTAAAATCTTCAGCATGAAACCCTTCCCACTACTTTCCTTAAAGATTAAAAAAGAAGAAAAGGCATTTATTGACGGTAACATTTTTTTTAAATCAAGTACTACATAGTTTCCCAGATTTTTGGCTTGGTCAACTGGTTCCTGATTGTTTGAAAAAGAAAGCATGTGTGTGTGTATATTTCTTTTTATTTAGAAAGCTGGCATTTAGATGGGTAGGTGTTTTCAGAGTGTCATGTTCTAATTTATTGAGCAACTACCATATGCCAACAGATGTGCTATATGGTAGAGATAAAGAAATAAGATGTAGCTCCTGATCTTAGGGTAGCTCCTGATCTTTAGGTACCAACAGCCTGCTGGGGAGAATAGACAGCTGAGTAGATATTTTATGAAGTTTATAGCTTCCCTTTTTTTTTTCCTTCCAAACATAAATTAGAATTAGTTTATTGCTTAATTAAATTTATTTTCCCATTATTACAGTTCAGCTGTAGAAAGCAGAAAAATTTTAGGCACAGATTTTTGTTAATGTTATTTGAGAATGTTTGAAATTGACAACTTTTCATAATTTTTTAACTTAACGTTTTTTCATATTATCACAAGTTCTTCAGAAACATTTTTACTTAATATATAAAAACATTGTATGCATGTATCATCAAAGTTTATTTATGCCCGTATTAACAGACATTCATTTTTTTCACTGTTTTCTTAACAAGTAATGCTTTAGTGAACATTCATATTTATGTATTAAACTTTTTATGCATTTAGGATTATTTCCTTAGGGGTTAATTCACAGAAGTGAAATTTACTGGATGAAAGATTATAAACATTTTTAAGACCCCTAATATGTACTGAGGAGCCCTGGTGGCCCAGTGGTTAAGTGCTCACCTGCTCATCAAAAGGTTAACCAAAAGGTTGGTAGTTTGAACCCACCAGTTGCTCCGTGGGAGAAACAGGTGGCAGCCTACTTCTGTAAAGATTACAGCCTTGGAAACCCTACGGGGCAGTTCTACTCTGTCCTATAGAGTCGCTATGAGTCAAAATTGACTTGACAGCAATGGGTTTCGTTTTTTGGTTTAATATGTACTGACAAATTTCTTTTCAAAGGGGCCTTGACTATACTTTCACTAGCAATGTATGAGAGTTCTTATTTCCCTTGTTCAGATTGGGTTTTTTTTTTTTCCTTTTTTTTCTAATTCCCTAATTTGATAGTTGAAAATAGTATCTTGTTTTAATATGAATTACTTTGATTAGTAGTAATGGTTAAACTTGTTAAAAATATAATTTTATTTCTTCTTTCAACTGTCTGTCTCTTCTTTCTTCCCCTTTAGTTCTAGTAACTAGAATTTAGTGAACAATTGCATATTCTTACTGTATCTTTCCTAATTTAATAGACTTGGATCACATTTTTAGCTTTATGCTTTTCAGGGCAAGGAGTTCCAGGTTTTTTAGTGTTAAAGATATATTAAAATTTTCCTATCCTCTTTTTTGTTTGTTTGTAAGTGACTTTCTCTTTTTGGTGGCAATGTACACAACCAGACGTACACTCGATCGCAGTTTCTACATGTGCACTTCAGTGGCGTTAGTTACATACTTCACAACATGTCACCGTTCTTAACTATCTCTATCCATATTGTTACATCACCATTAATTTAGATTCTCTGCTGTTAAAGTTCTCATCTGTACTTTAGATTAACTGTTGTCAGTTTGAACTCGTAGATAATTCCTTATAAAAGCACAATGCTCAAGGCAAACATTCTTTATTCATTGAGCTAAATTGTTGTTTAGTTTAACACAGGCTTCATGGGATAATCTTAGTTCACGGTTTAAAGCTTATTTCTGGGCAGTAGATTCAGACGTCCCCCCAGTCTCAATGGCTCTAGTAAGTCTGGTTTCCATGTGTTTCCTATCCTCTTGATCATTTTGATCCAGCATAATAATGTTTGCTTCAGAATTCACCAGTGTTGCCTGTGCCATTCTTAGTAACTTTTTTTTTTTTTTTTTAACTATTTCTGAAAAATTTTGTGGAGATTTGTTGGCTTTTCTGGGTTTAGAGGCACACTACACAGAGATTTCCATTTTATATTGGCACTTGGGTTGTTATTAATAATTTAGAGTCCCTCATTTAATGAATATGGCTTATTAGCATTAATTTCCCCTCAACTTGTTATTTTATCCTGCCGAGATTGATGGTCACCTGCCACTTTATGCTTGTCACATGGGGCTTCATGAGCTAGTTATATGGTTTGTTGTTCTTTTTCACTAGACACTTCACTCCTCAGAAATTCTTAACCATGAGGATGGGGTTTTATGTCTGTCTCTATGTTCTGTTAGAGGGCACAGGAAGTGCAAGGGCTCTGCTGTGGGAAGGAGATTGACTTTCAAAAGGAGGGCCATGGTGGCTGGAGAACGGGCAGCAAGGGGGACAGTGGTGTGAGGTGAAGTTCCAAAGCTAAGTAGGGGCTAAATATAGGGCCCTATAGGAGTTAGGAGGGGTCCTGGTGGCTCAGTGTTTAAAGCACTCAGCTGCTAACCAAAAGGTTGGCAGTTCAAACCTATCAGCTCTCCATGGGAAAAAGATGTGGCAGTCTGCTTCCATAAAGATTTACAGCCTCAGGAACCCTGTAAGGCAGTTCTACCCTGTACTATAAGGTTGCTATGATTCAGAATCGACTCGGCAGCAGTGGGTTTGGTTTTTCTGTTTATAGGAATTAGAGGAACCCTGGTGGCACAATGGGTAAGTGCTTGACTACCAACCAAAAAGTCGGCAGTTCAAACTCACCAGCCTCTCTGCGGTCGAAAAGACCTGGCAATCTGCTCCCATAGAGATTACAGCCTAGGAAACCCTATGGGGGCAGTTCTACTCTGTCATATAGGATCACTATGAGTTGGAATCGACTTGATGGCACATATCAGTAACAACACAGGAGTTAGGTTCCTATTGCATTGAGAATAAGACTATTGAAGGGTTTTATTTGGGCCTTGGGGGTGTGTGCAACATAATCTGATAAATATTTTTTAAAAGATTATTCAGACTGTTGAATGGAGAAATGGATTATAGAGGAATAAGAGGCTCTGTTAATCCAGGTGGCAGTGTTACTAATTCATCTATTCTTTAACTGAATCCATATTGTGACCACCTGCAGCATAACTGAGGATAACTGGCCAGGATTATTCCATGGAAAAGTGGAGTTTATTAGGACGTATAAACACTGGAACCATAGCTTCATTATATCATACTTAACCAACCAAGCTAACTAACCACAGGCTAAATAGAGTTTGCATATCAATCTCAAAATTCTACTGTTGACTATCTTTGGACATCTCTGTAAGGTTAAATGAATTTTAATTATAAAGAATGTAGTGAATTCAGAAAGATAATTATATTTCTGTTTTATATATAAAGAGTAGGAAATGCAGTCAGTAATAGTACTACTGAAATAAAAGCAAAACACTTGTCAGTGTCTCCCAGCTACAAGCACCGTTTTATCAACATCATGATTTTAGTTTTAATTCCTTCTAAATCTTCAGGGCATAAGTGAGAGAGTTTTATATATTTGGCATATATTTTTTTGGTTTCCCACGTTAAAGTCATGTAACTCCTAGGAAGCTGCCCCTGACTCCCCAAGACTGACAAAGGTGCCCCCTCTATGTGCTGTCATAGCCTCTTAGTACCCTCCCCTATGGTGATCACTTATCAGGCTGATCTATAAGGGTCTTTGAGGACAGGGACAAAGATTGGGAAAAAACGAATTCAAACACGGGAAATTTGGGAGGCAAACTTGAAGGGGCTTGAGGCAAGTGAGAAATTTCTTTGAAGTCTTGTGAATTTCCTATATTTACTCCATAATACATTTTCATTTGTTTTAATATGAAGTGATATATTATCTAATATCAGTAAAGTCAACATTCCAGGAAGCTGTACATTTTGTTTATACTGTGGCTTCATTATTCTCAGCTTGCTTGTAATCTCCAGAGTGAGGAGTATAGTTCCGTAGTATGTTGTGTACTTGAATTTCTTGTGTGGGCTTTAGGGGATAATATCAATACCTACATGATTAGAATTTATAAGTTTTAAAAAATAATATAAAATCTTTACTTTGAATGTAAAATTTTGAAAGAAAAGTGCAGTCTTCGTTCTTCAGTATAACGTACTACTCTTGAGTCCTTGCCTCTTAGACCTCTCGCTAAGCTTGGTCTTTCACTCCTTTTTGAACCTTCCTTATTTTGACACTGCACTAGTCTAGTTTTCTTCATTCTTCTGCTACTTTTATCTCTTTTCTTGGCTATTTACCCTTCCTCCGGAGCCCTGGTGGCACAGTGGTTAAGATCTCAGCTGCTAACCAAAAGGTTGGCAGTTTGAATCCACCAGCTGCTCCTTGGAAACCCTATGGGGCAGTTCTACTCTATCCTGTAGGGTCGCTGTGAGTCAGAATCCGTTGACAGCAGTGGGTTTGGTTTTGGTTTTTACCCTTCCTCCCAGGAGCTGCGTGTGTGCACGTAAAGGTTATCTCCTTAGTCATGTTTGTTCCTTTCTGTCTACTTAAACTCTGCAGATGATTCCAAGTCCTTATCTTCCACCTGGACCTCTTCTGCACTTTCCTGTCCTATCTGAGTAACTGCCTCATTTTCCGTAGGAGCTCCTCCCCCTAAGTTGTAGTTTCTGTTAATGATTGTCCAGGCATCCAGCCTCACAAGCTTAGTCACCTTTGACTGTACTTTCTCTTGTCTCCCCCATGCTTGTTCCTGAGTCCCCAGTTCCTGGCACACAGCAGTCACTCTGTCGATTATCCAGTTCTGTAATCGCAGATTCTGTAACACGTTTTGGCTTTCTTTTTTCTTCTTCCCTCCACCTCCATTATTCAGGCTGTTACTATTTCTTTGTACTGTTTTTAAGTGCCCAAGCCCACCTCCCTCATCCGCAGCCATAAGGTTAAACATTTTTAAGTATACCTACTCAACGCTCAGCTCAGAAATCTTTAGTGCCTCCCTTTGCTCCTTTCTAGCTGGCTTCTTAGACATACTTTTAATATGCTATCTTAACATCTTGCTTTTTCTTATGTGTCCCCTTTACCCAGAGTTCTACTCCACCCTTCCCCTGAAACTTACTGTCCTTTAGGGACCATATTTCAACTCTGATTAGATGTGACCTTCTTTTGGAAACTCAATAAACATTTATTTTTCTACTTTTAAAAGATGACACTTAATTCACACTCTGCCTTAGTCATTATTTTCAAGTCAGTAGGGCAGAGTGGTTAAAAGTATGGACTCTGGAACCACACTACCTGCATTCTGGTTCCACCTCTTACTAGCTGTGACCTGGAGCTGGTAACTTAGCCTCTCGGAGCCTCATTTTCCTTATCTATAAATTGGAAGCAGTAATAGTACCTATCTCACAGAGCTCTTGTGAGGAATAAGTGAGTCAATATATATTTAAAACACTGCCCAGTACTGCATAGATGTTTGCTGTTATTATGTGTTTAAAAAGATTTGTCTTGCTATTCCATAAGCTCCTTAAGGATACAGATGTCTTGTTCATTGGCTGCGCCACAGAATCTAGCATGATGCCTTATACGTAATAGGCAGTTAGTAAATATTTATTGAATTAAATTGAAATTTAAAGAAAAGTCCAGTTGTCCAGTAACAGCTACTTTTGGTTTTGAAATAAGGCTATTAAAGCTTGTCCATACAGAGTAGTTTCATCACTTCTAAAGTGAGGTCACAGAGTTCTTCCGGGATAATTTAATAACAGAGTATACTGTTTCCTTGTATAATCCTGTGGTTTTGGGGGAAAAAAGTGTAGTTTTAAAATATATGTATTTTAAACAAAATCACAAGAAGATCATGAAATAGTGAGCATTTGAACATTAAAACTTAAGACACAAGCTTTGGTATTTTAAATTAAAAAAAAACACTGAATCGTATTGGGCAACAGTTTGCATGCAATAGAGACAATCTTCTAAGTGAAAGTATCTCAGAGTAGAGCTAGCCAGTTACACTGTATAATTTTCTTCAAGAACACTAGTTTTAAGCTCTATTCTGGCATTTTTAACTTATGTATGTGTTTGACTTTTCTAACGTATATTTAATAAAGTTTTGGAGTAACTCTTAGACTTGAATAAGAAGTGTTCAGGATTAAAATTTGCTGTTGGTGTTAATATGATTGCAGATTGTGGTAATGATGTTATAAGCTTAAATATTTGACATTTTGAATAGTATTTTATGGATTTAAAGAAATGGTAAACATTATATTTGGGATAGATCCTTCATTTAATTTTATCAATTTACTTGAGATTTTTTGTAAAGACTAGAACTAGACCATAGGCAAAATTTAGGGTACTCTTTGGTTTCAACAGAAAAAAAGAAAAAAGAATTCATCAAATATGGGCTTAATTTTTCTGGCTCCAAGAGAAGAAAAATTGAACTTTCACCAGCCAAAAAAAAAAAAAAAAAAAAAAAAGGAAAGAAACCTAGCTAAATGCCTTAAGAAAGTGAAATTATTTTTCTCACTTTAATATTTTATTCATTGATACCAGATCATTTTTTTTTAACTTGTAGGAATTACAGGGACTTTGAAGCATCTGACAAAGAACCACTTCCAATGTTCTAAGATTTCTATTATGCCACTTAACTCAGTAGTTTAAATTCCCATTAAGTAATCATTAGTTTTAATGAAGTCCAGGTATATTATCTTGCATATTCAGCATATAGGTAAAAACTAAACTTCCATCTTTGTATGTTAATATGCTCTATTAAGATTCATTAATTAATGTCTCTTAATTTTATCATGAATTTATTTCAAATATTTGTTAATGTTAAGGGGTTCTAAGTATTTCTGGTAGAAAGAAAAATGTAGATGTATTCTGTTGTTGTGTGCCGTCGAGTCGATTGACTATGTCGACACAGTGACCCTGTAGGACAAGGTAGAACCATCCCATAGGATTTCCAAGGCTGTAATCTTTACGGAAGAAGACTGCCACATCTTTCTCCAGTGGAGTGGTCAAACTGCGGACCTTTTGGTTAGCAGCTGAGCACTTAACCACTGCGCCACCAGGGCTCCTTAGATGTATTCTAGAGTCTATACATTTAGGTTTTGTAATGGATTGGTATATAAGTAAAAGGAGGAAAGATATCAAGTAACTGGGATGAAATATTCATCAGCTGTAGAAGGACCTACGCATCAACTTGCCAAGTCTTACCTGTGTCTCTGTTTCATTTGTCCTTACAACCTTCATGTTGAAAACTTCTCTGTTCTCTCTGCTTTAGAGTTGGAAATGCTGATTTTTCTATTCTAGATTATACCTCCCTGTTCCCTCCCTACTCCCAATAGAAGAAAACTTTTGAGCCAAGTGGATGATTTACAAACCCATTAACGATGACAACAAATGAAAATTCAGATGTATTTATGTATGGCATCCTCAGGTTTTAATGCAAATCATTCATTTTCCTTTCTTTTCTTCCATGCCATGTTAGATTTAGTCTAGATTTGTATATTCCAAAATTAGACCCCAAATATTTCTGGAGTCTTTCATCTTGGACTATGTCATTTCTCTCTTCTCGGTTCTTTTCTATGTACTTCTTTGGAATATCTGCATGGAAACATTAGAAGCTATCAGAAGGAACTAGGACGTTAAAACTGCTGAAACAGCAACCTTTATATTAGCAATTGTTAACTTGAAAATTATTGATTGTAGATATATCTATTTTATGTAAATCTTCTCCATATTTTTATCTTAAAATTTTAATATGTTCAGTATGCACAGATTAACGTTCCTCTAATGAATGATGACTATGTTTGGTTCAATCGAGGCTAAGATTAAATACGTTTGTCACGCCTGTTTGAATTCACCCTCCTTTGTTTCTTGCATTTTTTATGGCTGTCATTAGTTGTAATTAAACAAATCAAACAAATCTTAAACAGCTTGTAATTCACAAATTTATGCATGTGAAATAATAAAAAAAATTCAAAGAGAGCAGATCATGAAGGTTTAGATCATAGGGTGTAGCCTATGGGGAAGAGCTATGTGGAATCAGAGTAATAATATCAGACTTACTGAAGTAGTAGGGATACTGGGCCAGACTGTCTGGGTTTGACTCCTGGTTCCACCATTTATTAGCTATGTGAGCTTGATCAAGTAACTAAACCTCTGCCTCATTTTCCTCATCTGTAAAATGGGGATGATAGTATAACCTACTTAGAGGATTGTTGTGATTTGTGGCCTTATTCAGCTGGTACTTCTGGAGAGAATCAAACCCTAATGACCTAAGGCATCTATTGTATGTAATAGATTGACTTCTCTCCTATACATCTAGATTGGCACTGGTTAGGAACTGTCTTTGAGCGATTTGAGAAAATAGTCACTCAGATCATTTTCTGTGTGTGGGGCTCAGATGAGGAAACCTAGTTGAGGATATGAGTTAACGTATAATAAATTACTTAGAACAGTGCTTGAAAACGTTAGCTGTTATTATGGTTGGACTCTGAAAAATGAAGAGGATTTAATTAACCAGTGGTAAAGGATTTTTCAGGTTGAGAGAAGTTAAATAAAGTTATTTGAAAGTATTTTTCTTCTCAAGCAAATATCCAATTACTTGTGTTTCTGGGACCGAGACGGGCCCTGGAAGATCAATAACTTAGTCAACAATTAGAAAGGCATTGGACACTTGAAAGGAGCTTACCATAGGGAGGAAAAACTTAATAAGCATATCACCTGCAACAAAGTCATATAAATTCACAAATATAGTGGAACTATGAGAGAGAGGTAGGAGTCCTGGTAACACAGTGGTTAAGCTCTTGACTGCTAACCAAAAGGTCAGTGGTCTGAACCCACCAGCTGCTCTACCAGAGAAAGATGTGGCAGTCTGCTTCTGTAAAGATCACAGCCTTGGAAACCGTATGGGGCAGTTCTACTCTGTCCTATAGGGTCGCTGTGAGTCTGAATTGATGGCAATGGGTTTGGGTTTTTGTTTGCTTGTTTGTTTATAAAAAAGAGAGCCGTAAACATTTTTAATGAGCTGGAGATGGCAAATGGAAGTTAATCATAGTATAAGGTGTGTAAATTGACATACCTTTTTGTTGTTGTTGCTGTCGCAGATAAAGGCAGACTGAGAGAGAGACTTCATTTGATCTACAGCGCTATGCTAGTACTATTTTAGATAGGTTAAGTACTAGAAGGAGTCCCTGGGTGGTGCAAATGGTTAACGTGCTCAGCTTTTAACTGAAAGGTTGACAGTTCAAGTCCACCCAAGCGCTCCTTGGAAGAAAGACCTGGCAATCTACTTCCAAAATATCAGCCATTGAAAACCCTATGGAGCACAATTATACTCTGACACACATGGGGTCTCCATGAGTTGGAATCACTCGACAACTGTTTTGGTTTTTTTTTTTTTTTTAAGTACTAAAAATTGAGTATAAAGATCTCTTTCTCTCATACACACATAATATAATATTTGTAAATTTATATGGCTTTGCTGCAGGTAATTAAGGTATTAAGAATTATGTATTTATTTATTTTTACTAGACTCCTAGCTGGTTATGCTACCTTCAGGCTCCTTTTTTCCCTGCAGTTCATCCTGCATGTCACTGCCATGATCATGTTCTCCCGTCTGCTCCATTTGACCCTGTACTAGTATGCTCACCCTCTGGGACCAAGTCTGACCTTGGAGAGTACTTAAAGAGTTCCAATTCAATATTGGGAGGCTCAGCACGAAGGGTGGTTGTTGCTAGTTTGATGCTTTTGGTTCAGTATTTATAACTGGTATTCCGCTTTGTTCCAATAATCAGTTCTCCACCTTGCACTCCAGTTCACATTACCTGGGCTACTTTTATTTATCTCTGCAGAATCTTTGCTTTGATAACTCTAAGACTAGTCATGGAACCCTGAAGCTAACTCTCTTTCTCTCTCTGATGTGTGACATTTGCAAGACCCATCTGTTGGGATATCTGTTAACTCTTGCTGAAATGCCCTGATGCCAACCACTTTTCTAATTATTACCTGTTGCCTTACTAGACCAAACTTTCCCTCACTGCTTACCTTTGGTTCATCACCTCCCAGTGTCTAGTTCCAAACTCTTAACCCTTCCAATCCCACTGCAGAAACCTGTGGCAGTGCTGGAAAATGATAACATCAGAGAGTATAAAACTTCTCTGGCAAAGGAAGAAATCAGTAGAGTGGGTACCACTAAATATATGAGATGAAGTAAGACCACAGAAAAAAACTGAGAAAGTTTTAGCTTTAAGAACGCAAATAGAAGCCTTTTCTTTCTTTTGAGATTATTATTTAGACAATTTAAGATGGGGTGTGGGGTGGGGAGGATGAGGGAGTTTAACTGATTGTCATCTCTGAAATTAGGTAGAGATGATACTTGTTGATAGAGAAATTGCAAAGACTGGAAGGGAACGAAAAAAAATGTATATAATGGTTTATATAAATGGATAGATAGAGTCAGCCAAGAATGAACACAAGGATTGTTGGGTAACTGTGGAGTAAGTTTGATTGTGCCTGGCTCCTGGACCAGAAGTCCAGAAGTAGACTGGCTAATAATTAGTCAGGTGTGTGCATGAGGTTTTTCAGGCTTATTTTCCAGGAGTTTAAGGCAGCTCACAAAAATGTATCCGGTATGACAAAGTAAAAGTAAGGATCTATTTTGACAAAGGAGAAAAAGAGGTTAGAAAGAGTAAGATGGAGCTCATAATGAGAATAATACCCAAATTACCTATGAAGAGGTAAGGAATAGGCCATAAATCAGCTGTGAGCTTTCTAGCAGCCAGTGTAAAGATGGAAATAATAATTACTGATTCCAAGCCTCTAAGGCATAAAACAAACAGATTACTTAGTAGCAGCACAAGAATTGCTGATATTGAGAAAATATTTGCCCATGGGTCTTTCTTGGAAATTTATAATCTAATGAAAATGGGTAAAATGCTTTGGGTCAGCAGGAACAGGCCCTAGGAAAATATAAAGAAGATAAGTTAATATTTGTACTTCCTTCTTTCGAGTGTTTGAAATCTACAGATGTTATAAAGTGGGCAGAATTACACTGGATTAGAACAATTAGACCACCCCCAGTAAGAGTGAAAATATGTAATTATAGTTTGTCATACAAGTACAATTTCATAGGAAGTATTTATAAATTTTAGGAATTTCAGAATATCAGTTTATCTCTGGTCATCGAGGAAGTCTAGGGAAATATTCCTGCTCATTTTGGGCCCACCTGGGTACATTCAAATTCAGATTGTGAAAATATTCTCAGATATCATGTGTCTTCAGAAACAATTAAAAAGAGTGGAGAATGCTTTGAAAAATATTCAGAAGGAGAATCTAGCTTCTGGCGTATTATCTAATACCAACAAAATGGTTTGGTGAGCTCCAGTCAGTGTGCCTCAGGGGATTGGTAGATAGGAGGCACAGTGATTAAACACTCCAATGTTAACTAACTAAAAGTTGGCGGTTTAAACCCGCCAGCTGCTCCGTGGGAGTCTGCTTCCATAAAGATATACAACCTTGAAAACCCTATGGGACATTTCCACTCTGTCCTGTAGGGTCGCTATGAGTTGGAATTAACTCGGTGGCAGTGGGTTTGGTTTTTTGGTTTAGTACAGGAATAAGTATAACTGTGTGTATAATTCTCAAGACTGAGCTTGGATTGTGTGTCCAGTGAGGGAGAGGATGGTAAGTTAAGTTTTTATATTTAGATTTTTCATCTCACAACTAATTAAGGGATTTTACTTTGACAGTAGCATTACTTAGTAAAAGAATATTTTACCTTTCCTTAATGATTAACTTAAAGGAGCCCTGGTGGTGCAATGATTAATCGCTGGGCTGCTAACCCAAAGGTTGATAGTTTAAACCCACCCAGTGGCTCTGCAGGAGAAAGACCTGGTGATCTGTTCCTATAAAGATTATAACCAAGAAGACCCTATGAGGCAGTTCCATCCTGTCACATGGGGTCACTGTGAGTCAGAATCGACTCAACAGCACCTAACAATGATTAGCTTAGAGCGATTTTCAGTTTTTTAATAAGGATTAGAAAAAGTGTGTATTTTTTCCTGTATTAAATGCTCTCATCAAGTCAGAAGTTCTTGTTTACTTAGTTTGAGGATGGACTACTAAGCAGAAATATTGAACAAGCAAATTGCTAATCTCTCAGATATTGGCCAGCCATGCAGACTTGATGGCCAGCCATGGAGTAGCAAAGGTGAACAGATCTATGAATTATTTCATTGCTGACCGACTGAGTGACTGACTGAACGAATATTTGCTGAGCTAGGTACTTGTTATATAAACACAGTAAAATCATGGCCCCTGCTGTCAGACTTAGAGTCTACCTCGGGCATTGTCTAGTCTATAGGTAAGTAAGCCAAGCTCTCATGAATGCTTGGCATTCTGTGAAAATAGAGAATGGGGAGCCGGAGGATAACCCTTTCTAGAGGATGAGGCATTTAGTTGGATTTTGAAGGAAGTTACTCACTTGGTAAAGGGTCTTCAGGGCACAGGAGTGCAGCACAGATCTTTCAAGGAGGAAAAGTATAATACCCTATGTGTAATGGGGAAAGGGAAAGGAATGGCAGGAGATGAGGCCAGAGGGGTAGGAATGGGCCAGAAGGAGAGGCCTTTTGTGCTAAGATAAGGAGCTTCTCTTTATCCATGAAATGATTCTGAATAGAAAAATTATATGACTAGATTACAAAGGCGGATCTGGCAGCAACTTGGAGAATGGGTTAGATGTGAGAAACAATGCTGTCAGCAACTAGACTATCTGGGAGACTTGTCTTATGTATGAAGTGTTGGGGTCTTGGACTAAGGCAGGAGCAGGGACAAGGAAAAGGAGGGGGAGAGAATCATATTTAAAATTGGAAGTACAGTCTCCCTCACTTGTGCCTCATAACATGTGAGGGATGATGGAAAAAAGGAATGAAGATGATTTGTGGCTTTCTGACTCAGACCATAGGTGGGTTTTTGAAGAAAAAAATTGGTGGGAAAGGTGAGGATTACCAGAGAGAGAGAGAGAGGGATTTTGAAGTTATCAGTTAGTTGTAGATAATGTACCCAGGGAGAGAGTATCACTTCAGCAGCAGTTATCAAGGGAAATATTATAACTCCTATACATATATAAATATAGATATATAGTTGTTTTACATGGGATTCAAGTGAAAGAAATATATAACTACAAGTAAATTATAAAGCAAAATAAACACCTGTGAACCTACTACCCAATTTAAGAAAACTAAAACATTATTGGTATGTTTCAAATGATTTTGTACTCCTTCCAGTCCCTCCTCTTACCTTCCCCCCAGTGGCAACCACCATAGTGATTTTTTTGTTGTTGTTGCTTATAGTCCTGTATTTTAAAACAAAAACAACCCGCAAAGAAGCTTAACTAAACTTGTAGCCATCAAGTCAATTCCGACTTATAGCGACCCTATAGGACAGAGTAGAACTGCCCCATAGGGTTTCCAAGGAGCAGCTGATGGAATCAAACTGCCGACCTTTTGGTTCGCAGTCACAGCTCTTAACCACTGAAGCTTAACTAGATATGTTTGTGTCACTAAACAATACATTGCTTAGTTTTGCTTGTTTTTGAGCTTTATAAAAAGGGAATCTTGTAGGAAGTCTTACGGTTTACACTTTTCATTCATTATTATTTTAAGATTCTCCCCTGGTATGTATGTTGTTCATTTTCATATATAAAGCTTGGGTGTATGAGTATACCACAGTTGATCCCATTCTTCGCTTGATGGGCATTTGTGATTATTTCCAGTGATTTTTTTTTTTTTGCCAGTATAAGGGATTTTTATACATGTGCACAAGACATACATTGTGTTTCCACTGGAGTAGAATAACTGAATGATGGAAGATACACATGTTCAACTTTACATTGTTTTCTACAGTGATTGTTCCAATTTACCAACCCACCAGCAACACATAAAAATTCCCACTGATCTGTATCCTTGCCAACATTTTGTACAGACTGCTAAAATTTTGCCAATATAATAGGTATAAATGTTAGTCATTGTGGTTTTAATCTGAGGTTGAGCATATTTATCTATGTTTATTAACCATTTATGTTTCCTCTTCTCTAACATTCCTTTTCTCTCTCTTTTTTTATTGAATTGTTTGCATCAGATTGATTTGTGGAAGCTCTTTATATGTTCTGGATACTAATCTTTTGTTGGCTACATGTGTTGTAAATATTATCCCCCAATTTTTGGCATGCCTTTTCACTTTCTTTGTGATGTCTTTTGATGAATTAAAACAAAAAAACAAACCTTTTGCCATCAAGTTGATTCCAATTCGTGACAACTCCATGTATCACAGAGTTGAACTGCTCAATAGGGTTTTCTTGGCTGTAATCTTTATGGAAGCAGCTTGCCGGGCCTTTCTTCCATGGCACTGCTGAGTGAGTACCAACTGCCAATCTAGGTTACCAGCTAATCTCATTTTTGTTGATTAAAAATTCTTAATTTTAATGCAGACAAATTTATGAATATTTTCTTTATGATTAGTGATTTTGGAATTTAAGAGATTCTTCCTACCCCAAGGTCATCAAGATAGTTCCTCTAATTTTTTCTTAAAAATACTAAAGTTTTGTCTTTAACCATACAAAATTAATTTTATTTTTAAATTGAAGTATAGCATACAGAGAGAAAAATGCACAAATAATAAGTATATAGCTTGGTGAATTATCACAAAACAATGTGTATGTAATCTCTATTTCAGGTCAAAAAATAGAACATTACTAGCATTCCAGAATCCCACCCCCATACCTCCCCCCGCATCACTACATTCTTCTTCCAAAGGTACCCACTCTATGGACTTCTTGCACTATTGATTAGCTTGTCTACTTTGAGCTTTATATAAATGAAATGATACACTTATGTATTCTTTTGTATCTGGCTTTTCTTTCTTCATAGTATGTTTGTGAGATTATCTATGTTGTTGAGTTTAATAGGAGTTTGTTCATTTTCATAGCTACTTCATTGTATGAATTTGCCACATTTTATATTTCTGTTCTAATTATGGACATTCGGGTTTCTTGTTATGGGCTATTATGAATGATGCCGCCGCTATGAGCATTCCTATACATGTCTTTGGGTGCACATGTATTTGCATTTCTGTTGAGTATATTCCTTGGAGTAGAATTGCTAGTTGACCTTTAGCAGATATTGCCAAACAGTTTTCTGAAGTAGTTGTGCCTATTTTCATGCCTATCAGCAGTATATGAGTATTCCAGTTGTTCCACACACATCCCAGCCATCATTTAGATTTAAACTCAATTGTCAATCTTTCCAAATTAGCCATCTTGGTGGGTGTGTAGTGGTATCTCATTGTGGTTTTAAACTGCATTTCCCTTATTTCTGATTAGACTGGATTGGATTGTATTGGATTAGATTAGATAGACAGGCTATTTGTATATATTATTTTGTAAAATGTCTGTTCCAGTCTCTTGCCCATTTTTCTGTTAGGTTGTTTGTCTTTTCTTATTAACTTTAGGAGTTCTTTAAATATTCCTGAAATGAGCTCTTTGATGTGTTGTAAATATCTTCTCTCACTGTGTGGCTTGCCTTTTCATTCTCATATTAACCTGTTGCCGTAGAGGCGATTCCAACTCGTAGCGACCCTGTAGAACAGAGTAGAACTGCCCTATAGGGTTTCCAAGGAGCAGCTGGTGGATTTGTATCTTCTAATGAACACAAATTCCTAATTTTGATGTAGTTCAGTATAAATTGTCTTTTCTTCAAGTCCTGTTTTAAGAAATCCTTGTCTATTCCCAAGGTCCGTAAGATATTCTCCTATGTTATCTTCTAGAAGCTGTTTTACCTTTCACATTTAGAACTATAAATAAATCATCTGAAATTGATTTTTAATATGGTGAGGTAGGGATCAAGAGTCATTTCTTTTTTCCATATGGACAGCTTATTGACATCATTATTTGAAAAGATCAACCTTTCTCTTCTCCTTTAATGTGATGCCTTTTGTTATAAATCCATATATAGAGAGCCTGTTTCTGCACTCTAATCATTGTTCTCTTCATCTGTCCTTTTGCCAATACCACGCTGTCTGAATTGTAGCTTTATAATAAGTCTTGATATTTAGGTAGTGTGTCTTCCCAAAATGGATTTTTGTGTGTAGTGTGAGATTTGACTCCCAAAGAGTTTTTTTCTAGACGGCTAAACAGTTGTCCTCAGGACCTTTTATTGAGAAGTCCATCATTTCCTAACAATCTGCGGTGCTGCCTCTGTCATATATAAAGTTTCCATATACGTATGATTTTGTGCCTGGGCTCTCTCTTCTTTTTCACAGGTTAATTCATCTTATTCCTGCACCAATATCACAGTTTTAATATATTGTTATTTTATTAAAAGTTTTTGATATCTGAGAGGGAAAGTCCCTTCACCTTCTTCTTTGAGATGCCTTGGCTATTATGGGGCCTTTGCTCTTCAGTATAAATTTTATGGTTTCTCATAAAACCATTTTGGGATTTTGATGTAATACTACTGAACTTATATATTATCAGTTTGGGGGTTTATCATAATGAGTTCTTGTATCTATTTGGCTTTCCATTTATTTGAATCTGTTTAATATATTTCAATAAAGTCCTAGACATCTTTTGTTAATTCTTAGATGTCTTATTATTTTTGTTGCTTATATATATATTTTTTGAAAATTACATTTTCTAAGTGTTGGTATGTATAGAAATTGTTAGTCACTTTGTTAAATCTTCTTACTGAATCTGATAATTTCTCTGTATATTAATTTGGATTTTCTGTGTAGATAATCATAGCATCTGGGAATAATGATAACATTCTTTCTTTCTTTCCAATATTTGTTCTTTTTTTTTCCCTTTGATTTATTGAGCTAACTAGAATAGCACTGTCCAATAGAAATCAATACAAGCCATATACCTAATTTTAAATTTTCTAGTAGCCATATTAAAAAATAAAAAAGGTAAATTATTACATTAAATTATGATCATAAAGTAAATTGTTTTTAATAATATACTTTATTTAACACAATACCCTGATGTTATCATTTCAACATGTTATCAATATTAAAAATTCTTAATGAGATATACTTTTTTTGGTATTACAGCTTCAACAGTTGGTGCGTATTTTACACTTACAGCACAGCTCAGTTTGCAGTAGCCGTATATTTCAAGTACTCATAGCCACATGTGGCTAGTTGCTGCTTTAGTGGACAATGCAGAACTAGAATTTCCTTGAGGTTGCTGTACTTCTCTTATTCCTAATTTTGAAACAAATGCTTTTGATGTTTCACCATTAAGAAGGATGTGTTTTGTAGATTTTGGTGAATACTTTTCTGTGATTAAAGAAGTTTCCTTTTATTTCAGTTTACTGAGTTTTATTTTTAATAAAAATTTATTTAATTTTATCAAATACATTTTCTGTGATCTTTTTTCTTCAGCTTCTTTCATCTGTTAAGGTGATAGATAACATTTGTGGATTTTCTAATGGTTAACCACTCTTGTATTCCTGAGATGTACCCAACCTGGTTATGTGTCGGCTGTTTATTAACTACTAGATTTGCTTAAGTTTGTGTGTATGTTTGTTTCTTTTTAAGGATTTTTGCACTATTCGTAAAAGGAAATGGCCTGTAATTTTCTTTTCCCTAACTGTCCTTTTCTGATTTTGGTTTCCGGGTTTTATTAGCCTCTTAAAAATAAGCTGGAGAGTAAAGAATTTCCTTTTTATATGAACCTATATGTATATATATATATACATATATATATGTTCTCTAGATAGATTTTTATAAAAGTGTGTCATCATCTGTTACTTGGAAGTTTGGTAGAATTTTGCATTAAAACCTTCTAGGTCTGGTGTTTTCTTTGTGGTATGCATTATGTCTGAATCAGTTTCTTTAATGGATATAAGATTTATTCATGCTCTCTTCTTTTTCAATTAGCTTTGGTAGGTTAAATTTTCTGTTACCTTAAAGTTCATAGTATTCTCTTTATTATATTTTTAACTTTTGCTGTATCTATAATTATATCCCTTTTCCATTCCTGATATTGTTTATTTTTGCTTCTCTTTTTCTTTATTAATCTTTTCAGAGTCTACCCATTAGTCTTTTCAAAGAGCCATCTTTTACCTTTGAAATGACATCTTGTTTTAAAATTACACTAATTTCTGATTTTATATCTTTATCTTCTTCCTTCTGCATTTTAAAGGTTTATTCTAGTTACTTTTTTATCATGTTAAGTTAAAAATTTAGCTCATTAATTTTCCACCTTTCAATTTCCCTCCATGTTATTACTTTTACAGCATATCTTACAAATTTGCATCTTCTTTCCATTTTAAGCATTTTAAATTTCTATCATAAGCTTTTTGACCCATAAGTGATCTAGAAGTCTGTTTTGAAATTTCCAAATATAGATGTTTTTAACATTTTTACCATTTTGTTGTTGATTTATACACTAATTGCATAGTGATCTGTAAATTCAATTGTGTAAAACTGATTCTTTGAAATTTATTTAGTCTTGTTTTATGGCTTAGCACGTGAACTGTTTATATAGATGATCATAAATGCTTGTAAAAATACATGTTCTTTAATTTTGAGGTTGAGGTTTCTATGTTTCCCTCAAGTCAAATTTTTAATTGTTTTGTTCAGATCTTTGATGTTTTATTAGCTTGACCTACAACAATGGGGAATGGTGGTTTGACACTTCCTTATAGTTCTATCAAATTCTGCTTTACATGTTTATATGTATGTTATTCAGTTCATATAAGTTTAGAATTCTTATGTCTTCCTGGTGCATGGAACTTGCTATGTCATGACCTTCTTTAACACTAACGATGCCTTTTGCCTAGCTCTGTTTTGTCTAATTTTACAAAGTTATTTAACAAAGTTACTCTTTGGTTGGTATTGCCAATGATATATTTTTTCCGTTTTCTATCTGTTTTAATTTCTATACCCTTATATTTTAGTGGATCTCTTGTAAATACTATGTAGCAGATTTTTGAAGGGACATTTTAAATCTTTTAACTGATACATTTGGTCCATTTATATTGATTTCTGATATGTTTTAATTTCTCTCTTCCGTCTTTGTGCTATTTATCCTGCTTTTTCTGTGCTTTCCCATCCTCTCATTTTTGCCTCATTTGTTTAGATTAAATTTTTTGTTTTTGGCTTGTTTACCTATTCTGTTTTTCACTCCTTTTCTGGCTTGTGAGTTATATATTCTGTGTCTGTTCTTTTAGTTTCTATCCTTGTATAGTTAACTTAAAGTCTAAAGTTAATCAATGTCTTAAAACCCATTCTGCCCCACAGAAAAAATACAAAATTCTTTATGACATTGTAACACTAATTACTACCTTCCCCACTCTCCACAATTTATATAATAATTGTTGTCCATAATTTTAAGTACATCTTTTTTATAACCCTAAAAATTATTATTATTCCTCCTTGTAACATGGATGTTTTCAATGGAGTATGTTTCTTCTTCCTGAAGTATATTTCTTGCAAGTTTCTTTAGTGAATGCCAGATGGTTGTTTATCTGAAATTACATATATTTTAGTCTAGCTCTTGAAAGATCTAGGTACCCAGTTCTGGGTTGACAGTTATTCTGGTCCTCTGTTCTTTCTGCAGTAGCGGATCTAATCTTTATGTACTGAATTTAACTCTTCACATCTAACTGGTTTGTTTTATCAATTTGAGTCAATTTTGATTTGTCTTTCTAATTTGGAAGATGTAGTCAGAAGTCTAATATTTATTATATACCCTCTTAGTAAAACACTTTTACCAAGAAGGTCCTTAATAACCTTTGTACAAAGCTAGTATTAGGTTACTGGCAGAATTTCTATACATGTTAAGACTGAAATAAGATTAAAGGGACTTTCCATATGTATATGCATAGTAACTACCATTAGGTTTGTAACTAGAGTCATTATTTATAGTACCTATTATTGTTCATGGCTTTGAGTTTTGATTGCTTATATTAGGCACCCGTTTTTTTCCTGAAAATTCATATATTATTAATGCAAAGTATGGTGACATAAGGGCGGCCCATCTGCCTTTCATTTTTAAAAAAATTTTAATTTCTAACTGTTGCCTTGATTGAAGTTAGCTTAAGTGGATTTATACTATTCTTTCTGCCTGCTCCTTATTACTTCTACAGTCTGGTAAAAGGAAGGGGTTGGAGTCCAACAGTCATTGCATCTTATATATCACGCATGCTATATACTCTACATATCTTTTTTATTTATTGTTTTTTAATTCTCACTACAGTGCCACCTTCCATTTTACAAATGAGGAAAATGAGTCTGAAAGTTGATTAAGTGACTTTCTCAAGCTATCATAATAAATAATGTTGGAGGTCAGAGTGAAATACTAATGCTCATATATTTTCCATGATTCTAGTGTCATTTTGGGTAAGATAGCCTATGGTAACCAGTCCTCTATGCAATCCAGCAGGCCGACTGGAGAACTAACTATGTGACTTGATGTCAGATGTGCCAAAGAGCCCCCTCAACTAAGAATATTGCTGTACTGTTATCCTGTGGTGCTTCAAAGACCGATAATTAAATTTAATTCTAGGATTTGAGATAGGTATTTGTATGTGATGGCTAAATGGGTTACATAAAAAATCATTTGTAGGAGTTAGTTGAAAGGAGGGAAATCATTAAATATATATAATGAGTATCAGTAGTACTTTTAACATTTTCTATCACTCTCTGCCTTCCCCTACCCCAGCTCCCATCCTAGACTAACATGACTAGTAGTAAATAGCTATGCATTTTTCTTCTTCTACAGTAATTGAAGTAATTTATCATATACTTCCAAGTCCTACATTCAGAGGCATTATTTATCTGAGTTGGGAAGAACTGTTATTTATTATAGGATTCCCCAAGGGGCCAGACGATTAGATGCTTGGCTACTAACTGAAAGGTTAGCATTTCAAATCCACTCAAAGGTTCTTGGGGAGAAAGGCCTGGTGATGTACTTCTGAAAGATCACAGCCATTGAAGACCCTATGGAGCGCACAGTTCTACCTTGGGATACACGGGGTTGCCGTGAGTTGGAACCAACTTAATGGCAACTGGTGTGGTTTTTTGGTTTATTATTATAATATTTAGAAGATAGAGTGTAAGGGAAGACGGAAGGACTGTGTTATCTTGCCTGTTATTAGGAAATTAGTTTATTCTGCATAGTCTCAGAGGGTTTGGTAGGTGGAAATCGAAATCCCATTATTGTAGATATTGGGGGATTTTAAAAGGATTTTTGAGTATTTCCATAGTTGCCTATAGAAATAATTTCAAACTCTCATTTACTCAAGAATTCATTAGTTTCATAAATGAAAAATGGAACATGAATGTTTTCTTATAATATAAATTGAATAAAACATTAAAATATTCAGGACTATTTGTTTTGAGTTTATTTTACCTGTTCCTGTTTTGTTAAAGTTTTCCAGTCGTTGTGACAGTTACGTCTGTTCTATTTGTGTAACTTTTTATCCTGTATTTAAGTAATAGAATTTTGTGTTCAGTCTAAGAAAAAGTAACTAATCAATTAAGGTGTATAGAATAGTATGTAAATGAGCATTTTACTTAATATAAGATACTGCGGATTGCATATATAAAAATGCTTTTCCCAGAATATGAACCGCTATTTTAATACGATATGATCTGTTAGCGCCATCTACTGTTAAATAAGAGTAATCACTTCTTGGTGCACATTTGGGTTTTCTCTAATGCTGTAGTCCAAGTCTTCCATATTACTGTGGGTACTATCACTTAGCTGACTACTCAGTAGAAACTAGATGTTTGGGACTATTCAAATGATACTGTGTCTGTGTTTAGGGTGGGCCAATTTTTGGAATTCTTCCTTTATAATTCTTATCAAAATAGCAATGGCAAAATTTCCTTGACAGTCTAGGATTTTAAAGTAAAACTAGATGATTATGCTAGTTTTCAGTGTGGTATTCTTGTTTTAAAATTTGCTTATTGGTTGACCATGGCTATACAAAGACTGGAACTCTGGTGGCGCAGTGGTTAAGCGTTCAGCTGCTAGCCAAAATGTCGGCAGTTGGATCCACCAGCCGCTCCTGGGAAACCCTATGGGGCAGTTCTACTCTGTACTGTAGGGTCACTATGAGTTAGAATCGACCTAATGGCAGTGGGTTTTTTTGTTTTGGTATACAAAGACTAGTGGACTAAAATTAAGATTTAAATTGAAAGTCCCATTTGTAGTTGAAAGACTATCCATGGGAAGCTATGTCTCCGTATGCTGCTTCTTTAATTCATTGAATGTCTAAATTTGCATAGTACAATATCAGGTATAGTGGTAGTTTAGGGAAAAAACCTGTGTCTAAATAATATAGTTACTTTCTTGGAGTTTAATTTCTTAAAGGAAAGGACATTGCAAAAATGGATTTTTATAATGCACATTGATTGAGAGCATGAGCCTTAATGTTAGACTCCCCATGTTTAAGTGCTGGTTTTACCACTTGTTCCCTTTGTGATCTTGAGACCAGCAACTTTAACTTCTTTGATCCTCAGTTTCCTCATTTGTAAAAGAAAAGAATAATAGTAACTACCTCTTGGGATTATTGTGAAGCACAAATAAAATAATCCTTCTAAAGCCTTTAGCGCAGCATCTGTACATAGTAAGCACTCAGTAAATGTCAGTTGCTATTGTTCTTGTCATTATTAATATTTTTATCGTTGTTTATGTATTCAAAGTGAATGTAATATTTCAATAAGTATGTTTTTACCTTAGTGACTAATACCTTTTTTGACAATGGAACCTATTGCGTTTGACTTAAAATATATAGCTTAAGAAAATAAGTGTTCAAAATGTTTACTGTCCGTCTGTGAGCATTATTTAGAATAGTGTGGTAAGGTGGAAGGAACGAGGTCTTTTGGGATTCCAGTCCTGGCTCTGTCACTTACTAACAGTGTAACTTTCAAGAAATTATTTAACCTCTCTAAACGTCAGTTTTGTCATCTGAAAAACGGGTTGTTTTGAAGAGGAAACGATATAATGTATGTATAAAGCCATTGTCCTTGGCACTTTGTAGACTAATAGAACAAAAGTGTTAATTCTCCCTTTCAATAAACACATACTACAGATTGATTAACATGCATATATTTCTGTAATTTCATTTTATATTACTCATACTAAAATAAAATTTGAAAAATATGTTAATCACCCTTTACGTTTGAAAGACTGCTGGAGTTTGAGAAGGATACAAAGAGATTGTGACATCTTCAAGGAGTATATCGAGGAGATGAGATGTAAATATGTAGTTTTTTGATTTTTGTTTTTCAATTTGGGTGTGATTCAGGCAGTAGTATTTGTATGAATTATACAAAAAATCATTTTTAGGAGTTGAGGGAAGTGTTTTTACACTGGACCTAACATTCCCCTCTCCCCCTTATTATAGTCATTCTTTGGTAGTTATGGCCTCTTGGGCATTCTAAGATGATATAAAGAAGATAAAATCCACCCTTGGATTATTAGTAATCTTTATTTATTTCATGATACCTATCAGCGTCATGGACCAAAGCTGTGGCCATATCCAGCCTTGTTCAGAGGGAGGGAGGGGTGGAGGTGGGCACTTGCCCCACGCGGATTATTGTTCCTGAGCACAGCAGCTGCTCATACATCTTGAATGCGTGAATGAAAGTTTCTGCATCACAGTTATCATTCTAGCTCAAACCAGGTTCTGATCATACACTAGTTTAAATTTCTGTGTACGATTATAAATAGTGAGTTCCCTCCTGTGGCCTCTGGAATTCTTCATCAGCATGCATCATCTCTTGTTATTTTCAATCTTTTTCACTTTACTGGCTCTTTCTTGTGTGAACCAACACCATCCCCAATTCTCTATCTTCCTCACAATCCAGTCATCTCTATTGCTGTAGTGCTGCTTATCCTTCTTCCTTACCAACCCCCCCAACCCAGTCTTCTGAGAGCAGGGCCCCCTGCTTAGCACTGTTGGTAAAGAATGTTTGTGTCATTGTGTGTATACTGGGCTCTTTTGCTGGGTAGTGGGTACAGCAGGAAAGACTACATACTGCGGTAGAATGTAGAAAAAAAACTGCCATGTGTTTTCCATAAATAGTTTGATACTGGCTTCTATTCTGGAATGTGTTGGCTTATTTTAATTATACAAAAAATTGTGCATTAAAATGTGAAAAAAAATTCTAATGCCCCATTATTTAATTTTTTTTCTAGTTGTGAGCTGTCACGTTTGTTCTATTCTTTGTAGAGGCAATAGAGCATGTGTGCTCTGGCATTAGGCGAACAGGTTCCAAGACTGACTCAAAAACTTAATTCACTTAGGCCTACCGACTTCAGCATGTTAATCTCCCTGTGCCTCAGTTTTCCTGCCCTTAAAATGGTAAAATAGAGTTATTGTTAGTATTACACGAGACAATGTATGTCTAAAGTACTATGAGGCCTTGTGGAACAGAAAAGCTGGCAGTCAGTGTCTCTACTTCTCCATGAGACCTCATGACATCTATTTGCTTCACTTTTGCTTTGCTTATTTGCGTAGTTTTCCCTTCCATCTTCTTTCCTTCCTCCCTCCCTCCGTCCCTCCCCCTCTCCGCCTCCTTCCCTCCCTCTCCCTTTTTCCATCCCTCCCTCCCTCTCCCCCTCCTCCCTCCCTTCCTCATTTTCTTTCTTCCTTCATTCTCCCTTTCCTATCTCCATCTCTTCCTTTGTTCTCAAGTCTTCTTTCATTCTTGATCCTTTGTTCCCCCCAAATACAAACATGTTTCAAAAGTTGGAAGAACGCCCACTAGATCCTCCTGATTTTTGTATCAAAGAGAAATGATCAGTAGACGCAACATGTTACTGAATTGTCACATTTTAAAAAACGCAAAGAAAATCTGTGCCCTTATAAATCCTTGAAACATTGCAGATGACTTCATTTCTAGTATCTTTGTTCTTTTTGAAGCATTGGGCCATCATATATAAAGTGGATCTGCCCCTTTAAATAGAAACTGCCTTGGGGGACTGATGGAACCCTGGGGCTGCTTCTTGCTAAAGGCACTTGTTGGCCCCCAAGCGTCAGTTGGGCCTGGGTGGGAGGAGAGACCCAAAGAAGCCACCATTGGGTGTGTGACATGAAACCTTTCCTGTAGTCTAGTGACAGACCAACTGTGAGTATTTAACTATCAAGCAAATAATTGTCGAAGTTGCTGCTCCTCAGTTGTCCTTAACACTGCTTTATTACCTTGAGAGGCAGTTGGCTTCTAAATACCCACTTTTGAGGATAAATCAGTCCCAGTTCAACCATTTTTTGTCTTTTGCTTCCTTTTGTTTTTCCTAGTTGGAGCATTTTTAAAGCTTTTTGTGAAACTACTTGGGGAATTATTTAGAGATCATGAAGGAAGGAATTTTTTCCTTCATTTGTTAACTGAAATGAATTGTATAACATCTTTTTTTAAGATTTTTAAATATTTAGTTGCATAAAAGTGTTAGCCTTTTAATTTGATTCCTCATGATGAACTGATTAAAATTGTAAATGATTCAGAATTTTATATTGAGTTTTTCCTTCTGAAAATATTAGCTTCACTTATCTAAACTTGAAAATGACATTAGCTGTATGTCATAGAAAAAAAGCCTTTAAATGGTTATATATGTAAAGCATGGTTCTTCTGAAATGTTTAAAATTATTGTGAATACTTCTTAGAGCTTGCTAATTCTAGCTTAGTGATTAAAAATATGTACATATATATGTGTGCTGTTTCTATCTACTGTTTCTATAACTATTAAATAAAAGTGTTTTAAATGCTGACAAAAGTACTCATTCAATTATATAGTTCTGAATAAATCTAAAATAGTTCAGAGTTGGTTGTAATTATTCAAATGAAGAATTCATTTAAAATTATAATTTTAAAGCCATTTAAGTTCTAAAACAAGCTCTTAACTGGCTTAAAATTAGAAAAACCAACCAGATAATTTTGTAGTTAACTTCCGATAAAAAACCATAGGTTAAGTCATTTTATCTAAAGGGAGGTAAATCAAAAGGATAATAGCCAAATGAACTTTTAAATCTTTTATAATTAAATCTGTAGATTCATGAATATCAACAGTTCGAATAAAAGATATACCCATATGCTAGACCTGAAATTATAAACGAGAAATTTTCTTCTCAGCGTAAATGAAAATGTTTGAATATTAAAGGAGAAATTAGCTTTTTGCCTTTATTAACCCTTGCCATTATTTGATGGCAAAATATTTTGAATTATTTTTAGTGAAAACTAAGTGCATCATTTAAAAATTTTCATTTCTTTTTTATTTGTGGATTTCTGAAGTATTTGTAAACTTTCTAATAAAGTAGTCATATAATTTTAGGGCAGGAAAAAGGAACTGAGAGAGATCATATTTGATTCACCCGTTAACCTGTTGGCATCAAGTCAGTTCTACTCATACCAACCCTGTAGGACAGAGTGACCTGCCCCATAAGGTTTCCAAGGAGTGGCTGGTGGATTTGAACTGCTGACCTTTTGGTTAGCCACCAAGCTCTTAACCACTGCACCACCAGGACTCCAATTTTGATCACTAATGTCAAATGGAAACCCAGCTGGCTGTAGTGGTTAAGTGCTATAGCTGCTAACCAAAAGGTTGGGAGTTTAAATCCACCAGGCGCTCCCTGGAAACTTTATGGGGTGGTTCTACTCTGTCCTACAGGGTCGCTGTGAGTTTGAATCGACTCAACGGCAACAGGTTTGTTGTTTTTTTTTTTTAAATAGTCAAATAATTTTTTTTTGGTAACAATACAGATGCAGATGGAAAGACTTATTTAAGATCATTGAAATAATTTAGATTTTAGTTGTTGACACTAACAACCAGGAATTGTTAGATGGAATTTTTTTTAGAACTGGTTGTGATGATTTTAAAAAGATCTTTTTTTTTGCTAAACCAGTTAGACCTTATGATTTACAAATAAATACCCCGCTGAAATTAATGGTTAATTAGAACCATTTTAGGTACATAAGATAAATTTCATCTCAGTTATGGCATTAAATAATCTTACTTGCCTGCCTGTTTTGTATTATGACTTGCCTAATTCTCTGATTATTGGTCCTGGAGACAATACTATTTTATGAGTGCTTTTACATATATTGTCTCATTTGGACCCTTGGAATAACTTGTGAGATAGGTAAGGCAAATATTTTTTATCCGTATTTTATAAATGAATAAATTGAAGTCAAGAGGTTTGTTATTTATAGAAACACAGCTAGACAGACTAGATCCTCAATCTTTTAATTTCTGATTTTACAGTTTTTATATGTAAAGTATGTGCTCAGTATAGATTTGTTGAATGAATTAACATAAATATTTTTTCAATTATGAAGGCAATATATGCGCATTAAAGATTTAATAAGAAATTTTGGAGATACAAGAAATTTGAAGGAAAAAGTCTCCAACAAATCCTTTTACCAAAGGCATTGAATAAAGGATTAAAAAAATCACCTGATACATATCATGTATGTCATTATATATATATAAATATATATATTTATGTATATATTTATATAAATATTTCTATATGTATACTTAAAGATATGTATAGTATATAATATGTATATATGTCTCTGTATGTATTTAATTGAAATCATACTTGATTGGATTTTAAAAATCTGAGGGAAGAAGATTTTCTAGAGGAATTTATGTCCAGTTGCAGGATTATTCCCATAATAAGGCTAATATGTTATTGAATTGTTACACTTTAACAACTCATAATGAAGTTGTTTTATCTGAAGCTTCACTGATATGCCATATTCTTTAAGGTTCTTTTATGTGGCCAGTTTAATCAGATGAAGTTTTCAGAGAAAATGAATCTCTTTAGATCTTTTGTGATCTAATGAGTTGTATCTTATATTTTTAAAATGCTTATTGCTTTCAAAGTTGTTTTGTGTATAATACCTTTCTTAAAGCATTCGTGGAGGGCTCTTACGATTTTTAAAGACTGTCTTAGGTAGACCACTACCAATACTGAAGTTATGGTTAGAGGGGGACTTGAAAATTAAAACCATAACATAACCAGTCATAGCTAAAATATTTTATTATGTTCTTATGTTAGACATACAAAAATTAAAAATTTTGACTGCTCATCTAATAAACTGTCTTAGTATCAGCCTGAAAACATTTTCAAGTTGTGTACTTTTTTAATGATTTTTTAAAGTTTTATTTATTTTGTTGTTGTCGAGAATATACACAGCAAAATATACACCAGTTCAACACTTTCTATAGGTACCGTTTAGTGACATTGATTACATTCGAGTTGTGCAACCATTCTCACCTTCCTTTTCTGAGTTGTTCCTCCCTGATTAACATTAATTCACTGTCCCCTAAGGTTCCTATCTGATCTTTTGAGTTGCTTTTATCATTTGATCCCATATAGATAGTTCTTGAAAGAGCATAATGCTCAAGGCAGATATTTTTTACTAGTTAAGCTAAAATATTTTTTGGTTTAGAAAGAAACTTCAGGGGATATTTTTTGTTTAAGGTTTAAAGATTATCTCAGGGCAGTAATTTCAGGGGTTCACCTAACCTTCATGGCTCCAGGAAGTCAAGCTGTGAACTTTTTGACTTATCTGGAATTAGAATCCTAAAATCTTAGATTAGCACACTCTTTAGCTTTGAAAATAACTTTTGGGTTTTTGAACTCTGTACCATGATAAAATCATGTTTTTACTTGAATAGGTGATGAATTTAGACTTATAACCCTAATGAGATCTAATTCTGTTTTTGCTTGACATGCAAAGTAAAATATAATTTTACAGAAAATTGTTTTTCGTAGTAGGGAGAAACCTAAGAAAAGATGTATATTTTGTCAAGAAAGTTAAAAGGGAAAATAGAGTTAAAAAAGGGCCATGATGGAGCTTTAAAAGGTAGTGCTTGGTTAAAACAATGGCATTTAAAGCAAATTAATGTAAAAATCTTTATTTTTTTAAAATTTTCTTTAATCTTCAGTTTTTCTGGGTTTAATTGTGGATTTGTAGGTAATACTGATTCCCTTGTTTCTATGGTCATTTAGGAGCAAATTATTTGAACAGTTTAACTTATGGACAGAGAAGATAAAAGATCTTGAAAAAAGTTCGTTTATATAATTATCCCTGATAAAACTGTTTTGTTTTGTACTTTTTTAAAAAATTTTTTTTATTGTACTTTAGGTGAAGGTTTACAGAACAAATAGTTTCTCATTACATGTCAGTACGCATATTGTTTTATGACATTGGTTAACAACCCCACGACATGTCAACACTCTCCCTTCTCGACCTTGCAGGGCCTTTTTTCTTTTTTGGTGAAAATATACATAGCCAGAGATATACCATTTCAAAAATTTCTATGTGTACAATTCAGTGACATCAATTACGTTCTTCCAGTTGTGCTGCTATTCCCATCACCATTATCTTCAACTCACTGCCCCTAGGCTTCCCGTCAAAACTTTTGAGTTGCTGTTGTCAATTTGATCTCACATAGGTAATTCTTTTTTTTTTTTTTGTACTTTAAATCAAGGTTTACAGAACAGAATAGTTTCTCATTTAGCAGTTAGTACACATATTGCCTTATGACAATGGTTAACAATTCCACGACACGTCAACACTGTCCTTTCTCAACCGTGGGTTCCCTATCACCAGCTTTCCTGTCCCTTCCTGCCTTCTAGTCCTTGTCCCTGGACTGCTGTGCCTCATTAGTCCCATTTTGTTTTATGGGGCTCTCCAATCCCCGGCTGAACAGTGAACCTTGGGAGTGACTTCGCCACTGAGCTAAAAGGGTGTCCAGGGGCCATACTCTCAGTCTCTGTCAGGCTAGTAAATCTGGTCTTTTTTTGTGTGTTAGGATTTTGTTCTACATCCTTCTCCAGCTCTGGTCAGGACCTTCTGTTGTGATCCTGGTCAGAGCAGTCAGTGGTGGTAGCCGGGCACCATCTAGCTATACTGGACTCAGTCTGGTGGAGGCCTTGGTAGCT
>NW_004443980.1:10852219-10900879 GCF_000243295.1 Trichechus manatus latirostris
TCCCTCAGGGAGTTTGGATGTGTCTATGGAGTTTCCATGACCTTTCCTTGTACAAGTTGTACTGGCTTCCCCAGTATTGTGTACTGTCTTACCCTTCACGAAAGTTAACCACTTATCTATTGTCTGTTTAGTATTTCCCCCCACCCTTGTTTTGTACTTTTATCTATTAATGCTGATCTTGATTCCTTTTAGTACTAGACTTAACACTATGAAAATGAACACTGAGCAAAGCTGCACAATTGGGGGTGGAAGGAATGGACAGAAATAGATACCTCAAAACAAAATTAGCTGACTTTCCCCCAAAATTTCATTATATTCTGTACATATTTGTCCTGAAATACTGATTATTGTACTGTCTTTCCTACTGTACTATAAACTTTTGAGGGTAAGGAGTGTCTTTTCGTGTTTCTGTCCTCAGCAACTGGCATACCTAGGAGCTTCTCAAATATTTATTAGTTGGATGAATGGGAGAGAGAAATCAGATATACTAATGGTTATCAGTATCTAAGGAATTGATACCAGCATGCAAAGTAAAAAATGCTTGTTCATAAGAGAAAAGAGAAGGGAAAATCCTCAGTTTGTGAGATAAAAGAGTTGACTAGTTTTTGTTAAAGAAGTAAATTCAATTGATGCTGTTTGCCCTTCTTTCCAAATATTTTTGGAGTAAAGAAGGAAACATAATGTTACTGAAATTCATTATTAACAGAAAGACAAAAAAATTTTGTTAAAAGATCTAATTATCTTTTCAGAAATACTTTAAGCAGATATTCCATTTTTGTCTATATAGATAGCTATCCTATTGAATATTGTAGTTAAGACCATGGAAACTGGAAGCAGACAGGCTCTGTCACTTAGGGCAGGTTATTTTACTTCTAAGCCTTGATGACCTTGTTGGTAAAATGGGGGTAATAAGGGTACCTCTTCACAAGTTTGACATGAAGATTATTAAATGAGATGGATCAGGTAAAGAACACAGGGTTCAGTCATGGCCGAAGATGCGAAATCAGAACAGATCCAAAATTTTAAAATTAGCTGCCAGATTTGTAAAATTTGGGTGGGAATGGTTGTACAACTCAAAGAATATAAGCAATGTTACTAACTGGTACATGTAGAAACTGTTTAATTGGTGTACGTTTGCTATGTAATATTTTTCCAAATTTTTAAAATTTGAGTGAAGTGGAATGATAAGTGGAACAGGAAAAATTACAAGTCAAAGCCTTGGAATGGGAGACTTGGAAGAGGCACAGTGAGCCTTTTCAGGAGCCTGATGCGGGAAATTGGATTATTGCCTGGACATGGAAAACAACACATGTTCAAAGCAGCACAGTCAGCTGCCATTTTTGAGCAGGGTGCCACTGTTTCTGACTCTGCCAGTCAAGAGATTTGGTTGCTGTGCAACATGCATGCTGCCGTTGTTTTCTAAAAGGGAGATTAAGTTTCTAGCAGGGCTTTGGCCTGTAATTTTTTCCATTCAGTTTATTGTTCAGATTTCACTTCATTGGCCATTACTGAACCAGCCAGAATCAGTCCAAAGCCCTAAAGTACACAGCACGCATGTATAGGAAGCTCTCAATAGATGTTAATTATTACATCTCAGTAGATGTAACTGTATTACCTTGAACTGTATTCAACCATTTTTGACCTACATAAATAGAAGTTGCATATGGTTCAACCTAATACTATCGTATTCTTCTGTAATTGGTAGTTCATATTTTCATGGAACAAACTTCCAATCCTTCATTTAATAATTTTCTAAATAGGAACAATGATTTAGAATGCATGGAGCTCTGAAATGTTGATCCTGTGTTGTTGTTTTTTCCACTTTTTTAAAAACTAACCTTTTTTTTTACATCAACACAATGATAAGAAACATAATAATGCTTTACTTACGTTCATCGAAGAATCCTAACAATCTAAGAATTATAAAATATATTTAGTAAAAGTATAGGAATTTACTGTACTTTATTCCTACTTTACATTTTAAAATTGATCAAGCAATGCAGTCTAGTAAGCAATAAAAATTTTGCATTTCCATTTACTTAACGTGATGATTATTTAACTACCAGAAAGACTTCATTATTGATGTGGAGTTATTAAGAGTTCCATGTGTTGCACAATTGCATTTCTACATCTTATGTTTGAAGAGAGAATTTAGTTTTGACCCTAGAAATAATTTTATTAAGCTAAAACATTTACACTTTAATAAATTTCAGTAAATTTTAGTGAATATCAACAGTAATATTTAATAGTTCAAAATAATTGTTATTTTGATTGTTTTTCCAAATAAGCACATTTTTTAAAATAAAATAATATGATATAAAGTGATGAAATACTTTTGAATGTCTACCACAAGGTGGCAGGATTGTATTTTTGTAGACTATTTTTGCTTTGATGCACAGCAAACTACTGATTATCTAAAATCAAAGTTTTCTATGTGGTTAATTGTTCAAGATTTTATATTCCAGTACTTTTAAATTTTAACTTTTCTGATGGAAAACTTTCTAAACTACATCCCATGCTTTCCTGATTCTTAAGCAGGAGAATATAACTTAACCTTTGTCAGTGAGCCATTTGAATACTTGTTATCGAATTGGGATTAAGATGAAGCAATAGATTAAGCAGTAGGTGATATGGAGGGAACAAGGACTGGACCCAGCAGAGACTCTGGAACTTGTGCTCTCAAAAACCACACCTGATGTCAGCTTGCTTTTTGTTTATCTGTGTTTTTTTTCCCAATTAAAGTTAAGCCAGGCTCTGGGGCACTAGAACATGGCTACAATTCTGCAAAATAGCAAACCAGGGTAGAAAACCAGGGGGTTTGTAACAGGGGGTTTGGAGGAAGGAAGACAACTACGAGGCCTTCAGAAGTCTTCATCAAAGGCCACTCTTGTAAAAAGTGGCACCAAACTATGAGTGCTTCTTCATGTCATTTAGTAGGATTCTCTAGTTCCAAGGAGTGTTAGAAACAAATGTAATTACTTGGCGAGCAACTTTGAGATATCTTTTCTATAATGATGTTTTAGACTCTGAATTTGTGTGAATGAGATAATATTGATTATAAAAGATGTGACCAGACACGAATCTCTTTCCCTGGTGAAGTTCCATGGTGATTGGTAGTAACTAGAGAGCTGTCCCAGGCAGCTGTACCTTTTTTGGTGTGCCTTTATTTACTCAGTCTCTTGGACTGCTCTGTTTGTTTGTTTGTGGATGCTACTGCCTTTTTTTTTTTTTTTTTTTTGACAGTGTACGTCTTTCCTCTCCTATGTACTTCCAGGCCTGGAGCTGTTCTGTGAATCTGTTATGAAAGACTGGACTATAGAGAGGTCTTCTTCTGCATTTGTTTTCTTCATTATTTGTATATTTTTCTAATCCTTTAAAATACATTCATTGAAGCAATGAATCAATTTAACATCACTGAGCAATACAGAAGCAATAGTGGAGCGGTACAGAGGAAGGGGACGGGAGGAGGCCATAGATTCCAACAGCAGTCCTGTGTTTCTCTGGCTCTCTAAAATGTTTGCCTACACACCTGCCACATTCCTACTCCTATGGATTTTACCTTATGGCTACAGAAATCATCAGTTTATGGAGTTTTTTTTTTTTTTCTCTTCCTTCATTCACCCCTCCTGGTGAAATGAGAACTTTTATAAGAGCACCATAGAAGACAGGAGAAATGACTGATAAATTATTTCCACCTGAAATGGATATTAGAGCATAGTCACTTGATCCTTTCTTATCAGTTCTCCTTGCTAGTAGAACTTTTATTTTTAACCTCATAGATGAGTAAGTGGGACTTTCATGACTAAAATACATGGATAACTTTTGCTAGCTTGTAATTTTCTAGGATGTATATACTTTCCTCCTGTCAAGATACTATATCTTTTTAAATAAAAATAATCTTACCCAAGATTAACAACCAGGTTTTGTGGATTATATAAAAGATGCGTGCTTTAAGACAGCCTAAACGCTCCCTGTTTCCTTGGAGCAGAGTTTCTGTGTAACTGTATACTCTGAAACTAAATTAACTCTAAGCTTTGAGATGATCTGAAAGATCAGATGCAAGAGTTTAGCTTGTGTTAAGAACATCCTCCTACAGGTTCTGCAAAAATTTAAGAACTGTTAGAAAAAGCAGCTCATCTGAGTAGTACCAAATTAGAACATTTGACTCTAAGATAGCTAGAATCTTATTAAGAGGATTTAAAGAATTAGCCCATAATTTAAGTATTTTTCTCATTTTAAATGTAGTTTAAAGTATATTTCATTTTTGTTTTTATGAAGAAATTTTGGGTTAAAAAATGTAACTGAATTAAAAAAAACAAAAAAAAGAAGTTGAAGATAGGGGCAGTTAGTTAACAGACCTTGAATGCCAGGCTAAAGGTTGGGGTTTTATCCTATAGATAGTCTATGATCGTTAAAGGACTTCTAATTGAATGGAGGAGTATCTGGGTAGTACAGATCATTAACATGCTCAGCTACTAACCAAAAGGTTGGAGGTTCAAGTCTACCAGAGGCACCTAGGAAGAAAGACCTGGCAACCTACTTCCGAAAAACCAACCATTGAAAACTCTGTGGAGGACGGTTCTATTTTGACACACGTGGAGTTGCCAAGAGTTATAATTGTCTCTGTGGCAACTGGTTTAATTGAATGGGTGACAAGCAAGCAACATTTTAGAGAAATTGACCAGGAAGCAGTATGCAGGATGGATTGGCTTGGATTGGGCTGAATAGAAGTTGGTGCCAGATCAACCATTTGGGATATATGGTAGTAATCTGGAGGTCATATGATGTGGGTCTGGATTAGGGTGGTGGCAGTAGGCACAGAAAAAGAAGTAAAAGGCAGAGCTATTGTTAGGGAAGAACTGGCAAGAGACAGCAGCTTGCTAAGTGAGGTTAAGAAAAAAGTATGTTATGTAAAATTTCTATTTTTGTCAGAACAGAAGTCTTAGATACAAACCCATCTTCTATATGAGAACTATTTCTGTATGTTTAGCATAGTAGTAAATTCTTCATAATACAGGCAATAATGCTACTTGAGCATAAAGCCTGATAATGGAAGACATTGCTGATTGTGAGCCTGATTTCGTGGAATGATGTGGCTAAAAGTGACTTTAAACAATCATATCATCTAGTGGCTCCCAAATACTAGATGGATTTGGCTGCCTCAAAACACTTGGTTTGTTGGAGGTGGGGAGAGTTTTTTTTTTTTTTTTTTAAATAATGCAGAATGTTATGGTTAAGAGCACAGACTGTTTAGGTGCTCAGGTTGAGTCTTGGCTCGACCATTTACCATGGGCAAGCTACTTAACTTTTCTGTGCCCTGGTTAACTATTAGGATTCTTGCAGAAACAAAATAAGATGATACATAGAAAATGCTTAGAAGATTTCCTGACTATAATAAATGCTGAATAAATGCTAGCAGCTATTTTTGTTGATTTATTATTTCCTGCCTCTGGAGATTCTAATTCATAGGTTTGACATTGAGCTCAGGAATCTCTGTTTTAAAAATATTTCCTCCTACAACTCTGATCACCAACTTTGATAACCTGTTTTTTTTTTACTTTTATAATTTATCTTATTTTTATAGTTGTTGTTGAGAATATACCGAGCAGAACATACACCAATTCAACAGTTTCAACAGGTACAGTTCAGTGACATTGACTACATTTTTCAAGTCGTGCAACCATTCTCACCCTCCTTTTTCAAGTTGCTCCTCCTCCATCAACACAAACTCACTGCCCCTAAGTTTCCTATCCAGTTTTTTGAGTTGCTGTTGTCAATTTCATCCCGTATAGATAGATCTTAAGAGTACAATGCTCAAGGCAGACATTCTTTACTAGTTAAGCTAAGTTGTTGTTTGGTTTCAAGAATAGTTCAAGGGATATTTTTGGTCTAAGGTTCAAATTTTAAAGATTATCTCAGGGCAGTAGTTTCAGGGGTTCATCCAGCACCCATGGTTCCAGAAAGTCTACATTCCATGAGTATTGAAAATTCTGTTCTGCATTTTCCCCCTTTTGATCAGGATTCTCCTATAGAATCTTTGATAAAAATGTTCAGTAATGGTAACCAGGCACCATCCAGTTTTTCTGGTCTAATGGCAAAGGGGGCAGTAGTTCATGGAGGCAACTGGCTACACATTCCATTTCTTCCTCCTATTCCTGACTCTTCTTCTTCCTCTGTTTCTCTAGGCAAACAGAGACCAATTGTACCTTGGACGGCCTGTTGCAAGTTTTTAAGACCCCACGCACTAGGCAAAAAACTAGAAGAGGTACAACAGAAGCACTAAATATGATATTAGGCCAATTAACTGGGATGTCCCATGAAACCATGACCCTAGACCTCCAAACCAGGGAACCAAATCCCATGAGGTGTCTGGTTGTACATAAACAGCCTCAGCAGCTACTTTTTTTTTGGTCATTGTTATAAATACACTTATCAAGCAACTTTTGCCAATTCAACTATTTACAGGTGTACAACTTACTGACAGCACTTATATTGCAACCTATTTTCTACCACCATATAATAGGAATGTATTTAAACCACTCTGTTTTTTTTTTTTTTTTTTTTTTTTTTGTCCTTTATTTTGACATTCAGAAGATGGCCATGTTTTTAAATGGTGTGTCCTACTGTTCCAGTGTACCAAGTCAGGAATTCCTTTTGAATAGCTTACCCAAATCCCTCTGGAACTATAGGTCTAAGCCTCCCTTACCCTACTCCTATCCCCAGCGGCAATGAGGATCATAGGTTCTACATCTCAAAGTTGTCCTTAGGTACCAGCCCTACATGCTGCCTCACCCAGAAACCTAGATTAGTGCTCTGACTCATAGTGCCTCCACGTGTGCAGAGCAGAATGCACGCTGTAGGATTTTCATGGCTGTGACCTTTTAGAAGCAGATTGCCAGACCTGTCTTCCAAGGCGCCTCTGGGTAGGTTCAAACTACCAGCCTTTTGGTTAGTAGTCACGTGTTTTAACTGTTTGCTCCATCCAAGGACTCCCCTCATACGCTAGCTCTGCTTATTTCCAGCCCTACGTATGGGAATAGGCAGTCTTATTTACTAATTAAAATGGTGTATGTATGTGTGTCTGGGTGTGTGTGTGTGTGTGTGTGTGTGTGTGTATGAAAAGAAAAACCTGGCCATCTGCTCCCATAAAGATTTATAGCCTAGGAAACCCTATGGGTCAGTTCTACTCTGTCCTACAGGGTCGCTATGAGTTGGAATTGACTCAACAGCACACAACGACAACAACAAATGTATATATCCATAGAGAGAGAGAGTATTTTAAATGCTTCCTAAGACCTATTTTCCAGTTGTCTAATTGTTGCTGGTGCCTTGCCCTGGTCTAGTGCTTGGCCCTGGCTTCACAGTGGAATCAAATGGGTGAATTTTTAAAACCGATCAATGCTCGGGACTCACACAAAACCAATTAAATCAGAATCTCTGTGGAATAGGCCCGAGCATGTGTATTTTTGAAACACTTCCTACTTGATTCTAAAGTTCAGCCAAGGCTGAGAACCACTGAATTAGTCTCATCAATCTCACCCCCCTCCCCTGCCCCATCTGAAGTGAATATAGCTTTCCTAGGCTGGACACATCTTTGCTCAAGCCTGCATTTCGTTTTTCCCTGAGAGACTCTCCGGGTACGCCTGTCTCTGCGTTAGACCTTTGCTTGTGCTCTTCCATATTAGGTCAGGGTCCTCTGTGACACACTGCCCTAGTACTGTGAACTTTTCTTTAGCAGGGCAGGCATTTCTTCTACAGATGTTACATATGTTCCTAAAAACCTTATCATTCTGCAAAATCCTATGTTAAAAGTAAGACAGTTTATGGGGAAAATAGGGTTGGGGCTGACTACTCAAAACTTAGGCAGCTTTGTAACCAGAGCACCGAGACAATAAAAAATTGATACCAGTTCAATACAGCTGGAAGCTCTTGTGGTAGGTATTAAAAATACACAAAAAAGCAGAGTGAAATGCCAGCAACATTCTGATTAGAGCAGAGGTGGCAGGTACTGAGATGACGCAGAAAGAAGTGGCGCTGGAAGCCAGGGGGCTGCCTGCGGTTGGGTGAGAGGCCGTGCGTGAGCCCAAAGGAGCACAGAGCTGGGAGTGACTCCTGGAGGAAGTGCTTGTTTCTAGGTTCTGCTGAATACAGATGAGAAGACTCCCTGCAGTTGGTAGAGCAGCAGAGTTGAGAGCTCTTTCCTTTCTTGCTAATGGTTGTAATTCACTGGCTTTTCTAACTCCCCTTGTGCAGGGAAAAAACCCATGTGAACCAACACAGCTTTTGTGTTATATTGATATTTCCCTGTTTATTAATCATGTATGCATTAATTTGCCTTCCAGAATCACATGAAGCAAAATTAGGGATCCTAGACTAATTTGTGGCATTATTCAATTAAGGTCTCTTTCCCACTAGACTGTAAGTGCCATGAGGTCAGGAACCATGATCATTTTGACTTACCCTCCTCATTGGCATTTGATGAATAAATAGATGTCTTAGGTAAAACTCTAAAGAAAATGGTGGGAATGGGATGATTAGAAATATGAGCATTGATGTGCTTTTTAAAAATGGAGCAATGAAAGTAGCATACCTTGCAGAAAGTTTAAGAGGTAGCGAAATTAATCATCCTGATCTTCTTGTACTGTACTATTATTATTTTAGTATGTTCCTTTTAAGTATATGTTACGTTAAAATAAGTATTACATTAGTTCGCTATGGCTGCATAAAAAATTACCCTAAAATTTGGTGGCTTAAAACAAGAGTAAGCATTTATTATTTTACTCAGTTTCTGTGTGTCAGGAATTTAGGAGTGTCTTAGCTTGGTGGTTCTGGTTCATGGTCTCTCATGAGGACAGTCAAGATGTCAGCTACAGTCATCTGAAGATTTGACTGGACTTAGAGGACCCACTTCCAAGACGGCTCACTTGCATGGCTGGCAAGTTGATGCTGGCTGGTGGCAGGAAGCCCCAGTTCCTTGTTACATAGAACTCTCTACTGGGCTGTATGAGGGTCTTCATGACATGACAGCTGGCTTCCTCAAGACAGTGATCAAAGGGAGGGCAAGGCAGAAGCCTTATGACTTAGCCTTGGAAGTCACACACCATCATTTATCCAGTGTTTTTCACAGGTCAGCATTCTTCATTGTGGGAGGGACTATACAAGGGCGTGAATAGGAGGGGAGGATCACTGGAGGCCATCTTGAAGGCCAGCTACCGCATATATGCATTCTTTTTTATAGTTGTCATCATAGGATATGAACAATTCTATATCTTGCTTTTTGTTTACTTACAATGAACACATATAAGTGTTTCCCATGTTGCTTAGTTTTTATTATTTTTTGGTAGCCATATGTAACTCCCTAGTTTCTTTTGTTTCTAAATATGAAATTATAAGATATAATAGTTAATTACGCTTACATTTTCTTTAAAATTCAACAAAGATTATACATGAGACTAAATTGGCAGTTCCTGTCCAGAGGTGAGATAAGAAGGCAGAGAGAGGGTCAGGAGCTGGTTGAATGGACACGGGAAATCAGAGGTGGAAAGGAGGAGTGTGCTGTCACAGTATAGGGAGAGTAATTAGGGTCACATAACAATGTATGAATAAATTTTTGTATGAGAGACTAACTTGAATTGTAAACTTTCACTTAAAGTACAATAAAGTAAAGAAAAAACAATAAAACTGAAACAAAAAAAATTCAACACATTGAGCAACTTTCGTGTACATAGCTAAGTATTTTTAATTTGCCAGTATATTCCTAAATATATGAAAATGAATGCTGTGCACACACATGCGAAATAACTCAATCGTGGGTATAGGAAACAGTATGGAAAATGACTGATTTTTCTTTTCTTTTTTCTTTCATGGTTTGATCTACTCTTCTGACTTGATCTTTGACAATTGCTGTGATTGGATTGCAGGTAAGGATAATTTTAAACTTTTTCTCCTTTATTATATTTTAAGAGTGAATGTTAATTTGCAAATACAACTTTTTCATCAAATCCTGTAATCAAATGCCACGCATTTAAGGATTTAGACATTTCTTTAAAAAGACCATCTTGAAAGAGAGAACTACACTCTTTAAACAAACTTCTTAATGAAATTTAACAGTTAACCTGATTTCATTTCCATTGACCTATCTCTGAAGTCAAAGTGCGTGGTATTCCACGTACTGGCTCTTTAGCCACCTTGACATCTGAATGCAGAATTCAAAGTACAATCAGTCACTGAAGGATAGTTTAGTTAGAGCTGATGTTCCTATAATTCTGAATAGATTGAAGATTAATACAGGTGTGTGGGAAGTTTGTGACTATGTCAAACAAGTTGTATTTAATTTATAAATTGATATATAGGTCATTGCCATACTTCAAAGAAAATTTTATGTACTTTCTACTGAAAGTTCATAATTTTAGGAAGTCACATGTAGTTTTTTTATATCCACTTGTACTTTTTTTCCTTATGCTTCTACACAGATGGGGATTTTGTGACTTTCTGTTTTTGTTACTTTGTCAAGTAAAATTGACCCCTTTGATCAAACACATGAAAAACTTATATGCAATATTTTCTTATATGATAAACTTTCATTTTCATTTCAAAATTAGTATTAATTGGAGACGGGACTAAGAATTACTAAGTGGATCTGTTTTAATGAAACAAGTGGTATGATTTAAATCGTTTAAAATTTTCAAGCTCTTAATAAGTGTAGCATGCATCTAAAACCTTGTTTATAATTACACATTAGCTTGCAACTCTTTATTTTCACAGATGAGTAAATAGTAAAACATATCCAGATGCATTCACCATCTTAATGGGCCTGACATGATACCATGTCCATTTCCTTTCCCGTTCTTTGTTCTCTTCCACTCTACTTTTATAACTGTCAAAGTCATTTTTTGTCCCTTTGGCATGCTCTCTAAATTTTTTATATTTTCTTTTTGATGTGGAAATGGAGCCTGTATCAAGTACTTGTTAAGAGCAGGCAAATACCATGTGTAGAGAGAGTAACCTCTCATATCGTGTATCTCATGATAATGGACTTTTTGATTTTATGTATATATCTTAATATTGTATAAGATTTGTTTTTAATTTGAACTTTTGCACTATACTTGTGTTCATTGCCATTTGCAGGCTTGTAAGTGATCTACTGGAGTACATGATGCATCTAACCAAAAGTAGTGTGGGCCAGACTGTATGGTGAACATGTGCTATAAGATGATTGTACCTAGCTTCCTTTAAAATCATGTTATTTTTTCCAGCATAAACCTTTTTACATAATTTGTTCCTGATCTCTGCTTTTGTCCTCCTTCCACTCAACCTCCATACCATATCTAGAATTACTTTTCTAAAATACAGAACTGGTCGGCTCCTTCCTGTGCAGAAAACCTCAGTGGCTGCTCCCAGTTCCTACAGGGAGGGTTGGTATTGAGCTGGTTTGCAGCAGTTAGTTTGAACTGGCTATTTACAACCAGTGTCTGTTAGGATTGCCTGGTGTGCGTGTGCCGTGGGGTAAATTTCAGATTCCTTAGCAATGTTTTTCAAGATTTGGGGGTGTGGTGAGTTGGAAGATCTGTAAGTACCTCTCTGCCTTCATTTTACAACCGTTCTATAATTTTTTAAGATGTGCCCCTCCACCCTACTGACCTGCAGTTGGTTACCTCGTATGGTCCCATGGCACTTGCCATACTTAAGATCTCACTTATTATGATGCCCTATGATTATTGTTTGCAAATTTGCCTCCTCTCCCAGACTTTGGAACTTATCTCAGTGTTTAGTATGCCCCATTGTCGTCGACTCGATTCCAACTCAGAGTAGAATTGCCCCATTGGGTTTCCAAGGAGCAGCTGGTGGATTCGAACTGCAGACCTTTTGGTTAACAGCTGACTTCTTAACCATTGTGCCATCAAGGCTCCAGTGCTTAGTACAGGTAGTGCTAAAGTATAGTAGAAAGAGTTTGGACAAACTTGAGTTCAAATTTCAGACCTGCCATTTACCAGCAGTGTGACTTTGGACAGATTAATCTTGCTTAGCCTCAGTTTACTCACTTGTATATAGAATAATAGAATTGAGTTAAATATTAAATGGTATAATGTGTAGAGGGCTTATTATATTGCCTGGGTCATAGTTGCTCAATACATGTTCAATACATGCTCCATTTTCCTAGTTAAATTTGGTTGAAAAGTTTTGTTTTACTTTTTTTTTCCTCCTTTTAATTTTAATTTGTAACAAGAAAGCTGTTTTTATCTGAAAACAGATGCCTCTATTCTAGCACTCTGATAAAACTAGATGCTAGCTCATATCACTCTTGCTGCTAAGATAAACCAAATGCCTGCCAGCACTTTCTGATTTGAAAGCTTTATAGAGAGAGGGCTACTTCACTATTCAGAAGCAATCCCTGACTAGCGCCATGCCGGCCACAAAATATTTGTGAACTAAATATTTGTGGAAGGGAGCTGTGTTGGGAAAGAAAGCGTATATTCCCTTCCTTGCTCTGGGGATGAGGTCATTTGATTGCCTGCTAGAGCAACAAATGGAGCCCTAGTGGCGCAGTGGTTAAGAGCTCGCCTGCTAATCAAAAGGTCGTCAGTTTGAATCCACCATCCACCCCTAGGAAACCCTAAGGGGCGTTCTACTCTGTTCTATCAGATCGCTATGAGTCAGAATTGACTTGACAGCGGCGGGTTTGGAGCAACACACACCAAAATTACAAGAACAAAAGACATGGAAGGTGACAAGGCGTCTCCTTCGCTTTTCCTTGGGGAGAGACTAAGATGGCAGAGGTGGCCTATATGAAGAAGGCCATGGGGACTGCAGCGTAGTGTGGGGCATCAGATAAATGGGTGAGGAAAAAAAAAGAGGGTTCTCTATAAAAATATAATCAAGCAAAAAAAGCAGAAGTTGATTTGCCCTTTTACCAAAACAATGAAGTCCCAGGGCCCTATAAATTGTCACAAGTTCATTCATGACTTGGTTATCAGGATAATTATTATGTATTAGGAAACAGGGTAGGTAGCAAATTGTATAAAGGTGATTTTCATATGAGAAAATCCCTTTTGGAAATAATTTATAGCAGTACTGTTTATACTAGGCCATTTCAAAAAACTTTCTACTTTAAAAAGTAAGTGGAGAAATAAGCTCATCTCTTTTGATTAACCTCAGTTATACCTGAAACCAAGTACAGGCAGTCCCTGGGTTAAGAACGTCTGATTTACGTACAACTCGTACTTGGCCCTTGAATGTTACATAAATTTGCCCTCACTTTGAAACAATTGAACCAACCCCTACTTGCAACAAATTCTTCATCACAATCACCTTCCTTGCTGCACGTGTAGCTTTTTAATTACTGAAAAAGCTTCCAGCCTTTCCTTGCACTAAAAATAAAAAAAGCCAAACACAACACGTTGCTATCGAGTGGATTCCGACTCATAGCGACCCTATAGGACAGAGTAGAACTGCCCCATAGAGTTTTGAAGGAGTGCCTGGTGGATTCGAACTGCCGATCTTTTGGTTAGCAGCCAAACTTAACCACTGCTCCACCGGGGCTCCTGTTTTTCGCCAAAGTAGAGCTAAATAAGAACTATATGCACCTGTTCTGACTTACCTTCAAATTCTTAAGGACACACATTCAGGAATGGACCTTGTTCATAACCTGGGCACTGCCTGTAGTTCAGAATACACATCCTAACTAAATAGTTGTTCACGCTAATTGCTATGGGAAATGCCAAGTCCTTTCCTTGTGTTATCTCATTTGATTCTCACAACAATATTAAGAAATAAATATTATAATCCCCATTTTACATATGAAGAAATTATTTTGGAGAATTTGAATTACATAAGTTTTAAATATAAAGCTCAAAATCTGACCCTTACTCTTTAAACCTGCATTAAAAAGTTAGTACTGGCCGGGAGTTTTGAAATTGCGTATCTGAACTGAACTTAAGTGACTAAAATAACATCATAGATGCTTTTAAAGGTTGTTAGGAAGTTTAGTTGGAATTAAAAGGAGAAATCAGCATCATTTGGGCTTACCTCTCTTAGGCCATATAGGATCGTGCCGCTAAGGGAATACGGAGAGTTGTGACTGATAACAGAACTTTAGCAAGAAATAGTATGAGAGTCAAATTTGATAGGATATAGTCACTCATATTCTAGCCATCAGGCCTTCATTGATCTGTTTAGAAAGTGAAAATAGATCCTAGAACTTTTTCTCTTTTGATATAAGTGGACCTTCAAATCCTTGAAAAGTTCGTTTTCTAAGTGGATCCAATTCTTGCATATAAAGCAGTGTCAGTAGACTTAGATCTGGCATCCATTTATATTAGATACTTGTCTCATCTGTTGAAAATTTGATCCAATATTTAGCCTTTTTCAATTAACTTCTGCATCACTGCTGGAAATTCTTTTGTACCCTTTTCATCTGAACTCTGCTTGGCCCAACAGCTGAAGGTTTTGAAATGTTCAGAGATGTTTGAAACCACAAAACCAGCCACTATTAGCACTAAAAGAAGCAACTTCTGCAGGATTCGCCAATTTCCACTTCCAAATCGTGTATATAGTACTTTCTCTTTGACTGTGAGAAAGGTTGTTCCTGATTTTTCTCACGTTTAGACCTTCAATCCATATATGCAACAATCTTTCCATTTCTTCTATTTCTGTCCAGCTTGTTCTTACTGACTTCTAGCACTTAAAGTTGAAGCCATAGATGTTTCTTTTATTTTTGCGTATCACTTTCAGGGTCCACAATGTGGGTTCCTTTATGCCTGTTGTTTGGGAAATGTCACATGTTCTCGTGTTTCTTTCAAAATGCCTTATTTACAGCTTCACCTCAGTTACTTATAGCTTTCCTTTGCATGCACTGTTTGCATTTTTGAAACAGGACACTTGGACATGTTTCATATATGAAGTGAGTGCTTTTTTTTTAATAGAAAGGTTAACAAATGCAAAAGAATAGCAAAACATAATCTCATAGGATAACAAACATGGTAAAATGAAGTAACTGGTATGTTTGAGATGTGTCATGTTTGCTTTTTATGTTTTCCTATGAGGCTTGGTTCAGTTGGGTGCAGTTTTCTGTGTTCACCTAGTGTTTCTTGCAGACAAAATCACACATAAGCAAATGTGACATTCATATTATGCTCAAATTGTTCTCTAATATACCAATTGGATGGAGATAAATTTGCATTTTCAAAACAAGGTTTATATCAGAAATGATTGTACTTGATAAACTTTTAATTTATAAAAGCATGATCTGTAGTTTCTAGGAACTTTTCTTAAATTATTTTATGATAATTTCTCCTCCTTCCGCATATTCTGTGTTCTGTTTCTAGAACTTCTATTGTTCAAATGTTGACCCTCCTGAATTGTCTTATCTTTTCTATTTTCCTCTTTGGTATGTTGTTCTAGTTTCTGACATAATTCTTCAACTTTACTTTCCAGTCATTCTAGTGAATATTCACTTATTATATAATAATATTAATTTTTCAATTTCCAAGAAGTCTTTTTGGTGTTCTGAATATTCTTGTTGTCCTCCTCCTCCTCCTCCCTATCCCATCCCTTACCATCCCCCCACCCTTCTTTCAGTCAGTTTAGTAGTTCAGTTGTGCTCTATACTATAGTCAACTGACTTGGGTTTGGATTTGGCCCTGCCATTTATTTAAGCATTATGTAATCTTGGGCAAGTTGTTGGGCCACTGTAAGCCTCATTTTTCTTTTCTTAGAAATGAAGAAAATAATGGTACCTACCTCAGAGTTGTTGTAAGGATTAAAAAAGATAATGCATGTATGACCAGTTTGATGAGAAGTCTCAACTCATTGAGGGTATGAATACAGGCAGTCCCCGGGTTGTGAATGAGATCCGCTCCTAAGCCTATCTTTGAGTCAAATTTGTAGGTAAGTTGGAATAGGTACATGCAGTTCTTATTTAGCATCAGTTAGTCAAATGTTTGTCTTAGTATATAATGTGTACTTTACCTTTGTGTGCATATAAAACACTTAAGAAGCACTCCCATGCAATGTTTTCATGAGTGTCACAAAGTAGTATATGCTGGTTATTATGAACCATTGTATGCGCTTAACTCAAAATTTTAATATAACAGGCTTAATGGCAGTCCATTCTTAAGTATGAGTTGTCTGTAAGTCAGACGTTGATAACCTGGGAACTGCCTATACGAAGCAATTTTATTTTTCTAATAATTGTTACCGTCTTAGTTACCTAGTGTTGCCGTAACAGAAATACCACTAGTGGGTGGGTTTAAAGAATAGAAATTTAGTTTCTCACAGTTCAGGAGGCTGGAAGTCTGAACTCAGAGCATGGCTCTAGGGGGAGGTCCTTCCTTGCCTATTTCAACTTCTAGTATCTGCCAGCAATCCTTGGTGTTCTTGAGCTTGTAGATGCGTCTATCTCCATTGTCTGTCTTCCTTTTATCCTGTGTGTCTCTGTGTCTATTCTGGTCTTCTTATAACTAAAAAGTGATTAGGTTTAGGATCTACCCTACACTGGTATGGCCTCATTAACATAACAAAAGAAAAACTATTTCCAGGCAGGGTCATATTTACAGGTACAAGGGTTAGGATTTCAACGCCTGTTTTGGGGGGGATGTGATTTAATCCGTAACAGTTACCAACTTTGCCCTTTGGAAAGCCTCTGGGGATGCTTTGTAATATTTCAGTTTATTTCCATAACTTTTCAGTCATTTTTAATTACTTAAACAGCCTCATTTTGGTTCTTAAGATTTAGTTCTATTATTTAATAATGTTACATCATATTTACTTCAAAGCTGTCCTCTTCTCATGCCTCCTGAGGCTAAGCTTGTGTCTCTAGCAGTTTAAAACAGAGATGGAAGGGTCTGGTTTGTTTCCGTATCTATCTGTCTGTTCCCCTCCCCTTCCCTGAATGAGTTCCCCTGGTGTGGGGCTGGGACTCAGGAGAGGGACCAGGCAGAGGCGTCCTTACCAGGCAGCAACCCTTGGTGAGCTTGCAGTCCTCTCCTTAGTCATAATGGCTTTTATATTTGTGTTCTGTATTCTATGGGAGCACAGTTTGAAAGTCATTCTTAGGCATGTTCACAACGTTACGTACCTGTCAGCACGATGTGTCTCTGTGTCTCTGGTGGCTTTGTCCCCACTACCCAAGGTCACCACCCAGTGACTGTAGAACTTGCTCTCAGTGGGACCTATCTGTAGTCCCCCTGTCTGCCTCTCCAGCATCGTAATTGGAAGCTATTGAGGGCCCACTCTCACTAAGAGCTCAACATATCTACTCTGGACAAGGCAGAGAAACCCTGCAGCCAGGCTGCCCAGCTCATAAGCTACGTCAGTCTCTGGCTTTGGTCTCTACAGTCTCCCAGCTTGTATCTTCATATATAACGTGGGCAGCTCTAGATGATTACTAAGGTTCCATTGGGATTGGAGAGAGGGCTCTCCACTTTACAGTCTCTTCCCTCTTCCAGCTCTAATGTTCGTCCATTTAGATCTGTACATCTGAATCTGGAATACCTGGGGCCTGCACTTCCAGAGGAAGGTATATTGGATCAGAAATTATTCTTTATCCATCTTTGGAAACTTAGTATCTTTTGGGGACACTTAATGTCTTTGAATTTCCATTTCTAAACATATAAAATAGGGAAATTAGAACTAGGTGATCTCGAAAGTCCATTTCAGCTCGAAAACTCCAAAGAGATCATGTAAAGAAACCATCAGGCACCCTGAAGTCACAGAGGTGGAGTCCAGGGAGACCATAACATGGAAATACAGCCTTTGATCAAAGCAGAAGGTATTTACTGAATACTCACTGTATCCCTACCACACAGTCATGGTTTCTGATTTGTTAATACTTACCTAAGCCTGTACTGCATTAGGAATTCAGTAGCTATGTAATAGCCTTGAATTTATCTTCACCTTTGTAAATAAAACTGTTCAGTTGAGCTTTTAATTGTTTTAGGGCCATCAAGGGACTAACTCCCAACAGCCCCAAGTAGTTCTTTATGCACAGAAAAATGTTTAATCCAGCTCCTACTGACTAGTCTTTCTGTACTCCTTATCACTGTTGTTATCTTCTGGAATTTACATGAAAAATTAGCTTAAGGTAACTGGTTATTTTTAAAAATTAAAAGAAAAAACTGAAGCATCTATTTTTCATAGCTATGCCAATGTAAGATAGAAATAGTATTCGTTTTTCATGGGAGACATACACGAGGTTCCTGAAATAGAAAACCATGATCGGGACATCTTTTCACATCTCAGATGTTTTATATAGAATATCATTTGGCTTCTAAATCTGTAATGCCTTTTTTGTCTGTGGCTCCTTATTTTCATAATCTACCACTATTAAGCAGAAGTGGCAATTTATGAAGAAATTTGACTTTGAAGAGCCTATTATTTTCATGAAGATGAAAAGTAAAATAAGAATGCTAACCTTTTGAATCCTAATGCCTAAGGCATTGAGTCTTTTTAGCATATGGGCGTTCTTTTAGAATTCGTAGTTAAGTTAAAGTAAGGCAAAGAAAATAAAGACGTGCAGACAGTTGTGAGAGAACTAGAAACTGTTTCTAGAATTTTAACAATAACTTGAAAGTAATCATAAATGTTTAGAGAGAGAAAATATACAGAAAAAATGTACTTACGAGACGCTGTATATACTACCGTATATGTTGTTGTTGGGTGTCGTCGAGTTGATTCCGACTCATAGCAACTCCATGTGTCAGAGTAGAACTGCCTCAGGGTTTTCTTGGCTATAATCTTTATGGAAGCAAATTGCCAGATCCTTCTCCTTTGGAGCCACTGGGTGGGTTCAAACCACCAACCTTTCATTTAGCAGCACCAGGGCTCCTTATATACTGTATATATGTTTGTATAAATAAAAAGTTCTATCTAAATTTACTAGCATTTTTAAAATTCTCACACTTAAAACATTTTTTTTCGGTCTTTTAACGTTAATATGGGATTTAGGAAACCTGTATTATCAATAAATCTAAGTTAGTACTTCTGCAGATAATTACCAACAAACCCGATAGCTTTAAAAACAAAGCAGGATTATAATTTAAAATTTAAGGCCCTATGATTACAGAGCATTTAACTACTTATAAAATAGGCATTTTTAGTTCCCCTCAATGGAAGTGGTTAAGTCCTTGGATTATATCTTTTTTGTACTTTATTTTTTCTTTTTGTTTTTACTTTAAAATGTTTTTAATCAAAATAATACATGTACGCATATAAAGACTGAATAGAATTCATAGAAAAATATTAGCTCCTTTTTTTTTTTTCATTCTCTCCAGTCTGCTACCTAGAGGCAGCCACTTCTTATTTTCATTTTTAAGGTATAATTTACATACAGTCAAAGTTCCCTTTTTAGTGTACAGTTCTATAAGTTTTGACAGACACAAACAGTGGGAATAACCACTACCACAATCAAGATATAAGACAGTTCCATCACACCAAAAATTCCTTCGTCCTGTCCCAAGGCCTTGGCAACCTTTAATCTATTTTTCATCCCTATAGCTTTACCTTTTCTAGAATGTTATGTAAATGGAATCATATAGTTTAAGGCTTTTTGAGCCTGACTTCTTTCACTTACCATACTATATTTGAAATTCCCTCATGTTGCTACCTCTATCAGTAACTCATTTCTTTATATTGAGTAGTATTCCATTGTATGGATATACCACAGTTTGTTTATCCATTCTCCAGTTGAGTGGCATTTAGGTTGTTTCTAGTTTGGGGGGACTCAGATTTTTGTGGGAACTTAAGTTTTCATTTCACTTGGGTAAATAACTTGGGTTGAGATTCTGGGCCTTATGAAAAGTGTATGTCTAACATTATAAGCAGTTGTCAAAGTGGCTGTAACATTTTGCATTCCTGCTGTCAGTATATGAGCATTCCAGTTGCTCCACATTTTCGTCAACACTTTTAAATGGTCAGTTTTTTTTCTAATAGGTGGGTAGTGGTATCTCGTTGTGGTTTTAATTTGTATCTCCCTAATGATTCATGATGTGTTCCGTTTTTTCCATGTGCTTATTTCCATGTGCCTACCCATGCATCTTCTTTGATAAAGTGACTGCTCAAGTCTACTTGCCCATTTTTTAAAAAGTAGGTTGTTTTCTTAGTATTGAGTTTTAAGAGTTCTTTATATATTCTGAATATAAGTCTTTTATCAGATATGTGACTTGTAATTATTTAGTCTCAGTCTATTGCTTGTCTTTTAATTCTTGTAACAGTGTCTTAAGAAAGTTTTTAATTTCGATGAACTTCTATTTAACATTTTTTCTTTTATGGATTGTGTTTTTAATGTCTTATTTAAGAAATCTTTGCCTAACTCAAGGTCCCAAATATTTTCTCATACAAGTTTTATAGTTTTGGATTTTCCATTTAGGTTTCTGATATACTTTATGTTAGTTAATTTCATATAGTACAAGGAATGAATCCAATTTTTGTTTTGTTTCTTTGCATATGGCTATCCAATTGTTCCAGCACCATTATTTGTTGAAATGACTGCCTTTTCTGCATTGAATTTCCTTTACATCTTTCTTGAAAATCAATTTACTGTGTATGTATGTGTTCATTTCTGACCTCTCCACTCTGTTCCATGCTTTATGTGTCTCCTTTTGCCAATACCACACTATCTTGATTAGAGTAGCTTTATAGAAAGTCTTAAGATAAAGTAGTGTGAGTCCTCTAATGTTGTTCTTTTTTTTCAAAATTGGCTTGGTTGTTCTAGTTCCTTTTTTTTTACATATAAATGTTAGAATCAGTTTGACAATTTCTACAAAAAGTTCTTCTGAAATTTTGATGGGGACTGTATTGGATCTATACATCAGTTGTGGAGGGAAGCGACTGACATCTTAACAGTATCGAGTCTTTCAATTCACGAACATGGTATATCTCTTCATTTACTAGGTCTCTCTGATTTTTTTCATCATTGTTTAGTAAATTTCTGTATATAGATTTTATACATATTTTGTAGATTTATACTTATGTATTTTTTTGCTGTTATAAATGGAACTTTTTGAAAATTCGATTTTTAATTCTTTATTGCTAATACATAGAAATATTATTGATTTTTATATATTTAACATATTCTATAACCTTGATGAAATTGCTTCTTGTTAATTCCAATAGCTTATTTGTGGATTCTTTGGCATTTTCTACTTAGCAGTCATGTTATCCATGAATAGAGATAGTTTTATATCTTTGTTTTCCAACCTAGATTCCTTTTATTTCTTTTTTTTGACTTATTGCACTGGCTATTACCTCCAGTATGATGTTGAATAGGAGCGCTGCCCGTGGGCATTCTTGCCTTGTTTCCAGTCTTAGGAGGAAAGCATTAAATCTTTAACTATTAAGTATGATTTTAGCTGAAGGTTTTTTATAGATGCTCTTTACCAAATTGAGGAAGTTGCTGTCAGTTCTCATTTTGCTGAAAGTTTTTATGATGAATGGATGTTGAATTTTTTCAGATTTTTTGCTGCATCTATTGAGATGGTCTCTATATAATCCTCTGTGTCTGTGTGTATATACATACATATTTATTTATTTAAGTCTGTTGATAGGGTAAATTACATTGATTGATTTTTGAATGTTGACCCAACCTTGCATTCCCAGGATAAACACTACTTGGTCATATGTATTAATCTTTTTATATATGTTGAATTATATTTGTTAAAATTTTGTTAAGAATTTTTACATCAATGTTCATGTTGGCTATTGGTCTATAGTTTTCTTTTTCTTTACTTTCCTTTTGTAATCTTTTTGGTTATGGTGTTAAGAGTAATGCTGGCTTTGTAGACTGAGTGTAGGAGTGTTTCTGCCTCTTCAATTTTCTGAAAAGTTTTTGCAGAATTAGTATTATTTCTTCCTTAAATGTTTAGCAGTATTCATCAGTAAAACTATCTGACCCTGAGGTTTTCTTTATAGGAAGATTATTTAAACTACAAATTTGATTTATTTAAATAGGACTCTTCAGGTTATCTTTTTCTTGAGTGAGCTGTGGTAGTTTATGTCTTTTTTTGTGTCCATTTCATCTAAGTTGTTAAATTTATTTAAGTAAGTTTTGATGTACTGTGTTTTTATTTTAATTCAGCTCAAAATACTTTCTAATTTCCCTTTTGATTACTTCTTTGAACCATGAATTATTTAGTGTGCTGTTTTGTTTCCAGATGTTTAGAGATTTCCCAGATAGTTATCTGTTATTGAGATCTAATTTAATTCCATTATGGTCAGAGGACATACTTTGTGTCTTAGCTAGGTTCTCTAGAGAAGTAAAACCAGTAAAGTGTATATATAGAAAGAGAGAAAGGGAAAGGGAGAGGGGGAGAGAGAGAGAGAGGGAGGGAGAAGTTTATCTCAAGGAAATAGCTCATGCAGTTGTAGAGGCTGGCAAGTCCCAAGTCTGTGGGTCAGGCATAAGGCTGGAGGCTTCTCCTGACTCACATAGTTGTAGGGGCTGACAAACCCAAGATTGTCAGGTCAGATGGCAAGCTGCTGGCTCATAGGCTGCAGAGGATGACGAATCCCAAGATCGGCAAGAATACAGCAGGCAGCTGGCTCAGTCCCAAGAACCAGAGGTCAGATGATGACGAGCCAGATGCAGGATCCAGAGCAAGCAAATGAGCTTTGCCAGAACGTCTATATATATATTGGATGCAGGCCACACCCCTGATGAAACTTGCCTTACAACTGATTGGCTGATCACTTCAGATCACATCATGGAAGATGACCACATCATTATATACTGCCAAACTACATCATTACATAACTGCCAAACCACTGAGAATTATGGCCCAGCCAAGCTGACACACAGCCTTAACCATTACACTTTGTATGCTTTGAAACTTTAAATTTATTGAGGCTTTTTTTAAGGCTCAGAATATGGTTTATCTTGGTAAAAATTCTATTCGTACTTAAAAAGAATGTGTATTCTGTTGTTGGATGAAATGTTTACAGATATCAATTACGTCAAATGGGTGATAGTGTTATTCAAGTGTTGTATATCGTTACTTATTTTCTGTTTACCTGTTCTTCTAATTACTGAGAGAGGGTTTTTGAAATCTCTAGCTATAATTGTGGATTTTTCTATCTCTTCTTGTAGTTCTATCAGTTTTTGCTTCATATATTTGAAGCTCTATTATTAGGTGCACAAACATTTAGGATTTTTATGACCTCTTGATGAACTGACCCTTTATCATTATGAAATGACCTTCTTTATTCCTGGGAATATTGTTTGCCCTTTAATCTTCCTTGTCTGATTAATATAGCCACTTTTGATTTTTGCTAACATGGTGTATCTTTTTTTATCCTCTTATTTTACCTATTCGTGACTTTATATTTAAAATATGTTTCTTGTAGGGAGCATATACTTGGGTCTTTTTTTTTTAATCCTGTCTGACAAACTCTGCTTTTTAATTGAAGTGCTTAATTGAGGCTGTTTACATTTAATGTGATTTTTTTATCATTGGATTTAAATCTACCATCTTGCTCTTTAGTTTTTATTGTATGTCTTATTCTACCTTCTTTTAGATTGTATATTTTCTTATGATTCCATTTCATCTCCTTTGTTAGCTTATTAGCTATAATTCTTTGTATTATTTTAGTTGCTCATTTAGAGTTTGTAGTATACATCTTTAACTTTTCACAATCTACTTTCAAGTAATGTAAGAACCTTACAAAAGTACTTCCCTTCTCCCCTCGTAGCCTTTGTTCTATTTTTGTCATACATTTTTCTTATACTGTATTGTTGTTGTTGTTGTGTGCCGTCAAGTCAAATCTGACTCATAGTGACCCTATAAGACAGAGTAGGACTGCCCTATAGGGTTTTCTAGGCTGTAAATCTTTATGGGGACACATGGCCAGGTCTTTTCTCCCACGAAGCTGCTGGTGGATTCTATAACCACCAACCTTTTGATTAGCAGCTGAGCTCTTAACCGTTGTGCCACCAGAGCACTCGTACATATGCTGTCACTCTCCCATAAGCACTTAGCTGCTAACCAAAAGGTTGGCAGTTTGAACCTATCCAGAACTCCTCGGGAGAAAGACCTGGCAATCTGCTTCTGCAAAGATTACAGCCAAGAAAACCGTATGGGGCAGTTCTACTGTGTCACGTGGGGCCACTATGAGTAGGAATCGACTCAATGGCGCCCAGCAACAACATAGCTCTCCCATACATTGTTATTACATTTGCTTTAAGACTGTTATCTTTTAAAGAGATTTAAATAGTAAGGAAGAAGTCTTTTATATTTAACCAAGTAGTTATCATTTCTAGTGCTCTTCATTCTTTTGTGTAGATCTAGATTTCCATCTGGTGTCATTTTCCTTCTGCTGGAGGAGTTCCTTTAAAATTTTCTTGTAGTGCACCTCTGCCAGCGAAGAATCCTCCCAACTTTTGTATGTATGAGAAAATCTTTATTTCACCTTTGTTTTTGAAAGATGTTTTCACTGGACATAAAGTTGTAGGTGGACATTTTTTTTGTTTTTCCTTTCAGCACTTTGAAGATATTGCTGGACTGTCTACCATCTAGAATTGTTTCCAATCAGAAGTCTGCTATCATCCTTATCTTTGTTGCTCTGTGCATTATGTATTTCTTTTCTCTGGCTGCTTTTAAGATGTTCCTTTTTATCATTGGTTTTAAGCAATTTGATTCCAATATGCCATGTCATAGTTTTCTTCGTAATTCTTTGGCTTAGGGTTCATTTAGTTTCTTGGGTCTGTGGATTTATTATTTTATAATAAAATTAGAAAACTTTTGCCATTATTTCTTCAAATATTTTCCCTCTCCTTCTCTGTCTCCTGTTAGGGACTTCAACTACAGACATATTTAGTTTCTTGAAGTTATCCCTCAGATAATGATACTTTGTTCTACCCCTCACACGCACAAAGGTTTTTTTTTTTTTTTTTTTTTTTTTTTCTCTTTGTGTTTTGTTTTGGTTAATTTCTATTACTATGTTTCGAAGTTCGGGAATATTTTCTTCTGCCATTATCTCCATATTAATCCTATCAAGTGTATTTTTCTTCTCAAACACTGTATTTTTTTTTATTTTGGTCTAAGTTTGATTTGGGTTTTCATTTTATCTTCCACGTCTCCTCAGTATGCTCGTGTTTTCCTCTACTTTCTTGAACATACAGATATACTTGTAATAATCTTTTAATATCTTTATCTACATATTCTGTCATCTTTGTCATATCTGGGTCATTATGATTGATTGATTTTTTTTTTCTCATTATGAGTCGTATTTTTCTGCTTACTTATATGCCTGGTAATTTTTTTATTGGATGCCAGACATTGTGAATTACTAGATGTTAGATATTATATTTTATTCAATATCCTTGAGCTTTCTTTTGGAACTACATTAAGTTACATGCAAACAGTTTGATCCTTTCAAGGATTCCTTTAAGTTGCTTTACATGGGACCAAAGCACCCTTCAGTCTGGGTTCATTTTTCCCCACTCCTTGGGCAATATCCGGGACTCTGGTGGTGCAGTGGTTAAGTGTTTGGCTGTTAACCAGAAGGTCAGCAGTTGGAATCCACTAGCTACTCCTGGGAAACCTTATGAGGCAGTTCTACTCTGTCTTATAGGGTAGCTATGAGTTGGAATTGACTCAACAGCAGTGGGTTTGTTTTTTTTTTGGTTTTGGGCAATATCCTTCTGAGTACCTGGTATCCTGTGTATCATGAGATTTTTCCATTCAGAGTGGTGGTAACACCACCTATTCCCAACCCTGTGTGATTTCTGAAAATTGTTCCGCCTGCTCCTTTTGGATGGTTCTTTCCCCAGCCTCGGTGGTTTCCTCACGTGCATGAGTTGATAAGTACTCAGGTGAAGCCTGGGGTGGGGGGACCCTCTGCAGATCTCTCTCTGAGTACCCCTCTCATCTTTTACTTTAAAATCTTTCAAATCAAAATCATACATGAACATACATAAAGATCAAATAGAATGAATAGAAAAAAAATAGCAGTTCCCTTTTTCATTCCCCCAAGTCTGTTCCTCAGAGGCAGGCACTTTTAACTTTTAGTTATGTTTTTTTCTCATATTTACCTCCCCATTTTTATTTAATAAATTTGCACTGTTATTTCTTGCTTTTCGATTTTAAATGTTACTTACTCAAGTTGTAATAGATTAGGATTTAGCACTTTTAAACCATTCCTGCCACATTTTCTTCCAGTAAAGTTAACTTATTAAAGTTAAATCAATAAATATTTTAAAAATTAATATAATCATATAATCATTTAAGAGCTTATCTTTTTTTCTTTGTACCGTTTTCTGTAAAACTGTCTTTTAACTTTTTTAACTGCATCATTAGATCTGTCATATACCTATCAGTCCAAATCCACTGTTGTCGATTCCAACTCATAGCGACCCTATAGGACAGAGTAGAACTGCCCCATAGTGTTTCCAAGGCTGTAAATCTTTACAGAAGCAGACTGCCACATCTTTCTCCCAAGGAGCGGCTGGTGAGTTCTAACTGTTGACCTTTTGGTTAGCAGCTGAGTGCTTTAACCACTGTACCACCAGGGCTCCTGATACCTATCTATAGCTCCCCCTAAATCCGAAAAAACCAAACTTCCTGTCTTTGAGTAGATTCCAATTCATGGCAACCCCATGTGTTACAGAGCAGAACTGCTCCACAGAGTTTTCTTGGTTATAATCTTTACAGAAGCAGATCACCAGGCCTTTCTTCCACGGTACCACCTGGCAGGTTCAAACTGCCAGCCTTAAGTTAGCAGCCGAGCGCTTAACTGCTTGTGCTATCCAGGCTACTTTAGCTCCCTCTAAGCCCCTGCAAATGGTCAGATGTATCAGATAGTCTGTTTATTCCTCCCCACCCCCCACCGCCCGAAGCTCTCCCCGCCAAAGTCCTCCATCTTCCTACAGCATTACAGACCAGCTGCTGTTTAGGCTTGCTTGGCAGCTGAGATTTCTCCGCACTGTCATCCTGCTGATTCTCTGCCCTCCTTGCCAGTGTTAGAGTCCCTGTTTCTTATTTCCCAAGTCTTTGTTTCATTGATTTCCTCCTCCATTTTGGTGTCAGAAATGTCTGAAAATATTTTTATTCTACGTTTTACAATCAATGGCAGATGATCTGGCAAGTGTAGAATTCTAGATTAAAAAGCTTTTTTCTTAGAATTTTAAAGACATTTTCTCCATTATATTCTGACCACCAACAAAACCATCCTGATGCTAGTTCCTGTATTTGCAACTTGTTTTTTTTCCCCCCTCTTTGGAAGCTTTTAGGATTTTCTCTAGATCCTGAGTGGTCTGAAGTTTCATGATGGTGGGCTTTGGTATAGGGCTTTTTTTATTCATTTTGCTGGGCATTTGGTCATCTCTTTTAATCTGGAGACTCATGCCTTTTCATTCTGGAAGAAAATGTTAAATTGTTTCTTTGATAATTTCTTTCCCTTTGTTCTTTGTTTTCAGAACTCATCCTATTTTGATGTTTGACCTCCTAGATTTATCCTTTAAGTCTCTTATCTTTTTATTTCCCAATGTCCATCTTTTTTTCTTTTCTACTTTTTTGGAAGATTTTCTCAACTTTATCTTGCAGTCTTTCTGTGTAAATCAATGAAATTTAAAATATGGTTGAATGTAACAGCTTTTACTTGTTTTGATTTCTTTGTCATTGCTTCTTGTTCTGACAGTGTGTGGGGCCCAAACATGTGCCTTACTTAAGAAGGCCTTTCCCAGCTCTTGTTTTTCTAAATAACACCTATGATGAACTTGTAGCTTTTCTGCAGGCATATTTCTTACCAGCACTATTGTGTTTGTCCAAAGATCGAAATTTCACTTTTTAGAATAGCCTAATAAGGACTTTGTTGGTTACATTGCAGGACCAACCATATTAATCTGGGAGAAAAGGGCTCAAAATATTGTTAACATCTACTAAATTGTCTTATTCAGGAAAATCGTTTAAATATTCTCAGGCACTCTTGATTGGCAATGTCATCCCTTTTAAGGAACCTCATTTTATCCTGTTACCCATCGGTAGGTTTTATTCATTAATGTGTATTATGCTCCAGGGTGCCCTGTTAATTTTAATTTCAGATAAACAACCAATATGGCATGAAGCATACTCATACTAACACATTATTTGCTGTTTGCCTGCAGTTCCAATTTAACTGGGAGTCCTGTATTTTTATTTGCTGAATCTGGCATCCGTACTCTCTGTGTGAGAGTGAGCTAGAAAAGTGGAAGTGGCCTGAGAGTCCCTAGACAGCTGTAATTTGGTCAGGTGCAAGGTGATGTGCCTCTTCCTTGGCAGTCACTTTAAATTTGCAAGGAGTTTGGACAGGGGCAGTAATAGGTCATTTGTATGAGTGGTAGATTCCCAACTTTGCCTCTATTGGCCAAGTCAGCAGAAGTGGAAGAAAAGCATGTGCTGCTGAATTAGAAACACACGGACCTTACCCCTGCGCTGCCCCTTGTCTCAGTGTGCTTGCTACCAGTATGCAGAGGTGACTGAATTGGAAGCCAAGTAAAAAAAGGCTTAGTCTTAGACAAAAGAAAAACAAAAAAAAAGCACCCCAGTTTCACTTTCATATATATCTGGAGGTAAACCCTATGGATCACAAACTTCTGATCTGCAACCAGTCATAGGGCAGGACCCGGCAGGCGTTTCTTTCCGTTGCGCATGGGTTTACCATGAGTTGGGGCGACTCCAGGGCAGCCAACAACAACAAAGCTCTAGTTAAAGAGCTGTTTTCACCCAAATGGGGACTGTCCAGGCTGTTTCCTGTACTGCAGATTCCCCACCTAAGTGAGACCTCCTGATCGCTGCCAAGTGCCCTGAACATGACTTGTCTCATCCATCCTTTGGGGGTCTCTTCTGGAGGCGTTGTAGTGTTTTCCCTCCTTTCAGCAAGTCTTCATGGGCACTTGACATGTAGACGTTTTGCTTTGCAAATAGAACATTTGAAAGTAATTCTAGTCATTTGTGCCTCAGACATTTCTGACCCAAGGGTTTTTCTCTATGGCGCTTTCTTCCGTTTCTTTTGCCTACTTTCTTCAAATTAATGTCTTTTCAGTTTTGATATAAAATCCCAGTTTTAAAGAATCTAGCACATAAAGACTGTAGCACATAAAGAATCTAGCACTGTATTTCCAGTCACTTTTGTTGTTGTTGTTGCATATCCTTCGGTCCAGCAAATTCTCCAGAAATACAGACACAAGTGTCAAGAATGTATGTACAAGGATATTTCTTGCAATTTTATTTAAAATAGCAAAGCATTGGAGATCCCCACCATGTCCTTCAGTAGGGAAATGCATTGAAGAGACTATGGTTGCTTATGTTTGCTTCTGTGGCTTAATACAATGGATCAGCAATTGAAATGTTTTAAATATAAACCTAACCAACTTATTTCTATGCTGAAGAACATCATGAATAAGTAAAACTCACTGAATTCAGTATGGGCAGTCCCTGGGTCGTGAACTTCTGACTTACAGACAGCTCTTACTTGCTGTTTAATGTTACACAAATTTGCCATCACTTTGAAATGACTGAACCAACCCCTACTTGCAACAAATTCTTCATCACAGTCACCTTCACTTGCTGCATGTGCAGCTTTTAAACCACTGAAAACGCTTCCTGAACCTCTTCTTGCACTAAAGTATAGCTGTAATGCTAAATAAGAACCGTATGCACCTGTTCTGACTTGCCTACAAACTCGACTTAAAGACACAGGAACGGATCTCATTCATAACTGGGGACTGCCTGTAATCTTAAACTCCAGCTATTCATTTAAAATTCCTTTTTTATATGACTTTATTAGAGTTTTTGGTTTTTTAAGCTATTTTTACAGCTTAAAGTGATGCTTTTTTAAAACTGATTCCTTTGGAGTTGGCATTCAGTTAAAATATGTAAGTGGACTTAATCATAGATTTGGTTCTACTCACAACTTGACGTTTTTAAAATATAAAAACTACTATGTAGTAAATAATACATAATTCTGTTTAGCATTGGTATAGGCGACCACATGCCTGCTTTCCAAATAATTATAATTTTTAAGCTTCCACTTACTAAGTGACTGTTTCCTTTACTGAAAATGGGTGTCTTCCGTAAAGAAATTTGTACCATATGAGATAATATATTTAAAAAATTTTTGTAAATCATAAATATGCTAACAAATATTATTTGTTACTTAAAAGTAAAGCTTTAAATTTTGGGGAATAATATGACCCTTACAATAGAAAAGAATGTTTTTACTTTATAGTCACACTTTGGTGTTTTGACCCAAGAGAGAATTACTGTCTTTATCATCTACTACATCCATCAGTTTTGGTCCCTGATCATGTTGGACAGGTTCTAAAACCAGATGCGCTTTGCCAGCATTGGGTCAATTTAAAAAAATGTGCAAAGGCTCTGATGGCAATTTTAGAAAAGGATGCTGAGAGAGAGGAAGAGGGAGAGAATGAGAATTACATATGTATAAATAGAATATATGTATTATATGATCAAATTTTATATTGGAACTGTTTGTGATGGCATACATGCGTATGAATTAGAGAAGTCTCCCCAGTACTTTGTAGATTTTTGCTTGTTTTTATAGTATTATGCCATTAGAGGGCAGTATTGTAGAGATTAAATATGCCTGCTTAAAAATACTGAAGTGCAAACTGTTTAATCTATTATAATCAAGCAAACTTTAGGCCTTAGATTTATAGTATATTAAAGTATAACCTCAATTAAATTGTCCTTGCAAATATTTTAAATTAATAAAGCAAATTTTGTAAGGGGTTAGGCTATTTTACACGCCGTCCAATCTCTTGATTTTGGTTGGAAGAAGGGATTTGGTCATTGTGACCCTGAGGGTGAAATGGAGGAGGGCGAGCTTTGCTGCATCTCTTGACCACTTAACTATTTTTAATCACCATTAAATCTCTTTTTTTACTGGTTCTGGACGCGGCGAACGGGCAAAAAGACTAACTTAAAGGAACTGTGCGCGTTGTATACACTGTTTACAGTATGTAGTTTTCAATACCTCTGATGTAAGAAAAGGAGGTTCATAGGATTGAGGCTTAATGGAATTCCCACTTTCAAAAGCTTGGCTTCGGGACATACTGAAGATAGGTCTATATAGGGTTCAGCTTGTGGAGTTGACTTTTCTAGCTATGGATGGAAGAATGCATATTTAATTACTGGTGAGAAGGTACTGATAGTCAGGGGGGTCTGTGTGTGCAATTTTAATGTTTATAGCACTGGGGACAACTTGGGGACCTGATTTCATCTGGTGGATCCCTTTTTGGCTCAATTTATATATGCCTAGCAAAGAATATGTTTTTTGTTTTGCTTCTGTAAGTGATAAATTCAAGGAAAGCTATTATCTCTCGAAATGCAAATGCGATTTTTCTCTCTAAAACCCACTGGCTTAAAAAACAAAAGTATTATTACAGTACGGTTGTTATCCTTACAAGTAAAACCTGCTAGAAAACTCTCCCATTACTGCTGCCTGTAAAAACCAGATGATCGAAATCCAGACACTCGAGCAAGTCTTCAGCGGTGGGACTGGGCATGCCCAGTAGCGCAGACCGGTCTAGTTGCAAATAGGAAGCTCCCGCCGTTCTGCAGCCGCGGGGACAGGCAGCTCCGGGGACCGGGTCTGACTCCCTTAAACGTAAGCACGTGCGAGGCCCCGATCGTATTTTTTCAGGGACCCTTGACGTTTTGTGCCGAAGCAGTCGCCCGGCGTTCGGAGAAACCGTGGAAGCCCCGGGAGGCCCCGTATCCGAGCCCTCCGAGCGCGGCCTGGGCCAGCCCACCCGAAGAGCGGGATTGGGAGATGGGGGCTGGGAGCGGGGAAGGCGGGTAAGCGGGAGTAGGGCGGGGAAGGGAGAAGGGGCGGGTCCAATGGCGTGCCGGCCAATCGGCGCGGCTCCTCCCGGCATATATTTTGCGCTAAGACCGGGAGACCTCGTCTATAGCAGTGGAGCTGGGCTACAGAGCTGCTAGCCTTCTCCACACATCCCTGGGATCCGCATCTCCCCGGGATCGCCAAGCCCCAGAAGCCAGGTTTCCTTAAATTAGGGCTGCTGATTTCTGTTTGTTTCTGGGCTGCAGTAAAGCTAGACGATTTTATCTAGCTCAAACAAGGCTGCAGGTGTTCCCTCTTTTTTTTTTTTTTTTTTCCTTTCCGCGAGGGTGTTTTTGGCTGCAATTGCATGAAATCCCAATGGTGTAGACCAGTGGCGATGGATCTAGGAGTTTACCAACTGAGACATTTTTCAATTTCTTTCTTGTCATCCTTGCTGGGGACTGAAAACGCATCTGTGAGACTTGACAATAGGTAAATGTCGGCTGAGATAGTTTATTTAAATTTACTAGTGAGAGATTTGTAATAATGCAGGTGAAAGCCAGGGGAATTCCTTTGTCCATTGCTGAGAGACTACGGTGACATGGATGTTGCTTTTTGAAATGTTCAGAATAGCCTTCTTTTCGCAGGTCTGGGCAGAGAACAGGCTTTTACCACATTATGTAATTTAGTCCTTTGTGGCTCACTAAAAGTAGGGAAATGTCTGGATATTCGTTAGTCAGAGAGTGGCTGGTGTTGTTCGTGATCTATTACTTACATACCGTTAAAGAATATTCAAAAAATGATGCTAGTAACACCACAGAAGTGGGGGATCCTTTTTTTGTCTTGGATGTTTAAGAAAAATTCCATTTATCGATGATCTTTTCCCCTCTTTTCCAGCTCCTCTGGTGCAAGTGTGGTAGCTATTGACAACAAAATCGAGCAAGCTATGGTATGTACTGATTTAAGATCATTCGTACAAAATGTGGGCACAGCACTAAAAGCGAGATGTCTTGGGTTGGAACCAGTGCATCCATAAGTTATGATGTGGATTGCTCTTCATCCATTTAGAAATGCCGGCGCTGTCTCCATTTTACCAGCATAAAGCCACATCCCACGGCTGCTATGGAAGGAGCAAGGGGCCCTGAGGGTATCAGATGTTCTCCTTCCCTGTAAGGGGTGGGCTGAACGTTGGGGGTTTTGCAGAGATGTCCCCTTTGGCCAGGGAATTGAGAGGGAATTGAGGCCGTCCGCCTCCTTCGGTCGTGGCACGTCTTCAGTGTCGCTGTACTGGGAATCCGAAGGTTTTACCGTTGGTGGCGGGGGCGGGAGGGGAGCTCGGGGGAAGGGTCTTCTAGACCTGCATAAATGGATCTCCAGTGCTGTAGACTACTGCACAGTGAAGGAGAATAGGAGAAAAGTTTTGTTTTCTCAGCCTCTGCCTGGATTTCTCCTATTTTTTATTTCCGCCTTGGCTGTTCTTTGTTATTGGAGCAGCGCCTGTGGCTCTTCTCACGGGATTCTCTGCCCACTGTTGCTAGGCAAACTCCGAACCTTTAATTCGGAGCTATAAATAACTCGCGCTCCCATTGGCTGTGAGCTCTGCCCAGGTTTCTGTGATGTCAGCTTAATCACGAAAAGGCTGTGGGGGTGGAGGGAGGAAAATGCGGCAACTTGCTCGGTAGGAACTGGCTGCAGCTGGTGCTGAGGGAGGTGGCTCCGGACGGGAGGGGACGGACGTGGGGCGGGCCCGGCTGGCCACGCTCGTGTCGGGAGACCCGGGGCCCCAGGGGTGAAGAGGCTAGTACATTTGGCGATCTCGAATAGGAAACCCGACAGTATGCATTCCTGTGTAACGTCTGTAGGAAGACATAGAGTTTTAAGAAACTCGATCATTTACATATAAGTTACTTTAAGTATTGTGCAGTTGTGGTTGTATTCAGTAGATGAACTCAGATGTCGCTTACTGAACTTTACAGGCAAGATGTGTAAATGGTTAGAGAGAGCCATACAAAATAATGCTTTAGATATCTAGGAAAATAGTAAGTTAAGCCTTTTTTTTTCTCCCTCTTTCAGGATCTGGTAAAAAGCCATTTGATGTATGCGGTTAGAGAGGAAGTGGAGGTCCTCAAAGAGCAAATCAAAGAACTAATAGAGAAAAATTCCCAGCTGGAGCAGGAAAACAACTTGCTGAAGACGCTAGCCAGTCCTGAGCAGCTTGCCCAGTTTCAGGCCCAGCTGCAGACTGGCTCTCCCCCTGCCACCTCGCAGCCACAGGGGACCACACAGCCCCCTGCCCAGCCAGCGTCCCAGGGCTCAGGACCAACAGCATAGCCTCCTATGCCCCCGCAGAACTGGCTGGCACCGCCGTCTGAACTGAACCGACCAGACCGGAGAAGACGTACTAGCGGGAATCCGCCTCCACAGTCACCCATTTCATTGCTCGCTGCAAGAAAAACGTGAGACTGACATACGCCACTCTCTTTTTTTTCTCTCCCCACCCCCCCCAGTATTAAACACTCATATGCTTTTGGCTTGAAGAAGTTTCCTAGTTGTGTGAATTAAAGGTTAATGAGAGAATTAGCATGGATATACTGGGACCTTATGCAGCTTGGCAAATACCTGAGAAATGGTTAATTCATGCTGAGGAGTTGTGTGCCTTTCCATCCCTGCCCTGCTCCCCACCCCCCACTTCAAGAGTTCTCTCCTGCTTGCAAGTAGTTTAATCCAGGGGGTTATGAAGCAGTGGAGTTCCACGTGGACTGGCCTCTCTCCTCTTCTCCCCTTATGAGGAACTTGAAAGGGAGGTTAAAGTAAAGACTGTATAGTCTCACCTATACTGAGGGGAGATACAGTTCATTGTACAAATTGACTGCTGTCACTGAAATCCATAAACAATAGTTCTGTGCCTCTTTCTGAAACAGTGAATGACACAAAGCTATTAGAGTGAATAAACCGTGACAGGTAGCTGGGACCTAGGCTATCTTTACCATGAAGGTTGTTTTGCTTATTGTATATTTGTGTATGTAGTATAACTATTTTGTACAATAGAGGACTGTAATTACTATTTAGGCTGTACAGATTGAAATTTAAATGTTTCATTGGCTGTCTGAAGAGGTGTGGATTGTCTTTTATATCTAGATCTACGTATAAAACGCTACATGAAGAAAACCACACCTGAAGAAATTTAAAGACTTGGCACAGTTAGTCTCTGTGTGTAATCTGAAATCCTCTAGCTGCTGAATATCCTGAAGTAAATCCCTGTTCACTGAAGTCTTTTGATTGAGCTGGTTGAGTTCTTCGAAAAATGATCAGTTCTAGTTAATGAAAAGAATTTCCTAGTAGGGGTTTCTGCATATTGCCTGTATAGTAGTTATATGCATATGTGTCTGTGCATGTTCTCTACACAGTTGTAAGGTGTCACTGTATTTAACTGTTGCACTTGTCAACTTTCAATAAAGCATATAAAATGTTGATAAACAAGTGTTTCCATATTACAGTGTTAACATATTGCGGTCATTTCCACTAATGTTTCCAGGTAAAGTTAGAATAGTAAAGTCTTGAGGAGAAGTGAAAGGGCTGGACAGAGTAGGAGTGCTAGTAGTTTGAGTGTGAATGTGCAAGGAAATAGACATGCATTGTCCAGCCAATAAGGGAAAAGATGTAGCAGAGATGAGCTCAATTCTGACTAGTTATGTGGCCTGGGCAAGTCACTTCACCCATCTGGGATGACGTAGGGGACTGAAAGAAATAATCTCTAAGCTCCTGTAGCCTTAAAATTCTAGTAGTCCATGGAAATCTTAATCCTCCAGTGTTTACTGAAATGACAGGGGAAGAGCCTTATTCTGTGTATAATTTCAAGCAGCTCTAGTAGAGATCAAAAGATGTACAGAGAGAAATGTTGACTTCAGCTTAAAGAACTGTCACTCTGGGTTGGGATGTCTTTCCTAGAGTGGAATGAGTTTCCAGTTCCTGGAAATGCCCAAGCAAAAAACAGGATGCTTCTTGGTTTTACAGAAGGGTTTCCTGTACTGGACGTGAGATGGGACCAAGTAAGCAAGAAGTCCCTCCAAGTTGGTTCCATAGGATTGTAAAAAGGACTGATAGGAAAATAAGAGAGCCACCCTAAGGCCTTATTGGGGACCTGATAATCTTCATAGGATTGGTCCTTTTCTTGGACTCTTGACAGAGTGACATCAGCAACAGACCCTCCCTGCCATGGCAGTCCCCATCAGGCATTCCCAAGCTCCAAGGCCTACCTAACCCCTTGCAGGACAGAGGCTTGGAATCCTTCATGTCTGTAATGTGGAGCTGGTGGGAGATTGATAGGTGAGTGGAACCTAGAGCTCCCTGAAAAGAATTGTTGGACAGTGTGCTTCTTAAAAGGAGCCCTGGTTGCACAGTGGTTAAGCACTTGGCGACTAACCAAGAGGTCAGTGGTTCAAACCCACCAGCTGCTCTGTGGGGGAAAGATGTGGCAGTCTGCTTCCATAAGGATTTATAGGCTTGGAAACCTTATGAACAGTTCTACTCTGTCTTGCAGAGTTGCTATGAGTTGGAATCCACTCGACGACAATAGGCGTGGGGTTTGGTGCATCTTCCAAGGCTTAAAGCGACTAGTTAGATGGTGACACAGGCCTCCTGTTGAAGCAATAGAGGGTGCAACTGCTGACTGCCGTACGGCTGATGGCGCTGCCGGAAAGATGTTCTGGGGAGTTTAAAGAGGACTTAAGAAAGTCTTTGTCAAAATAATTTGAAGGTTATATAACTTTGATTTAAATAAAGGGATACTTCTGTAGTAACTGCATTTCCTTTAAAAAGAAAAGTGTAGTGAATAGAAATCCCTAGTCATTTTATCTTTTATGGTTTTTAACAAAGATCTTCCAGATCAAAGGTGGTAATTTGTCAAAACTTTGTGAAAAATGTCATGTCGGTGTGTTAAGATAGTGGTGAACTTTCCTCTCCATCATTTAATGGAACTGGAGCCTTTTTATTTAAAATGTGAATCTCCCATGAAATTTTGGTAGGTGAATATTGTACGTGAAATTTCATTTCAAAATACGGTTAAAATGCTATGAAACATTCAAATAAGAATGAATTGTTAAAAGCTGTTTTTCCACATGTATTCCTCACTTTAGTAATGACTAAACTGGAATTTTAAGTAATTGATTGACTTATATTTTAGGTAGTTTTTAAAAGATATTTTATTACTTGCTTATAGACCTGATTAGGCCTTGTTGGCCTGGAGGTTATTCCATAATTGATTATATCACACTTACGTTCTGTGAAGGAAAGATTTCTAAGGGGAATGGAATGTTGCCCAGCACTGGGTGTTGATGACATCATCTGTTGCAGCAGGACAGACGGCCATTCAGAGAAGGAGAAGCAGAAGGAATTTGACACGATTTTCATGAAGGTCTGCTTTCTGTTTCAAATTAGCAATGCTCATAATTCAGTAATTCTGCATCCTTTTTTTTTTGCTTATTTCAAAAAAAAAAATTATTTTTTATTATGTGATGAATATGCAATGCCAGAATCAATTTTAAATTTGTCTTTACACAAGTAAGAAATTTATAAAAGTTCATTATAAGAAATTAGAAATGAAAATTAATTTCAGTGCTGATACTACTCAGCCCTTGCTCTATGTAAAATAAGTAGTTAAGCGACCAGGGGCCTGTCAACATGTCTGTCAACTTCAAATCCATTTTGGACTGTAATAATGGCATAAGGAATAGAAACGGAGGCAGAGAACATTTCCTCCCTCTTACATAAAATTGCCTGAAAATGGAGAGGTGTGCCCAGCAATAGAACTTGGAAGCAGATTGTGTGGCAAACTTGATGCGTTGGCGTGTGGGAGAAAAACAGCAAGCTGAGAGTCAGACTTGGGGCTGCCCGGCCTGGCCCTGCAGTAACTCACTTAAAATGGGGACCTGTTACTTTCACGGGGTTTTTGTAAGGATAATGCTGGAATGCTGTAAGCACAGAGAGTGGCTCAGAGGAAGTACTCAATGAGTGTTTGACCTTTGGGCGAAGAACGGAACCTCTCTGATGTGCCTTCTCATCTGTAAAACAAGGAGTTGGATCGAATCACTAAGATTCTGTCTTACTGTAAAATGCTCCAGTCCTGTGATTTTATGATAGCTTTATTCTTTGGTTGAGGGGAGGGGGAAGTTGTTTTGTCTGTTCATTTTCTGAACTAAAATGTATGAATTTAATTTGGTTTTCTACCACTTGATAGTTCGTCCTACTGTGGTGGCTTGCATATTGCTGTGATGCTAGAAATTATGTCACTGGTATTTCAAATAACCCATGGTGGACAGGTTTCAGTGGCTCTTCCAGACTAAAACTAGGAAGAAAGTTCTGGCCATCGACTTCTGAAAATTAGCCATTGAAAGGCCTATGGATCACAACAGAATATTGTCCAACATAGTGCCGGAAGATGAGCTCCCTAGTTTGGAAGCCACTCAATGTACACAGTGGTTGCAACAACGGGCTCAAGCATATCTATGATCGTGAAAATGGTGCAGGACCAGGCAACGTTTTGTTCTGTCGTCCATGGAGTCACCACGAGTCGGAAACAACGGCAACTAACAACAATTTGATTTTAATCCCACCTCTACCAGTTACTAGCTAAGTGACCCTGGGTAAGTTACTTCATTTGTTTATCTCTGTTTTTCCTCATGCTTAAAATGGGGACCTGATATCTTCATAGGATTTTTGTTGGGATAATGCTGGGATGCTGTAAGCACAGAGATTGATTCAGAGTAAGTATTCAATGAAGTGTTAACCGTTATATTATTTTTGAGTCATCCTTTTCTTTACATTTTAATTTTGTATTTTTCGTAGGAATAAACTGCGGCAGTTTTATTTTCTAATTGCTGATTTAGCATTTGATGATGATGATTGTTTAAGTTTTATTTTAAAAACGCTTTTAAAAAAAAATTTAAAAAACCCTTTAGAATATGGACCGAAATGTACCATTTCTTTTGTATCTAGGAAATAATAGCTAAACGCAGCTGTTTCACTTATAGAGTTAGAGAAGATATTAGTTAGGAATCGCCCATGTTTGCAAATAATATTGATGGTAGTAAATAAACAGTTACAGGTGGGGTATATATATCTTAAATTATTAATTTCATCATGGAAAAAGCTCTCTGTAAAACAGTGCTGTGGAATGCCAGGCTGACCTGAAGTCACTGAGATTAGTGACCAGGCCCTCTCAGCAACTACTGGAAAGTTCAGTGGTCATTTTAAAATGTGCAGAACTACTACAATATAAATGGGTGCTTTAGACCAGGTGTTTCAGACATAAATGTCTCTAGGACCTGACAGAAGTTCCTTGAGAAGTGAAAGACAATAGGAAGTGGTGTGCTCAGCTCTCGTGGGGATGGCTGTCAATTCCATCCAATCGTTGCTTTATAGATATTCAAGCACCATGTTGCCGGATCTAGTTTTTCCAGGTCCAGAAATTCAGGTTTCTATTTGAAAATTCCTGATTTGTGAACACTGCAGACCAAACAAAAGTAACATATACTATCCTGATTTATGCCACAGGCCATGAGTTTTCACCCCTTACTTTGTAACTTCTGGTTGTCTCAAGATCTAGATTCCTGTCCTAAATGGCCGTTCACCCTTCAGCTCCAAACAAAACAAACCTCTTTTTTTTTCTTTTTTAAATTTATTTTGTTGTTTTGAGAATTTACACAGCAAAACATACACCAGTTCAACAGTTTCTACATGTACAATTCAATGACACTGATACATTCTTTGAGTTGTACAACCATTCTCACCCTCCTTTTCTGAGTGTGCCTCCCCAGTTAACATAAACTCACTGCCCCCTAAGGTTTCTGTGTAATCTTTCAAGTTCTGTTGTCACTTTGATGCCATATAGATAGACTTCAGGGGATATTTTTGGCTTAAATTTTAAAGATTATCTCAGGGCAGTAGCTTCAGGGCTTGATCCAGCCCCCATGGCTCCAGAGAATATGGAGTCCATGAGAATTTGAAATTCTATTTTGCATTTTCCCCCTTTTGATCTGGATTCTTTCGTAGAATCTTTTATCAAAATGTTCAATAATGGTAGCCGAGCACCATCCAGTTCTTCTGGTCTCATGGCAAAGAGGGCAGTGTTCATTGGGGAAATTAGCCATACATTACTTCACCTCCCATTCCTGACTCTCCTTCTTCCTCTGGTTGCTCCAGGTGAATAGAGACCAGTTGTCATGGCTTGGATGGCCGCTTGCAAGCTTTTAAGACCCCAGACACTATGCATCGAACTAGGAGGTAGAACAGAAGCACTGAACAAGTTATTAGGCCAATTAATTGGAATGTCCCATGAAACCATGACCCTAAACCTCCAAACCAAGGAACCAATATCTTGAGGTTTTTGGTTGTACATAAGCAGTCTTAGCAGCTACTTGTTTCTTCCTTTATCATTGTTGTAAATATATCTATCACACAACTTTCGCCAATTCAACTTTTTACAGGTGTACAACTTATTGATATCAATTACAGTAATTGACTGTGCAACCCTACCCTTACTCAATGTGATTTTTCCATCACCGTTAATCCACCCTCCTATTCCCCTCCCTCCTGTCTTGGGAAACCACTAATAAACTTTGGTCTCTATTGGTTTGCCTTTTCTTGTCTTTTTATATAGGTGAGGTCATACAATATTTGTCCTTTTGTGATTGACTTATTTCACTCAGCATAAGGTCTCCAAGCTTCATCCATATTGTAGTTTGTATCAAGACAGTGTTTCTTCTGCTGGCTGAGAAGTAGTCCATTGTATGTATATACCACATTTTGTTTATCCATTTATCTGGTGATGGGCATATAGGTTCTTCCTACCTTTTGGCTATTGTGAATATGGCTGCAGTGAACTTTGGTGTACAAGTCTGTTTGAGTCTCTGCTTTCCTTTTGAGTATATACATAGGAGTAGAATTGCTGGGTCATATGGTAGTTCTAGTTTCTTTAGGAACCGCCCCACTGTCTCCCACAACAGCTATACCATTTTGCATTCCCACCAGCAATGGATAAGGGTTCCAATTTCCCCACATCCTTGCTAACACTGTTATTTTCTGAGTTTTTTTTAGCCTTCCTGGTGGGAGTAACGTTGTATCTCTTGTGGTTTTTTATTTGCGTCTCTCTGATTGCTAATGATATTGAACATCTTTTCATGTGTTTGGTGGCCATTTGAATGTCCTCTTTGGTGAAATGTCTATTCAAGTCTTCTGCCCATTTTGTGACTGGGTTGTTTGTCTTTTTGTTGTTAAATTGTCCAAGTTTTATTTGTATTTTGGTTATTAGATTCTTACTGGATATGTGGTTTCTGAAGATATTCTCCCAGTCAGTAGCTTGTCTTTTCACTTTTTTGGTAAAGTGTTTTGATAAACAAAAGTTTTTCGTTTTGTAAGATTCTATTTGTCTTTTGCTGTTTGTGTTTTTGTTATTATATTAGATAATCCGTTGTTAAAAACTAGGCCCAACGGCATTGCTCTTGCATTTTCTTCTAAGAATTTTTTTTTTGGGGGGGAGGGGTGGTAATCTCTTTTTTAAATTCTTTGTGTTTTAGATGAAAGTTTATAGTGCAAATTAGTTTTTCATTCAAAAATTTATACACAAATTGTTTCGTAACATTAGTTGCAATCCCCTCAATGTTTCAGCACTCTCCCCCTTGCCCTTTCCACCCCGGGTTCTCTTATCCATTCGTCCAGTTTTCCTGTCCCTTCCTGCCTTCTCGTCTGTGCTTTTTGGCAGGTGTTGCCCATTTGGTCTCGTGTATTTGATTGAACTAAGAAGCACATTCCTCACGTGTGTTATTGTTTGTTTAATAGGCCTGTCTAATCTTTGGCTGAAAGGTGGACTTCGGGAGTGGTTTCAGTTCTGAGTTAGCAGGTTGTCCGGGGCCATAGTCTCGTGGGTTCCTCCAGTCTCTGTCAGACCAGTAAGTCTGGTCTTTTTTGTGAATTTAAATTTTGTTCTACATTTTTGTCCTATTCTGTCTGGGGGGTGGTGGTGGCCAGGTACCATCTAATTCTTCTGGGCTCAGGCTGGTGGAGGCTATGGTTCATGTGATCCATTAGTCCTTTGGACTAATATTTTCCTTGTGTCTGTGGTTTTCTTCATTCTTCTTTGCTCCAAATGTGATGGGATCAATAGAGATATTATGCTTTTAGTTTGCACATTTAGGTCTTTAATCCATTTTGAATTTGTTTTTGTGTATGGTGTGAGACATGAGTCCTGTTGCATTTTTTTGCATGCGGAAATCTACATCATTTAACGAAGAGACTCTTCTTTCCCAATCAAATGGACTTAGCATCCTTGTCAAAAATCAGTTGACCACAGATGTGTGGGTTTATTTCTGGACTTTCAGTTCCGTTCAATTGGTCTATGTGTCCGTCATTCATGAAGAAAGCAAAAGTTCATTAAAAAGACAGGAAAGAAAGAAAAGACCAAAGTGGATGTCAGAAGAGACTCTAAAACTTGTTCTTGAACGTCGGGTAGCCAAAGCAGAAGGAAGAAATGATGAAGTAAAAGAGCTGAACAGGAGATTTTGAAGGGCAGCTCAAGAAGACAAAGTAAAGTATTATAATGACATGTGCAAAGACCTGGAGATAGAAAACCAAAAGAGAAGAACATGCTCGGTGTTTCTCAAGCTGAAAGAACTGAAGAAAAAGTTCAAGCCTTGAGTTGTAATACTGAAGAATTCTATGGGGAGTATATTAAATGGTGCAGGAAGCATCAAAAAAAGATGGAAGGAATACACAGAGTCATTATTACAAAAAGAACTGGTCAACATTCAACCATTTCAGGAGGTAGCATATGATCAGGAACCGATGGTACTGAAGGAAGAAGTCCAAGCTGCACTGAAGGTATTGGTGAAAAACAAGGCTCCAGGAACTGACAGAATACCAATTAAGATGTTTCAACAAACAGATGCAGCACTGGAACTGCTCATTCGTCTATGCCAAGAAATTTGGAAGACAGCTACCTGGCCAACTGACTGGAAGAAATCCATATTCATGCCTATTTCCAAGAAAGGTGATCCAAATGGATTCAGAAATTATCAAACAATATAATTAATATCACATGCAAGTAAAATTTTGCTGAAAATCATTCAAAAGCAGCTGCAGCAGTATATCAACAGGGAACTGCCAGAAATGGAGCCTGGACTCAGAAGAGGATGTGGAACCAGAGGTATCATTGCTGATGTCAGGTGGATCCTGGCTGAAAGCAGAGAATACCAGAAAAATGTTTACCTGTGTTTTATTGACTATGCAAACGTATTCAACTGTGTGGATCATAAATTATGGACAACATTGCAAACAGTGGGAATTCCAGAACGCTTAATTATGCTCCTGAGGAACCTGTACGTAGATCAAGGGGCAGTCATTCAGATGGAACAAGGAGATACTGCATGGTTTAAAGTCAGGAAGGGTGCGTATCTGGGTTGTATCCTTTCACCATACTTATTCAGTCTGGATGCTGAGCAAATATTCCAAGAAGCTGTATTATATGAAGAAGAACGCAGCATCAGGACTGGAGGAAGACTCATTAACAACCTGCATTATGCAGATGTCAACCTTGCTTGTTGAAAAGTGAAGAGGACTTGAAGCACTTACTGATGAAGATCTAAGACCAGAGCCTTCAGTATGTATTACACCTTCAACATAAAGAAAACAAAAATCCTCACAACTGGAACAATAAGCAACATCATGATAAATAGGGAAAAGATTGAAGTTGTCAAGGATTTCATTTTACTTGGATCCACAATCAACACCCATGGAAGCAGCAGTCAAGAAATCAAACGACGCATTGCATTGGGCAAATCTGCTGTAAAAGACCTCTTTAAAGTGTTAAAAAGCAAAGATGTCACCTTGAAGACTTAGGTGTGCCTGACTCAAGCCATGGTATTTTCAATCACCTCATATGCATGTGAAAGCTGGACAATGAATAAGGAAGACCGAAGAAGAATTGACACCTTTGAATCGTGGTGTTGGTGAAGAATACTGAATATACCATGGACTGCCAAAAGAACGAACAAATCTGTCTTGGGAGAAGTACAGCCAGAATGCTTCTTAGAAGCAAGATGGCGAGACTACGTCTCACATACTTTGGACATGTTATCAGGAGCGTTCAGTCCCTGGAGAAGGACATCATGCTTGGTAAAGTAGAGGGTCAGCGAAAAAGAGAAAGACCCTAAATGAGGTTGATCGACACAGTGGCTGCAACAATCAGCTCTAGCATAACAAGGATCGGCTGTAGCGTAACAAGGATTGTGAGGATGGCGCAGGACAGGGCAGTGTTTCATTCTGTTGTCGCTATGAGTCAGAATTGCCTTGAAGGCACCTAAGAACAACAACAACATGTGTCCATTGTTATACCAGTACTAGGCTGTTTGATTACTGAAGCTGTTTAATACGTTTTAAAATCAGGAAGTGTGAGTCCTCCTGCTTTGTTCTTCTTTTCTGTAAAGAAGGCTGTTGGAATTGTTATTGGGATTGTGTTAAATCTGTAGATTGCTTTGGGTACTATTGATAATCTTAATAATGTTAAGTCTTCCACTCAAGAACATGGGACATCTTTCTGTTTATTTACGTCGTCTTTAATCTCTTTCTGCAGTGTTTTATAATTTTCATTGTATGAGTCCTTCATGTCCCTGGTTAGATTTATTCCTAGGTATTTTATTCTCTTAGATGCTATTGTACCCCTCTTCTTTTTGACTAGGGAAAGTGAGCCCAGGCTATCTAGTAAGCTATGTTTTAATTTATTCAGAGACACCTTGAGTGCCTTGTACATGCCAGAGATATAATAGTGAACACGCTATAGTTCCTGCCCTCAGAGACAGCGCACGTACCCACCTTTAAGATAAATGAGATAGTTTGTCTTGTGGCAAAATTTTGCCTTATATGTTATACCTGAAGCACTCCTTTGCTCTTCCTCCTCTGATGAACCTTCGGCAAAAATATTTCTGGGAGTTCTTTTAAGGACTCTTATTCAATTGGCACCATTTCCTCATGGTAGTGTAGGCCCCTGCTACAACATTTTATAGGTGACTTATTCAGGGACAAAGACAGTATTTGCAGATACATATGCTACAAGGTTACATCACACATGTCCCAAATTCCAGGAACAACAAATATTCCAATTAATGTAATCTTCCCTGTTGTCTTCTAAGTACATTCAGTCCCTGCCCTGATATGTGGTTTGTAGTTACAGTAGACTAGGAGACAAAGGAAAGAGAGGACTTGGTTTCTCTCAAGTAGAGAGAAAATGCTTAGGAGACTTTTACGGTGACCAGCCATACCGGTTGGCAAACAAATGTAGCAGATGTGCATTATTTGGGTAAAATACAGTAGATAGCCAGGCCTTTCTTCCTAGTCCATGTTAGTCTGTAAGCTCCGCTGAAACCTGTTCAGCATCATAGCAACACACAAGCCTCCACTGATAGACTGGTGGTAGCTGTGCATAAGGTACATTGGCCAGAAAATGAACCCAGGTCTCCTGCATGGAAGGCAAGAATTCTATCACTGAACCACCACAGCTCCCAATATTAAGGATATGGACCACTATATAAGCCTTTTGTTTCAGATGGCGTCTCAGTGACTAGCATTCAGCTGATAGAGATAGGGGAGAGGAAGTAATAAAACATAAAACAGGCTTGGGAAATACATGTTCAGGAAAATATTTTAGGTCTTGTACTGACACATTGGAGTCCCTGGGTAGTGCAAACAGTTAACACACTTGGCTGCTAACCTAAAGGTTGGCAGTTTGAGTCCACACAGAGGTGCCTCAGAAGAAAGTCCTGGCAATCTACTTATGAAAAATCAGCCATTGAAAACTCTATGGAGCACAGTTCTACTCTGACACACATGGGGGTACCATCAGTCAGAATCAACTTATGGCTACTGGTACTGGTACTGACACACTGGACTGACCAGAAACAAATAGAGAAGCCTACTAAGTTTTTGAGGGACTTTTATTGCCAAAGAAGACACAAGCTGAGACTTAAACAACAGAAACAAAACTTTGTTCAACCCTTCAAACACCCCTCAGGCCCCCGCACTTGTATGATCTGGGAATGGGTGAAATGAGCCCCTAAAGCTGTATAGTTCCAAAGGAGAGCATTCTCTCCAACATCCGTTTCATACATGGCCATGGAGGATACTGGACAAAGAAAAATCTCTCAAAGGGAGAGCCCGGAGCTTTGGCGAACTCAGAGGGAACCAGAGTCTAATCAGGGAGCTTCTCTCACTGTCAGAGCAAAGGAGCCTCTCGACACCTGGCCAGCAGGATTTCATAATTACTAAGGACTGGGGGCTGGTGGCACAGTGATTAAGGACTCAGCTACTACTTAAAGGTCAGTGGTTGGAACCCACCAGTCACTCCTCGGGAGAAAGATGTGGCAGTCTGCTGCTGTAAAGATTACAGCCTTGGAAGCCATATGGGCAGGTCTACTTTGTCCTGTAGGGTTGCTATGAGTTGGAATCGACTCGACGGTAATAGTTTTGGGGGCTACTCTGTCTCCCACGCTTCCATTTTCCCAATGGGAGTTTTATGGCAGTTATCATGCCTCTGCTCAACCATTGTCCATTGTCCATGGAGGGAAGATAATTGGTCTTTGAGTTCATAGGTCATCAGACCTCTAGGAGCCATGTCCAAACCTGGGCCAGACCTGAGATCCTGAGTATAGTAGAGCTGGGTGTAGTAGATGGTTGGGACTTCGGGTTGTTTCCCCTGGGAAGGGGTGAATGTAGTCTGTAGGTGCAAGAAGGGTGATATGTACATTTGGATCCTAAGGTAAGGCTATGGCAGGGCTACAGCAGACACAGGTGTTTAGCAAAAAAATTTCCTCCTGTTCATGAGCACACAGACTGCATATCCCAGATTCCTTGCAGATGGGGGAGCCCATGTGGTTGAATTCTAGCCAAAGGAATGTGGACAGAAATGCTCTTTTGTCACTTCCAGGCCTGACTTATAAAAATTTCCCATGGGCGGTCCTCCATGTTCTTTCCCCTTCAGCCAACTGGTAGGAGACAATTACAACCACTTTGAAAACCACATGTTGGAGATGGTAGATCTTCATCAGCTTGGGTCCCTGAAGGACTGAGTGGAGCAGAGCCCCTCTCCAGCCTAGAACTACTCAGGACTGGTACATGAGAGCAAGAAATAAATTCCTGTTATGTTTCAGACATATGTTTTTGAGTCCATTACCTTAACTGATATACAAATATGTGGAATACCTGAAGCAATATTACAAGGCAATATAACCACAGATTAATGTAGTACAAATTGAGAATATCAGAGCCAAGGAGCAGTCATAGAGTTAGAAGAGTAGACTAAATCACGGAGGGGTTCCAGATAAGGTGAATCTTAAGACAGATTTTTGAAGGAACTATAAAATAACAAGTGAGAAAAGTAATTTTTGGCTTAGTTACCAAAAACAATTGCCTCCCTGCCATGTGATAAGAATGAATAATCTTCCTAAGAGTTTGGAAAAACTCTTGTCTGCAGTGAAAATTAGCCTTTTCAGCTTGCAGAGTATAACCCATTTTGAGAAACACCACAGACAAGGGTCAGCTGAGATCAGAGGTCACAGTCTGGTGGTCCTTGGACCGTATCAGGAACACTGACAAGAGCTGGCCCTCAGACATGTTTTTTTGAAAAAACTTGAATTAGTGACACCCTTTCTGAAACTGGGATGTTATTTCAACTTCTTTTGTAAAACCTAGACCATCTGGGAACCTTGAGTCTATATTCCTGCTGCCGCTGAGCAGTATCCGCTGTTCGCGTTAGACAGGGCTTGGGGCCTTCCAGGCTGTAGGCCCACCACCCCCTGCGAGCTCCCTGCGCTGTCAGTGGTGGGCGCCTCAAGTTCTGGATATGAACTGGGGACCCCTGGTGGCTCAGTGATTAAGAATGCTGCTGCTGACCAAAAGGCCGGCAGTTGGAATCCACCAGCCGCTCCTTGGAAACCATATGGGGCCGTTGTGCTTTTGTTCTATAGGGTCACCATTAGTTGGAATCGACTGGATGGCAGTGGGTTTGGTTTTTTCGTTTACCTGGCTCCGGTAGGCATTTGAAGTTGTGTCCCAGACTATAGCACCTGATTCTTAATTTTTCGGCTTCATTCATTTTTAACCGTTCTTTTAAAAGGCACAAGATTTGGACTCCGTAAGAAGGAAACAACTAGATCTTGTTCTATGATCTGTTAGGTTTTTTGTTTGTTTGCTTGCTTCATAGATCCAAGCTCTTGGAAATGAAACAGAGCTGTACCAGCTCCTTCATAGATGTGAAATTGGTGAACTGGGCCACGACCTGAAGACAAGCTTTCCCCTGCACCCAGCGACCCATCCACCAAGCCCTAGGATCCTGGAGATGAGTCAGACACATAAATAACGCAAATAAAAAGTGACGTGCTAAAATCTATGAGGGAGAGTGTTGAGGGAGGCAGTGATTAATTGCAGCTGTGAAGAGGGACTCAGCAGTGAAGCCTCAGGACTGAGTAGGATTTTGATGAACAGGGTGGATTGGGAGTCAAAGAATGATAAGAACTATACTGGGGAAACCATCAATTATTCTGATGGAATTTTTACCTTAGGGAAGGAGCGTCTACAGATTTGAAAGCAAAGAGCAGCTGAAATCTGCGTTTTTTTCTTGATGGTTCCTCGGGTCTGCCCAGCCCTCCTCTTACCTGCCAGAGTCAGCCACTTCCAAAGAGGGCTGTCTTGGGGGGGGTCATTTTTTCAGTTTGTCTGGCGATTTATAAATGTTTGTTGATGTAATGAATGGAAAAGGAAGATGCGAAAAGATCCAGAAGGGCTTCTACCCTTCCACTAAGAGGATCTCTTTTGTAACTCTGGGATTGTTAAAAAAAAAAAAAAAAAGGG
>NW_004443980.1:10900979-10913329 GCF_000243295.1 Trichechus manatus latirostris
TTTTTTAAATAAGTGTTATAGTAATATAATAGAAGTGAGGATGATGAAATTTCGTCTCACGTACTTTGAACATGTTATCAGGAGGGACCAGTCTGTGGAGAAGGACATCAAGCTTGGTAAAGTAGAGGGTCACCGAAAAAGAGGAAGACCCTCAATGAGATGGATTGACACAGTGGCTGCAGTGATGGGCTCAAACATAGCAACAATTGTTGAGGATGGCGCAGGATCAGGCAGCATTTCATTCTGTTGTACATGGGGTCGCTATGAGTCCGCGTCAACTTGATGGCACCTAATAACAACAACGTATGTATATATATGCTTCTTTATTAACACATTAAAAAAGAAGATCTAGTAGCAGTTCTCATAACTACTGTAATTTCAAAGTAGTGATGAACAGGATATTTTGAAATATCTGCAACAACTGTAATATATGAAAATGTCTGTTTCTACTGGTAATAAAGTCCCAGGAACAGTGAACGCTACTATGGTTTGTGGCGTACATTTTCTACTGAAGGAAATCCTAAATGACAGCTTGTTATTATTAGCTGCCATCAAGTTAGCCCCGACTCATGGCAACCCCATGCATAACAGAATAAAATGCTGCCCGGTCCTGCACCATCCCCGTGATTGGATGAGGACTGGACCATTGTGATCCATAGGACTTTCACTGGCTGGTTTTTGGAAGTAGATCACTATGCCTGTCTTCCTAGATCGTTTTAGTCTGAAAGCTCTGCTGAAACCTGTTCAGCATCATAGCAACACTCAAGCCTCCACTGAGACAGGTGGTGGCTGCATGGGAAGTGCATTGGCTGGGAATAGAACCTGGGTCTCCCATGTGGAAAGTGCGAATTCTACCACTGAGCCTCCCTCCAGTGCCCCGAAGGAACAACTAGAAGTTAGTGAAACAAAGATGCATTTTTTCCCCATCGAAGTTCATGCACCGCTTGAGCTCTGTCCCTGGTTCAGACTTCTGCCCAGCCATTCCCCAGCATCTGCCCCTGCTGTTATTGCAAAGGCCTCTGTTATTGGGACAGAGCCCACTTGAGCCTGGTGTAGGAGGTATTCAGGGAAGCAAAATTGCTGAGGATCTGGAATAATTTGGGCCCTTCGCTGCAGATGGAAATGATGTAGACAAGTTGCTCTGCTTTGCCTGAGGCCGTACAAGATTTGTCTCCAGGACAAGTGGGTCCAAAGCTATAGCAGGCTGAGTGGGTTCCTGACGGAAGGATTTAAGCAGTTCTAAACTGTGAATTTTCTCTTTCACCTCACTGGGCAAGAACTCAGCGAGAGCGCAGGAGCTGCATAAATACCAGAGTCAGTTGAAGGGGTTTGTTTGTCTGTTCCTTTGTTTTTCCAGGCTGTGTATCGAATTGGAGGAGTTCTTGGGTGGTGCAAACAGTTAATGTGCTTGCTGCTAACTGGAAGGAAATTTAAATCCCCCCGAGGTGCCTCGGTAGAAGGGCCTGGTGATCTACATCCCAAAAATCAGTCATTGAAAACCCTGTGGAACACAGTTCTGCTCTGACACAGGGTCGCCATGAGTCGGAGTCAACTCGACAGCAACTGGTTCTGGTATCAAATTGGAAATGATGAAAAAGAGCAATAAAGCCTGGAGTTGGTGAGAGTGTGTAGAAACAGGCTCATTCTGCATTTGGTTCAACAGTCCTGCAGGATAGTGCGGCAATCTGAACCCAAAGCCTTAAATCTGGGCTTACACTTTTTGGTCCAGCAATCGTGTTGCTACAAGTTTTGCTTAAGAAAATATATGTTTTTAGTAAAGAAATGTGTACAAAATGTTTATCGGTGTTTTTAACAATAGCAAAATAACTGTGCAAATAAACCAGAATAAACCATTCACAATATATTGCAAAGAGGGCAGAACCAAACAGCATCCACAAGCTTCGGACAGCACAAGGGCAATATGGAAAGCTAATACATATGTTCATGAAAAACGTAAGAAGCATTTACAGAAAATGTTATCAGTGGTCATCTCTACCTGGCAGGATTACTGATGAGTATGGTACTTCCGCCTGTGCTTTTCAAAAGTTGTTGCTTTGAGCATGTTTTATGTATCTGAGATAAAATTATTTTAGAGGACCAGTAACCAACGTCAGCTGCAGGGGTTGGTTTGTTCCTTTGTTTTCAGGCTGTGTGTCATATTGGAGGAGTTGCTGTGAAGTTGATTCCAACTCAAGGTGACCTCATGTGTGTCAGAGTAGAACTGTGCTCCATAGGGATTTCAGTGGCTGATTTTTTTCAAAAATAGATCGCCAGGCCTTTCTTCTGAGGCATCTCTAGATGGACTCAATCATCCAACCCTTTGGTTAGCAGCCGAGCATGTTAACCATTTGCACCATGCAGGGACTCCTTAGCCTTTTGGAATCTGCTGACGTCAAATGTCTGAAAATTCTGTTGCTTCGCTTTGGCTTTGCACACTTTTTCTTTCAAAGTGTGGCTTGGGGGAGGTGTCTGACCTCCTCCAACCCCACCAGGGCGAAGGAGAACCAAGATAAACGGCACAAGGCAAACTCCCATGAGGCAGAAGCCAGACAAGCCTCCTCTCTCCGCCATCTCTAGCAGTCCTGACACCAACTGTCCCTCCCACAGCACTGTCTACTGGATTCGATAATTCATTGCAATGGCCACACACAACTCACAGACCATACTCACAATTATGGGGTTTATTAGGGAAGTAACAGTTACAGTTCAGGCCCACGAACACTCAGGATACAGTTCTTCCATCAGGACAGCCTCTCCCCAGCCGTGCTCTCAGGCATGTCTCTCTCTGGCCCTCGGCCCCTCCCCAAAGGCCCTCAGCTTTCTCTCTCCGTGGGCCGGGTAGCCCACTGTGCTGTCTCCTGCTGCCGGTCTCTCCTTCCTTGGTGGTAGGCTCCTTCTCTCTGCTCTGGAATCGGCTCTCTTTTAAGGCAAAACTGATCAGTCCCCTTGGTGGGCCACGATTATCCTATCACACAATCACCTGAGTGGGAGTTACAAGACCATGGCTAGAAAGGCCACACACAAAAATAATTAATCGCACCACATAGAGATTGACTGTATCTCAACTGTAAATAATACTTACTTTCTTGCCTTCACTCCACAAATATTTACTGAGCCTCCTTCAGGAAGAGCAAACCATTTGTGGCTCCCTCTAGGACCGTGGGGGCACCTCTGCCCCACCATCAGTAGGCAATTTCCAGTAATCCTTCACAGTTTGGTTAAGCAAGCATGCCTCTCGGGTGAAGATAATGGGAGGAACCTAGTCCCCTGCCAAGTGGAGCCACACTGGGGTGGTGCTGGGGGTCATGCTGGGAGGCAGGCAGGGGACAGGGGCCTGCCTGGTGGAGCTGTTTCCTCTTGGTTGTTATGAATCTAGCAACAGGGGGCCCACACAGAGAGCCCGCAGGTGGCTGCACAGGGCTGGGGGTCCTGTAGAAGTGATATGTTCTGATTCTGGGCTGAGCTAATAGACAGGGTTTTATGACATCATTCATTCTTGTACTCCCTCCCTTCATCCAAGGAGATTGTCTATATATAACTACTATGTGTACTATCCACCAGGAGCCCTGGTGGCACAATGGTTAAGTGCTTGGCTGCTAACCAAAAAGTCGGTGGTTCGAACACACCAGCAGCTCTGTGGAAGAAAAGACCTGAAGATATGCTTCATAAAGGTTACCACCAAGGAAACCAGCTCTATTCTGTCATGAAGGGTCACTATGGGTTGGAATCAACTTGACAGGAAACAACAACAACATACTATCTGAGGATGTAAGAATGTTTTCTAGTTTGTTTCTCTCTGGGTCAAGAGTATCTGAGGCAGGATGGTGGGTAGCACAAACCACAGGGCTGTGCTTTAAAGTCTTTTTAAAATAAATTCTCACTGAACCAAAATATATCAAACAACTTAGTTTAATGAGCAAGCCAAATTAAACATTTACTATTTTCTGGAGTTCCTGGGTGGAGCAAACGGTTAATGTGCATGACTGCTAACCTTTCAGATCCACCCAGAGGAAGCTTGGAAGAAAGGCCTGGTGATCTGCTTCCAAAAAATCAGCCACTGAAAACCCTATGGAGTCACCACGAGTTAGAGTCAACTCCATAAAAGTGGTCTATTTATGCTTCTAAGTGAACAAAGCAAAATTGTAAACACTGTACAAGAATTTTCAGGGTCCCCAACTTGCTGTTAACTAGCTGTGTGACCTTAGGGAGCCACCTACTCTCTCTGGGCCTCTGTCAACTCACCATAAAATGAATCATATAGATCAGAATCATCACTCAGGTTTCTTCCAGTCCTCAAAGTCTAGTTATAAAGGCAACCAACTCTGAGCCTGGTTTAAGTAACTTGGTGTACCTGAAAATTAAATGACCGCTTTTTGAAAACATGTTATATGTGCAAAAAGTCTTCAACAAAATAGTAGTGAACAGAACCCAACAGCATATTAAAAGGGTCATACAACATGACCAAGTGGAATTTATTCCAGGAATGCAGGGATGGTTCACATTAGAAAATCAACATAATACACCACATCCATAGAACAAAGGAAGAGAACCATGTGATCATCTATATGGATGCAGAAAAAGCATTTGATAAAATCCAACACCCTTTCTTGATGAAAACCCTAAAGAAGATTGAAACAGAAGGGAAATTCCTCAATATGATTCAGGGCATAGATGAAAAGCTGACAGCCAAATTATACTTAATGGAGAAAGACTGAAATCTTTCCCCTTGAAATCGGGAATAAGACAAGAGTGACTGCTCTCTCCACCACTACTGAATATTGTATTAGAAGTCCTAGCCAGAGGAATAAGAAAAGAAAAAGAAGTAAAAGGTATCCAGATTGGAAAAGAAGAAATAAAATTATCTCTATTCATGGATGATATGACCCTATATACAGAAAATCCCCAAGAGTCCACAAGAAAACATCTAGAGCTAATAGAGGAATTTAGCAAAGTTGCAGGGTACAAGGTCAACAAAAAAAAATTAGTTGTGTTTCTGTACACCAGCAATGAGAAATCTGAAAGGGAAATTATGGAAACAATTCCATTTACAATAGTATCTAAGACAGTAAAATACCTAGGAATAAATCCAACCAGGAATGTAAAGGATTTATACAATGAAAATTATAAAACACTGCTAAAAGAAATTAAAGAAGACTTAAATAAATGGAAAGATGTTTCATGTTCATGGATTGGAAGACTTGATATTGTTAGGATGTCAATACTACCCAAAGTGATCTACAGATTCAACACGATCTTGATCAAATTTCCTATAGCTTTCTTTACAGAAATGGAAAAAACAATCCACAACTTTATATGGAATGGCAAGAGGCCTCGAATAGCTAAAGCAATGTTGAAAGGACTCACACTACTAGATTTTACAACAGCTACAGTAATCAAAACAGCCTAATATTGGTATAACAACAGACACATAGACCAATGGAATAGAATTGAGAGTCCAGAAATAAATCTACACATCCATGGTCCACTGATTTTTGACAAGGATGCTAAGTTCATTTGATAGGGAAAGAAGAGTCTCTTCAATAAATGGTGTTGGGAAAATTGGATTTCTGCATGCAGAAAAATGAAACCGGGACCATACACAAAAACAAATTCAAAATGGATTGTTGTTGTTGTTGGTAGGTGCCGTTGAATCATATCTGACTCATAGCGACCCTTTGTATAACAGAGTGAAACATTGCCCAGTCCTGTGCCATCCTCACAATCATTGCTATGCTTGAATCCATTTTTGTAGCCATGTGTCAGTCCATCTCATTGAGGGTCTTCATCTTTTTTCACTGACCCTCTACTTTACCAAGCATGACGTCTTTCTCTAGGGACTGGTCCCACATGCCCAAAGCAAGCGAGATGAAGTCTCACCATCCTCCTATGTAAGGAGCATTCTGGCTATACTTCTTCCAAGACAGATTTGTTTTGTTCTTCTGGCAGTCCATGGTATATTCAATATTCTTCACTAACACCATAATTTAAAGGCTTCAATTCTTCTTCGATCCTCCTTATTTCATTGTCCAGCTTTGGCAGGCATATGAGGGAATTGAAAACACCATGGCTTGGGTCAGGCGCCCCTTAGTCCTCAAGGTGACATCTTTCCTTTTTAACACTAACAAGAAGTCTTTTGCAGCAGATTTGCCCAATGCAATTCATCATTTGATTTCTTGACTGCTGCCTCCATGGGTGTTGATTGTGGATCCAAGTCAAATGAAATCCTTGACAACTTCAATCTTTTCTCTGTTTATCATGATGTTGCTTATAGGTCCAGTTGTGAGGATTTTTGTTTTCTTTATGCTGAGGTGTAATCCACACTGAAGGCTGTAGTCTTTGATCTTCATCAGTAAGTGCTTCAAGTCTTCTTCACTTTCAGCAAGCAAGGTTGCGTCATCTTCATATTGTAGGTTGTTAATGAGTCTTCCTCCAATCCTGATGCCCTGTTCTTCTTCATATAGTCCAGCTTCTCGGACTATTTGCTTAGCATACAGATTGAATAAGTATGATGAAAGGATATAACCCCGATGCACAACTTTCCTGATTTTAAACCATGCAGTATCCCCTTGTTCTGTTCCAACGACTGCCTTTTGGTCTATGTACAGGTTTCTCATGAGCACAATTAAGTGTTCTGGAATTCCCATTGTTTGCAATGTTAGCCGTAATTAGTTATGATCCACACAGTTGAACACCTTTGCATAGTCAATAAAACACAGGTAAACATCTTTCTGGTATTCTCTGCTTTCAGCCAATATCCATCTGACATCACCAGTGATATCCTTTGTTCCATATCCTCTTTGGAATCTGGCTTGAATTTCTGTCAGTTCCCTGTTGATGTACTGCTGCAACCGTTTTTGAATTATCTTCAGCAAAATTTTACTTGGGTGTGAGATTAATGATATTGTTTGATAATTTCCGCATTCTGTCAGATCACCTTTCTTTGGAATGGGCACAAACATGGCACAAAATGGATTAAGGACCCAAATGTGCAAACTAAAACCATAAAATTCTTAGAAGAAAATGCATAGGCAATGCTGTCAGGGCTAGCTTTTAACAATGAATTATCTAATATGATAACAAAAGCACAAACAGCAAAATACAAATAATGAAATTTCACAAAAATGAAAAACTTGTTCATCAAAAGTGAAAAGACATCAAAGTGAAAAGAGAAGCTATCAACTAGGAGAACATCTTCGGAAACCATATATTGGATAAGAATCTAATACCTGAAATATATATAAACCTTTGACAACTTCACAACAAAAGGACAAATAACGCAATCATAAAATGGACAAAGCACTTGAACAGACATTTCACCAAAGAGGACATTTAATTGAGCACTAAACACAAGAAAAGATGCTCATCATCATTAGCCATCAGAGAGATGCAAATCGAAACCACAATGAGACACCATCTCACTCCCACTAGGACGGCTAAGAAAACAAACAAAAAAAAAAAAACCAGAAAATAACAAATGTTGGCGAGGATGTGGGAAACTGGAACCCTTATCCAATCCTGGTGGTTAAAGCGATTGACTGCCAACCAAAAGGCTGGTGGTTCAAAACTACCAGCAGCTCTGTGGGAGAAGGCCGTGGCGGTCTGCTTCTGTAGAGATTTACAGCCTTGGAAACCCTATGGGGTCACTATGAGTTGGAATTGACTTGATGTCAGTGGGTTTTTTTAATTTTTTTTAATCCATTGCTGGTGGGAATGCAAAATGGTACAGCCGTTGTGGAAAACAGTGTGGCATTTCCTCAAAAAAACTGAAAATAGAACTATCATATGACCCAGCAATTCTACTGCTAGGTATATACTCAATAGACTTGACAGCAGAGACTCAGAGATTTGGACACCAATGTTCATTGCAAAACTATTCACAACAGCCAAAAGATGGAAGCAACCTAAATGCCCATCAATAGATGAATGGAAAAACAAAATGTGGTACATACATACAATGAAATACTACTCAGCCAGTAGGCGAAATGAAGTCTTGATACATGTTGCAATATGGATGGAGCTTGGTGTCATTATGCTGAGTGAAATAGGTCAATCATAAAAGGACAAGTATTGCATGACCTCATCTATATAAAAAGACAAGAATAGGCAAATGTATAGAGACCCAAGTCTAGTAGTGGTTACCAGGCACAGGAGGGAAGAGGAAAAGGGGAGTTAACAGTGATGGAAAAATCACATTGATTATGGTAGAGTTGCACAGCCGATTATCGTAATTGCTGTCAATAAGTTGTAGACCTGTAAAAAGTTGAATTGGCAAAAGTTGTGTGACAGATATATTTACGACAATGAAAAAAAAAAAAGTAGCTGCTGAGGCTTCTTATATACAACTAAATACCTTGTGGGATTTTGTTCCTTGGTTTGGAAGTTTAGGGCCATGGTTTTATGGGACATCCCAGTTAATTGGCCTAATAACGTGTTTAGACTTCTATCTCCTAATCCGATGTGTAGCGCCTGGGGTCTTAAAAGCTTGCAAACACCCATCCAAGGCACAACAATTGGTCTCTATTCACCTGGAGCAACAGAGAAAGAAGGAGAGTCAGGAACAGGAGAAGGATATGGAATGTGTGGTTAATTGTTTTCATGAGACCAGAGGAAATGGACGGTGCCAGCTACCATTACTGAACATTTTGATCAAAGATTCCATAGACGAATACCGATCAAAAGGAGGAAAATGCAGAACAAATCTCAAATTCTCATGGACTCCAGACTTTCTGGAGCCATGGAAGGTAGACGAACCCCTGAAACTACTGCTCTGAGATAACCTTTAAAACTTAAATCAAAAATATCCCCTGAAATCTTCTTAAAACCAAATAATAGTTTGGCTTAACTAATAAAAAATGTCTGCCTTGAGAATTGTGCTCTTTTAAGCATTGCGCTTTTTATCTGTATGGCATCAAACTGACAACAGCAACTTGAAAGATTAGGGAGCAGGGAGTTTATGTTAATGAGGGATGAACAACTCAGAAGAGGGTGAGGATGGTTGAACAACTCGAAAAATGTAACTAATGTCACTAAATGGTACATGTAGAAATGGTTGAATTGTGTATGTTTTGCTGTGTATATTTTTAACAACAACAACAAAACAAATAAAATTTAGATTAAAAAAAAAACATTTTATACGTAAGAGGCAGGGGGAGAGGTAGAGTCCACAGCAAGGTGAGAAGCCAAAGTAGAGGTTAAGGGGACAGAGGTCGAGGGGACAGCTCTCAGGTCTAAAATGGGCTGCCCTGGCTTTAACCCAGGCTCTGAGAGTTACAAAGCAGGGTGCTTCAGTCAGTCAGTCAACAAATACCACCTGAGGCCTCCTGCATCTAAGCCACTGTGCCTGAGGCCAAGGGCACACTCTTTGTGACCCCCAGCAGAGTCTCTGCCCTTGTTTGTGTTTGCAATCTATTGGGGAGCAAGCCCAAAATAATTAATTGATTGTAAAATCATGGGCGGAGTCCCTGGTGTGCAAACAGTTAACATGCTAAACTGTTAACAAAATGTTGGAAGTTCAAGTGCACCCAGAGTCACCTTAGAAGAAAGGTGTGGTGATCTAAAAATCAGCCATGGAAAACCCTGTGGAACACAGTTCCAGTCTGACATGCATGGGGTTGCCATGAGTTGGAGTTGACTTGATAGCAACTGGTTTTAAGACCATGGGAAATTTACTTCATTTTTCTGAGCCTGAATATTCCCTTCTGTCTAATGGGGATACAAATATTTAGCTCAAAAGCTGTTATGAGAGTAACTGCGTGAATATGGTGTATTCATCTTATTTGATGTGGTTTGCAGGGATACACGGAGTACAACATGTTAGAGAGTTAATGAATGAGGACATCGGAGTAAAGGGATAATAAGTTGATGGAAGGGTAAATTGATCTCCAAAATGCACACGTAGGGCCCTCTATAGTTGCTAGCAGTGGGCTGCAAATTTGATTTTGTTCTTCCAAAAAGAAAGAACGAAATATGATCAGTCCGATCAAATCACTTCTGCCTTAAAATTTTTCAGTGAATTCCTATTGCCCTTGGATGAAGCCCAAGCTCCTTCTTCTGTCTCACACCCTCCTCAACTCCCAGCGGCCATGGTTACTCTACAACGTAGAGAAGCCAAACTTCCCCCTTTCTCGGCCCAGCTATTTCCTTCTCTCAGTCTTTCCCTCACAGCTCAGCTCAGTTGCCTCTTCCTCTAGGACGCTTCCCCTGTCCCTGAGGTGGGTTAGAGAGTGCTGCTGCTCCCTGCTGCCTGGGTGTAGCTGTACTGCCACTAGCCTGTGATTTCTTGGTCTGTCTGCTCTCCAGACCTTAACTCCAGCCACCTAGAGTGCCTGACACAGAGAAAACAAAAATAACCAAACCAATTGCTGTCAAGTCGACTCTGACTCATGGCGGCCCCATGTGTGTCAGAGTAGAATTGTGTTCCATAGGGTTTTCTTTTTTAATATTTTACTGTGTTTTGGGTGAAAGTTTACACAGGAGATTAAGTTCTCATTTAACAATTTCTATACATACTGTTCAGTGACATTGAGTATATTCTTCACAATATATCTGCATTCTCGTTATTTCCATTTTGGTGGTTTTGTTTCCATTAATCTAGCTTCCCTGTCCCCTCTAGCCTTCTCATCTTTGGTCTAGAGTAAATGTTAACTATTTGGTTTCATCTAGATGATTATTTTGAGGAGCACAGTCCTCATGGGTGATATTATTTTTCCATAGGGTTTTCAATGGCCTTTCTTCCAAGTGCCTCTGGCTGGGTTCAAACTGTCAAACTTTCGGTTAGTAGTCATGCGTTTAACTGTTTGCACCATCCAGGGTCTTTGATGAAGAGAGGGGCTTAGTAAATATTGGTGAAATGAATGGATGTGTTAATAGTTGTGTCGCTTTGCCTGGTCCTGAGACCTCTGTGTCACACTTCCCCCAGGGATCTTCATAAAGGGGGCTGTGTAGTGGTGGACACACTGCCTGGCTGGGTAGATTGAATAAATGGTGATCTAAGAGAAACAATGGAGTCGCTGGGTGGTGCCAATGGTTACTGTGCCCAGTGCTAACCAGAAGGGTGGAGGTTCAAGTCTGCCCAGAGGCACCTTGGAAGAATGGCCTGGTGATTTACTTCTGAAAAATCAGCCATTGAAAACCCTATGGAGCACAGTTCTACTCAGACACGCGTGGGGTAGCCATGAGTCAGAACTGACTCAATGGCAACTGGTTTACAGGGTATTGGTGGTTCAGTGGTAGAACGTTCACCTCCCATGCTGAAGGCCCGGGTTCAATTCCTGACCAATGCACTTCATGCATTACCACCATCTAGCTGTCAGCGGAGGATTGCATGTTGACATGAGGCTGAATAGGTTTCACCAGAGCTTCCAGACTAAGATAGACTAGGAAGAAAGGCCTGGTAATCTTCCAAAAATCAGCCAATGAAAACCCTATGGAGAGGACTTCTGGCAAAATGGCGCTCTAGGCAGAAGTACCATGCAGTCCCTCCACAGCAAAGATCCGAAAAACTAAGCCGAACAGAGAAAACAACAATCCTGAAACCCTAAAACATCAAATGAAGAGATAAAGAACTCAGCCAAGCACAAAATGGAGTGAGAAAACTGACAGAGAACGGAGAGCAAGGAGAGATTCATGCAAAGGTCCCTTATCAGCTAACGCAGTGTGGATCCGCCATCTTGGACTCCTATCGGAGACCAGCAAACAGGGTACGAGAAAGCAGCTTCACGGAGCTTCCAGCGGGAGACAAAACAACCAGTAATTTGCGATATACCCTTTCCCACTCTCCCACCCTTTTTCACCCCCACTCGGCCTCCTCTGCTTCCCGCAGCCACAATCTCTTGTCCGGGAAGCACGGTTGCTTGGATTCCACCCACCCAAACGGGCCGGCTCTCTGAGTGCCATTTGTTGGCTGCTGGTGTTGCTTTCTTCCACTTCTTTTGATTTCTTCCTTACCTCTTACCACCACCCTCTTCTTTTGCTCAAATACCTGGCTCTGTGCACAATCTTTGCTTCTTCCTGAGGGGCTGTGGAGCTCCGTTCGAGCGTGGAGCTGCTTCCTGGTCTGGGCTGCCGCACTGGTGGGATCTTGGGGCTTTTGTTCGTTTGTTTTCTTTTCCTTTTCTTGAATTGGGAACCCGTTCTGGCCAGGCAGTGCTGCGTGGCTTGGAAACTACCCCCTCGGCTTGCACAGACGTGCGGAGGGATCCCTGAGGGCATTTCTTTTCTTGTTGGGTTTTTTTTTTTTTTCCCTCTTTTTTGGGGGCTTTTCTTGTTCTGCTTCTTTTTTTTTTTTTAATTTGTTTTGTTTTCTTTTCCTTCTTTTTCCCTTTTTGTCTTTCTTCATTACTCAGTTTCTC
>NW_004443980.1:10920041-10974250 GCF_000243295.1 Trichechus manatus latirostris
GGTTGTTAACCGTTGTCATAGGGCAACATGTGGACTAACTGTTAAATGAGAAACTATTTGTTCTGTAAGCCCTCATGAAAAGTGAGAATAGCAGTACAATTAGAAGAGCGTAGTCAATGTCACTGAACTGTGCCTGTAGAAATCTTTGAAATGGTGTATCTTTGGCTATGTAGTTTTTCACCAAAAAAAAAGGTTGAGAAGGGAGAGGATTGACATATTGTGGGGTTGTTAACCAATGTCATAAAACAATCTGTGTACTACTGTTTCATAGGAAACTATTTGTTATGTAAGCCTTCACCTGAAGTACAATTTAAAAAAAAGAAAAAGTAAAAAAAAAAAAAACCGTATGCATCACTATGGTTCAATCCGCAAGCAATTACGGGGATGGCACAGGACTGGGTAGTGTTTCATTCCATTGTGCATGTGGTCACCATGAGTTGAGATCGACTCGATAACAACAACACAACAAGAGAAACATACCACCGATGATGTGGTGGTTATGGTTGGACTTGCTGAAGAAAATAATCTTAGAACTGAGGTGGGAGGTTATGTGATGTGGTGGGGTAGGGAAGTGAAGTTAAGATAGTTTTCATAAAACTTGTAAAGGGCATATTAGGAAGCCTGCTTTCTATTTTGGAAGCCTGCTTTCTATTTCCCTTGTAAGGAGTATCTGCAAAAGTTAGTGAGATTTTGGATATAAAGAACCCAAAAGATCAGCCTTAGAAAAGAGAAAGCAGGGGACGGTACAAACCAGGGGACAGATTCTGGGACAATGGCCATAGGGACTAGTGAATTATCTACAGCGTAGACAGTGTTAACAGATAACCAGAAGACACTTGGAGTAGCTGAGCTGTGAAGATATTGTGGTGAACTTCATGGTAAATATTTCCAGAGCCTTAAAAATCATAATAAACACTCCACAGTGACATTTCACAACTAGAGATTGCTCCAAAAATCCTATATGCATATGTCATCCCTCACCTTTGTACAGTAGTGGCTTGCATGTTGCTATGATGCTGGATGCTATGCCACCAGTATTTCAAATACCAGCAGGGTTACTCATAGTGGACAGTTTTCAGTGAAGCTTCTAAATTAAGACAGACTAGGAAGAAAGGCCTGGTGATTTACGTCCAAAAATAAGCCAATGAAAAACATATGGATCACAATAGAACAGTCTCTGACTTGCTTTGGATATGTTATCAGGCGGGATCAATCGCTGGAGGAGGACATCATGCTTGGCGAAGTAGAAGGCCAACGAGAACGAGGGAGACCTTGGTGAGATGGTTTGGCACAACAGCTGCAGAGATGGACTCAAACATGCTGGTGATCGTGAAGGTGACAGAAGACCGAGCAAGGTTTTGTTCTGTTGTACACGAAGTCGCCACGAGCTGAAGTCGACAACTCTCTATATCTCCATCTCTCTATATTATATATCTATATATAGATTGATACAGATATATATATCTACGTATATATCTATATCTATCTATATGGAAATGCTGGTGGTGTAGTGGTTAAGTGCGACAGCTGCTAACCAAAAGTTTGGCCGTTCAAATCCACCAGGCGCTCCTTGGAAAACTCTATGGGGCAGTTCCACTCTGTCTTATGAAATTGACTCGACGGCAACGGGTTTGGTTTTTTTTTTTTTTTTTTTTTATCTATCTATATAGATAGATATATTTCACACTAGATTTTAATAGATTTTAAGCTACTTGAAAACAGCGAGAGCATATCATTTTTATACATTCCATTCCAGAACCTTCAAATCATGTTTGCTTGCTGAACTAAATTGGATTCAAAGGATTAGAGGTGTATAGCTTTGAGATGTAGCAAAGACATGCTGAGCTTAGTGGTATAGGACAGCATGTTGAGTAGTAAAAAGAAATATTCATTTGTAAAGATATTCACTAGCCCATTAAAAAATGATCCAGAGCCTACGTGAAGCAAAACTTAGGGGTTTTATACATTAATCTACGTGAGTCAATGCTGTGAAATGACTTTCAAGAAAATCCTCTGCCCCATGGGCTGCATCAATAAAAGTGTGTGATGGTCCCATCTTCCACTAGTCAAACCACATCTGGAGGGCTGAGTTCTATTCTGGGCCCCACATGTTAAAAAGGAGGGGAAACTCAATGCATCCAGGGAAGTGTGAGCAGGAAGGAGAAGATCCTTAAGGCTCTGAGATGTAGGAAACAATCGAAGCAAGATTCCATTCATGTCACCATTCACCCTTGCACTCAATCCAGAATTTCAAGGCTAATTCTAGACTCTTCCACCTCCTTCAGCCCTTCTTGGATCCAGGCACTGATTTCCGTTCCCCAGTGTCCCTAGAGGAGTTCTGTTCCTGTGTGTCTCTCCTTGCTCTGCCGCCCAGCTCTGTAGCAGCCCCCTTCCTCCAGGACCGCTCACCACCCACCCTCCACACAGCTCCCAGTGAGCTTTCTAGAATTCACATCTGTTTGCGTTACTTCCCTGCTTAGAATCCTTAATGAATACTCATCCTAAGGCCTTTCACGATTTGTCCCAAGCCCAATGTTACAGCCTCGTCCCATTTCCTCCTGCACAAACACTCCAGCCTCTGGCCAGGCACCACGCTGAGCAGGTCCCTCAATATGTGCCATGCACTTTCTCGTCCCATGCTTTTGCCCTTGTGGCTTTCTCTGAGACTAGGTGGGCTGCTACTCCTCTTTCAAGACTCTGCTAGGAGAGAAGCTCAACACAAACTCACTTAAACAAAAAGAGAAAGCATTGGCATGCATATAGTCTGTGCTTGACTATAAGGTAACTCTGAATATAAACCATTTTCCAGTGAGAAGATTTCTACCCCACCCCAGTTTTTCCCACATTGACTATTTACACTTATGTGTGTGGTAAGGACAGACAGCAGCCGTAGTTCTAGCTTCACCAGCACCCTGAATTCAGAGAGGCAAGAGACAGTTTTCATCACTAGTTGAAGATCCCAGGGAAGAGTGAGTGGCTGGGCTTTGGTTTGGACTCCTCTGAAACAATCACTGTGGCCAGGAAACTGGGAAAGCCTCTGATGGGCTGTCCTGCAGCCAGGAAAGGCAGGGCACCATGACTGAGATGGTTAAGACTGTGTGTCAACTTGGCTGGGCCATGATTCTCAGTGTTTGGCAGTTGTGATGTAGTTTGGTAGTCGTATGATGCTGTGATCACTTCCATGTGGAGATCTGATATAATGTGATCACCCCCATGATGGGATCTGCTGTGAGTAGCCAATCAGTTGAAAGGGAGTTTCCTTGGGCATGTGGCCTGCATCCAATATAAGTGGACATTCTGGCAAGTCTTGTGGACTTTGCTGGTTCTGGATCCTGCAGCGGCCCCCTGTTTGTCTGACCTCTAGTTCTTGGGACTTGAGCTAGCAGTTTACCTGCGGTCTTGCCTGCTGATCTTGGGATTCGTTGAATCAGGAGAAGCCTGACCCATGTTCCAGTCTCTACAATCGCATGAACTGTTTCCTTGATATAAATCTCTCTATACATATACTTATACTCTTTACTGGTTTTGCTTCTCTAGAGAACCCAGCCTAAGGTGATGACTGAGATTCTACCAGGATCATACGGTGTGAGGTAAGCAGGGACGTGTTCCTCAAAGGAAAGGATACCAGGGAATGGAGCACTTCTGTCTTCTCTCTTGCAAGCCTTCCCTAACCTTCCCTGGCCTTCCCTGCAGAGTCCAGCACTTCTTCATTAGCCCTTCCAGAAATCCTCATGCTCATCACTCTTTCAGCATGAGCTACATTGCTGTTTTTTTTGACTATGTACCTTCCCATCCACGGGATAGAAGTTCCTGGAGAGCAGGGGTGTTGTTCGAACTGGTCCTCTTCGGCTTCCCCCTCCATATTCACTCTCCACCCTTCTTCCCCTGCCCACCCATATGGACTGCACCCCGGGACTCTGCGCCTCTGGCTTCTGGTTGGGTTTGGCCCGTGAGGCAGATGGGCAGGAGATCAGTGGGAGAGAGGAGGGCAAGGCTGCCATATCCCTCTGGCCCTTCCCTGCAGGGTTCCTGAGGGCTAGTTGCCTCCCAGGACTGAAAGCTACGGCTCCTAGCAGCCCGCCCTCTGACACAGAGCTCTCTCGAGTTCTGGAAATAGCTTACTTCTCTTGCCCCTCAACTTTGCTCTGCTGTTAACAGCCCCCAGGGGTCTGCCCCATCTCTTTAGGTTTCCCTATATCCAGCCCACACCTTTATAAATAGTGCCTTTATTAAACTCTCCTCGTATTACCCAATTTGTGTGTGCCACCTGGTTCCCGCCAGGACCCTGGCTAACACAGTGCCCTGTTCATCTTTGTTCACCCAGTGCCAAGCACAGCGCCTTCCACACCATGGGCACTTAATAAATCCAGGGATTAAGGAATGATTAAGCATAGGCTGGATATAGAAGTGTTGAGCCCTATATGAAAAATGGAGTGGTGGGGTAGCTTTCAAACTTTTTAAAAAAATATTTTAGGTGAAAGTTTACATAGTAAATTAGGTTTCCATTGAACAATTTTTGTACAATGTGTCAGCATTCTCATTATTTCCATCCTGTTTGTTCTGTTTCCATTGATCTAGCTTCCCTGCCCCTCCTTGCCTTCTCATCTTCGCTCTTCAGTAAACATTGACCACTGGTTTCATATAGTTGATTGTTTAAGGGAGCGCATTCCTCACGGGTGATATTGTTTATTTTATAGGGCAGTCTATTATTTGGCTGAAAGGGTTGCTATGAGTTGGAATCCACTCAATGGCAACGGGTAGGGTAGTGTATTTCTATTTCTAGCTTTCTGAGGAAGCGCCATACCGTTTTCCACAGTGGTTGTATCATTTACAATCCCACTAGCAGTGTGCTTTCAAAACCAGAATTCATAGTAAGAAACATCTTTCATACTGCAGTGCAGTATACACATACATATTTATATATAACGGAAGCAGAAGTTTTATGAAGCAATGCTTACCTTTCCTATGTGTGAAGCACTGTGATATTTTCTGTTTAATTCTATTTCCTTTTTTTTTTTTTCTACCACCCACCTGTCAGTTTGTCATACTGTGGTGGCTTGCTTGTTGCTATGATTCTCGAAAATATGCCACTGGTATTTCAAATACTAGCAGGGTCACCCATGGTGGACAGGTTTCCGTGGAGCTTCCAGACTAAGACAGATTAGGAAGAAAGGCCTTGTAATCTACTCCCAAAAATTTGCCAATGAAAACCCTATGGATCACAACAGAATATTGTCTGATATAGTGCTGGAAGATAAGATTGGAAGGCACTCGAAATACACAGTGGCAGCAACAATGGACTCAAGCATGCCAACAATCGTGAAAAAGGTGCAGAACCGGGTAGCATTTTGATCTGTTGTACACGGGGTCGTCATAAGCGAGCCAATTTGATGGCAACTAACAACAGCAACAACGATTTCCTTCTTAAAATTAAATTCCGGGTATGCTCCACCAGACTGATTTCATGACCTGTGACAGGGTCACCACCCCAGCTTAAAAACAGTGGCCTCGATAATCTTGATCATCCCCTCCATTCTGGAGAGTCTGTGATTTCAAGGGTAGAATTGTCAGGCATAACAAATGAAAATGTAACAACCCCACAGCGATGGTGCATTTAATGGGCGTTGGCTCCATTGCCTGGGAATATCAAATGCTATTGCCATTGTCTTCAGCGTTCATGGAATTCTCACTCAACGCTGGCCTGCTTTCAGGTTCAGCCTGATTTTTGTGGGGTCGGGGGCAGGGAGATTAGAGCTCTTAAAACATGCTGATGTACTTGAGAAACTTCAGTCATTATGTTTATAAAAGTCAGCGTCCTGAAGCTGCAGTCCCAGAGGGCCAGCTGGGTGCCCCAGGCCAGAGCAAGCCTGAAGAGAGCAGCTGATCTGTGAACTTGCCTTAAGGGCCCTGGGCCTCTCCACTGCGTTGTCCTCGCTGCCACCAGCAGCTCCTTCTCCTCCTCAGCACAAGCATCTCTGATTATATGTAGAGCTCGACTGAGGGGCTGCACAGGCCTGTCCGTGTCACCCAAGCCCAAACCCCTTGCCATCGAGTCGATTCTGACTCATAGCAGCCCTAGAGGACAGAGTAGAACTGCCTCATAGGGTTTCCAAGGAGCGGCTGGGGGATTCGAATTGCTGACCTTTTGGTTAGCAGCTGAGCTCTCAACCACTGTGCCCCCAGGGCTCCCCATGTCACCCAGGGCCATGTAATTCACGGAAATTGCTTCAAACCTGGCCTGTCTGTGCTCCTCTCCATCTCCAAAACTGTATGAATCTATTTTAAAAACAGAGTTACAGGTTCTCTACAATGGAAATGCACCTCCTAACATACCGTCTTTTACTCTCCTGGTACCTAAACTGCTAAGCCCGGTTGAGAGAGCAGAAGCTGGTAATAGTATTATTTGGCTGTGGTTCTGAATGAAATCCTCAAATCCTGTCTTCAGCCAGGCACCCCCTCCCTGCAAGGTTCTTGAGAGTTTTAAGGCAAAAAAGACAAGCGTAGGAGAGGGGGGCACGTGCGACCAGATGGGATGTTAGACGCCAAGGTGGAGCCTTGGTGAGCTCTGCAGGCCATTCATTCACTTGTTTATTTGTTATTCTTTCAAACATATTCATATTAGCAACTACGAGATGCCAGGGACAGGGAAGACAGCAGTGGACAGAACAGTCCCTGCCTTCTTGAAGCTTATGTTCTAGCAGGGGAATCAGAAAAGAATCAAAGAAAGAATGTATGTATATATATACAGACCAAAAAAGAAATGGCGGTTAAGTGCCATGCAGAAAATAAATTCCAGGATGTGTGCCTCTGCGTGTGTGCAGGTGTGTGCGCACGTGTATGCACACAAGTGTGCATGTAAACATTATTATATTTAGTGATGGCAGGGAATGCTTTCTGAGGAAGTAACATTTGAGGAGAGATGTGACTGGATTTGAGCCATGGAATTATCTAGGGGAAAAGCATCCTGGGTGAAGGGAAAAGTACATGCAAAAGCCTTGAGACCACAAAAAAGACTCCCTGTGCCCAGAACAGAGCAGGCCTAGGGCCTCCGAACATAGCAGTCTGAGCAGCATCCCCTGTCCTTCTCCACCCCAGCCTGTGGCAAAACCTCGGCCATCTTTTGGACACAGAGACTCAACAATTTTGGACTGCTTTTTTTTCATTATGGTCAAAACTATACATAACAAACATTTGCCAGTTCAACAATCTTTACACGTAGGATTCAGTGACGTTGATCACCGTCATCATGTTGTGCAAACTTCACCACCATCTTTTTCCAAATTATTCTACCACCATAAACAGAAACTCAGTGTCTCTTAAGTAGTGAGCTCCCCTTTCCCCCTTCCACCTACCCAGGGTAACCACTAATAAACTTTGCTCTCTATGCACTTGCCTGTTCTAGATGTTTCATGTAAGTGGGGCCATACAACATTTGTCTTTTTGTGTCTGACTTATTTCACTTAGCATAAAGTGTTCAAAATTCATCCATGTTGTAGCACATATCAGGACTTCATTTCTCTTTGGCAAAGTAAGTCTTGTGTGTACAGAATACATTTTGTTGATTCATTCACCTGTTGATGGACATTTAGGATGTTTCCACCTTTTGGCTATTGTGAATAATGGTGCAGTGAACACTGGTGTACATGTATCGAGTCCTTGCTTTCAAATCTTTTGGGTATATGCCTAGGAGTGGGATTAATGGTGCAGTGGTTAAGTGTTAGGCTGCTAACTGAAAGGTCAGCAGTTCAAAACCACCAGGTGCTCCTTGGAAACCCTACGGGGCAGTTCTACTCTGTCCTCTAGGGTCGCTATGAGTTGGAATCGACTAGACAGCAGTGGGTTTGGTTGTTGTTGTTTTTTGGTATGGTAGCTCTACGTTTAACTTTTTGAGGAACTGCCAGACTGTTTTAGATCACTTTTTCCTTGAGTGCTTTGTACGTGGCCACTTGTTAATGACGCCACTTGTTTTGGAATACTACATTGATGTTTCCACCTCCCCCTCCTCTGGACTGTAAGCTTCTGGTGGGCAGGGAGCCCGTGTTCAACACTCCTGCACCCTGGCGCCTACAAAGGTGCATAGTCTGCACTCCATGGGAGCTGGTAAATGAGCAAATCTGGAAAGGGCTGTTGCAGAGAGGAGGGTGAGCCATGTTTGGGACTGAGCCCTCCCTGCCCCCCGCCCCTTCATGGATTTTTACATATTGGGCTTCTTTGTGATTTTGTCTGAACCAAGGGCACCCACTGCTCCTAAAAAAACCTGATATAGTCCAACCCCTGTGGGAGAAGTGGAGACCTACAGAATGTAAATGACCTGCCAGACGCCAGGATGTAGTTGGTGGCGAGGCCAGGATAAGAATTCGGGCTTCGCAATTCTCTATTCGGCTGGCTGCCCCGTGCCCTGCCGCCAGGAGAGGCAAAGGCTGGGGAAATGGGCTTCTTTTGGGTTTTCCCTTCTCTTCTGCCTGTCTCTGTCCCTCACGTCCAAGGTCAGAGTGGTGCCAAGGACAGAAGAGAGGACAGACCCTCACCCCATAGCCTGCCTGTGCTGAGCCTGGGCCCTGGGGCAAGGCAGCCCCGCTGGGAGGGCAGCAGAGGCACAGTTGCTCTTTCTCATGGGCTTTAATCAAAGTCAGGGCTGTCTCAGTAGGCGGCACCTCAGGGCCTCCCAGGCCCGAGGTCGCTCAGCTGAACGCTGGGTAGCTCGGCAAGAGGGCACTTGATGAGGTTCTTCACGCTCTGAGGCTGTTCCTCCCTGAGGAGATGATCTGCTTCTTATTGACCGACTGTGGACGAGGCTGTGTATGAGAGAGGTGGAGAGAGACCCAAGGGCTGGGCTGTGAGTGTGTGTGCGTGTGTGAGGACAGAGAGAAACAGAAAGAGACAGAGACACAGGCAGCAAGAGAGGAAGAACGTGATGCAGAGAAACAGAAGGAACCTTCCTCATACAGCTTTGGGGGTTAAAGGATCTGAAATCTGATGAGTGCTTGGAACAGTACCTGGCGCTGGTTATTATTATAGAGGCAGAGAGAGAGAAGTAGAGAGGTAGATTCAGGGAGAATAGAGACAGAGAGACAAAGCGAGATAAGAAGGGGAATGAGAAGAGAGGGGGGTGGGAGGTGGGGAGGAGGAACTCAGTTCTTGAAACCCCAGCAATTTAACAAAAAGGCAGACTCTGGGAAGAGCTCCCTTGTCTGATTATTCGCCCATAAAGCTAGTCATCTTCACGTTTCTTCCCTGTTGTATTATGAAATTTAAATAACAGCCTCCATTGTATGAAGGAAAATACTTTCCTGGGTTCTCTGAAGCACCTCAGTGCTCCGTGGGTACAATCCCCCTGGCCACAGCCTTCCAGGTCCCGGGGAGTCTGAACTCCCCCACGGTGAACACCTCGGGCTGGGAGGCCTCCCCTCCTGGCGAGCCATGCTCCTGTGCCTTAGCCCTCCCAGCCCTGTACATCATATGTAAGGGCAGTGGTGGTTCAGTGGTAGACTTCACGCCTTCCATGCTGAGACCTGGGTTCGATTCCCGGCCAATGCACCTCATGTGCAGCTACCACCCATCTGTCAGTGGAGGCTGGTGTGTTGCTGTGATGCTGAACCAGTTTTGGCGGAGCTACCAGACTAAGATGGACTGGGAAGAAACCTGGTGGTCTACTTCCAAAAATCAGCCAATGAACACTATGGGTCACAACGGTCCCATGGCCAGCAGATCATGGTGATGGCATAGGGCAGGGCAACTTTCGCTGTGTTGAGCATCGGGTCCCCATGAGTCAGGGGCTGACTCAAGGGCAGCAGAAAACAACAACATACATCACTGGGGTTTTAGGAGGGGAACCGCTCCTCAGATGTATCGGACTAAATAATGGTGTATCCCAAATGGCCTATGGCCCCCTGGCCAGGGATGGGTCCTGGGCCTGAGACTAACAGGGAGCTAGCTGTGTCTTACAGAAGTCCTACCATGTGTGATGGCCGTGAAGGGACACATTCCGTGGAACCCCAATTGTCTGCATTGACTTACAATCCAGGCTACTACAGGGAGATTTTTCTGTTAACATTTTTAAAAATGCATTTTCTTTCTTGTTTCTAAATGAAGACTGACAAAAGGCCTGCTGGAGGGCTCCTGCCCCAGAGGCAGGCTGCTGGGCTGACTGGCTCAGGTACACCGTGGTCCCCAGAACAGTCCTCATCCCTTGTGCCAACGGTGGCTGCACCAGCTACGCTTCTCCTGCACCTTTGCACACAGCTAAGAAAAGCAAACAACCAAAGCAAATAACGGGTTGCATTTGCCCCATGCGCTCAGACTGCAAAAAATGCAAACCAAACCAGCTGCCATTAAGGAGATTCCAACTCACGGTAACTCCGTATGTGCAGAGTAGAACTGTGCTCCGTAGGTTTGTCAAGGCTGTGACCTTTTAGAGGCAGATCGCCAGGTCTTTCTTCTGCAGCACCTCTGGGTGGGTTCAAACCACCAACCTGTCAGTTAGTAGTTGAGTACTTCACCATTTGGGTTACCCTGGGACTCTCTCAGGCTGCAGGAGGAGAGCTAGCATTAAGCAGCACCAGGGAGAGGGAAAGGGTAACAGGCTTCTTCAGGAAGAGAATGCCGGAGCTAACCCAGCCTGGGGAAGGACAGGATGCTGGTCAGCCAAGCGCAGTGCTGAGTGGGAGAAGCTGTCAGCAAACCCAACGTGCGAACAACTTATGAAGCTTGAAGAGGCAAAGATGGTGCAGTGCTTAAGCACTTGGCTGCTGCCCTAAAAGAAAGGTCAGCGGTTCCAACCCCCTAAACGCTCTGTGGAACAAAGATGTGGCAATCTGCTTCTGTAAAGACTGCAGCCTTGGAAGCCCTATGGGGCAGTTCTACTCCATCCTACAAGATCACTATGAGTCGGATTCATGGGCTTGGGTTTTTTGGTTTGAAGAGGTGATGGTATTAAACACTCAGGCCTGGGCCTATTTCGCATTTCAAAGCAGAGAATCAGTAGCCTTGTCAGATATAGAACAGCAATTGTTGCTCCTTGGGAAATGGGGTGGGGATGGGGGGCAGACAGACAAAGGTAGAAAGACACATGCTGACACCCCATAAGGATGTCGTCAAGGGTGGCTTCCGAGAGAAAAGCCTGAACCCCTGCTGTGAAGACTTAGACCATTTTAAGCCACGGGTCCTCTGGCCTGGCCTCTGCGCCTAGGCCTCCTCACTCGCCGTAGCTGCCCAGAGAAGGCCGTGTGCTGGCTTCCCCTGGCCCGTGGCAAGCGGCAGCACACCCAAACTGTATTATTGCATCAGCATTTTTCCCATCAGTCCTGAGGGAGGTGGGTCAGGTTGGAAAGCAGCAGGAACCTTTTCCCACACAAATAAACGACGCTCTCAAGTAGCAGCCCTGATATGAGAACATGGGGAGAGGAACTCACTTGTCTTCCTTACAGGGAAATGGATCAGCATCTTTCAAAGAGCCAGGCCCGGGTCCCTGTTCAGGGCTTCAGGTCCATCTGGGAGATGGAGAGTGGAGAAATGTCCCTTGAAATACAGGTTCGGTGACTTCTGGCAGTGAATGGCCTTCATGGGGGGAGCACCCCTGCTTCCCGGCCATCCATCGCTTATTTGCAGCTCTTGCTGGAAAACAGAAAGAAACAGCCAGGCAGCATCTCCCGCTGTATCAGCAGAGAGCAAATGACAGGTTTTCCTACCGGCTGAAACACCTCAGTGTTCCCATATGTAGAGCATGGAACGATGTCACCAGCCTCTCTTCCTCCTTTTACTTTCTAGAAGAGAGTACAAACGCCAGCTTGATAGACCTACTTCTAAAACACAGATACTGTGTTCACTGGAGTCCCTGGGTGGTACAAATAGTTAATGTACTCGGCTGCTAACTGAAAGGTTGAAGTTTTGAGTCCAGTCAGAGGTGCCTCAGAAGAAAGCCCTGATGACCTGCTTCCAAAAATTTAGTCACTGAAAACCCTATGGAGCACAGTTCTACTATGATACACATGGGGTCACCATGAGTCGGAATTGACTCAACAGCAACTTGTTACTGGTTGGTCTGTGCCACTGTCATATCGAAAGTCCCTGTGTGTTCTGGAAGCCACCCTGACTTCCTCATGAGAAGAATTAGATGGTGTGCCAGGCGCTAGTGTGAAAGGGAGTGGGCCAAGAATGCAGGGTGCCGCTCTGCCCCACAAAGTGACCTGTGGTCCTGCGGCCTTTAGGAGCCTGTGCTTGGCTTCCTGGGAGTTCAGGACGGGGCGGCGGCATCCAGCCCGCCTGGCTCTCTGCTCTTCCTGAGTTCCGGAGACACACCTGTTCCAAACCATCGAGAGCCCTTTTGCTGTGTGTGAGTCTTGCTCCCACAATCCTTCCTGTTCATGCCTTGTCACCAGAAATGTGCCTTTATTCTATTCTCACCTGTTACCCATCATCCCTAAGCTTATCCAGTCTGAAAATGGTTTATCAAAACGATAATACCAGGTGAAAAACAGGGAAAAAATAAGACCTTTTCCCATACAGAAACAATAGACGGTCTTGGAACTGGACAAGTTTCTGCCATTCCTATCTAAAAACATTTCTCCTTGAGGTGTGGTCCTGAGAGTGGGGATGGAAGTTGCAGGAGGTGTAACATGCTGGACCCTCCCTGTAACCTGGCTGAGGCAAAATATGCCTGGCAATTTCCTGTGAATGACCAAGTGAATTACTGCAATGTCAGCAAAACCCTCCTTCCCTTCCTCCTTCCTTCCCTCCCTCTCTCCCTCTTCTTCTCTCGGTCCTTCTGTTCCTCCCTCCCTTCTTCCTTTCCTCTCTCTCCCTTTCTCCCTCGTTGTTTCTTTCCCCATCTGTTTTGAGTCTCTAGCACTGTGGGAATTGACTGCAAATCCTATCTCCATCCTCTTCAGGGATAACAATTAGGAGGTTTGAAGATAACAAACATATAATCAGAATTACATGGGCAGTCAGTCAGCCTTCTAATAGATACCAACGGTCCTCCACAGCCCAGTTTAATTTTGAATCTCACCTAAGCTCCACCTTCAGAAATTACTAGTAAGAACAACAACATATAAAACCATGGCACCGACATCAGTGTGTGCCCTTTGCATTCTTTCTCGATTAGCTGGGATGGATTGTATTGACCCAGCCACACTCTCCCTTCTGGGCATGACAGCCTGTTGTTCTATGTTAGGGCCCCTGCAGAGGTAGGATTTTGAATATGAAGCAACGTTTTTCTCTGTGTCGTTCTCCACCTGTCCTGAGTAGCAATTATTATATTATGATTGCCGACAATGATTATATATATAGTGTAACTGTGTATATATAATTATATATAATCTGTATAGCACTGTACAGTTTTTTTCAAAGCAATGCCACATACATCATAACATTTGCTTCCCACAACAGCCCTGTGATGTGGGAGGGGCAAGACATCTTCAAACGTACTGACAAAGAAATCAAAGCCCAGAGAAGCAAAGTGGTGGGCAGCAGCCAGGCCGAGGACCCAGGGCCTTGATTTCTGGTCCTGTGCTGTTCCTGTGATTCTGTTCTGCCTTCTACAGGCAAATTCTCTTCTGCCCCGCAGACATTATGTACTCACCAAGGAGCTACTCATTCGTTCATTTGTCCATTCATTCATCCATTTCATGAATAGTTACTGAGCTGCAGGCACTGTTCTATGCCTTGAATAAATAGCAGTGAGAACAACAACAAGAAGAAAATCAGCTCTTTATATCAGCAGGGCCATGCCCTTTTCAAGAAGCAGTGCAGTGGCAAACAGCACCGATTCTGGAACCAGCCAGCTTGGGGTTGAATCCCAGCTCACCTATTTACTAGCAATTCAGTTTCCCCATCTGTAAGGTAGGGATAATTATAGCACTCACCTGGGGGACATCTGGTGCAGATTCAACAAGTTAATAACATAAGTCCTGAATAGTTCTGGCACGCAGAAGTGCTCCACAAGTGTTAGTTGTGAGTAAAACCTACCATATGAGAAGACTGAAAAAGGAAATGTCTGCAAAGTGTGCAAAGATTATAAAATGCTTCCAAATTATTTTGCAGCAAATATTAGGTGATGACTATGCTTACTTTGTTTTGTTTTTTTCTTGTTGCTGTTGAGTTGGCTCTGACTCATGCTGACCCCATGTATAATGGAACAAAATGTTGCCCCAGTCCTGTGCCATCTTCATGATTGTTGATAAGTCCTTCTCCAACAATCAGTCTCGCCTGATGAGGCACCCAAATAAGTGAGTCAAAGTCTCAGACAATATTCTGTGATCCATAGGGTTTTCACTGGCTGATTTTTGGAAGTAGGTAGCCGGGCCTTTCTTCCTTGTCTGTCTTTGTCTGGAAGCTCTGCTGAAGCCTGTCCACCACGGGTGACCCTGCTGGTATTTGAAATACTGTGGCATAGATTCCAGCACATAGGAACATGCAAGTCACCACAGTATGACAAACTGACAGATGGGTGATGGTCTCTTCTTCTTATCAGTAACTTATCTTCTCCCTCACCCATATTCTACCTCCATTCTTCTCCCACCAAGAATAAATGGGTGGGTTATAAAAATCTCATTGCCAGTTGTAAAACACTCATTTGGACTTCTCTCCCAGAGCTCTATTCATTATGTCCTTACAATATTTAACTTTTGTATTAATAAAAGTAACATAAAATAGAAGTCTTTGTGAACAGTTTGTGTACTGGGGACTTTTAAGATGTTAGTGCTACAGTCTGCTTTGACTGATGGCATTTTGAACATGTTACTTCACAAAAAGAATGTGACTGCCCCTCACTCTCACTGAACTTTGCTTTGACTCTGGTCCCACCTCCCACTCTGATTCCCCACTCATACTATCGCACTGATAAAATCAATATCCTTTGTGTTCATCCCTAAAGATCTCTTCACAGCTCTACCAAGGCATATCAATTACCTGTATCACTTTTATTATTTAAATTTGAAATTTCTTCTTAGGAGAGACTGCCCTATGCAATGCAGAATGGGTTCATGGAAACACAAACCTTTCTGACCTAATCCAGCATTTCTTTAGATGAGGGTCTGTGCATCTACCTAAGGCTAGGTTGACTATATGCCCTGATTTACCCAGGTGTGTTCTAGCAAATCCCACTTATGACACCAACTGTGCCTTGTCTGGGAATCTCAGAATCCCACTTTCTGTCTATGAAGATATAACAGATCCCCACTTTTTACTTCTCTGCTCAGTTCTGATACCAGCTGCCCATGCAGCACTTCTCTGACTCTAGCCACCCAGAGGTAGGTCAGATCTCGCAAGTTAAAAGGACACCATCCTTCGGACTGCCAAATAGGCAGATGCTGGCTGCAAGTTTGGGAATTCCACCTGACACCCCAAACTTCTGATCTGTTGGCTACAAATTTGGGGGTTCCCTCTACCCCTTCAGGATGCCAGCCATAAGATCAGGGGTTCCCAGCCCCTCACATCTGACTTGATGGCCCTTACTACTCCTATGGGTTTGATAATTCACTGGAACAACTCAGAGGACTCACAGAAAGTGCTATACTTAAAATTACACTTTTATTATAGCTAAAAAGATACAAAGAGAAGCATAGGATGAGGTTTGGGAGGGTTCCCAGCATGGAACTTCCATGTCCCAAAGGATGCATAACCCTCCCAGGTGCATGGATGTCTTTCACCAACCAGGAAGCCCATGGAGCTTCCATGTCCAGATCTTTTATTGGCTTCATTACTTAGTCATGATTGATTGGATCAGATGCCTTCTCTTCCCTGAGGTCAGTTGATACCAGGCCATGTGGTGATCTTTCTGGCCAGGCCAGCCCCCACCCATTAACACAAAACCTCAAGTGTGGTCTAGAGGTCTAGGTAACAAAGGCACTTTAAATGCTCAGGAAATTCCAAGGGTTTAGAGTTATCTGTTAGGAACCAAGGACAAAGGCCAAATTACTTGAGGTAAAGTAATTCTTTACCTCACATCAAGACAGTCCCAGTTTATGCCTGGCATGGTGGTATGATTATCAATAGTACCTCCTCCCTGGCTTGGATGATAATTCATATGGTCAGTACACCAATGTTCATTGAAGTATTATTCACAATAGGCAAAATGTGGAAACAACCTAAATGTCCGTCAACACATGAACAGAAAAACAAAATGTGGTACATACATACAGTGGAATATTGTTGTTGTTATTAGGTACTGTTAGTTCCGCTTTCCGTTGGAATGGACAGATGAGAGACCATGGAACGGAGAAAAACAGAAGGGGGATGAGAAAGAAAAGAAAAGAATGAACAAATAAAAATCAGAAAAGTTAAAGAACTGCAAAGTTCCCAGGGATCCCACCGATGCAGCTATGAGGTCTGGGGAAGTCGGTCCCAGGTTTCACAGCACAGCCTGGTCAGAAGGCGCAGAGGCATACAATGCCTGGTATTCAGGAATCAGAAAGAGAAGGAAGAGACAGAGAGATGAGGCCAAAAGAAGCAGAAAAAGAAAAAAGGGGGGAAAAAAAAAAGCAACACCTGCAGCCCACAAACGGCACCCAAGGAGCCGCCTGCCCCGGCGCGCGGAATCCAAGCGGCCTGCAGCTCTGAGCCCAGAGCCCGTGGCCCCGGGAAGCAGAGGAGCAAACGAACAAAGGCCCCAGTCCCTCACCCGCACAGCAGACCAGACCCGGAAGGAGCCGCACACCCGAACGCAGCCCCCACAGCCCCACAGGAAAGGGCAAAGACGGCGCTCAGAGCCAGGCACCTGAGCAAACGGAGGGGGAGGCAGCGAGAGGCAAGCGAGAAACCAAAAGAAGCAGAAAAGGCAACACCAGCAGCCAACAAATGGCCCCCAGAGAGCCGCCCGCCCGGGCGCACGGAATCCAACCACCCGGCGCCCCCCAGCCAAGAGACCTTGGACACGGGAAGCAGGGAAGCCCCAGCCGGGGCTAAGAGGAGTGGGGGGTGGGAAAGCGCACACCGCAAATTACCGGCTGTTTTGTCTCCCTCTGGATGCTCCGTGAGGCTGCTCTCTTGTACCCCCGTTTGCTGGTCTCCGATAGGAGTCCAAGATGGTGGATCCGCGCTGCGTTAGCTGGAAGGGGATCTCTGCATGAATCTCTCCTCGCTCTCTGTTCTCTTTCAGTATTCTTACTCCGTTTGGTGTTCGGCTGAGTTCTTTATCTCTTCATTTGATGTTCTAGGGTTTCAGGATTGTTGATTCTCTGTTTGGCTTAGTTTTTCGGATCTTTGTTGTGGAGGGACGGCGTGGTGCTTCTGCCTAGACCGCCATCTTGCCGGAGTCCCCCATCCTCACAATTCTTGTTATGCTTGAGTCCCTTGTTGCAGCCACTGTTATCAATCCATCTTCTTGGGTGTCTTCCTCTATTTTGCTGACCCTCTACTTTACCAAGAGTGACATCTTTCTCCAGGGACTGATCCCTCCTGATAACATGTCCAAAGTACATGAGACCAAGTCTTGCCATCCCTGCTTCTAAGGAGCATTCTGGTTATACTTCTTCCAAGACAGATTTGTTTGTTCTTCTGGCAGTCCTTTGTATATTCAATATTCTTTGCCAACACCATAATTCAAAGGCGTCAATTCTTCTTTGGTCTTCCTTATTCATTGTCCAGCTTTCACGTGAATATGAGGCGACTGAAAATGTCATGGCTTGGTTCAGGCGCACCTTAGTCCTCAAAGTGACATCTTTACTTTTTAACACTTTAAAGAGTTCTTTTGCAGCGGATTTGCCCAATACAATACGTTGTTTGATTTCTGGACTGCTGCTTTCATGGAATATTACTTAGTCATAAAGAGAAATGAAGTCCTGATACCTGCTACAACATGGATGAATCTTGAAAACATTATGCTGAGTAAAATAAGTTAGACACCAAAGGACAAATATTGTGTGATCCCACTTATATAAAATAGGCAAATGTATAGAGATTAAAGCTTATTAGTGGTTACTAGAAGTGGGAGGGAAGGGGAAAGAAGGAGTAATTGCTTTGAGGGCATTGAGTTTATGTTACTGATGGTGGAATGATTTGGAAATGGATAGTGGTGATGGTTGTACAATGTGATGAACACAATCAATGTCACTGAATTATACATGAAAAAAATTGTTGAATTGGCCAAATTTTGTTATATATATTCTTACAACAATAAAAAAATAAATGTAAGGCAAGGATTGGCAATTAAAAAAAAAAAGATTTTTTTTATTATACTTTAGATGAAGGTTTACAGAACAAACTAGTTTCTCATTAAATAATTAATATATATATATTGTTCCGTGCCATTGGTTGCTAACCCCATGACATGTCAATATTCTCTCCTCAACCTGGGGTTCCCTATTACCAGTGTTCCTATCCCTTCCTGTCTTCTCATCCTTGTCCCTAGGCTGGTGTACCCATTTAGTCTCATTTTGTTTTATGGGCCTGCCTAATCTCTGGCTGAAGGGTGAACCTCAGGAGTGACTTCAGTACTGAGTTAAAAGGGTATCTAGGGGCCATACTCTCAGGGTTTCTCCAGTCTCCATCAGACCAGCAAGTCTGGTCTTTTTTTTTTTTTTTTTTTTGTGAGTTAGAGTTTTGTTCTACACTTTTCTCCAGCTCTGTCCGGGACCCTCTATTGCGATCCCTGTCAGAGAAGTCAGTGGTGGTAACCAGGGACCATCTAGTTGTGCTGGCCTCAGTCTGTGTAGAGGTTGTGGTAGTTGTGGTCCATTAGTCCTTTGGACTAATCTTTCCCTTGTGTCTTTGGTTTTCTTCATTCTCCCTTGCTCCAGATAGGTTAAGACCAGTGGAGTATCTTAGATGGCCACTCACAAGCTTTTAAGACCCCAGACACTACTCACCAAAGTAAAATGTAGAACATTTTCTTTTAAACTATGCTATGCCAATTGAGCTAGATGTTCCCTGAGACCATGGTCCCCACAGCCCTCAGCCCAGTAATTTGGTCCCTCAGGGAGTTTGGTTGTGTCTATGGAGTTTCCATGACCTTGAGGATTGGCAAACTTTTTATGTAAAGGGCCAGATAAGAAATATTTTAGGCTCTGCTGGCAAAAAAAAAAAAAAAATCATATAGTCACCTACCCATGACCCACAGCAAGCCTCCTCCCAGCCACTGTCTGTGACCTATGCACAGATGGGATCTAGAGATAAAAGGAGCATGGTGAGAATAAGTCCCAAAGAAGATGATTGAAAATTGACCTCAACTGAACTTTGAATCTTATATTCAAGCAATTCCATGAAAATACAGTGAGTAGAGTATTGTGACAGAAACAGAGCTCACCCGGTATCCATGTACACCCTAACACTTCCTGGTCTTCCGTGTAGATAGGCTGGAGTCATGTGACTAGTTTTGGCCAATAGATGATGAGTAGAAGTAAAGCACCACTTCTTAGCCAAGCAGTGAAGGGCTCTTTCTATGCTGTGGTGATTTTGGAAGCCACCAGAGCCTGGATTGCTGAGCCACTAGTGGCAGGTGAGTCCTTACCAGCCTGCATCAGACTTGTGAGAGAGAAGTAAACATTTATTGTGCTAAGCTACTGAGATCTTTTTTGTTATTGTTCCTGCAGCACAGCTTATTCAATCCTGACTGATACTGAAAGGAGTACTGTTATGGCTCCCCCTCTAGAGAGGACTATATAAAAAGGCCTACAGTTTCTCTTTAAGGTCATAAAAATGCGTTGCTCTCCTCTTGGCTTTCCTCTGACCATGCTAAAATCCCGCCCACCCCACCAGTCACCATCATATTATTTTGCTTTGTTTTTCTTCATAGTACTTATTGATGTATTATGTGTTTATTATGTCTCTCCCACTAGAAGGTAAGTTTCATGAAGACTTAGTGCCTTAAAACAAGGCCCGGCACATAGTAGGCACTCAATGTATATTTTTGAAAAATGAATTGTGGGCTGGAAAAGCTGTGCTTAGCTATCTTTTCTAAGATTCAGGAAGCTAATAATGGTAAAAATCTTTCTTGCCTTTACGAAACAGTCAAAATGGGAGGGAGGGTGGGAGTGGACATAGAAGAAGTCAAAGGTACAGATGCTACATGCAGGGATCTTCAATCTGATTGACAGACAAAATGGAGAGGCATGAAACAAGCAGGCAAGCAGGGAGCAAAACTCTATGTACATAATGGTGAGTTAAGTACTAAGTGCATTCCTGGAAACCCTAGTGGTGTAGTGGTTAAGTGCTACGGCTGCTAACCAAAAGGTTGGCAGTTCAAATCCACCAGGCACTCCTAGGAAACCCTATGGGGCAGTTCTACTCTGTCCTATAGGGTCGATATGAGTTGGAATTGAGGGCAGTGGGTTTGGTTTTTGGTTTTAAGTGCATTCCTAAAGTTGTGAGGGATGACGGGGAAAAGGCCCATGTGAGGGTATGGCTAACCAGTGGAAACTTCCTGGAGCAAACAGGTTTGGCACAAGATCTAGGGCAGTGGTTTGCAAACTTGAGCTTGCATCAAAATCACCTAAAGAGCTTTTAAATCCGAGACTACTGCGCCCCACCCCTGAGGTCTGGATTGGGGCCTGAAGATTTACATTTCCAACATGTTCCCAGGTAATACCGATGAGGCTGGTTGGGGGATCACATCCGGAGAACTACTGCTCTAGAGCAGGGGTCAGCAAACTATGGCTCTTCGAGGGTCACTTATTTTTGTAAATAAAGTTTTATTAGCAGAGGTACACCTAGTCACTTATCTATTGTCTGTACATACTTTTGGAGGCCTCAGGTGGTCCAAACAGTTAACGTGCTCGGCTGCTATCTTAGTTATCTAATGCTGCTATAACAGAAACACCACAAGTGGGTGGCTTTAACAAACAGAAATTTATTCTCTCACAGTTTAGGAGGCTAGAAAGCCAAATTCAGGGCACCAGCTCCAGGGGAAGGCTTTCTCTCTCTGTTGACTCTGGGGGAAGGCCCTTGCCATCAATCTTTCCCTGGTCTAGGAGCTTCTCAGCACAAAGACCCTGTGTCCAAAGGATGCACTCCATTCCTGGATCTTCTTACTTGGTGGTAGGTGGTCCCTCTCCTCTCTGCTCAATTCTCTCTTTTACATCTCAGAAGAGATTGACTCAAACAAAATACAACCTAATCCTGTAGATTGAGTCCTGCCTCATTAACATAACTGCCTCTAATCCTTCCTCATTAACATCATAGAGGTTAGGATTTACAACACATAGGATAATCACATCAGATCACAAAATAGTGGACAACCACACAATACTGGGAATCATGGCCTAGCCAAGCTGATACACATTTCTGGGGACACAATACAATCCATAACAGCTGCTAACCAGAAGGTCAGAGGTTGAAGTACACCCAGAGGTGCCTTGGAAGAAAGGCCTGGTGATCTATTTCTAGAAAACTCAGCCGTTGAAAACCCAATTGGGCACAGTTCTACTTTGACACACATGGTTTTGTCATGAGTCAGATTGCACTGAATCAACTTGACAACTGGTTTTATAAATGCTTTTGGATTACAATAGCAAGTTGAGTCTGGAGACCGTTTGGCCCACAAACTCTAAAATATTTACTGTCTAGCCCTTTACAGGAAAAATGTTCTGACCCTTAGAGAAGAAATTGTGGCCCATGGCTGGCAGAAGAAGTCTCAAAACTGAAGATTTCTCAAAGACAGGGGACCTATAGCCAAGAACTATTAATATGCATTCATATTTTACACTCAAAGCCTGATGAAGACTTGTGTATGATAAAGAACATCACCCAAAAGACACTTTCTTAAATTGTGGTAAAATATATATGATATAAAAATTTCCATTTGAATCACTTTTAAGTGTACAATTCAGTGACAGTAATTATATTCACAAGGTTGTGCAACCATCACCATTATTTATTTCCAAAACTTCTCCAACATCCCAGACAGAAACTGTCCTAGTCATCTAGTGCTGCTGTAACAGAAATATCACAAGTGGACGGCTATAACAAAGAGAAGTTTATTTCCTCACAGAAAAGTAGGCTAAAAGTCCAAATTCAGGGTGTCAGCTCCAGGGGAAGGCTTTCTCTGTCGGTCTTCTCGTCAATCTTACCCTGGACCAGGAGCTTCTCTGTGCAGGAACCTGGGGTCCAAAGGATGCGCTGCGCTCCTGGCACTGCTTTCTTGGTGGTATGAGGTATACCACCGCCTCTCCCCAGCCTCTCTGCTCACTTCTTTCTTTTATATCTCAAGAGATTGCCTCAGGACACAATCCAGTCTTACAGATTGAGTCCTGCTTTACTAACACAACTGCTGCCCATCCTCCCTTATTAACATCATAGAGGCAGGATTTACAACATATAGGAAAATCACACTGGGAATCATGGCCCAGCCAAATTGATACACACATTTTTTTTTTTTTAATTTTATTGTGCTTTAAGTGAAAGTTTAGAATTCAAGTTAGTCTCTCACACAAAAATTTATACATAACTTGTTATGTGACCCTAGTGGCTCTCCTAAACTGTGATAGCACACTCCTCCTTTCCACCCCGGATTCCCTGTGTCCATTCAACCAGCTCCTGATGCTCTCTGCCTTCCCATCTCACCTCTGGACAAGAGCTGCCCATTTAGTCTCATGTTATCTACTTGAGCTAAGAAGCACATTCTTCACAAGTATCATCTTATGTCTAATAGTCCAGTCTAATCTTTGTCTTAAGAGTTGGCCTCGGGAATAGTTTCAGTTCTGGGCTAACAGAGAGTCCGGGGGCCATGTCATCCGGGGTCCCTCCAGTCTCAAACAAACCACCAAATCTGGTCTTTTTACTAGAATTTGAGTTCTGCACCCCACTTTTCTCCCGCTCCGTCAGGGACTCTCTGTTGTGTTTCCTGTCAGGGCGGTCATTGGTGGTAGCTGGGCACCATCTAGTTCTTCTGGTGTCAAGTTGATGAAGTCTCTGGTTTATGATGATACACACATTTTTTGGGAGACATAATTCAATCTATGACAGAAACTCAGTACCCATTAAACAATAACTTCCCATTCTCCCCTCCCTCCAGACCCTGGTAACCTCTAATCTACTTTCTGTCTCTGTGCATTTGCCTATTCTAGATATTTCATATAAGTGGAATCATATAGTATTTGTCCTTTTGTGTCTGGCTTTTTAAGGTTCATGTATGTCATAGCACACATCAGAACTTCATTCCTCTTTATGGCCGAACAACATTCCACTGCATGTATATATCACATTTTGTTAATCCCTTCATCTGCTGATGGACATTGGGGTTGTTTCACCTTTTGATTATTGTGAATAATGCTGCTATGAACATTGATGCACAAGCAGCTGAGTGTCTACCTTCAAGTCTTTTGGGTATATGCCTAGGAGTGGGATTTCTGGGTCATACGGTAATTTTATGTTTAACTTCTTTAGGAACTGCCAAATTGTTTTCTGCAGCAGCTGTACCATTTTACATTCCCACCAGCAATGCATGAGGGTTCCAATTTCTCCACATCTTCACCAATACTTGTTAGTTTCTGTCTTTCGGATAATAGCCATCCTAGTGAGTATGGGGTGGTATCTTGTTGTGGTTTTGATTTGCATTTTGCTAGTGACTAATGAAGTTGAGCATCTCTTCATGTGCTTATTGGCCATCTGTACATCTCCTTTGGAGCAATGTCTATTTAAGTCCTTTGCCCATTATTTAATTGGGTTGTTTGTCTTTTTGTTGTTGAGTTGGAGGAGTTCTTTATGTATTCTAGATATTAAACCCTTATCAGATATATGGTTCCCAAATATTTTCTCACACTCTGTAGATTGTCTACTCACTTTCTTGATAATGCCCTTTGATGCACAAAAGTTTGCAATTTTGATGAAGCCCAACTTTTCAATTTTTTTTTCTTTTGTTGCTTATACGTTTGCTGTCTTATCTAAGAATCCATTGCCAATACAAGGTTCTAAAAATTTATTCCTGTTTTCTTCTAAGAGTTTTGTGTTTTTAGCTTTTACATTTAGGCCTTCGATTTATTTTGAGTTAATTTTTGTAAATGGTGTGAGGCAGGAGTCCAACTTCATTCTTTGCATGTGGAGATCCAGCTGTCCAGCACTACTTACTTAAGAGGCTATTCTTTCCCCATTGAATTTACTTGACACCCTTGTCAAAAATCAATTGGCCATAGATATGGGTTTACCAAATATTTTACCCCCAAAACTCTGGGGAAAAAGTGTGGAATAATATCAGGGATATTAGGTTAGGATATTCTTGTGCCTGGATAGGATGAAATCTGTCTTGTAACAAAGCAAGCCTACATTTCTGAGTGCACATGTCCTGTGAGTTTAGGCACTTCTGAACCAGTGAGACATTCACCCATCTACTGGCCTTCCCAGAAGCAATGTTTGCTCAGTAATTATGCCTTGGAGGGCAGGGGATTACAAAAAGACGTTACCGTTCCCATCAGGCATGCTTCTTCCTTCTAAAATTGCTTTGAGAGCCAAGTATTAAGACTGTGTGCACCAGTCTCTGACCTACTTGGGACGACAGAGAGACACACACAGAAGACCTGGAGCTAAACAAGAAATAGTGTATCATCGTTGCAGAGCTCTGTGGAGCACCCTAAAATGATTAAGAATGTTGGAAGAGGGAGAAACTCTTGAGGATTAGGGTTGGTGCGGTGTTAGTTTGGGAGCATTACCTCTGGGTCCCTGCTCTAGCTTAATCAAACTAGGTTTGTGATGTGATTCCCAAATACTAACTGGTGAACAGGCAGCACCCAAATCATCTGGACATCTTTTTAAAAAATACATACGCACACATGCCTTCCCAGGAGAGTTTGATCTTCAGCAGGCCTGGGGTGGCTCCATACTTTTAAGAATCTTTCATCCCCAGTTGTCATGATGCACGGCAAGTGAACACTGACACACACATACAAACAAATATTTGGGTGTTTGCTTCATATTCTTTCAATGGATTCAAGATGGTGCTAGATCAACAAACTCATGTGGCCCCCAAATTTTGTTTCTAGCTTTCTCTGCCGGATCTGGCGATGAATCTTAAATCCCAAATGAAGTCACTTATTATGTGCCACTGGAGGTATTGATTGGCTGTGACTGAGATGAGGTTCTCAGTAGGATACAGAGCTGGATTCAAACTGTCTTATCTTATGAGACCCCGTATCTATCTCCTACAAGGGCTGGATGTTCCTCTGAAGAATGATATTTTTAAAATTGTAGGTTGGAACCTATTTGTGCATTACCTGGGGTAAAGATAAGTGTGTTTTGTATTACTGTGTTGTGCGTTAGGCTTCTATGTAAAATGTATTTCTTACTGTTATGACAATAAAAGGTTTGTAAGCCCCTGCTGTAGAGAAGCCCTGGTGGTACAATGGTTAAGCACTCAGCCGCTAACTGAAATGTCAGTAGTTCAAACCCACCAGTGGCACTGCGGGAGAAAAGACCTGGCGACCTGCTTCCATAAAGATTACAGCCTAGGAAACCCTATGGGGCAGTTCTACTCTGTCCCATTGGGTTGCTATGAGTTGGAATTGACTCGACGGCACGCAGCAGCCCTAATTTACTTATTGCAGCTCTCACCTGTGCTTACAAAGGACTGAGGGAAGAAGTTATCAGGGAGGCTAATATGCAGTACTTGAGGGAGTCTACTTGGAAACAAATAGAGAAACGATTTGTGGAAGATCACATAGACTGGGAGGTAAATCAATCACAGGCAGTTTTATGGATGGTAGCCGACTCAGCCCACCACGCCTAACACCTGGGGACTGGCTGGGTTTATCTGGAGCTACTCTGACCAAGCTTTAGTTTCCTTTTCCCTACAATGCTCATATACCCACCCTGTGGACTATAACTGTTGTGGGAAAATCCAAAGTAGACAAAACAAGGACTCTATCCAGTAAATGATGAACCACCAAGGCCAAGGCCCAGTAATGGCCTTTAATGGTGCTTTGGTTGTTGATGTTGTTAGCTGCTGTTCAGTTGAGATGTGCTTTTATTGGCATTAGGGAAAGAAGACAGGCGTGCACTCAGATCAAGACTAGGCAACTGTGGGCATCAGAAAGGGTGTGTTTGAGAGCATGGGACTTAAAGAAAGGGGCCTTTCTCCCTCTGGCCTCTTAGCAGGCAGCCGTGGGCTCCTAGATCCTACTCAGGAGCCAAGGCGTCTGATCTCTCACAGTACACTGGTCTACTAGGGGATAGCTGGACAGCCCACAGGATTGGGCACCAGCCCACAGAGCATCTACTTGTGCAGCCCTGGGCGTCACCAACTGGGGAGGGGGCTCCATGGGGTGGAGCAGTGGGGGACCACAGGGTGATGGGCTGTCCCTGGGGCTGCTAATCCTATAGCAGCCCTGCTACTTTGCTCTCCTCAGTGGGAGGGGGTAGGGGTGCTTTAGGAGGGGAACTCAGAGGATAAGAGAAAAGAAAGCCCTAAAGAACATCATTAAAGGGACTGGGATGAAAGACTATAGGGGACAAAAAGCCCCCGCCTCTACTACGAAGTGTGCCACTAATCCTCTTAAGTGGTAGGGAGGTGACGGCCACTTCTGCTGCTCCGTTTCTCAAGCTCTCACGGTATTAAGGAACAGCTTTTCTTTAATCCTGTCAGTGATCTCTGTGCTGGACCTATAACTCCATTTGGCTGTATCAGAAGTTGATGGGAGGGCGAGCCAAATCTCTCCTGCCCCCTTCCCTGTCACCATACCTGTTGCTGTCAATTCGACTCACGGCGACCCCACGTGTGTCAGTGTAGAAATGTGCTCTATAGCACTTTCAGTGGCTGATTTTTTGGAAGTAGATCACCAGGTCTTTCTGCTGAGGCACATCTGGGTGGACTCGAACCTCAACCCAGACCTAAGCCAATCAGTTAACAGATGAGCACATGAACTGTCTGCAGGGACTGGTCCGTGCTTAAGAGTGAGCTTCACAGCCCTTGTGGCTTTGGAATGGGGCAAAGCCTTAGTCCCTCTCTAGCTGGATTTTGCCTGAGTCAGAGGTTCTCAACATTTAGAGTGCATAAGCCTCACCTGGGCAGCTTGTTAAAAACTTTTTTTTCCTTGGTCCCACTTGCAGCAATTCCAATTCAGCAGGCTTGAGGTGGAACCCAGGAATCTGAATTTTAAGAAGCACCTCCCCCAACCAAACATACCCATATGCAAACATCCTGAAGTGCTGATGCAGGTGGACCACACTTTGAGAGTCAGGGGGGCAAAGTGACCAGGGAGAGGAGCATTTCTACTCACCAGCACTGAACCTCCCCCCTCTGTCCTCCCAGCTGACCACAGAGTAACCCTGGGACTCCTGCTCCACTCAAACCAAACCCATTGCCATCAAGTCCGTTCTGACTCTTGGCAACTCCACGTGTTACAGAGTAGAACTGTTCCATAGGGTTTTCTTGGTTGTAGTCTTTACAGAAACAGATTGCCAGGCCTTTCTTCTGTGGCACTGCTGGGTAGGTTCAAACCACCATCCAGGGTGGTATGCCACCCAGGGGCCTCTTGCTCCACCCAGTAGCTCTCTGTTAGGGCCAGGGCTGGGCCTGGAGTTGACAGTTTTCACAAAGAGGCCTGGGTCATCTGCTCTGTGGAGCCCTGAGGCTGGCCACACAGGAGATAAGGGCTAATCCCACTTTACCACACACTTCAGGTGCCTTTTCTGGTTTGGAAAAAAAGAAGAAAACAAAACAAACAAACAAAATGAAGAGTTAGCTGTGTGGAAAACCCAAGGACTGGAGCTGCCCAGGGCTGCATTTCCGGGGAAGACCTTGGGCCTTTGCCAGGGACCCGCTGGGTAAATGGAGCTCTGCTTCCCAGGCCACAGATACCCTGACCCTTTCCCAACTGCAGCATCAAGTTCCCCCACGGCCCCAACCCCCCTTGAGCTTTTTGGATTTCTTCTTCACTTCAGTTTTCTCATGGTCACCCACACATGGCATGAGGTTGAACAAAGACATTTATTTGCAAAACCAATTCCCCATGGAGGCGAGACTGTATCCGTAGAAGGTAAACCAGCAATCGTTCAGAGGGCCACATGCAGACATGAGTGAAACCAAGGAAAAACCACACACAGCGCGGCTGCAGACAGCCAGGAGCTGCCGATCCAGTCAACAGAAAAGTCCAATGTCCTTTCCGCTTGGGAGCACGGACACACCAAGATGTCCTGTGAGAAGGCAATTTGGCCTGACATCCAAGATGAAATGATCAGGAACAATCAAGGGAGCCTTCTTTCTATTCTGCACAGCTTGCGTGCTTCCCACAGACACCTGGCTAAAAGTGTATGCGGTCCTCTGCCTTCCAGCAGGAGTGAGGCAGCCTCGAACCCGGGGCTTTCTCACATGCCCATCCTGATGCTCTGGATGATCTGAAAGATAGCTGAAATGGGAAAGCCAAACAGACAGCTCAGACACCAGACAGCACACAGCTGGAAACCCAATCCCATAGAATCCCCGGCTCCCTGACCCCTGGGCATGTTAGCGCACAGCTGATTAGACATTTCCTAACTAGGAGTTAACAAGAGGTCAGTGAACTTCCTTAAAAAGCCAGGCTTGCTCTGTTGGCTGATGGATGCCTCAGGGATTTATCCAGATAACTCCTGCTAATTCCACCAGGAGTGAAGGCCAGAAACCCATTGGGCGCTGAGTGGAGATTTGGCCCCCTTCCCTTAAATGTTCTGCCCCTGCTGGGGAGAGGGATATGGGGCTTCTGGGCGGCGCTGCAGTTTATTTAACAGCTCAGTGAGTCTGCCTTTTCAAAACGGCCGTGACCTGTACAACACCTGCCTCTGTGCTGGTGAGGGGGGCCAGGTGTGAGCAGACCCACCAGGCAGAGTCTCTGGCTGCAGGGAACCCTTGACGCAAGAGTATGTGCTGGCTGCCTGTCCCGGTTTCCATGGGGTCAACTCTTGATTCATGATGACCCCACGTGTGTCAGAATAGAACTGTGCTCCACAGGGTTTTCAATGGCTCATTTTTCAGAAGTAGATAGCCAGGCCTTTCTTCTAAGGCACTTCTGGGTGGACTCGAACCTCAAACCTTTTGGTTAACAGCACGTTAACCATTTAAATGCCCAGGGACTCCCTGGCTGCCTGTAACCCTCTGAAATGTCACCTCTCAACAAGTGCAACACCGATCTGTTCAGGGCCTAATCTTCACTAGACGGGCCTTCTTCCTGATACGCCAAGGACGTGGGTAGCCTGTAAGCCCGCCGAGAACTGCTGACACTCCCACTCCTCCCCGCTCCTTGCGTATTTTGGTAAGAGCTCGTTAGACAGCTCCCAGCCTGGCGCCATCTATCAGGTTTCAAATGTGTTCCAGGAGACGAAGATCTCCGCTTCTTGTTCCATCCTCCCAGCTGGCAATAATGATCAATTTTGATGATGACAATGATGGCGATAATGATAAGAGCAACTACCATGGCTTTAACGATTTGTTTGTTTGTTTTTTTGAGGGGAGGCTGGCATCATTGTATTTAATCATGTGCAGAAGCAAAATAAACACTAGGCTCTCAGAGGTCATCTCCCTCCTCTCCTTCATAAAGTCAGCCTGGAATCTGTCCAGGACTGCAGCTTCCTAAGAGACCACAGAAAAGCAGGGCTAGGCAGAACTCTCAGGACACAAGTCCTTCCGTGTTTCCTTATCTAACGTTAATGAGCACGTACTATGTGCTGGGCCCTGTGTTTCAGGGACACAAAGATAAAAAGAACAGAGGGCCTGGGGGATCCTTCTCGAATGGCTGGATTTTAAGGGTAGATAAAGCACCAATGCATTTTCTTTTCTTTTCACATCATCACTATCTTTCTAAATTGGATATACCAAACATAATTTTACACTAACTGTTCGTGACTGTTCAGCATTACCATAATGAAAAACAATTAATAAGGCTCTGCTGTAATATTGCTATTGAGGTTGCAGAGTGTTGTCTGATCTGTCATCAAAATAGCTCTGGTCTGCTGTACTTCTCCACTACCTGTCCGTCAGTTTGTCATACTGTGGTAGCTTGTATGTTGCTGTGATGCTGGAAGCTATGCCCGCGGTATTTCAAATACCAGCAGAGTCACCCAGGGTGGACAGGTTTCAACCAAGCTTCCAGACTAAGACTAGGAAGAAAGGCCTGGTGACCCTATAGCTCATACTAGAATATTTTCTGATATAGTGCTGGGCCAGCCAACGTTTGGTTCTGTTGGTCGTTGCCATGAGTCTGAGCCGATTTAGCAGCAACTAACAACAAAGCTGTGCTTCTTGGCTCTCATGTCTGGTTCTTACCATTTTTTTGTTTTTCTTATTCTTGTCCCTGGTCACATGTCCCGTGTTACTGCATCAGTCTGCAGTGGGCCCTCCTTTCATGTATTATTACGCTGCTGTAGACTAAGAAACCTAAAAACAAAGACTTAGAATTCTGTGCAAAATCAAACTGGTTCCCTGTGGGGGTCTGCAGGACTCTTCTCTAGATAAAGAAGCTAGTCAACAACTTGTGATTTCTAATTCTGGCAGCTCTTGGAGGTCTTCTTGGCTTATTCTGGGTTCTTGGGTGGGTCTTGACCGGGGAAGTTGTTAGACGGATGAGAGATTGGCATACCAAAATCTATAAACCCACAGAAATATCTGACCTTTCTGTGCTCCCTACCAAGGCTGACAAGGAGTAAAAATTAAATAAACATTCTTTCCTCCGGCTCAAGAGAAATGGAAGGCAGTTGTATATTCAACAACATTAGACAAAAAAATTTACATCTCCCATGCCTCAGGCTTTGTTTTTGGCATCAGGGAAACATCTCTAATTCTGACAAACAAGTTTACTTTAGAGAGGAATGTTAGAGTCAGATGGAACTGGGTTCGGATCCCCGTTCTTCACTTAACAGCTGTGTGACGAGGCAAGTGACTTAACCTCATCGAGCCTGTTCCCTCCTCTGTACTATGAGGATCATGGTACTCACAGGGTTGTCACAGGGATTAAACGATGTAATATGTATGAAGGTTCCTCACACCCTGAAGAGTCAATAGGTGGCAGCTACTGCTATTATTACTATTACCGCAACAACTACAGCTTCTTCTCCATGGATAAGACAGTAGACCAGAGGCTAAGTGCCAACTCTGTCACCCTCTAAAGATATTAACCTTGAGGAATTAATAAACAGTTCTGAGCCTTGATTTCTTTCTTTGCAAAACTATAGATAATATGTACCTCAAAGAACTGCAAGGAGTAAATACAATGACATAAATAAAAGGTCTACCTGTAACAGATGCTCAAAAATGTTATTTCTCCCTTACTCTTGTCCTTAGACAAGAAATTATTATCAGTGTGATGCAGGTCAACAAATAAGAGAGCAGTCTGTTTCTTAGTCCATCATACGCCACTAAGTTAATTCATGACTTAAAAAGTTCTAGGTAATGAGAACATCACTCAGTACTTTTTGAGTAACTGCTGCAAATTTCTCTAAAGAATCTTGGACAAAAGATCACATGTCTCAGAGGAATGATACTTCCATTACAACAACTGACCTGTTTCTTTGGGTCTGCTTTAAAAACAATTCAAGATGATTTCAGATCCTAATTGAATCTGTGAGTGAACATGTAAAAATCCTCTGGTCCCTAACACGTTTACAGGTGACCCTTTAAAACTGAATGCTCCTGGAGAAATCACTTTGAATAAAGTCTATTTTAAGCTCACCATTTGCCTCCACATCTAAGTGAACGGTGAGACGGATGTGCTTAATTATCCCCGCTTCAGGTGTATCAATGTCTTTAAAAAGCCTTCAACCTTTTATACCAGTTATGTTCACGGACCTTCTGCGTGCCTGCCAGAGCAGACCTACGGAGTAACCCTGGCCTTCCAAACGCTGACTTTTCCGAGGCAATGAACAGGAAGGGAGCCAAGAGGCAGTTCAAAGAGGGAAAGGAAGTGGGGAGTCTAGACCCTGACAAGTTAATAACTTAACAGTGGGTGAACAAAGCTGAGAAAACAGTTGAGCAGGCTGCAGGAAAGGGGCTGCGTGCAGACGAGACAGCAGGGAGGAGAGAGGCCAAGAAGGAGGGCTGGCAGGCATTCCAGGTCAGGGAATTTGGCCCTGGGCAGTCACAGAAGTTCAGAAAAATCTCGGCTGGAGCGGGCACCACCAGAGCCAACGAGCATCTGCACTTTCCAACTAAGTTTACGATCCTGGCCGTGGGCAACCTCTCCTGACCACCTCTCTCTTTTGTTCAACCTCCCCCATCAATGAAATCCTTAGGCTTTTACATGCTAAAATTGCTTCCCCTCAAAAATCAAACAAGCCAAAACAATACTTCTGACTCCACATCTCCCAGCAACTAGTGTGCTCTCTTCCTCTTCACAGTCAACCATTCCCAAAGAGCCGTCCATGCATACTGTTTCCATTGTCTTATCTTCTATTCCCTCCTCAACCCACTTCATTCTAGCTTCTGCCCTCTTTACTGAAATATCTCTTGCTAAGTCACAAACAGAGGCATTGGTGGATCAGTGGTAGAACTCTCACCTTCCATGAAGGAGACTTAGGTTCAATCCCCAGCCAACGTACCTCATGCATAGCCGCCAGCCGACTGTCAGCGGTGACTTGTGTGTTGCTATGATGCTGAACAGATTTCGGGGGAGCTGCCAGACTAAGACAGACTAGAAAGAAAGGCCTGGCGATCTGCTTCTGAAAATCAACCAGTGAAGACTCTATGGATCACAACAGTCTGGTCCAAAAGCGATCATGGGGATGGCGCAGGACAGGGCAGCATTTTGTTCCTTTGTCATGGGGTGGCCATGAGTCAGGGACTGACCCAGCTGCAACTAACAACAACAAAAAAGTCACTAATGACGTTCTATCTTTCAATCCAACAGGTGTTCTTCAGCCTCCTCTTCTCACCACTCGCTCCTGAAAACTCTCTTCCCGTGGCTTCTGTGACACCATATTCTCCCTCTCTTTGGCCCTTCTCATGAGATCTTCCTCCTCCACCCCACCATTAAACACTGAAGTTTCTCAGTGAGCACTTCTGAGCTTTCTTCCCTTCATTATATTACTTCTCCCTAGAGGATCTCATCAAGGCCCACAGCTTTCATCACCACTTACGTTAATGACTCACAAATGGGCATCTCCACCCAGACCTCTCCTCTGAAGCGCCAGACTCACATTTTACCATCTCATCGATATCTCCATTTGGATGGCTCAAACTCAGTAGGACCTTCTTAACATCTCTTCTCACTGCCAGACTTGGCATTACTACCCTCCATTTTGCTGTGCAAGCCAAAAACACTGAAAAACTGAAAAAAAAAAAAAAACAAAAACAAAACACTTGACATCTCTAGTCAATGACAAAGACCTGTGGATTTTACCTTAGGATCTTTTGATTATGCACCCTTCTCTCCCATCGCCCCAGAAATCACCCTAGTCCAAACTACTACCATCTTTCCCTAGACCCCTGCGATGACTTCCAACTGGTCTATTCTTGCTCCTTTCCAATCCTTTCTCCATACTGTAGCTAGAACTATCTTCTAAATAAAAGCAAGTAAGATTGTGTGCCCCCTGGGTTGAAAGCACATCAAAAGCTTCTTATTGCTCAATCCTTGAAGAGGCCTCAGTAACCTGCATATTCTGGCCCCTGTCAACCTCTCAACCTTGTGTCACTCTTCCCACTGGGAGACTCATGCTTTCCAAAGCTCCATGCTCTCACTACAGGGTTTTTAGACATGTCATTCTTTCTGTCTGAAGTACTTCTCCCCTGCCCCACCCTACTGCCTAGTTACCCTCCAGCTCTCACTCCTCAAGTCATTTCTTCAGAAAAGCCTTCTTCGACCACCTGGAGCAGTGGTTTTCAAACATGCATCACAACACCCTCACAGCGTGTTGAAACACCGATGCTGGCCTCACCCCCAGAGTTTCTTGTCCAGTGGGTCTGGGGTGGGGTCTGAGAATTTGTGTTTCAAACAAGTGTGCAGGGGACGCTGATGCTGCTGGTCCAGGGACCACACTTTAAGAACCACTGCCCAGAGTAGATCAGCCTTTGGCATTCTATGCTTTCCCAGCCCCACGTGCCTCTCCTCCAAACACAGCTTTCACAGCTGAAACTCTACATGGTTTAGTGCCATGAGTTGATTAACTCATCTTTCTTTCCCACTAGACAGTACGCTCCAGGAGAGTTGGGACCACGTACGAATTGCTCACAACTCTACCCCTGGGCCTAGCTCAGCACTGGGCACAAAATAGGTCCTCAATTAATATTTATTGAATGACTGAAAGGGGAATAATTGCAAAAAAAAAAAAATGTGGAGGAAAATACATTTAAAACAATTCAAATGATTGCTTTGCAAACCAAAAGAGTCAGAACCAGTTTGCTGCCTTCGGATTCAAATGTCCCAACAGCAAAGTCATGACAGACCATAAACTCTTAAGGCCTGTGTTATGGACTGAATTATGTCATCCAAAAAATATGTGTTGTAAATCCTCACCTTTATACCTATGGAATAAGAAGCCCTGGTGGCGCAATGGTTAAGCGCTCAGCTGCGAACCAAAAGGTTCGTGGTTTGAACCCACTGGTGGCTCTGCGGGAGAAAGACCTGGCCATCTGCTCTCGTAAAGATTACAGTCTAGGAAACTCTACGGGGCAGTTCTACTCTGTCCTATAAGGTACCTATGAGTGGCCTGGACTCAAGGGCAAACAACAACATGTCTATGGATGTAATCCCATTTGGAATAGCGATTTCTCTGTTATGTTAATGAGACCACGCCAGTGTAGGGTGTGTTTGAAGCCAATCACTTTCTGAGATACAAAAGAGCGGCTCAGGCACGGCGGGGGTGGGGGGTGGGGGGAGTACAGGCTGCACGGAGATCGTCAGGGAATGCCGGACAAGGATTTTTCCCTGGAGGGGACAGTGAGAGTCTTCCCCTAGAGCTGGCACCCTGAATTCAGACTTCTAGCCCCTAAACTGAGAGGAAATAAATTTCTGTTTGGTAAAGTCACCCACTTGTGGTATTTCTGTTATAGCAGCCCTAAGAAACTTAAGACAAACTGGGACACTGTCATCCCAGCCCACTTTCAGCCTGCAGACTGACCTACCCTGGCTATAAGAAAGGAGTAAGGAGGACCTGGGGATGACACAAGTGGATCCCAGAGGAAAGTGTCAGAAAGCTGAAGCCCTGCTAAACACCAGCAAGCTTCATAAAGCCACTTTTATTGAAAATAAACAGTTGACAATAAGAGAGAAGGAGTTGCTGACAGGAGAGATTAAGACAGGCCAGAGGAACAACTACCCCAGAAATCACACAACTTTGATTACTGTTAATTTAAAACACATGAAAAAGATGGAAAAAAGTCTGAAAGAGTTGGTAAGAATAGTTACGGGTCCCATAAGAGACAAGGAGAAAAGTTAGGAGAGAAAACACCGCAAAGGTGGGTCGTTAAGCTCTATAAAACAACCAGCACAAAGAAAGTCAAGGGCAAGAGAACATTTCCTGGTAGCTTTTCCCAGTGCTTCTCCAGAGATGGCGAAGGCGGAAAAGAGATGCCAGCGGCGGGCGAGGACAGGAAGGCGGCATAAAGAAAATGGATACTGGTAGCAGAGAGTGCGATGGCCTCTATCCACATTAAAATGGCAGACAGCAGAGACACTCTTCTGAGAAACAGGACAGGAACACACCCTCAGGTGCTCCACTGAGGCACAGGGCAGAAGGAGGTACATAACAACGGGGGCTGCGGTCACCTTGAGGGAGCCACAATGGCAGACGAGGTGTCTTCTCCAAATCGTCCACCTTAGACCTGAGGAAGGGATTCCACAGCAGATGGATGTACGCAGGCTTTCATTTGTGGTGAAAGAGAAGAGTTGCTCCAGGGCTGTCCAGTTCCTCAAACGTCCCACTTGCCAGCCTGAGGTGTGGGACTCCCTCTGATTGTCGCAGTTTCAGGAAAGCACTGGCAATCTCCAGGAAAGGCCAGCGTGTACGTGTCCACCTGCAAATACGCGAATTCAAGTCTGTCCTGGGCAAGTGTCCAGAAAAAAGCAAGGTGAATGGGACACAGTGGCCCCATCAAGAAGGAGCCCATGGCTGGGTCAATGCTTTATCCACCTGGTAGCAGACCCAAGATGGCTGTATGTCTGGAATCTCCGGAAAGTGCACCTTTTTCTGACAGGGAAAGAAGGAAAACTCTTTTAAGTGTACAGTTGCATGCTAAATGCCTATAGTTGGTGGAAAACTGTTGTGCTCTGTAATATTTTTAGGGAAGGAGTAAAAGAGAGAAGGAATGTAGGGTAATAGAAAGAAGATGGGTTTTGTAGTCTCAAAGAACTAGGTTTGAGTACTAGCTTCTTTATATTTTAGCTATGAGACGTAAGCCAATGTCCTCTATGAGCCTAAGTTTCGTGATCTGGAAAAAGAAGTATAATAGATTCTTTGTCGGCATTGTGTGATTATTTAAGAGAAAATACATGTGTAGGGCCTGACATTATAGTAAGGATTCAAGAAATGGCAGCCAAAATAGTTGTATGCACAGATCCTGCTCACCTCCATGGACTAGCTTATAAAGAGTTCTTTCTAGAAGCAGAGATGAAGTTTGAGTTGTCCTGCAGTGATGATACCACTGCCTTCTGGCTTACAAGTCCTAACTTCTACCTGTCCAGGTGGCAGCCTGTCTGAGGGCTCATGCAGGTTCCAACATCTCAAGAGCTACGCTCTCAAGTTTTCTCACCATTACAAAGAAAAGCCACCAAAAAGGCCAAACAGTATCTTTCTTTCCTTGAAATCATTCAGAATCTTGGGGGAGAACCTTGCCAGGGAGGTAGAGATGTAGGGAGACAGGATGACTAAGGGCCATGAACATAATTACAATTAACACACATTTTTAATACCATTACCCTGATTCTGCTGAACACTTTACATGCATTGTCCTATTTAATCCTCATAATTAGAACAGTGGAGTCCCTGGGTGGTTCCAACTCGCTGGCTATTAGCTAACCTGGAAGCAATCACCTGACCCACAGAAGAAGTCCCTGGGTGGTGCGGATGGTTCACATGCTTGACTGTTAACTGAAAGGCCAGAGGATTCAGTTTGCCCAGAGGCACCTTGGAAGAAAGCCTGGCAATCTACTTCTGAAAACTCAGCCATTAAAAACCCTATGGAGCACAGTTCTACTCTGACACAAATGAGGTTGCCATGAATTGGAGTTGCCATGAGTCAGGGTCGATTCAATGGCAACTGGTGGTGGTGACAGGCATCCCCTTTTAAGAACGGGAGAACTGAGGCTTAGAGCAGGCAGACGTAACTTGGATAAGGCCACACAGCTAGTAGGTGGCAGAATCGAGTTTCACACCCAGGCAGTCTGGCCATAAGTCCTTGGCACACACGTGACTTAGTATTTTCTATCCTCACACCATCCTTAGCAGAACAGCCAGTCTTAGGGAGAGTGGGGGTGTTGGCCCTCCCAGAAATGAGGTTTCTAGCACATACATGAAAGGAGACAGCTGGACCATCTGGAACACGAGGCTAGGGGAACGGGAGGAGTTCAGGCCCAGCCAAGAACACCCCAGAGAATCACTTCTTCACATCTGTTCTGAAGAGGTTTCCTGAAAAAGGGACCCGCCTGTGACAGGATATCTCTCTCTCCTCTCCCCAGAGCAGAGTCCCTGGAGAATGCAGGAGAAAGAGTACGGTCTGTTACAATTCCACTGAGAAAAAAGGAATGTCCCTGCCCAGAAATGGTGGAGCTACTCACAATAGATGGTGCCAAATAAACCTAGCAGGCTCTTTGCTGAAACGCATGAGCTCTGTAGCATCAGAGGCCAGCTACGGGCCAGACACAATTTCCTATCTGATGGGCAAACAGAGTCCAGATGTGTGTTCTCTTCTGGGGATAAAAAAATCAGAATATTCAGCAATAGAGGGAGGTACCCCCTACATCCCACTTCAACCAGAATTGCTGCCCTTTCATTTGCTTCCCCCTGAGATTTGAACAGAGTTCTGTAGCTTAAAAAATAAAAGGCTAAAAACCAAGAGTCTAGAGCTTTTGTTTTTAAAAGACATTTATTTTTTTCTGATTATAAAAGTAATATTTGCTCACTGACAAATTTGGCAAATATAGAAAATTATGAAAAAAATAAAAGTCTCTGGTTAATCCTATTACCCTAGAGGTTTCCTTTTGATGGGGGTGGGGTTGGGGGTGGATAGAAGCTCATCAGTTTCAAACACCCAGGCTTCAGTAACCATTAAAATTCTCATGATCGCTAACTAAGCAATGAATATTAGGGTTGGCCGGAGAAAGAGAAATACAACTGAAATTAGGAATACATGAGGGAGAAATAGTCTGAAGAAGGGAGCCGGGGCATGACTAGTATTTAAGCATTTCCCTCTGAGAATCAAAGGCTGATGTGAATGAAACCGGGATTCCACTGACCCCAGCTTAAACCGTAATTGAGGGGTGCCAAGGAGAAGGATACAACCACGGTGCAAAGCAAGAACTGCTGTCTCAGATTGCTACTTCCTGTCAACTTAGAGTATCACATCAGGGCTCGGAAGAGGTAAGTAATGGTATAAGACCACATGCAACACGTGTATGCTGACACTAAACAACAAAATTATCTGAACAGCAAGGATGTTAAGGACAAGATCTAATTTCACCAAGTCCTGAGGCATTCTGGTCAAAGAGGAAAGCTGAAAATGCTGAAGACTGCTGTTGTGTGACCACTGTGTCACTGACATTATAAAGAGGTTGGGGCAGGGACAGCAAAAAGATAAGGAAGGGACTGTGCAGTCCATACCATGTCTGTGACAGACATTATTAATCAATGGCAGCTCACTTTCCCATTAAGCCTTGGTGTGGTCTGAAACTCTTCCTCAATATTGCTCTTAAGAGCTGGGGACAAAACAGAGAAAATAAAAACGAAGAAAGAAAGCAGGAGTGCCTGCTCTGTGCGCACACAGCAGTGACTAGCTGCATTAACGGCTGGGGAAGGGCACAGGACCGCAAGTGTCTTGGGAAGATAGCAGTTGGTCTGTCCGTGTGACAGCATCTCTGTGGTGAACAGTCTGACAGACAGTCCAGGTCACACTTTCCTCTGATAAGAACAAGCACCCTTCAGAAGCTATCAAACAGCTCTCCAAAGAGGCAGGTTTTGAAACCCAGGACTGCAAGAGACAGGATGAGCTGCTTATCTGGAAAGAGGCCCTACTGCCTGCAGACATGGAAGATACGCTTTAAAAAAGGGGAAGGAACGCAGGGCGAGGTCTTTTAAGGGAGCCCCTAAACCTCTTGGGCTTCAGAGTATACCTGGGTCCTAGGAGACCCAGAAGGAACCAATAAAATCAGCCAAAAAGGCTCAAGCAAAACAAAACGCATGCCAAGATTTAAGCAAGAAAGATTTCTGGTCTACTTGGAATGATCATCTGAGGGGACCAACAACAGGTATTTGATTGAGAAATAGGTTTTATATTTCTGACATAACCTATATAATATAAATAACAATAAAGCTGGTTACCAAATAAAACAAGACATGGCCCTGAGATGTCCTGTCTAGATACTGTGTCTCAAAAGAACATACTGTTTCAAAGCTTTTTTATCTCACAAAGAAAAAACTCCTACAGCAAAACAGCTGTCTAATTAAGGTTGCTTTAAGGAACTGAAGGGGCATGGGTGGTTCACTGGCAGAATTCTCAACTTCCATGCGGAGGACTTGGGTTCGATTCCCGGCCAATGCACATCATACGCAACCACCACCCTTCTGTCAGTGGAGGGTTGCCTGTTGCTATGGAGGCTAAACAAGGAGCCCTGGTGGCACGGTGGTTAAGCGCTCAGACGCTAACCAAAAGGTTGGTTGGTTCAAATCCACCAGCTGCGCCCCAGGAGAAGGATGTGTCCATCTGCTTCCATAAAGATTTACAGCCCTGGAAACCCTACAGGGCAGTTCTACTCTGTCCTATAGGGTTGTTATGAGTCAGAATTGACTCGACGGCAGTGGGTTTGGTTTTTGCATATGAGGCTGAACAGGTTTCACCAGAGCTTCCAGACTAAGACAGACTAGAAGAAAGACCTGGCGATCTACTTTTGAAAATCAGCCAATGAAAACTATGGATCACAACGGTCCGATCTGCAACCGATCACGGGGCTGGCGCAGGACCAGGCAGCACTTCGTTCTGTTGTCCATGGGGTGGCCATGAGTAGGGGCTGACTCAACAGCAGGCAACAACAACAAAAGAAGTGAAACTCACATTTTATTTCTGAAATTCAGCTTAAAAGTACCAACCACTTATTCAGTGATTTTAGTCTACATACTGGTATTTCTTTTTTCTTGCTTGTGGATATCTGAAAGATTTTGGTACTTTATCGTGGGAGAACACAGTCTCATGCACCAAAGTGTTATCACTTCAAGTGCTGACACTCATCCCTGGAGGGAGGAGGAAGGGCCTACTGCTTTCTGATAGTTCAAGATCAATGTCTGAGGCTGAGCCTGCCAAGGAAAGGCGCAGCCTCGGAGGATGAAAGGCGAAGGGATGTGTAAACACTTCACGGCACAAAGGCCAGTGGTGCCACAGTTTTCCATGAAGGCCAAGAGGACAGTGGTGGGGAAGAATGCAGCTACAGGTTTCGGGTTTATGACTGACCAGGAATTTATATCCATTGAACCATATTACCCTAGGGCAATCTTTTGAGGGGCTCTTGGGATAGACGCGATGGCAACTTTTTTTTTTTGGTTATTATCCCCATTTTATAGATAATGAAGTCAATACAGAGAGATTAAGTAACTTGTCCAAGGTTATTCTGCTAATCTATAGTGAGTTCAGGCTTTGAACTCAGATCTGGCAGATTCCAAACCATTTTCCTCTGAGGCCCCTTGTCCCAGTACTGCCAATTTGTCAGTTTTCAAACAAGTCCCCTGCCTACGGGATCTTTTCAGTTGTTTTTCTGTAGGAGTTTTCTTTGCGAGATAAAAAAAGCTTTGGAACAGTATGTTCTTTTGAGACACAGTATTATCCAGATAGGACATCTCAGGGCCCTATCTTGTTTGATTTTGTTTAATTTGGTAACCAGCTTTATTATTACTCAGATTATGGAAAGTGGAAATTTACTTACTTTTAAGAGGGCTGTATTTGGATAACCTCCCAAACTCCCTGCTCAACAGGCAATGTATGAGAGCTTACGACCACGCATCAAAGCAGGAAGCGGAGCAGCACTGGCCTGACGTGGACCTTGAGGGTGTCAGGGCGGCCCCAGGAGGTCTGCTGCAGCCGTGGGATTTCTTGGTGGGGGGTGGGGGGACATTCCCTGGTGCATGTCTGCGCCAGGTCTCAGGTGCCTGTACTCTGCCCTCGCTGTTCTCCTGGTGCTTGTCCTTCCTTTTCACGGTCTCACACTTACCAGCATCACAGCCATGAGAGATGTGCCAAGAATGAAGAAGGCTGCTTGAAACAAGCAGAGAATCAGGGTTCAAGAGTCTGCTGGGACCCATCACTCCCCATAATAAACGGGTCTTATAACCTCTTGGGGAGTCCCTGGGTAGCACAAATGGTTAATGCCCTTGGTTGCTAACCAAAAGGATGGAGATCTGAATCCGCCCAGAGGCACAGCAGAAGAAAGGCCTGGTGATCTGCTATACTTCCAAAAAATCAGCCATTAAAAAACCCGATGGAGCACAGTTCTACTCTGACAGATGGGAGTCACAATGAGTCAGAACTGCCTCAACGGCAACTAGTATAACCTCTTGGAGGTTTTTAAACCTGTTTTTCCACATTAAATGGAGTAACCCTTTGCTGCCGAGTCGATTCCGACTCACAGCAACCCTGCATAACAGGGAAGAGCTGCTCCATGAAGTTCTAACGCTGTAATCTTTACAGAAGCAGACTGCCACATCTTTCTCCTGGCTAGTGGGTTTGAACTGCCGACCTTTCAGTTAGCAGCCAAGTGTTTAACCCACTGTGCCACCAGGGCTCCTTCAATTCCTTCAATGGAGTAAGGGTGACTGATAAGCCACTGTATACTTAAATATCAAAACTTTACCAGCCTAATTTTCCCCTAAAATTTAGCCAGGAAAACAGATAAATTGTGCATTCTTTATTACTTGCCTGACCTGAATATTTATTTATCCAAGGCACACTGGCACTATTTCTAAAAAGAGCACTTTGCCCAACCAACCATTAATTAGAAAAGTGGGTTAACAGAGTAAAGTAATGAAAGGCAATGAGTCAAGAGATTCAGATCAATGATCAACAGCTTCACTAACATTAAAAGACTTCACCTTTCTCCTTATTGTCTGTATAAAAAGTGTGCAAAATAAGACTACCAACAATATGAACTCAAAGAGGGAAATACGACCTCATACGCATTGCTGGAACTTGGTGAAATGGTACGTATGCCTGGAATAGGGGTTCATCTTGCTCAAGGAAACAGATTTAATAAACAGGGGCAGGAAGAAGTGTCTGTATGTAAAGGCTTAGAAATCCGACAAGAAACTGCAGGGCAATTGTGAGTGAGTGTAAAAGGCACGAGAAGCAGTGAGAGCTGTGGTGGGCTTACTACTCACGTGATCAGACATGATCTCTCCAACTTGGGTTATAAAACTAAAACAGGAGCAATACAGACCAGTAACGAGGGGCGTCAACAATCCTAGTACCTGTGAGAAGGCTCACTGTGTAAAGCACAGCATCTGGTAAACTGGCGAGACTTGAGAGGAAATCACGTATTTTTTTCAAATGTAAAGGAAAGCTAAGTCGGAGCCTACAGCCCGAGGCTGTGGAAGGGAAGACGCTGAAGAAGGGCAGTAGGCTCCACCAGAGGACAGGACTGGGCTGATCCCAGAGAGGCGGGGGTGGGGGCAGAGCTGAAGAAGCTATTGTGTTTTTCATGACACGTTCAGTTTAGAAAAGGACGTGCACAAAGGCGAAGGGCACATTACCGAGGACAAACTGAGAAGAATGACGGATTTCTGTGAGAACAGTGCCCAGCTTGAGCTGAGGCTTGCAAAAAATGCTACAGTTGCCAAAAGAAAGGGGGTGGTGATGGATTATTTTTGTTGTTGTGAGGTGCCGTCTAGTCGATTCCGACTCATGGCCGCCCTATGTACAACAGAACGAAACACTGCCTGTCCTGCACCATCCTCACAATCGCTGGGCTCAAACACAGGAATTATTTTTAGTTAAGATTAAAAAGGGATGAGGCCCATGGCGTAGGGATCATGGTAACATGTTAACAGAGGACAGAGAAAATTAGACAACTCAGCTACTCCCAGTTTTCGTCTATCCTCTCCATAAAAAGCAAAGTGGTGTTCTAACTGAGAAGACTGACAAAGACATCATTAGAACAACACTGGGCGCTGCAGGCGCGGTGAGCCGGTAAGTGGTAAGTAGATCCTCTTCACCACTTTAAGTCCCCGTCTCCAGACCCTGCAGGCTCACACTGCAGGCCCTTGGACAAACCCACCGTTGTTGTTAGCTGCTGTCATGTCAGCTCTGACTCACGGTGACCTTATGTAACACAGAGCAAAACACTGCCTGGCCTTAAGCCATCCTTGTGATCACTGTTATGTTTGATTTTGAGTGCCTTCCTACCCAGGAGGCTCATCTTCCAGCACTATATTGGGCAACCTTCTAATTTTGGGGAGTAGATCACCAGGCCTTTCTTTCTAGTCTGTCTTAGCCTGGAAGCTCCACTAAAATCTGTCCACCATGAGTAACCCTGTTGGTATTTGAAATCCTGGTGGCATAGCTTCCAGCATCACAGCAACACGTAAGCCACCACAGTACGACAAACTGACAAATGGGTGGTAGTTAGACGAACCTACAGATAGGATAATAGAGCCAACGTACACAATCCCAGAGAAACTAGGGAGTCTGGGAGCAGTCCCAAAAGACTGTTGTCAGCAAACGTCCCAATTTAGCCAAGGGGGAAAGACAGTTCCTGGTATGTGGACCAAAGACCCTGGCAAAATCTTAAAAACCAAAAACCAAACCCGTTGCCGTCGAGTTGACTCTGACTCACAGCGACCCTATAGGACAGAGTAGAACTGCCCCATAGGGTTTCCAAGGAGCACCTGGTGGATTCGAACTGCCGACCTTTTGGTTAGCAGCCGCGGCTCTTAACCACTACGCCACCAGGACAAAATCTTAGGCCACATAATTTCATAGATGGTTTTTAAGTCCTTGGAAAAGGAAGAGGTGGATGTTGAAAATCAGCATGAGTTTGAGAAAAACAAGCCAGGCCCAAGAACTGTTGACTTTTCTCCCCTATAGGCTACGTGAAGGGGCCAACTAGGGAGGGCTGCAGTTACTAGCAATATCTTGAAGCCAAAAGAAGAAAAAGAACAGTGGCTTTGTCTCCAGTGAGGCCTTTGGCTACCAGGTGGAATGACTACTGGGCTTCCGGGTCTGAGTCTGGGCTTTAGCCATTCTCAGCTACTCACACCCTTGAGCCCATCGTGCCATCTCGTGCCTCCCTGCCTTTGCCTTATTGTGTTCCCTCACATCCTTCATTTGCCTGTTTGTCCTTCAAAACTCAGCTCAAATAGCACCTCCTCTTGGAACCCTTCTCCACTGCCCAGTGTGATTCAGAAGTCCCTTATCGGAGCTCACCAAGCACCCTGCACACTGCACTGTACGGCGCTCTTCCCCTGGGCTGCGGCTTCGTTATCTGCCTCCCCCAACGCCCCCGCAAGCTCCTGAAGGCGCTGGTATTTCCAGAGCCCAGGCCAGCACCAGGCACAAAGAGGACCCTCCAGAAATGACTATTGCTTGAATGAGTTTTGCTTAGAGGTTCAAAGTCATTTAGAAGCGGGACTGTTTCCAAATGCGTTCCATGGGGTTCTCAAAGTTTAGAGTTCTATCAGTGACCTGGAGGAAAATATAATTTCAGAGACTAAAGAGCTGGGAAAGAGATAATGAGACAAAAGGCTTAAGGTTCAAGATCTAACAATCTACAGGCTGGCCATAAAGTCTGAAAACATAGATAACTTTTTTATCAATTGACTGATTCTCTTGATTGTTTCTTCTGTGGCATGGGAAAGGCACAGCTTTTTTTTTGGTAGGGGGGTGGAATTAGAGATGAATATGCAGGGTTGACGGAAATGCTGCAAAATCGCCACGTTCATTGTAATTTCGTATGGTACTTTGAACTATGCCTTGCTAATGAGGGCGCTACACTGAATCCCTCATGCAATGTCACTGCCCATATTGTGTCTTGTAATATCATTAAGCCATTTATTACGTATGTTTATGTTTCAAGACTTTATGATCACTCTGTAGAAAGACAACTGACAATTAACATAATAGAATTTTAACAGAAATAATCATGACGTTTTCATATTAGGTCTCAAAAATATCTACAGTATGGGAAATATATGGCCCCATCCATCCATCCATATTTATTGAGCCTTCACTGTGTTAAATACCATGCTAGGCTCTGCAAATTTAATGGAAAATAAACACTGCCTCCCTTTGAGCTTACATCCTAGTGAGGGGAAATGGGTAAGTCAGTAAATAGTTCTAAATGCTGATGAGGGCCACAAATAAACCAAAACAAATTGTGGTGGGACAGGGGACAACTTCGGACAGAGGGCATATAGATGCATCTTGAGGCTGGCAGGAAGTGTATGTGAAGAAGGGTGGGGTGGGGCTGGCCGGTCATTACCTCGAAGTGATCAGTAACGTGCTGAGACCTAAAAATAACTGCAAGCTCGGGCCATGTTAACAGAAGCCAGGGCAATGACAGTCCCACCGCCTCTGCGGTGGTCCCACCACTTCTAGATCACCTTCTGCACTCACGAACGCTATTCTTTAAGAGGGAGTTGCTTGGTGGTGCAAACAGTTAATGCACCTGGCTGCTAACCAAAAAGTTGGAACTTCGAGTCTACCCAGAGGTGCCTTGGAAAAAAGGTCTGGCGATCTACTGCTGAAAAGATCAGCCACTGAAAACCCTACGGAGCACAGTTCTACTCTGACACACATGGAGTCACCGTGAGTTGGAGTTGACTCAGACTGGAACTGGAGCTGGAATACTTCAGGAGAGTCTTTGAGTGAATCCAGGAGTATTAAACCACATCTTATGAGGTACGGCAGAGAGAACTAGGGAAGTTTAGTGTGCAGAAGGAATCACTAGGCATTTGTCCGCAGAATTTCTGAAGACTCAAGATGTTCAGAAGAGAATATGCTCATTCTGTGTTATTGTGGGAAGCCAAACCTGAACTACTGAAAGGAAAGTTTAAGACAGTTCAAACTAGGGGAGAAATCACCAATAGAATTTGACCTATGCAGAAATGGCTTTTTGGAGAAGGGAGTATCCCATCCTCAGAAGTGATCAACTAGAGCTGGGAAAACATCTGCTCAAAACACTGATGAGGGGGTTCCTATACTGGGCAAGAGATATTTTTCAAACACATCTTTGGGGTTGGGGCACAGCTTTTATTGTTTCTCTGAGTGGGACATTTTCTCATCTTGGGATGCCAAATCATCTTTAAAATGTTTGAGCCTCAAGCAATTACCGCCAAGTGCTCCTGATCTCTCCTTCTTCCTAAGAGCTTGTGCTTCCTTGGAAGACTGACCTTCTCTTGGAGATGAGAGGAACCGACCCATCTTTAGTCATGGGCTTCTCTTGCCATTGGACAGAATGACGTCTTCCTGGGAGCCCTGGGTCTGCACAAGAGGATGTGGACAGCTCCTCTTCCTTGGCCCCAGCAACAGTGCAGATGACAGGGGATGGGGGCTCCTGAAGGCACACCCCACGGTTAGAAGTGACCTCCACTCACCAGTATTGCAAAGACACAACACAAGGGGACCAGGAACCATGTCAAGATGCCCAATGACAGAATTCCACTAGAAGCAACTCCATGATACTTTTACTCCAGTCTCCCCTCATTTGTGTGTGTGTGTATAAGTAGAGCTCTCTGAACTTTACTTATAGCACCAGGTGACCATATCTGAAGGCTCAGGTCAAAGGCTCAGTTCTATCTCGGAGCTCTGTAGAACTCTCTCCTAAGGCATAGGGCTTGCCCTCTCTCTGGAACGTGAACTTATCTCGGGCAGACAGGTGCTCCACCTTCTGTTCCAAACGCCCTTTTTAGACTGTGTCTTCACAGAAAAACTGAACTCCTAAGTGCATACAGCCAATTGAATTGCCCAACTTAATCATTTTATGATTATGATTTGATAGTATATCAATTCTGTTTGTAACCATATTTGGTCTGCTGGAAGAGAAACGAAATCACATTAAGATTAAGGCTTAAGGCAGTGATTAACTTGAATCACAGACCAATGTTTTTCATCCATTTACCCTGTGAATAAAACACGCATTGGCCCCAGCAACAGTGCAGATGACAGGGGATGGGGGCTCCTGAAGGCACACCCCACGGTTAGAAGTGACCTAAGTTCAGTGAAATAAGTTCAGTGAAAATCATACCTGAGCCGCATACAACAAAAACAAACAGTGCCAGCAGCCATGGTCCTACTGGATATTTCTCTTCTTGAGGCCTCTAGAAGAGAATGGGAGAAAGTAGGGTTAGACTGATTTGTTCCATAGATATTTATTGAATGCTTCTTGGTACTGTGAATCAGACAGACCTGGTCTCAACCCTCAGTGGCTCTAGTAAGGGACAGAGATAAAGCCAATTATAAACGACTGAGGTAGTTTTGTAAAAATTCACCAATAACTTTATTAGCACACCTGTAACTCAATAAACAGCAGTCGCCGGGTGGCACAAAGGGTTTGTGCTTGACTACTAACCTGAAGACTGGCAGTCTGAACCCACCCAGTGGTGCTGTGAAAGAAAGGCCAGGTAATCTGCCTCTGTCAAGATTACGGCAAAGAAATTCCCATGGAGCAGTTCTACTCTGTAACACATGGGGTCACCATGAGTTGAAATCGACTCCACAGCAACAGGTTTGGTTTTGGTTAACTCAATGAACTTGGTGGTCTTAAAGATTCTGGGGACAAATAAGGTCTAAGTACATAAACCAATACAGTGATCTTGGAGCCAAAAACAGTATGGATGGTAATTGCTTCCATTGGCCGAAAGCATGCTCTATGCTGGTGTGGTGAAATGAGTTCCTTTATGTGGCCTTTTGTCTTACTTCTTTGGAAAAACAGCTTGAGAGATTTTTCCCCTAAGCCCTAAGGAGTTACCTTTGCCCTAGTCTTCTACCCCAGAGGGTTTATTACTTTCGTCCAGGCTGACTGACATTTCCTGGGTAAGCTGTAAACAACTTGGATTGATAGTTTTTGTCTGGCCCTGGGCTGCAGCCTGCCCTGTGACTGGTATGCACCTTGTAGGATTGGTTAACAGACTATGCAAATGAAGTGTCTGTAGCCTACTATGTAAATGAAGTGTCTATGCCTACCAGGAGGGAATTGGTCAGTTTGTGGCCCCCTGATGGGAGGGGCCATGTCTTGAAATTTATAGAGTTGTATATACCAGCAGCCAACCCCACAGAGGTTTTTCAAACAGAGGTTTTGCAGGAAGGGAAGCAGAATGAAGAAAGAAAAGAAGAAGCAGAGAGAGATGAGGCAAAGAACCTCCTAAAAGAGCTATAACATGGGTCAAGGGCTATAACACTGAAGACAGTAATAGGCCCAGAAGGGGGCCCTTTGGCAGAGCCTGCAGCAGAGCCAATGGCAGGGAAACTAAAGGCGGAGATGCATGTCCTCAGGGGGCCCAGATGAGACCTGTCCTGAGGGGGCTAAGAGAAGCCTGTCCTCATGGGGCAGAGATGAGCCTGTCTAGAGGGGACTGAGAGGGGCCTGTCCTGAGGGGGCCAAGAAGGCCCTGTCCTCAGGGGGACCTAGAGGAGGCCTGCACAGCCCAGAGGCTGCACTGAAGAAGGGAGACTTTGTCTACATGCTTCCTGATCCTGAATTAAGTATGGTCTGTGAGTTCTGTGTGGCCATTGCAATGGATTATTGAACCCAGCTGAGAAGTAGAGTGCCGTGGGAAGGACAGCTGGTGTCAGAATTAGTAAAAAGGTTGGAGGGTGGAGGTATGTCTCTTATAGGGATCAGCCTTGGGCTGATCTTGATTTGCATTATCCCCCCTGAAGTCAGACAGGTTCTGATGCTACTACTACCACCCCATTTTACAGCCGGGCGCTATACTAAGCACTCTACATCCATTACTTCCAGCACTCACAACTCTACAAGGCAAGTATTACTGACTCCATTTTGTAGTTGAGAAACCGAGGCTCCCAGTTCATGTTACTTTGAGCAAGAGGCGGGATTCAAAGACAGAATCGGCATCTGGGTATACAGAGCCTGGGTGTGTTCCACTAATAAGATTCATCTTTAATTCTCGTATCTGTGACTTCCCAGCAGGGTCACAGAACACAGTATTTTCTCAAAACCTTCTACAGGCCAGAAGAGCTGGGGAACTGACACACTGGAAATCCCCAGAACAGCGCAAGCACCAAGTACTGTGAGTGGACGCGAGGGAAGCCTTACCGAAGCTTACACTTTGGAGCTATCTCTGCTTTCCCCGGGAAGCAGAAAGGATGGTTATACCTGCATGAACCTAGCCCCACACACCTCCTGCTCCTCTCAAACCAAGAGCACAGAAAAAATAAGAACGTCCCGGCACAACACTTCTGGGTCTATCTGCAGCCTTGAAACCAAATCAATCAACAGAGCAACACACATTTTCCGAGAGTGGCTTCAGAAAGAGCAGTGTGCTTCTTAAATAAGAAGGACAAAGGAAGAAAGTGGAAAAAAAAAAAAATCAAAGAACTCACCAAATATTTCCTCATTAGCTGGAGCTAAAAACAGTCTTTATTCAACATCCCTCCTCACTCTCTTCCATCGCCTTCTTAGCAATCTGACATAGTTGACCAGAAACCAATTCTGTTGTTGTTGTTCCACTAATGCTACGCAAAAAAGATCATTTCATTACAGATGAGGCAACAATTCTTTGGTTCTCAGCTTACCTGTTCCACGCTCAAAGGGCCTTCCGAGTCACCCTCAGTCGGGCTCACTTGTCACTTCTATTACCATGTACTTTTTTCTCAGTAGGATTTGTCAGTTTGTAGCTCTAGGTTTATTCCCGTGATACTGTGTTTAACATCTGTCTTCCCACTAGACTGCAGGCCCCACCAGGGCAGGCACTGTGCTCTTCCATGTATCAGTGAATACCACCACCGGGTTGTCGTTACTGTTGTTAGCTGCTGTCCAGTTGATTCGGACTCATGGCCACCCATGTGTGCAAAGTAGAAGGGCACACCATAGAGTTTTCAAGGCTGGGGCCTTTTGAAAGCAGATCACCAGGCTTTAGTTCTGAGGCGCCTCTGGGAGGGTTTGAACTATCAACCTTTTGGTTAGTAGTCTAGTGCTTAACCATTTGTGCCACCCAAGGACTCCATACCAATACCTGGTATAGCAGTTAAACATAGCAGATAGATACTCAGTGTTCATTGAAGAATGAATCAGCCTACAGGTTTTGTTAAATAATATTTCTTAGTCTGAATAAAGATAGGATTTAGGAAGGATATGGGAGTCCGTGGGTGGCATAAACAGTTAATGCTTGGCTGCTAACCAAAAGGTTGGTGGTTCAAGTTCATCCAGAGGTACCTTGGAAGAAAGGCCTGGAGATCTACTTCTAAAAAATCAGCTATTGAAAACCCTCTGGAGCACAGTTCTGCTGTGACATACATAGACCCAGTGGCAACTAGTGTCTGTGTGTGTAGGAAGGATCTTGTCATTTTTATTAATACTTCCCAACTGGTGGGAGGATTATCTCTGCATTCTCTTCCTAGAGAAGTATGGGTTAATGTGTTGATGGCTTTGACTAAGGAAAAAACCATTCATGGCTCTGTCCTTGACAAGCCTGGAAGTGTACCTGCCACCACTCCTACATGATGTCAAAGCACACTCTAAGGGGACAGGCAGTTGCTCTTGACCAGAGAACAAAATCGGTCTTAAATAAAATTGGTCTTAAATAGTTGCATAAGATAACTTTAACCAGAATTTCTACTATGCCGTTCTTTGACTCTTAAGGCCAGGTCAAACTCAGGTTAAGTACATAACAGAAATTGTAAATAAAGTTACCTGAATAGAGTGTGACATTTATCCCTCCCCACCCTCTTTCACCACCTTCTTAGAAATCTGACATAATTGACCAGAAGCCAATTCTGTTGCTGTTGTCCCACAAACACTATATAAAAATTTTACTTGAGCTCTATTTCCAGCAAAGCCAACAGCTGAATGCAGGAGCCTGCAAATGAATTATTGGTCTAGTTCACATACCTAGTGGGGTCCTTTATTTTTCATTTGCAGGAGAAGACAAATTATGAGCATGAACTTGGAGCGTGTAACACAAAAATCTCTTTGATGACATTCCCCTGTGAATCAATATTATTTGGGAATTTTCACAGCTCATAAACACCTGGCCGATCATAATACCAATCTATCCTTTTTCTGAGAGCTTTGGGTTACTCTTTTTTTGGAAGCGGTATTCTGCACAATCCCACTGGGACAATTCCCACGGCCTGCATCTACTGCTGAGAAAGGCAGGGAAAGCTGCAGCAATGCTGCAGGTGACGTGGTTCATGTCAAACAGGAGTCTGCCATTTCCTGAGGCTCCAAAGGATCACAATGGCTTTTCCCATGATGAGATACCAGCGGAGTAACCCACAACTCTGAAATTTAAATCCCCCGCTTCACTCTAGAGAAGTTACTACTGTATAATCATAACATGATGACTTCATTTCTCTGCTTCTTGGATTTACCTGCTATTTGGGATAAATAATAAATACATAAATAATAAAGAATCTGCTATTTGCTCTCATGTCAATCCCAACTCATGGCGACCCCACGTGTTTCAGAGAAGAACCGCCCTCCACAGGGTTTTCACGGCTGTGACCTTTCAGAAGCAGACTGCCAGGTCTTTCTTCTGAGGAGGGTGGGTTCGAAACTGCCAGCCTTTCGGTTAGCAGCCCAGCGCTTAACCATTTGCTTCACCCAGAGACGATTCACCCCACAGCTATCACCTAACAACGAAATACTGAAGCATCTGCATACAATTAAGGGAGAAGTTTATTTCCGAACTATTAGTCTGAATTTTCAGTTGGAATCTGTCTACATCTCCCCATTTACTGAATTTCATCCTGAACAAGTGGTCTTTGGAAGTTAATGTCTATCAAAGTATAATCATATCTGACCTGTTACCGGGAAAATGAGATTTAGGTTTTATAGACTTGCTTTTTGAAAGAGAATTTCATTTTAACTGTTTGGATGCTGATCCATTTACAATAAAGTTAACCAAAAAGCCCCTCCAACCAACTGAAAGTAAACATACATTGTGGCTTCATTTGGAAACCTTTCATTACAAATTTAGTAGGGCCACTTACAAAGCCTCATAGGCACCAGGGACATTCACAGGGCCTGCCTCACAGTGTATCAAAACCTATTAAAATGCACCCTCGTGGCACATTAAATATATTTTAAATGTAGCTATAGGAAAATCGAGTTGAATTTCAAAAGACTAGCTACATTATCTAAGCATTCAAATAGTTTTTTTCCCATTTTCTTCTGATATTTTGGTGCCGAATATTTTTGTTTCAAGTCGCAGACATTTTTAGTTATCTTGGAGAGCTGGAAGTCTATGGAGCCTAATGGATAAAACAGCCCTGCCAATTAGCTCTTATTTTGTTGCTGCTTTTGCAGTCAGGTAAGTTAACTTAGTTAACAGCTGACCTCTAGATCCTTAGTTCAGTAAAAAGAACCACACACTAGGAATTTTCAGTATGTCAGCACGTTGCTGTGGTTAGGTGCCACTGAGTTGTTTTCAACTCATAGCGACCCCAAATGACAGAGCAGAACTGCCCCATAGGGTTTTCTAGGCTGTAATCTTTACGGAAGCCGATTGCCAGGTCTTTCTCCTGAGGAGCCTCTGGGTGGGTCCAATCGCCAACTTTTCGGTTAGCAGCTGAACACTTAACTGTTTGCGCCACCAGGGCTCCTTATACGTCACCTAGTAGGTATGATATACTGGGAAGAACTGATCTCCTAGCGATAGAAAACTCTGCATGCTTTAAGATCAATTAAAAAATTTTTTCAATGTAAATTTGGACACCATTTTTTTCCTGAGTACAAATGAAAAAGGAAGACTAGATCTACCTGAAAAATGATTTCATTTCGATGGCACAATGGCATTTTGGTGCACCAATCACAACTAAATGATCTAACCCCCAAATGAATTTTAAGGAGTCCTTAAGCCTGGAGTTGTGTGTAAAACTCAGAGAAGAGTTTAATTCTAAGGTCTCTGTCACATACGCTTGTTTTGAAAGAACTCTGGTGTGATGATTGCAGATCCAATTTTTTTTCTGCTCAGTTAATCAAACCAGCACAATATCTTTGGCTAAGAAGAGTTGCCTCATCAAGTCTGAAAGCTTTTTCCGCCAAACCCCATGCTTCAGCTGGACAGCCACCTAACTGTATGGGATAATAGATTCCAGGTGCCTTTGCTCACAGACTTGGAGACCACCACTGCCCAACAACTCAGCCAACTCATGCCTTTGAATGTCCAGTCCCAGGCCAGGAATTTTCTGTTGCAGATACTCTGCTTTGTTAAAAGAATCCCCTGTGCATAAGTCTTAAGTTTTATTTGTAATTCCAGTTGTAAAGCATTGATCTACAGTTCGGAGGGTACAATCCCTGGCAATAAACTGGTTTCTAAAGTTCGGGATTATACCATCAGGAAGAGCCTGGACTCAGGGCAAACAACACTAACGTTGCATTTAAATTTAGCCCAGCCAGCAGTGGGAGTCCTCACAGGTGAGGAGGTCAAGAAGAAAGGAAGAGGGAGGGAGATGAGGGTTAGAATCTCACTCCCCACTTGGAGCCCTTTCACGTACACAGGGCAGACCATTACAAAGGGGCTAGGAGGAAAACCTTATCAAGGTATATGTCTATTGGGGGTGGGAGATACCGGGTGGGGTCTACACAGAGGCGGTTTATCCAACAAGCAAGGTAAACACGGGCCTACAAGTAGCCCCCGAGTCTACAGGAGATGATAAATGGCCTCCATTTACCCTTTCTTTCATTCATTCAACCAATGTTCCAGCACCTAGTACGTTTCGGGCCCTGTGTCATGCAGCTGGTTTAACTGTCCCCTAAGGATGTGGCTTTCCGTCCTTCCCAGGGACGAAGGCCCAATTTTTTTCCTGGGGAGCCACCACCGCGCTTCCATGGTAGCCCAGGCAGCCACTCCCAGAGGGGCCACGACCAACCAGGGCCCTCTGTCCACGAGGGCACCGCAGCGCCCACGCCGCCCTGCGCCCAGCTCTCACCTCCACGCTCCGAGACCCCACAGGAGGGGCGGACCGCGGTCCCGGGAGCGGGAGGCCCGGCGGCCGGGCCCTGCCCTCGCGTCCGGCC
>NW_004443980.1:10974350-11005978 GCF_000243295.1 Trichechus manatus latirostris
GCCGCCCCACCCGGCCCGCCCGGGCCAGCCCGGCCGGCGCCGCCCCGCCTTACCAGGGTTTTGGCTACGTTCCCCCTCTGGGTGATGTTTTTGCTGTGCTTCTCATTAGCCATCCGGATCCGCTGTTTGGCCACCATGGCTTAGGCGCTTTGAAATGCCTTCGACTCCCACCTGCAAAAATCCCCCGCGTTAGCCCCTCGGACAAGGCCGAGCGCGTCCCGCCCGCCCAGGCCGCTGCAGGTGGCAAGGCGTGGCCGGAGCCCCGCGCGCCCCGAGCCCGACCCCCCGCGAGCCAGCTCCGGAGAGAGGCCAGAGCCCGGACGGAAGTAATCTCTCATCTCAGGAAACCCTCTCCAACTTCCTCGTTATCCTTCCGGTCCCCCGGCTAACTTACCAGCGCGGCCACCGAGGCAGGCGCTGCCGCGAGTCCTCGCCGCACCCAGCGGCGGGCGTGCGGAACTCCGGCCTGGAGCGCTGCGTGCCGCGCCGCCCGACCGCCGGGACCCTGCTGTGTCGGACTTCCGCGCCGAACGCAGCGAGGCCGGGGATTCCGGTCGCCACGGGCGTTAGTGCGCGGGTGGGGAACAGGGGCGCTGGCGCTGCCGGGGTCTTAGGCAAGGACTCACCCCAAACCCGGGGATAGATTGGGCGGCCGCGCGGTCGCCCTTGCACCTCCGCCCCCAGGCTGAGGGCCAGACTAGAGGTGGCGGCCAGGGGCCTCAAATGACAGGTGGAACCTGGGCAGGGCAGGTCCGCTGCTGTTGGGGGGCGGCCCAAAGGAGACTCCTCTTCGGGGATCTGTGGAAGGTCCCTTCACGAGGGTGCCTTACTGTGGGATCTTTCCTGGGTCATGTAAAAAGGGTCACAGTACAACCGGGAAGAGAAGACAAAGCCAGGTTCCTCGAGGGATGGGGAGAAGGGGTGTGAGGATGGAGTTGGGACAGGCATTCTTGCCTTTGTAGTTGTGGGGGCTACAATTGGAAGATAAACCAGTGCTACACCTGAGCAGAAGGGGGAAGAAGGATGAGAAGGTCTTGGGCGCGCATCCCAGGTTGGATTTGGTGGTAACTGCCCAAAGATGGTTGACCTTCATCAGTCCTGGCTCCTCATCCGCCCGGCACTGGGGCCTGGCTCGCACACCGGGACAGCCCAGACCTCCTTCCAGTCATCCTTGTCTTGTAAGGTTTGCGTGCGGACTCCCAGGCTGAACTTTTTCCTGCAGCATACCAGTTGCCGTGAAATCCATTCTGACTCATGGTGACCCCATGTGTGTCAGCATAGAACTGTGCTCCGTAGGGTTTTCAGTGGCTGATTTTTCAGAAGTAGATTGCCAGGCCTTTCTTGTGAGGTACCTCTTGGTGGACTCCAACCTCCAACCTTTCAGTTAGCAGTTGAGCACAGTAACCATTTGCACCACCCAGGGACTCCCTTTCCTGCAGTAGAGGGATTAAAACGGAAGGGTTTAAGTGCATCACAGACCTTCATATTAGGTCCCCACACTTGCCTAGTTCTGAGAGTGGGAGAAAAATGGGTTCAATTCCACACTTTTCCAAATGGTGAACTGGTTGGTGTTAGCTCTTAGAAGCTCAGAAGAGGGGAAAACTTCAACCTGAAAGATTTGGGGTCATGGGAAGTGTTGATCCAGGGTTGCTGGTGGAAGCAAACACTACCCCAGAGTGAGTGAATAGCTGTGTGTCGGATCAGCTCTGGTGTCTGCACCCCCAGTGCTTCCCTAGCAGGCATCTGTGGCTGGCTTTCTGGAGGGGTTTGTGTGGGTAAAAATTCTCCATGTCAGTGGGAAGTTAGGGACAGCTCCTCTCTTCTTGAGCCCTTTCCTAAGCTCGACCCTGCACTTCTTGCTCTGGGGGCTGCTTGGGGTCATCCAGAAGAAGACAAAGTCTACCTGGGGTCATTAGTAAGGTCTAGTCATTTGTCTACTCAAAAGGTCAGTTCAGTTCTCAAACTAGCTTCCCTGGGCTTCTTAATTATTGCCAGCAACATCACTACCTTATCACAGCCAGGGTTGCAAACCATGTGAGCCCAACTCTAGTCCCATGCTTTTAATAACCACTGATTTTTATTTAAAAAAAGAAATTTGAGGAGGGCATCCTTACATGGCGACACTTGGCAGAGCCTGGCTGTGCTATGAGGCCCAGAATGTGCCTCCCCCTGACTTGCCTCTCACAGTATGCCCAAATGGCTGGGCAAGAGGCAGAAGGCAGTCCTCACTTGAGCTGGGTATAGGCCTGGCTCTGAGGAACATGAAGAAAAACTACCCACAGCTGGCTTTTCCCTTTGGCCTTCAAGCAGAAAAGTGTTCTTTACTGAGAGAAGTCTGCCTTCCCACAGGCTCAGGGAGCCACTTTGAGGAAAAGTTATTTCTTGACTCTTTGACTCTTGATGCTAACCAATTTTCCTCCTTTTTCCTGCTATTCTTCCCTTTTACAACATTTTTAATCCGTTTGTTTTAACTCTACACAGACTGCATGCTCACAATAAACAATCAAATGGAAATAAGGTTATGAAGTAAAAAGTAAAGCTCTCCTTTTCCTTGCCTCCCCTTCATCACTAACTCTGTGAATCAATACAGTAAATGATGTCTAGGTTCTCCTCCCAGATATTTTCTGTACATATACAAGCCTGTTTGTATATTCTCTTTTTTAAAAAAATGGAATCATACTATACAAACTCTTCTGGTACTTGCTTTTCTCAATTTATCAACAATATTATACCTATTTATATGCCACCTATTTTTCATGTTTGCATAATATCTCATACTATGATTGTACAGTAATATATTAAATATTGATGGACCAGTTATTTCCATTTTTTTTGTGGTCACCAGCAATGCTTTAGTGGACTTCCTTGTACATATATCTTTATGCACTTGCACAAGTGTTATCTGTGAAATAAATTAACCAGTTGCCATTGAGTTGATTCCGACTCATGACAACCTCTTGTGTGTCATAGTGGAAATGTGCTCCAGAGGGTTTTCAGTGGCTGATTTTTCCGAAATAGATTGCCAGGCCTTTCTTGTGCAACACCTCTGGGTGGACTTTAACTTTTTGGTTAGCAACCAGATGCTAAAGGTTCCAACCACCCAGGGACGTCATGGAATAAATTCCTGGAAGTGAAATTGCTGCAACTTTCTATGTCCTTCCATAGAGTTATTACTGCTGTTTTTGGATGAGGAAACCTGCTTCTGACCTCCACGTTACCCACCCATATTTCCCCTTTCAGGTCCCTGGGTGGTGCAAGCAGTTTGTGCTCGTCTACTAACCTAAAGGTTGGTGGTTTGAACCTACCCAGCAGCACCATGGAAGAAAGCCTGGAGATCTGCTTCCGTATAGATTACAGCCAAGAAAACCCTATGGAGTGGTTCTACTCTGTAACATGTGGGATCACCATGAGTCAGAATCGACTTGAAAGCAACGAGCAGCAGTAGTAGACTCCCCCTTTTGCTCTCTTCCGTCAGGCACGCTCCTCTGCAGACCTCCGTACTGTTGATTGCCTTGCAGATCACCACTATTTACTAAGACCTCCCAGCAGGTATCTGTTCCTTCTTCTTCCCAGCCTCCCACAGCTAGAGGCTGAGCTGGTTCATCCGGAAGGCCCTTCAGTGGGTGAGCTGGAGCCATGGTCTGAAGCCACATCCCAGAGTTCCAGAGTAACCGGTGGACTAGGATGGAACCAAGCCTGCAGTCTTACTCTTCTGAGGTGGGAGGATTGAGGAGGAGAATGGAAACTTGACCAAGAGTTGAAAGTTCCCCTGGGTAAATCCAGGCCAGCAGCAGGGCTTGTAGGACAAACTGGGAGCATGCACTGCTCAACCACAACTTCTAAAAAGACCTTGGGTAGACAGTGCCAAGAATCTGCTAACTGATTAACATTTAATTTTGTCTGGTAATTTTTTTTCTGCCTTTAGAGCAAGAATTCCTGGCAAACATATGGACATTAATCATGAGTCTGCCCCATGTGAAGAAGACTTGAAGCACTTAGTGATGAAGATCAAAGACTACAGCTTTCAGTATGGATTGCACCTCAGCATAAAGAAAACAAAAATCCTCACAACTGGACAAATAAGCAACATCATGATCAATGGAGAAAATATTGAAATTGTCAAGGATTTCATTTTACTCAGATCCACAGTCAACACCCATGGAAACAGCAGTCAAGAAATCAAACGATGTATTGCACTGGGCAAATCTGCTGCAAAAGACCTCTTTAAAGTGTTAAAAAGCAAAGATGTCACTTTGCGGACTAAGGTGTGCCTGACCCAAGCCATTGTATTTTCAGTTGCCTCATATGCATGCAAAATGTGGACAATGAATAAGGAAGACCAAAGAAGAATTGATGCCTTTGAATTGTGGTGTTGGTGAAGAATATTGAATATTCCATGGACTGCCAGAAGAATGAACTAATCTGTCTTGGAAGAAGTACAGCCAGAGTGCTCCTTAGAAGCAAGGATGATGAGACTTTGTCTCACTTTCTTTGGACATGTTATCAGGAGGGACCAGTCCCTAGAGAAGGACATCATGCTTAGTAAGGAAGAAGGTTAGCATGACGGGAACACAACAGAGAGTCCCTGACGGAGCAGGAGAAAAGTAGGGTGCAGAACTCAAATTCTAGTAAAAACACCAGACTTAATGGTCTGACTGAGACTGGAGGGACCCCGGAAGACATGGCCCCCGGACTTTCTGTTAGCCCCAAACTAAAACCATTCCCGAGGCCAACTCTTCAGACGAATATTAGACTGGACTATGGGACATAAAATGATACTTGTGAAGAGTATGCTTCTTAGCTCAAGTAGATACATGAGACTAAACAGGCAGTTCCTGTCCAGAGGTGAGAAGGGAAGGCAGAGAGGGTCAGGAGCTGGTTGAATGGACACGGGAAATCGGGTGGAAAGGAGGAGTGTGCTGTCACAGTATAGGGAGAGCAACTAGGGTCACATAACAATGTATGTATAGATTTTTGTATGAGAGACTAACTTGAATTGTAAACTTATAGTACAACGATAAAAAAAAAAGACCCTCAATGAGATGGATTGATATAGTGGTTGCAACAGTGGGCTGAAGCGTAACAGTGATTGTGAGGTTGGCACAGGACAGGGCAGTGTTTGGTTCTGTTGTACAGGGGGTTGCTATGAGTCAGAACCAACTCGATGGCACCTGACAACAACGATTGCCTCATGTATGGCACTGGATTTGTGACTGTAGAGACTGGCTTTACCGTCTTTATGAACAATGTATTATCAAAGCATACAGATGCTACATTATTGAGCCATGGTATAGTAGACACCTGTCCTTTTTCTGTTGCTGACCAATGTGCAAACCTCATTTCTATTTGGGGGACTTCCTCACTGTGTGAGTTTTAGATGGAGGCAGGGCCTTTTATCCTACTATGGGAGCATAAGGGGAACAGATACTAGGTCTCCCAACCCCTGGCAGCTAGGACTGGGGCATGTGACCCAGCTTGGCCAATCAGATCCTCTTGTCTGGAACTTTGAATCTTGACCATATGGTGCAAAGACTGAAAAACAAAACCAGTTGCCATCGAGTCAACTCTGACTCATGGTGACCTCACGCATGTCAGAATAGAGCTGCACTCCGTAGGGTTTGCAATGGCTGATTTTTTGGAAGTAGATCTCCAGACCTTTCTTCTGAGGCACCTCTGGGTGGCCTTGAACCTCCAAGCTTTTTGTTAGCAGCCAAGCATGTCAACTGTTTGCATCACCCAGGGACTTCACAAAGACAAAGAGACAAGCTCACAGAGGTAGGCAGTGGAACCAGTAGTGGTATCCTACCTAATTTGTGGTAACTGAAATCCTTACAATAAAATCCTCTTCTGCTTCCATTGGGCAGAGTTTCTGTATGTTGTTTACAACCAAGAAACCTGATGAAAACAGACAAACAGGAAACCAGAATATCTTCCTTGGTCATTCCTCCTTTTAGATCTGGAATGTTTGTCATGTCACTTGAGGCTTTCAGACATTGCTTGCTATGGTCTCTCTGCAGTTGGTGTCACCAGGGGAACTGAGACAGGCCTTGGTGTTGAAGGCTGTGGGTGCCCAGTTCTCCATTATGGGTAGGCGCTGTTGATAGGCACAGCCTGTGCAAATAAAACTAGCAGGTCACCCACACTTCAAAGTGATCAGCACTTTCTGTTTCTTCCTCATTCAAACCACGTTCAGTACCCTTAACCAAAAACCGAAACAGCTGCTTTTAAGTCGATTCCGACTCTGGCAACCTCATGTGCGTCAGTAGAAACTGCTCCGTAGGGTTTTCAGTGGCTGATTTTTCAGAAGTAGGTTGCCAAGCCTTTCTTCCCAGGTGCTGCTGGGTGGATTCGAATTGCCAACCTTTTGGTTAGAAGCTGAGTGCTACTCAGGGACTCTTGCAGTACTGCTAGAGAAAAGGAAAATTTGGTAAATTTTCCTTTTGTTCATACTACTCACATTCTGGTGGAAATGTTCAGGAAGGTGTCTCAACAGTGGGCCGAGAAAAATAAAAATCGGAGAGCTGATGGCTAATGTTATCCGCTACATGCATTGGATCACCTCAATGCATTAGATTATGATTTTGTGAGTCATGCCATGTTGTACCAGGGAGGAAGCTCAGAGATTCATTCATTTGCTTGTTCTGTGTTTATTGAGTGTCTACTATATGCCAGACACTATTTTAGACACTGAGAATTCGATGATTTATACAGCCAAAGCTGCTGCCTTTAGGGAGTTCTCAGTTTAGTGGGGGAGAAAGGTATACATTGGGAGACTGACTTCATTTCATAAATGAGCAAAAGCCTCTGAATTACAAAGGGAATTGCAGCAGAACTGAAAGAAGAATTAAGGCCTCCTGACTTCCCGTCTTCTCAAAAGAAATATTTACTAGATAAACTTGAGTGGGAGCTAGGGCTCCACCCAGCTGAGCTTTGGAGCAGCTTATACATGCTCAAAAAAATAAATCACACACACACTGCAAACAGAGATAAACTCATGATGTTGCAGACCTCCAAGGCTTGAACTTTGGTCCATAAATGGTGGCACAAGACATGCTTTAACCATTATGATAGCTGTGTAATTCCTTGACCCTACAGGTGGTCAGATTAAGCTTTAAAATGCAAGAGGTGATGGTGTCTCTGGAGTGTGTAATTGTCTGGCCACATCTGTTATTAATAGCAGTAAAACCACCATATCCCGCGGGCAAAAAACATACCCTGCTGCAGGACTTTCCTAATGGCCTCCCTTGGCGGTTTGTGCTCCAGCTGAAGAGACGCGAGGCGCTGCTGCGTGTGACAGTTCAAGTTGGTGGCTCTGTGTCACTCAAGACTGCCCCTGCGGAGATTTCCTGTTATTTCAAGACAAAGCCATCTTGTTTCTATTCAATCAGCTGCGTGTTTTTAATGGTTTAAACAGTTTCCTGGTAGGGAAGACATGGCATTATCAGGAATAATATCTAACATTTACAAGCGCCTGGTGAGGGCCCAGGAACCCTGGTGGCGCAGTGGTTAAGCGTGCTTAGCTGATAACCTAAAGGTCCGCAGTTTGAACCGAACTGCTCTTCGGGAGAAAGGTGTAGCAGTCAGCTTCTGTAAAGATTTACAGCCTTGGAAACCCTACGGGGCAGTTCTACTCTGTCCTATAGGGTTGCTATGAGTTGGAATTGACTCAATGGCACTGTTTGTTTGTTTGTTTTAAACTGAGGGCTAAACACTTCACCTGTGCTTTCTCTCCTGTTCTTATCACAACCCTGCAAGTACATGGATTCTGGAAACAAACCAGTCTTGGCTCCTCTACTTATTAGTTTCATGATATAAGCCTCTTTCATTATCTGTAAAATGGTGATGATGGCAATATTATTTATTAAATGGGGTTGTTTTGAGATTAGATGAAATAATCCATGTAAAAGCATTAAGCACAGAGTCTGCCCCGGCGGTAATCACTTGACAAATGTCAGTCACTAGTGTGATTATTATCTCCATTTTACCAACAAGGGAGGAGGTTTACAAAAGTGACAAAGTAACTTGTCCAAGGAAGGCCAAAACCAAAGAGTTGGAGTCTCTGTCCTCAGGCAGCTACAAGTCCGCCCGTGGAACGCTGACATGCACAACTGAATGTCAGAAGCATGGGTGAGCACAAATAGCCGTTGAACTGGGAGGCAGGACTTGTGCACAATCTTTCTAAGTCATTTCTTTCTTTTTAATTGTTTTAAAATTCTTGGAAAAAAAAAACAACTCAGACATTACCAACGAGATATAGAGAAATAGGGCTTCCTAATCCCTGACTCCAAGTTCGAAGCGACCTCTATTAACTACTTCTGTGTCTCTTTCTATGCATATGAAAGCATATATACATAATATATTTTGATATATGTACATATATATGCATATTAATGTATAGCATATGTATACATACTCCTCTTTTAAAAATCACAAATTATGTCATATTATTCAATATGATCTGTTGTTGTTGTTGTTGGGCGCTATTGAGTCAGCTCTAACTCATAGCAACCCTATGTACAACAGAATGAAACCCTGCCCAGTCCTGTGCCATCCTCAAAATCACTGCTATGTTTGAACACATTTTTGCAGCCATTGTGTCAATCTATCTTGCTGAGGGTCTTCCTCTTTTTTGCTGACCCTCAACTTTACCAAGCATGATGTCCTTCTCCGGGGACTGATCCCTCCTGATAACATGTACAAAGTATGTGAGATGAAGTCTCACCATCCTCGCTTCTAAGGAGCATTCTGGCCGTACTTCTTCCAAGACAGATTTGTTCATTCTTCTGGCAGAGCATGGTGTATTTAATATGATCTAGACCTTATTTTGTTTTGTTTCACTTAATAATAAATCATAAAAATTGATTCAATCATTACATCTAGATCTATTTCATTCCTTTAAAATGGCTGCATGGTATTTTACTGTAGGAGATAGCATAATTGATTTAAACCAATCCTCTGTTGGTGGATATTTAGGTTGCTTCCAGTTTTTTGCTACCATAAATAATGATGCAATGAATAGTCTTGCATATGTGTTTTTTTAAAGCAATTTTTATGGTGGTATATATGTATTTATATAAACATTTACCATTTCAACATTTCTTACAGGTACAGTTCAGTGACATTAATTACGTTCATCATGTTGTGCAACCATTATCTCTGTTTCCAAATTTTTTATCGCCCTTAACAGAAGCTCAATGCTGCCTAAGCAATGACTCCCTCTTTCCTCCTCCCTCCCACACCTGGTAACCACTAACAAACTTTGGTCTCTGTGCAGTTTGCGTAAGTGTTTCTGCAAACATGTGTGCGTATATTTATTGGAGATCGTCTTAGAAGCACTTCTAAGTTGTGGGACAGGGAACGTGGCTCTGGCCCCAGGCTTACATTTCCAAGTGACAAGGGGGCTCTAACGCTAAAGACATGTGCATTTAAAGGTGTGATGGATATTGCCAAATTATGTTCCAAAAAGATGGTATCAATTTACCCTCCTATAATGTATAGAGTGTGTTCAGGTCATTTTTTCTTAGTTGTATGATATTGGACACAACTTTGAGTAAGTTAAGTAGCATCACTTCTTTTGGCTTCTTACTAGCTAGTCAGGTTGAATGCTATGCTAATGAACCAAGGTCAAGAATTTATCCACAGATAGTCTTTGCTCTATCCTTAACCAAGTTTAGTCCTTTCTACCGTTTGTGAGTGACAAAAGAGATCAGAGGAAAATGTAGATGAATAAGCAAACATTTATCACCATTTCTGGATTCACTCCCTTTCTAATAATAATGGATCATCAAAAAATGTGAATTTCAGTGATAATAAAATTGCTCTTTTTTTTAAGCTTCATTATTGTAACACAAAACACATAGCAATTATAGAGCTCTGAGTGGTTTAGAGAAAGAGGACATGTGTTTATGAACAATCCTTATAGTACAGAAATTGCTTTCAGTAGACTGTTAGTTCCTTGAAGATAGAGACCGCATGTGTTCATCACGGTATCCCCAGAGGCTAGCATGATAACATGTCTTAGGCATTGAATGACTATTGACTGAAAGAATCAGTGGAACACTGAAAGGATTTGGGAATACAGGTATTAATTACAATCAATATGGATTCGGGGTTTCAGATAGTTTGTATTCATGTGTATTTCATTCAGGCGTCATGTCAACGTGTTAGGTACGCAAAGCATGTTCACACTCCAAGTTGTGACCCAGACATCTAAAACAGGTAACAGGTTAAACCCTCACTTATTGCCTATGGTAACTTTCCTTTGCTCTAAATTAAGAGTTAAATTGCCATTTAAAGAGATTAACAGACATGTTTTACCGACCTAATAATGCTTTATTATTGTTGTCATTTGTATCTCTGGACATCAAATTGGAGAAAAAGTCCAATCAGTCCCTTTCAATAACTTTGTCACAAAGTGACTCCAGAGGAGTTATGTTGATGCTCAAGAATTGGCCTTTCAGAATGTCAGCACATTACACCTAGGATTCCAGACTCTAAAAATTCTAGAAACCTGTCATATCTGATGTACTTCCAAATGAACTTGCAAAGAGCTTATTGGCAATGGTATGTGGTTACTACAGATTAGTAAACTGCCTGCAGAAACCTCAGACATTTGTGGGAAACTGAGACCACTACAGCTTTTAAATCATGCGATGTCCCTGTGCCATAGTACTGTGAAAACTGTGAGAGCCGGAATTCAATGGAACTTGGTTTTCCATGTCTCACAAATTTTCTGTCTTTGACAGGGTACGGTCTTTTTTTTTTTTTTTTTTTTTCGTTTTGATTACTGTACTTCAGATGAAGGTTTACAGAACAAACTAGCTTCTCATTAAACAGTTAGTACACATACTGTTTCGTAACATTGGTTACCAACCCCACAACATGTCAACACTCTTCCTTCTCGACCTTGGGGTCCCTATTACCAGCTTTCCTGTCCCCTCCTACCTTTTTGTCCTTGCCCCTAGTCTGCTGTGCCCATTTAGTCTCGTTTTATTTTATGGGCCTGTCTAATCTTTGGCTGAAGGGTGAATGTCAGGAGTGACTTCATCGCTGAGCTTAAAGGGTGTCCGGGGGCTGTACTCTCGGGGTTTCCCCAGTCTCTCTCAGACCAGTAAGTCTGTATTTTTTTGTGAGTTAGAATTTTGTTCTACATTTTTCTCCAGCTCTGTCTGGAACCCTCTATTGTGATCCCTGTCAGAGCAGTCAGTGGTGGTAGCCAGGCACCATCTAGTTGTGATGGACTCAGTCTGGTGGAGACTGTGGTAGTGGTGATCCATCAGTCCTTTGGACTAATCTTTCCCTCTGTCTTTGGTTTTCTTCATTCTCCCTTGTTCCCGATGAGGTGAGACCAGTGGAATATCTTAGATGGCCACTCCACTCGCAAGCCCTTAAGACCCCAGATGCTACCCACCAAAGTACAGTGTAGAACAATTTCTTTAAAAACTATGTTATGTGTTCTCCGAGACCATGGTCCCACATCCCTCGGCCCAGTAATTTGGTCCCTCGGGGAGTTTCAATGTGTCTATAGAGCTTCCATGACCTTGCTTTGGACAAGTTATGCTGGCTTCGCCAGTATTATATACTGTCTTACCAACAGGATACGGTCTTACCACTTTTCTGTTAGTGAGAAATATTTGAGTTTTCCTTCTCCGATCGGTTTCCGCCTTACACAGTTTCCGGCTTTTGTAGATTTTACTGTATATGCGGGGAGCTCTGTGTCTCTCTGGTTTTCCCAGCTCCATGGGGTGGAATTGCATGCTCTGGTGGGGTTTTCCCTAAGATTGTTAAATATCAAAATGAAATCTGAGCCCAGCTTAGGGAATAGGTGAGGGAGGAGGAAAATGGCGCTTCAAAGATATCCCCACCTGGGTCACTGTAGAAGCATTTGAGCTCCCTCGTCACATAGAAATACAAGCGTGGGGCCAGGGCTGTGTTCCCTGTCCCACAACTGACGTGCACACCCATTTGTCTGGGAGCAGAAACCAGGAAAGAGCCAGTCTGTGGGAGGAAAGGAAATGACTCAGAGTGGTTGGCAATCATCAGCACTAAGCAATTCCCAGGAATTTCTCTAAGCCTGCTATTGGGTGTGTGGCTAATGTACCCTTTGACTCCAGGGCCCTTTATCCAAGTGTGACAAAAAGTCAACAAAAGGTGACATGTGCTCCAGCTTCCGGGTCTGAGGGAATGGGGTGAGTTCTTTCTGACCGAGGAAGAGTGTCTATTTTCCATTTTTCAAAGATTTTACAGGGTTGAATTAGTCAATCCCCACCCACCACCAGGAGATGTTCTTGTTGTTTGCTGTCATTGAGTTGGCTCCAACTCATAGTGAGCTTATGTTGTAAACAGAACAAAATGTTGCCCTGTCCTGTGCGCCATCTTCCTTCAAACCTGGAGGTGGTGGGGCTCATCTTCCAGCACTGTATCAGGCAATATTCTGTTGTGATCCATAAGGTTTTCACTGGCTAATTTTTGGAAGTAGGTCACCAGGTCTTTCTTCCTAGTCTGTCTTAGTCTGGAAGCTCCACCAAAACCTGTCCATCATGGGTGACCCTGCTGGTATTTGAAATCCTGGTGGCATAGCTTCCAGCATCGTAGCCACACCCAAGTCACCACAGTACAAAAACTAACAGATGGGTGGTGGATCACAGGGAGATAGGTCAGTGTGATCATCAGTTCGGATTTACAGTTGAGAAACTAGTATGCAGATAACAGCCACTACATTATTTGTATGTAGGAGGATCTTAGGAGCAACAATCTGGCTGGACAGTGATGGGTATGTATCCTGAAGTCATGTTTGCATGTCATTTTATATGAAATTGAGAAAACCTCAAACATGCCTAGCCAGCTCCTAGCCCTGGCACTACCCATTGGCATCCCCCTGCACTTCGTGAAATGATTTTGCCTGAGGTTTCTCACATACCAGTGGTGACATTGGGTTAGGATTCAGATCACCTGGTCCCTCTGCTCATTTTCAGAGCTCACTGTTTGACAACCCATGACCTTCACGGAACTTCAGGGTTGAAAGGAATCTTGGCAATTATCCAGTCCAACTACCCATTCAAAGATGATGCAAAGGCAACATCAGAAGATAGAAAACAAACTGTGGCGGTTGCTTGGTATCCTACGGTGACAATTTCATAATAAGAAGAGCAGGTGTGTGTGTGCAGGGGGGAGGTGTGTATGTCATTTTCCACTACTTTTACTATAGTTTTTTTAAAAAATTAATTTGTAGGCCATATAGTTCAAAAATATTAAATTTTTAAATTTTAACACAGTTAATTATAGTTCTCTAGTAAAAGTCATAAACAGAGTTTGACTGTTAAAACAGTCTAGACGGAAGAAAACATGGCTGATTTGACTGAGAGCTTTTCCTTTGCTCTAAAGTCAATCCTCATTATTTGTGGATTCCATATTTGTGAATTCGTCTACCAAACCAAAGCAAACCAAACCGTTGCTGTGGAGCTGATTCTGACTAATAGTGACCCTGTAGGACAGAGTAGAACTGTCCCATCGGGTTTCCAAGGCTGTAAATCTTCATGGAAGCTGACTACCACATATTTCTCCCCAGAGTGGCTGGTGGGTTTCAACTGCTGACCTTTCAATCAGCAGTGAATTCGCCTACTTGCTAAAATTTATTTGTAACCCCAAAGTCAATACTCGTGGTACTTTTATGGTCATTTGTGGACATGCGCAGAAGGGTGACAAATTTCAGTTGCTGATGCTTACGGTCTCAGATGAGGCTGAACAAGGCAACACTCTGCCTTCTTGTTTCAGCTCGCACACTGTAAACAAGTGTCCTTTCCATGGTCTACTTAGTGCAATGTTTTGTGCTTTTTGTTGGTGATTTCACTGATTAAGATCGCTCTCAAGCATAGTGCTGAAGCGGTCTAGTGTTCCTAAGTGCAAGAAGGTGTAGATGTGCCTTACAGAGAAAATGCACGTGTTAGATAAGCTTCATTCAGGCATGAGTTATAGTTCTGTTGGCCGTGAGTTCAATGTTAATGAATCGACCATATGTATTAAATAAGGTGCCTTTAAACAGAAACACACAGAAAACAAAATATGTATTGGTCGATTGATGAAAATGTTGTGACCAGAGGCTTGCAGGAACCTAACCCTGTATTTCCTGTAGGACAGTGGTTCAGTATTCACAAATTCAGTGTTCACAGCGACTTTATAGAATGTAACTACTGACTATAATGAGAACTGACTCTATGTTTCTTTCAGATTAATTATGGCTAATGCTAGCATTTCTGTTGTAACGATAACTGCTCACAATCTCTCTGGCAAGCTTAGTTGTCCAGGAAGTTCCCATGATTGAGTCCATCTAAATTTTGTTTTCCGTGATCCCTTAGCAGTTTGGTACTCATGGTGGATTTTATTCATTTGTCCTAATTGATATTCCATGAGTGTATTCGCTTGGTTTGTATTCGCACGACCTGTTTTCCCTTTCTCTGCCTACCTCCCCTATAGTGCTCCACTGCACACAGACATTTCAAAGGCACAGACACTCAGCCACATGGACTTCTGATTGGCAATGATGTCCTATATTAAAAATGGTGTTTTCTGAATGCACATCCAACGTTTTGACTATATGCAATAGGAAAGAGCTGAATGTTAATAGCAAAATCTCCCAAAAAAGAGGATTCAACTTATAAACAATGCATCTAGCTCCTTCTTCCAAAAAACCAGTACCAGTTGCTATGGAGTTAATTCCAACTCATGTTGACTCTAGTTGTATCAGAGTAGAACTGTGCTCCAAAGGGTTTTCAATGGATAATTTTCTGGAAGTAGATCACCAGGCCTTTCTTCCAAGGACTTCTGGGTGATCTTGAACTTCCAACATTTTTCATTAGCAGCCTAGTGCATTAATTGTTTAATCTAAGAAGATAAGGCCTTAATCATTTTACATTTTACAGCAGACAATGCCTGATTTTTTAAGGCCCTGGTTGCCTTTGTGCACATGGCTCTGTAAAAAGCTTATGGTAAGAAAAGGTCCATCTGGCTCTCTATCTCCCAATGACCAAGTGTGTCAAAGAAGCAGAGCCTGTTCATTCTCTCCATGGTCCATGTTTCTTCCTGCTCTTCATCCTTCCCTAGATGCTCATACTTGGCCAACCCATGGAAATCTCTCAGTGAGTGACTGCGTGGTGTTGTGGCTTCTGTGCTTGATTTAGTCCAACTCTTTTCTCTCCGCCCCAGCAAGAGCCAAGGAGAAGTTGTCCTGTGATGACAGGCATTAAGTCATCCTTCCTTAGTTCCTCTCTTGCTCTCTGGCATATCCTTTTTCCTCCTCTGCCCAAACCCACAGTCTAATCAGTACCCAACAGAGCTTTATTACAGACTTGACTTGAAAAGGGATCTTACCTCCCATTCTTGCTTCTCCTCATCCATTCTCTTAGCTTCTACTCCACCCCATGTGAACTCACTCTGGTAAGTGCTACCATTTGCCCTTTCCATCACTGGTTTGTTGAGATCTGGAAATAATCGACCACCCAACATTTATTTCCACAGCTAAACTTGTCTAAATCCAATTGTGGTCTCTCGTCCTTCATTGGCTATTTATTTTCTTAGCTCTGAAATGTGCTTCTTCCTCACCATCCCCCTCCACCCTGCGTATTTTGTTTATGCAGCGTGAGCGGTTGCCAATATAAAAGAAAGAAAACGACCAGTAGGGCTCTGAATAGCTGAGGAGGAGGGGAAGGAAGGGAATAAGAGGCCAGGGAGAGAGACTGGAGCTTGGAAAACTTCCAGATGAATAGAGGGCCTTGCCAGCCGAAGATCCAAGATAGATGTTTGCCGAATTGATGGATGAATGCTGCCTCATGTCAGCGATAATCTGTTTTGTAAAATATAATTTGAAGGCTTAGTTTTCCTAAACTGATAATAGTTGGCTCTAAGCCTTCAATGCACTTCGATGAGATTTCAGAATGACCATTTAGGGGACAGAGTTGTTCTTTAAATAATCCAAGGAACAACTATAATTCACCTGAATTATTCATACCATGGCTCCTAGCAAACAGTTTGACTTTATTTCATGCACTCAAGTGTTCATTTCTCCCTTCCCTTCGTTTATAGTGTTTTTCAAATAGTATACTAAAAATTGGTCTGTCATAAAAAGGTGTCGACTACCTTGGTTATTGACATTGGGAGATTATTCTGGTAACTGGTTTTAAAACAAATTCCAAATCTGCTCTTAATATATATGAATCCCATCTGGCAGCGAAAATGGGATTCCACATGGAGAGGAAAGGGACTTATAAGACTTCTGGCCTTTATTTCAGGCCTATATTTTGACAAGGCTGAAACTGTAGTGATTTACAACCACAGATTCTGGTTATAGATCAGCTTTGTGATTCCTTTACTGTGATAAGGGAATCACTTCAACCAAATGGTGTCCTTATTGGGTTAGTTCCGTGTTGTTATTGTTGTTAGCTGCTGACCCCACACACAATAGGATGAAACTCTGCCTGGACCAGTCCTGTGCCATCTTCATGATCAGTTGGGGACTGGGCTATTGTGACCCACAGGGTTTTCAGTGGCTGATTTTCAGAAGTAGCTCATCAGGCCTTTCTTCCTAGTGCATCTTACTCTGGAAGCTCCACTGAAACCTACTCATCATCATAGCAACACACAACCCTACACTGGCAGATGGATGGTGGCTGTGTGTGAGGTGCATTGGCCGGGAATTGCACCTGAGCCTCCCGCATGGAAGGTGAGAATTCCACCACTGAACTACCACTTGCTCCACCCCTCCCAGTTTCTTCTTTGGTAACAGGAATTAGATGAGCTAATGTTTATTTAGGAGCTCTGGTAGCACAGTGGTTAAGAGCTCAGCCGCCCACCAAAAGATCAGCAGTTCGAATCCACCAGGTGCTCCTTGGAAACCCTATGGGGCAGCTCTACTCTGTCCTCCAGGGTCGCTATGAGTCGGAGCTGACTGCACCTAACAACAACAATAGTGTTTATTTAACTAGAGGCAGAGTTCGCTGATTCTAAAAGGGATGGGTTGTCTTGAGGACTGTTTAACTTAGTTTAACAGTTGGAGTGTGAGCCTTTGAGCTCATTCATAGTACTTTCAACCCTTCTAGTGTGGGAGTGTAAATAAAATGTCTCCTTGTGGCATAAGAAGGAAAGCTTCTAGAACGGGAACAGGCAACTCAAGTAATTGTCTCAATTGTGGTTAGAGAATTTGTCATTAGCTTTCATTTTATGGGGAGTGAGACGTAGGAGGGAGAAAGGGATTTGAATTTGTTTCTTCCTACCTTGGTACAAACAGGGTCAGGGTAAACGTGCAAACATATTTAAAAATAGACGAGCAAGAGCACCAATCGATTCTCTTAGAAGAATGCTCAGGGCCATTTTCCCTCACGAAGCCTTTCCTGAAAACACAGCCTATAACTTTTGTCTCCTCCAAAATCGTCTCTCACTTCTCTGAGTCACTTATCTGACAGAGACCACACATTGCCCTGGAAAGTTCTTTATCTGTTCAAGGTTAGACTTATCTCTCAACAGATTATAAATCCACCAAGGACTAGAATCAGGGCTTCTACATGGTATTTCTACCACCTATCTGTCAGTTTGTCATACTGTGGGGGCTTGCATGTTGCTGTGATACTGGAAGCTATGGCACTGGTATTTCAAATACCAGCAGGGTCACTCATGGTGGACAGGTTTCAGTGCCTCTTCCAGAGTAAGACAGACTTGGAAGAAAGACCTGGTGATCTACTTCTGAAAATTAGTCAATGAATACTCTATGGATATTGACAGATACAGTGCTGGAAGTTGAGCCCCCTACGTTGAAAGGCACTCAAAATACATAGTGGCCGCCACAATGGACTTGAACATACCAATGACCATGAAGATGGTGCGGGACCAGACAACGTTTTGTTCTGTTGTACATAAGGTTGCCATGAGTCAACAGAACTAGGGATAACAACATGGTACTTACAGTAGTATCTACCCTTTGGCAAATGTTTATCAAACATAGCTGTTTGTCCACAGGAGCTCAGTCATGACTTGGTGAGATGGTTACTAGAAGGGGAAATATCTGGGTTTTTTTTTTTTTCCTTCTGATTTTTCATCTTTTACCTTTAGCTCCCCCTTTTCACTTCCACCTCCCCCTCTTCTCCTCAATGCCTGTGGGAATTCCCTCTTTCCCTCAGTGCTACTCAAAGCAGGAACTCATGAGCTTTCAAGGCATGTGTGGCAGAGTGGAAAGAATACCGAACTTGAAACTGGAAAACATGGGTTTGGGCTCTAGAACTCTGTGATCTGAGCAGGACTTTGCGTTAACTAACACTCATCAGCAAAAAATTAGCATAACAGTACTTCTTCCTTAGGGCTGCTATGAGGATGAAATGTGGTATAGGATATTGTCTTAGGCTGGGTTCTCTAGAGAAACAAAACCAGTGAAGTGTACATACATTAAAAACCAAAAAAACCAAACCCATTGCCATCAAGTCGATTACGACTCATAGAGACCCCATATATATATATATATATATATATACACATACATACATATATATATATATATATACATACATATATATATATATATATATGAGCCCTGGTGGCACAGTAGTTTAGAGCTCAGCCGCTAACTGGAAAGTGGTAGTTTGAATCTACCAGCCGTTCCTTGGAAACCCTATGGGGCAGTTCTACTCTGTCTTATGACTCGATGGCAACAGTTTGTTTTTGGTTTACATATATAGATAGATAGATAAATAAATAGACAGATAGATAGATATAGATACATACAGACAGATAGATAGATAGATGGACGGATAGCGAAAAAGACAGAGAGAGATTTATCTCAGGAAATGGCTCACAAAGTTGTAGAGGCTGGCAAGTCCCAAGCCTGTGGGTCAGGCGTCAGGCTGAAGGCTTCTCCTGACTCACGAAGCTGCAGAGGCTGATGAATCCAAGATCTGCAGGTAAGATGGCAGGCTGCTGGCTCACAGGCTGTGGAGACCAACAAATCCCAATCTCAGCAGGCAATACTACAGGCTGCTGGCTCAAGTCCCCAGGAACTGGAGGTCAGATGATGATGAGCCAGATGCGGGATCCAGAGTGAACAAAACCCAGTGAACTTTGCCAGAACATCCATATATATGGGATGCAGGCCACACCCCTGAGTAAACTCCCCTTACAACTGATCGGCTGATCACATCATGGGGCTAATTACTTTATATCACAAAATGGAGGATAACTACATCATTACATAACTGCCAAATTACATCATAACATAACTGTCAAACCACTGAGAATCATGACCCAGCCAAATTAACACACAACCTTAACAATCACAGATGTCCAAGTGCATTATAATCTGTAATGATATATAGAGAGGCATTAGACTTGAGTGTTTGGGGTGGGGACATTGGTGCCAGATTGCCCGAGTTTGAATCCTGGCTCAAACTTTATTACCTTGGCCATGCTGTTTAATCTCTCTGTGTCTCAGATTCCTGATCTGTAAAATGGGAATAATAATAATAATAATACCCACCTCACAGGCTTGTTGTAAGACTGTAATGGATTAATACGTTTATTGATGTATAGGAAGAGTCCTGTCAAATGTGATATGATGGTGATTATTATGTAATCATAAAAAGTTATTATTATTGAATGCAGATAAGTCTCAAATCTTATACCCAGTTTTATCTTTCATTCTTGGGTTTTTTTGTTTTTGTTTTTTCAGTCTGCAACATGTTTCCTCTTGGATATTTTACCAGCACCTAAATCTCTAAGTCTAAAATGGAATATATTATTGTAATCTGAGTTTCCCTCAAACCTTTACTGCTGCTCAATTCTATCATTGATGGTGATGACAGTCCTCAGTTCTTAGTTACCCGTGTTTATATTCTCATCTTCACCATTGACTCCATTCTTGCCTGCTATCCTCCACGTCCAGTTCATCTACAGATGTGCTATTTCAAACACCCTTAAGTCCAGCTGAAAGAGCAGGAGGCAATGTTCTTCACCATAAGAAAATTGCTATGGGACCAAGTCATAGATTCAACTCAAAAACACTGACCACCAGACCCAGTTGGAGACCCTAATTTTTGTTGTTATTGTCATTTCCTCAGCTTTAGAAGCAAGTGTTGTGCTTCATAGATCATGAAACTTAACATATCCTACTCTGAAAACTTTGTCTTAACCCTCAACACTTGGCCAAGTCTCCCTGTACATAACTATGCAGATACACTTAATACCATGAAGGGAGTAATCTCCTTATAGTTTTAAGTGTTGTATAGGATGTTAAAGTGTACTTTTTGTGTAACTATTTAATTAGTGTTGATGTCTTCTCTGGACTGTGAGCTCTATGGAGGCAGAAACTATTTCTATTATTGCTGTTATTATGTATTTTTGAGTCAATTCTGACTCATAGAGTCCCTATAGGACAGAGTAGAACTGCCCCATACGCTTTCCTAGGCTGTAATCTTCACTAAAAGGAGTATATCGCCAGGTCTTTTCTCCCGTGGAGTCGTTGGTGGGTTTGAATCGCTGACCTTTTGGTTAGCAGCCAAGCATTTAACCATCGTGCTGCCAGGGCTCCTTATATCTGTTATTATTACCATTTTATCCCTAGAACCAAGTGGAATAAAGGAAAATGACATTAGTTGACTAATATATGAAAGCCAGAACATGCTAATATTAACAGTATTATGTCAAGAGTTACTCAACATTCAGTAGAAATTCCAGATTTCAAAATCTTGAAACCCCTATTTAAGGACAAGACTCCAGGTCAAATTAAACTCTTACAGCAGCAGAGTGACTAAGGGCAAAGACTTTGAGTTCAAATCCTGACTTGCCACTTATTATCCGAGTAAACTAAGTCAAGGTATTTAGCTTTTCTAAACCTCAACTTCAGCACTTTTTAAACCAGCTTAATAATACTTAATCTCTTTGAGTTGTGTATAACATTTGTCTCATAGTAAATTTTCAATAAAAAATAATGTTTATTACTAACCAACTGTTTCTTCTGGGGTTTCCCTATAGACCTTTCTAATCTTTGACTGAAGGGTGAACCTAAGGAGAAATTTCAGTACTGAGTTAAAAGAGTGTCTGGAGACCATACTCTTGGGGTTCCTCCAGTTGCTGTCAGACCAGCAAACCTGCTCTTTTGTGTGTGTGTGTATGTGTGTGTGTTCTACATTTTTCTCCTGCTCTGTCCAGAATCCTCTATTGTGATCCCTGTCAGAGCAGTCAGTGGTAGTAGTCTTGGGGTTCCTCCAGTTGCTGTCAGACCAGCAAACCTGCTCTTTTGTGTATGTGTATGTGTGTGTGTTCTACATTTTTCTCCTGCTCTGTCCAGAATCCTCTATTGTGATCCCTGTCAGAGCAGTCAGTGGTTGTAGCTGGGCACCATCTAGTTGTTCTGGGCTCAGTCTGGTGGTTGTTGTAGTAGTTGTGGTCTATTGGTCCTTTGGACTAATCTTTCCCTTGTGTCTTTGGTTTTCTTCATTCTCCTTTGCTCCAGCCAGGATGGGACCAGTAGATATATCTTAGATGGCATTCACAGGCATTGAAGAGTCCAGATGCTACTCACCAAAGTCGGATATAGAACATTTTCTTTATAAACTGTGATATGCCAATTGAGCTAGACGTCTCCTGAGACCATGGTCCCCAGCCCTCAGCCCAGTGGCTTGGTCCCTCAGGGCGTTTGAATGTGTCTGTGAAGCTTCTATGACTTTGCCCTGGTCAAGTTGTGCTGACTTCCCCAGTATTGTGTGCTGGCTTACCTTTTACCAAGGTTACCACTTATCCACTATCTAGGTAGTGTTTTTCCCTCCCCAACCCTCCCCTCTCTTCCCTCATAACCATCAAAGATTGTTTCTTTCTGTGTATAGATGCATTCTTGATTAAATATATCCTAATTTTGTCTGAACTGAATAAAAAAAAAAAAAGACTTTCAACCACATGATAAACTTGACACACGTTTACATCCACATTCTCTAGGAACGATTTCCATTTTGATGTGTTGTTTCACGGATTGTTGCTAGCGAGTTAGGCAGCATGGAAAATAAGATATCAAGTTGACATCTTGGATAGATGAAACTCCAGATTAATGGGGTAAGGGAATTCACTCAGGGCTGTAAGGAAGTACACCATAAGTTGAGCAGTAATTTCATCAGAATATGCCAGAAGACACAGGCGAGTTGCCAGGCTGGGATATGACGAAAGTGAATGGTTTGGCTTTTGCTATCATGACAGATTGTCAAATGTTTTAAAGAAGTGATTTTATGGGTGCATAAATGGGAAGGAAAGAAGAAGATTAGTTCAGCTGCTGTTGTTTTTGACATAGGCTGAAAGGGTAATCAGAAGAGCAAGAAACCTAGTAAAATATTTGGCATGCAAGCCCATCATAACGGACCACAGAATAAAATCTGTTTTCTTCTGCGTTGCTCTGAGTGTAGACAGAAAAAGAACATTAGACTGAGATAAGAACATCTAGGATCTACTCCTGTTTCTACTAGCTATGTCATCTTAATCTCATTTGTCTGATTTGTAAAACAAAAACGATATTCCTTCTCCTAATTCATAAAGTGTGATGATCACATTAAATAGACGAAAAATATTTGAAAAATATAAAGCATGATATGTATTGCTATTGACATTACATACATTTTCCTGAGATCTTCCCGTTATTTGACCCATTACATTTATTTATGTCTCAAAAATTGTCCAAATTTACCCTCATTTCTCAGAAACGCTTAGCAAATACTTCTGTTGTTTATTAAGAAACTAGACCTGAAGATCAGCTTGGGGCCTGTTTACAGCGGTTACTGTGCACTTAGGGTCTGTTTACAGCTGTTACTGAGGACTTAATACTTTTCTCAGAGATGGCTATCTCTCCTCCCAGCAGCCCTGCAGGCGAACCATAAAACATGTTGAAAGTACGCTGATAGATTTTAGGCAAAACTTACAGTGTGGAGGGTACCCCATTTTTTTCTCTAAGGGGGCTAGGATGACTGATTACAACGAGGAAAGCTCTTATGGGCACTTTTCTTAGGGTTGGCAATATGTATATTAATAGCCTAGTAACATTACTAACTTATCTCGATTTCCGTGTAGCTGTATGTATTTCCCGGCCAATGCACCTCACGCACAGACACCACCTCTCTGTCAGTGGAGGCTTGCATGTTGCTATGATGCTAAACAGACTTCAGTGGAGCTTCCAGACTAATATGGACTGGGAAGAAAGGCCTGACTATCGACTTCAGGAAATCAGCCAATGAGAACTTTATGGATCACAACAGTCCTATCCGCAACCAATCAGGAGGATGGCAAAAGACCAGGCCGCGTTTTGCCTCGTTGCGCATGGGGTCTCCATGAGTTGGGGCCATCTTGACGGTGGCTAACGACAACAACGGCAACAATTCTTTGAAACAGAAAGTTCAGGAACTACTATAGTTAATCGAATCTAAGACTCTGTTGATTTTAAGACATATATTTATGTTACGGAGCCCTGGTGGCACAGTGGTTGAGTGTTCGCCTGCTAACCAAAAGGTTGGCAGTTCAAATCCACCCGCTGCTCCTTGGAAACCCTACGGTGCAGTTCTCCTCTGCCGTATGGGGTCGATAGGAGTCAGAATCAACTCGGCAGCAATGAGTTTGAGTTTTTTTTTGTTTATGTTATGCAGTGTAAGAAATTTTTAAAAATTGTAATTTTGAGATGTTATCGATCATAAAATAGGTCTTGATTTCAGAGATTTTAACATGGGGATAAGTGTGACTTACAGTTGATGAAATATGGTAGCGTTTAGAGTGTTTTTTATGCCCCAAGAGCTTTACAAGCCCTTTTCATTTATTTAGACTTCACAACACACCCGCGAGGAAGATATTTCTTTCCACATTTGATGGATAAGGAAATTGAGACGCAGATATGTTACTCTGCCAAGGGATTCAAAACTAGCAAATGATGATGCTGAAATTTAAATTCAGCTCTGTCTGATTCCAAAGCCTATTACACCATGTTGGGTTTTATTGTACATTGACCTGCCAGGAAGTTTAACCCTTTCTCTGACTATATTTTAAGGTTAGAAACCTACGACTGGCTTTTGTCCTAGCTAGATATTCCTACTTTTTAAATAATGAGTTATATCTGACTTTCTCAGGATAACTGACCTCAGATCTGGACTAGACCCAAGAGACCAGCTTGCTCAGGTCCCTGGCTTAAGACAGGTACGTACTCTGCTTCATTGGAGAGGGGCCGCCAGTGCTGCCAGAGAAGCTATGATGCGCTAAGATGGTGCAAGGGAGTCCCTAGGTGGTGCAAACGCTTAAGCACATGGCTACTAACTGAAAAGCTGGAGATTTAAACCCACCCAGGTGTGCCTGGGAAGAAAGGCCTGGCACTCTGCTTCTGAAAAATCAGCCACTGAAAACCCTATGGAGCACGGTTCTACTTTGACACACATGGGATTGCCGTAGGTAGGAATTGACGGTGACTTTTTTTTTTTAAGATGGTGCAGCCACGTGGTGGAGGATAGACTGCTTTTCTGTGCACTGCTTCTTATGAGACCATTGCCCTTTTTATTTCAAACAAAAAATGTGTAAGTACCAAAAACAGCTGAGAATATAACAAACATCCTATGCCCACTACCCAGAAGGAACAGATGTACACATTTTATCATCTTTGTTTCAGAGAAAGTTGAAGTCCCTTTTGTTCCCCTTCCCAGTGTCATTCTCTCCCCTCCTTGCCTAGAAATCACCACCAGCAGGAACGTAGTGTGCATTTTCTAGTTCATGTATTGGAAGAGAAAAAGGAAGAGGAGGCAGGAAAAGAAAAAGAAGTCCCTGGGTGGTGCAAACAGTTAACACTGAGCTGCTAACCCAAAGGTTGAAGGTTTGAGTCCACCCAGAGGCATCTTGGAAGAAAGGCCTGGCGATCTACTTGCAAAAAAATCAGTCATTGGAAACCCTATGGAACACAGTTGTAACCTGACACACATGGGCTTGCCATGAGTAGGCGTCGGCTCGACGGCAAGTGGTTTTAATAATCAGACAATAGTTTACCTGAACTAAGGCACTAGCTGTGGGGATGGGAAGAAGAGGTTGGACCCAAGAGATACTTAGAAATTAGAATCAACACTTTCTCTACACAACATACCATAATAGTGTATTTTTAAAACATTCCCAGAGACATAGTGACATACTATATTTATCATCCTACAACTTTCTTTTTTCACTTAACATTACGTTCCTTAGATACAACCATATTGATTTATATGAATCCAGTTCATTCACGTCAACTTATATACAGTGTTCCATAGTGTGAATATACCACAAAAAGGATTCATTCCCTATTTTTGGCTAAGGTAAACCTTTGTGTACACCTCTCCTTGTGCGTTTCCTCCCGGGGGTTCACACCTAGAGGTGTTTTCAACAATACCAAACGCTTTCCAATGGGTGAATGGATTTACACTCCTACCAGCAATGTATGAGAACTCCTATTTCCCCCACGTCTTTGACAATACTTGGTGTTGTCACACTTTTCAAATTTTGCCAGTCTGATACCTGGCAAATGGTAACTCTGTTGTATTAATTTCCTGGTGATATTTTATTTCCAACATGTATTAAGGCTCGTTGGAATGTGGATGGTGCCCACACAACCACAGGTCTCAGCCTCCCGGGAGTTGCATCACCCCATCTGTCCTCTGTCCTCACCTGAGTGTCCAAGGCATCAGAGGGGTGATGAGCAGGCCCGGGTGTGGCCAGCGGAGTGTGGGGGAGATGTGTCATGCTGTGTGTGCCCACATCCTGTTAGTCAGTAGGCCTGCAAGACCATAACAAACATTGATCCCAATTTTCCTAAGTGTAGGTTTCTCTCTGTTTATAGACTGAGCACACTTCAGAGGCACTCTTCCTGATGAGCAAGTAGAGTAGAAAATGCCTCCAGCCAAAAGCCCTTGGTAGAGAAGTTTCTACCTCCGGATAGGAGATATCTCACTTTTAAGAATCTATGCCACGTAGAGGCGGTGGCAATAATTCATTGTCCAAGATTCTCCCTGGGCCTTTCTGCCTTGACTCTTCATGCTCACATAAGCATTAGCTGTTGTGTAGCTCTAAGAACTTGGGATTTGGAGTACACAGATAGCTGCTCTTAGCTCCACCTCTTATCGAGTAGATGATCATGGGGGAATTATCTCTAAGCCCCCATTTTCTTATCTGTAAACTAGTGATCGTAATAGCGCCTACCCCATGAAATTGTTAGGACTAAGTGAGCTCATGCAGGTACACAGTAAGAGCCCATTAAATGTCATCAATTTGTGGTAATAACTATCTGATTTGTGTATGCAGTGACAGGTCACAGCAAGTGACACAAGGGCCATAGAATTTGCATTGGTTTCCAAGTTCAGAGACTAGATCATGTATTGTACCAGTTGCATTTTTACCTTGTGTAGAGATTGCAAACTGGTGGTCCATGAGAATGTATTTTATTTGACCTGCAAAATATTATTTTAATTTGATGCAACAGTTACAAATTGGAAACTCGCAAATAAATATCTTGATTCCTAGCTTCTCAAAATATTGGAAACTCTAGTAGCACTGGGTCCAGTGCCTCTTTATTTGAGATAATCCCAAGAGACTCCTCTTGCGGGGGGTGGGGCATATTCTCTCCTGTTTGCCAGAGCCCTCAGGTGCAAACACTGACTGCACTTGTTTACATCACTTGCCGGGTCCTTGTAGGAGTCTGAATTTGCACCTCTTGCTTTTGTGATTGCCAGTCCTTTTATGATACCCTCCCCTACTCCCACCCAAAAAAACCCAAAAAAACCATTGCCGTGGAGTCAAATTCTGACTCACAGTGACCCTATAGGACAGAGTAGAACTGCCCCATAGAGTTTCCAAGGCTTTAAATCTTTACAGAAACAAGCAGACTGCCACATCTTTCTCCCCCTGAGGGGCTGGTGGGTTTGATCCAACAACCTTTCAATTAGCAGCAAAGCAGTTAACCACTGCGCCACCAGGACTCTTTCCTTTTCTGATAATTGATCTGTATGTAATTCACTGAGCAGGTCCTTATGATCCCTGCTACTGCCTCCAGGGACAAGGGGGAATGAGGAAGGACAACTAAGGATTGGTGATGCCCAGCTCTATACAACATGTGTGTGCTCGGCGCTTTACACTCCCCGTATTATTTTAATCTTCATAATGGCTGTGAGGTAAATACCATTATCCCCGTGTTAACCAGTTGCCATCAAGTCCATTCCAACTCATGGTGACCCCATGTCTATCAAAGTAGAACTATGCTCCTATAGAGTTTTCTGATTTTTCAGAAGCAGATTGGCAGGCCTTTCTTCTGAAGAACCTCTGGGTGGACTCAGACCTCCTACCTTTTGGTTAGCAACTGAGTGTGTTAACTGTTTGCACCTCCCAGAGTCTCACATCCTTATGTTGCAGATGGTGAAACAAGCTTGTTGACACTGGGTAACTTGCAAGATTACACTGCCGTAAAGGGGCAGAGCTGATATTTGAGGCCTGGTCTTTAGAGCTCCTAGCCCATTTTATACTCAATGTATTGTGCCATTGGAGCCCTGGTGGCACAGTGGTTAAGAGCTTGCCTGCTAAGCAAAAGGTCAGCAGTTGGAATCCACCAGCCACTCCTTGGAAACCCTCTGGGGCAGTTCTCCTCTGTTCTATAGGGTCGGTATGAGTAGGAATCGACTCAATGGCAACCAGTTTGGTGTTGGTTGATGTTGTGCTGTGGGGTCGCCATGAGTTGTAATCAATTCTTTGGCAACAGATTTACTTTGTGCCCATGGATAGAAAATAAGTTTATCAGAGATTTTGGTGGCTTCACCTAAGTGTTTTGGTAGCTGTCCATGGTCTCAGGGTCAGCTTCTGGGGAAAGGAGGGGTGAGGATCGTGGTGTGTGAATGTCAGGGCATTGTTTAATATTCCCTGATTGGAGCTACCTCCTCCCGCAGTGGCCGTCTCCCTACTCATCCCTGTGTTTATTCCCTGGAGGGCAGAGGGACATCCCAAAGTGACATGTGCCTCTAACTCTTCAGGGATGTCTTTAAGTTTGGCTGTGCCCCCTAAGTTTGGCTGTGCCCCCAGATGCTCTGAGGCGGGATTGTGAGCCTCGAGAGTCAGACCTCCACATTACCTGTCTGACTGTGACTCCTCAGCACAGTTCTAGAAAGTCAGAGAAAATGTGGGTCAGGGTTTGAGCAAGCAGAAACAGGATGTACTTCACACTGAAGGTAATTACATGGCTGGTGTAGGAAATGGTAATGAGGTAGGTGAATTCACACATAGAGATGCCTCTGATTGGCAGAGGGTGTTCCTCTTGCCTGGATAAATATTTTGCGGTAGTAACCTGGGTAAAAACCAACTTCCTGTAAAGAGTTGATTAAAACAATAAATAAATAACAAGACCTCTTGTGAGCTGAGTGTTCTGTACTATGAAATTATTTCTCAACTGACCATACCAACTCAACTTTATACAAAGGGAAGCTTTAAAAGGCAATTCTCACTGGCCAAGGACTATTCCAATTTGTATAACTATTGCCCCATAGCTTCAAAGGTGAGAACCACTTGTTCCCTTTGTTCTTCAAACAGAATTCACAGCTAAAGAAACCTTCTGAAATAAATTTTTTAAAAAATCCATTTAATTTAAAGCTCATAATTTAGTAGAATGTGCTCGTTATGGCCTTAGATGTCAGAAAACTTAGCACTGAGATCCTGGTCCAGAGAACCTTGGTCCAGGAACTTAACTTCTTTGTATGTCCGTTTTTACCTGCATAAAATGGGATAATAATATGTTGATTTCACTTGTTGAGGGTCAAGTGAGATTATGTTCAGTTCAGGCAACAAACATTTATTGAGTGTCTATTATGTGCCAAAGGAGCCCTGGTGGCACAGTGGTGAAGCTCTCAGCTGCTAACAGAAAGGTCAGTGGTTCAAACCCACGAGCCGCTCTGTGAGAGAAAGAAGCGGCAGTCTGCTTCCATAAAGATTACAGCCTTGGAAACCCTGTGGGGCAGTTCTACCTGTCCTATAGGGTCACTATGAGTCGGAATCAACTTGATGGCAGTGGATTTTTATTATGTGCCAGGCAGTATGCCAGATCCTGGGGACAAAAGATGAAAAGGAAGTGCCCTTGAACTTCAAACACTCCCAGTATACTGTGGACAGACCCCTTAATGTGTGATCTATCCCACACAACAGGATGAGCACCAAGGCAGAAGTCCCCACGCAGCGGAGATGAGCCCAGGGAAGGCCATTTGGCCCAGTCTGGGGGGCAGTGGGTAAGAGTGTCACCCATGCTGGGTCTTGAAGGTACATGAGGGCCCCCCAGAAACAGAAAGGGGATGAGGAGGAGGGGGCACGCAGGTGTTGGGCTCTGCATGTGGGTGTGAACCACACAGGAAGCATAGGACAGGCACCAGCAAGCCTCTGTTAGCATGCTTGGCTGCTAACCAAAAGGCTGGAGGTTCAAGTCCACCCAGAGGTACTTCAGAAGAAAGGCCTGATGATCTACTTCTGAAAAATCAGCCATTGAAAACCCTATGGAGTACAGTTCTACTCTGACACACATGGGGGTGCCATGAGTCAGAATCAACTCGATGGCAGCTGGTTAGTTAGTAAGTGAGATACTGGAAATGGCTTGGGGGGAGTGCAGGGAGGTTGATGCGCAGGACAGGGCATGGAGAGCTGCGGCTACTGGGTGAAGTGCTTGGACTTCCTGTCAGAGGCAAAGGACCACGCTGAAGGCAGGAGATTGTCAGATGTAAGCAGGGTGGGGCAGGTATTTGAAGGTGGTACACACAGTGACAGTCACAGACATCGTCAGGTAACTTGGAGCCAGTTAACAGACACTTAATCAGTTATGGAAAGCAAATCTCCTCTGGCCTTTTATCAATCCAGAGTCGGGGGTCTTACGCAGTCAGGTACCTATTTTATGTGGTTTCTTGTGCCGTCCATCTGTCCTTCCAGTCATATCCTCTTGCTTGGCCTTAGGCGCCTTCTTACCCAGGATTCCTGTCTCTGCAGAGCCTTGCTGTCCCCATTCCCAGTACGTCCTGTGCGTACTTCACTCTAACTCTATTCCCACAGTGGCATAAACGGTTTGTGCTCAACGACTAAACTCAAGGTTGATGGTTCAAACCCACCAAGCAGTGCTGTGGTAGAAAGGCCTGGTGAGCTGCTTCAATAAAGATTACATAGTCATAATCAACTCGATGACCATGTTTTGTTTTTATCTATTCTCAGGAGGGAGTCCAGGCCCCACCCACGGTCTGGCTCTTCCAGCATTCCAGGACTCAGCTGGCTCTGCCCCTGCAATTTCTTTCCTCCCAATTACTGCTCGCCTTGGCTTCACCTCTTTAGCGGAGCCTCGAGAGGCCTTTGGTCTCACAGGGGACAAGAGCCAGACTTCCCTGCCAACAGACTGCAGAAGGAGCCCGCTGGACCCTCTCACTTTCCCTTCAGGGGAGATGAAGCATCCCTCATGCTATACTCTCAGACAGGCGCAGCCCTGACACCCCCAGCCCAGAGCAAGAGTTCCAAAGAAGAGCCACAGCCCTCATGTCTAAGCACAGTACTGAGAAGTTATCAATTGAGCTAACAAACTGTTAAATAAAATACATTCCATCTGGCTGCGGAGTCAAACAATAACATCATTTAAAAACACGTGTAAGAGCAGACTTAATGATTTGATTGAACTGGAGAAACCCCAGAAAGCATTGCCCCCGGACTCTCTGTTAGCTCGAAACTAAAACCATTCCCGAGGCCAGCTCTTCAGACAAAGATTAGACTGGACTATGGGACATAAAATGATACTCGTGAAGAGTGTGCTTTTTAGCTCAAGTACATACATGAGACTAAACGGACAGCTTCTGTCCGGAGGTGAGATGAGAAGGCAGAGATGGTTAGGAGCTGGTTTTTACTACATTTTTCTGGGGTGGAAAGGAGGAGCGTACTGTCACAGTATAGAGAGAGCAACTAGGGTCACATAACAATGTGTGTATAAATTTTTGTATGAGAGACTAAAACTTGAATTGTAAACTTTCACTTAAAGCACGACAATAAAAACAAACCAAAAAAAAACCACATGTAATGTTTTTTACTTGACTAATAGTTGGCAGAAGGAGCCCTGGTGGCACAATGGTTAAGTGCTCGGCTGCTAACCGAAAGGTCAGCAGTTGGAACCTACTAGCAGGTCAGTGGGCAAAAAGACCTGGTGATCTACTTCCTTAAAGATGACAGCCTTGGAGACCCTATGGAGCAGTTCTACTCTGTCCTATGGGGTCACTATGAGTCAAAATTGGCTCCACGGCACACAGCAGCAAAAATAGTTGGCAGGATATCCAAGATGACTGAATTAATTATTATTGCACATGTCTAGGTGATCTGTTGATGAGCTGGCATATTTGGATACATAATAAATAGACACCTAGATAAATATAAGTTATTATATAATGATTACATACATTTTATTTTTCTTGCCTTCGTTTCAGCTCAATCACTAATTATGTTAAGGTTTTTCACATTATTTATGCTTACTTCATAATAATGACATAAAGGACTAATAATACATTATAAATAATTGAAGGTGACAAAATGTAAGTATATTTTAGTAAGAATATAAATTAAATTAAATGTGAAACTTT
>NW_004443980.1:11006078-11116921 GCF_000243295.1 Trichechus manatus latirostris
TCTTTTAAAATTAAAAGTAAGTTTATAAATTTTAATTAATAACATCAAACTTTTAAACAGAAATTATTTAAATAAAGTTGATTTTTAATATAATTTTCTGCATATTCAAATCATATTAAATATTTTATAAAAATAAAACTATCTGTATTTCTAGCACTATCTAGTTGCCCATGTAGAGAATCGCTATCACATTGTATGCATGTCATGTGCACATTTATAAATATACAAATGTAAGAATGATTAAAAAAGAAAAAAACGGCCCCATAGGGTTTCCAAGGAGCAGCTGGTGGATTTGAACTGCCGACCTTTTGGTTAGCAGCCAGTCAAACCCTTAACTACTGTACCACCAGGGCTTCGGAAGAGTGATCGTAATTGCTTAACACTGTAAAACGTTCTTCTGTCACCATGTTGTGAATACCCCGTGCACGAGTTTATGAGTGCCACCAGAGCCACACACTAGAACACAAATGAATCCTTCAGCACTTCTATGAGACAATATTTAGTTTTGCAAGAGTCTAGGTTGTTCATGCTACTGGAAAGGAAGACCTTGGCAAGTTAATTTGTCTTGTACATTCGTGCTTCTGTCACTCAAAATCTTCCTGCACATTGAAAGAATGCTCATCTCTGACTTTGGCAGTGGCCCAATCCACAAACCTCCACAGAGTTTGGATGCAGTTGTTTTTTATTTCAAGGACCAAGAGCAGGAGGTGTGGACAAGTGATTCCCTGGGGCCCGAATGGTATTCCCTATATAAGAATCATTAGGAGCTGTTGTGGTGCAGTGGTTAAGTGCTCAACTGCTAACCAAAATGTTGGTAGTTGGAACTCACCAGCCGCTCCATGGGAGAAAGATATGGCATTCAGCTTCTGTGACGATTACAGCCTTAGAAACCCTATGAGGCAGTTCTACTCTGTCCTATAAGGTGGCTATGAATTAGAATCAACTCAGTGGCAATGGGTTAACAGGTATAAGAATGGTTTAGTTATAAGAGAGACTGTTTAGGCTTGGGGGTATGTTATGCCTTTGGTGAGTGCGAGATCTGCATAACAAACGACAGAAGAGAAGTGCCTATAAATTTTTTTATTACATTTTTTTGGTATGTGTTTTTTTGTTATGTGTGAGTCAGAATCAGCTTGATGGCAATGGATTGGTTGTAAAGAGTCTCTGGGTAGTGCAAATGGTTAACGTGCTCAGCTACTAAACAAAAGTTTGCGGATTGAGTTCACCAGAGGCACTTGGAAGAAAGGCCTGGAGATCTACTTCCAAAAAACCATCCACTGAAAACCCCATGGAGTGCAGTTCTACGGTGACACACAAGGGGTCGCCGTGAGTTGGAGAGTTGGAATCAACTACATGACAACTAGTTTATGACATGTAAGGCTCTCTAAAGATGGGACAAAAATTTCAGATAAACAGTGACTACTTTTTTAGTATAAGTATGTCCCAAATATTGCATGGAACATGCATGGAGCATACTTACACTAAAATATTTTTCACTGTTTATCTGAAATTCAAAGTTAACTGGGCATTCTGGGCATTTCTGGAAACTTTAGAGGCAAAGGGAAGTTTCTCTCTTGCCCAGGACTAAGGCAATACTGAGTAATAAAGGCGTTATATAGAATGCAAAAAAGAGAAAAGTAGACCCCTGAATTCTGAAAATCTTAGGAGGACTCCTCTGGGAGGAGTTTCGAATATACTTTGTACTTGTCATCAGAGAGACACAGAGTCTGGGAGGTCAATTTCCTACCAGGAATGTCTGTGGGAAATAAGGAGATGAGCTTTCTCTCCCAAATGTATCTTTAATCATGAAGTCATGAAGTCATTGGTTCATTCTGTCATATAGCTTGAATAATCACCAACTCTCCATTTACTTACACATTCATCCATAAAATATTTACTCAACCTGTTTATGTACCTGGCATATTACACTTTATAGCTATAACAACCCTATGAGGTAGATATTGTTATCTCTGTTTTACAGATGCAGAAATGAAACTCAGTGAGGTTTAAGAATTTGCCTAAGATCACCCACTTCGTAACCGATAGAGGCAAAATTTAAGCCTCTGTCTTTCTGACTTCCAACTTCCATTGGTAATGCAAGTGGGGGTGTGGAAAGGAGAAGAGAGCTATTATTTCTTTAGTGCCTATTATACCCCAGGCACAACCTTTTATACTTTAAACTATTGATAACCTTCCTTTGTTCAAGTCAGATTAAATTGTGACCTCTCAGAGGAAAAGAAAGGTGAAAGAAATCTGGAATTGTTTCCATAAGATTAAAAACTGTGGCATTCAAAAAAATACATTGGATTTTCCTAAAACTTATTTGAACATACAAAGGAGCAAAAATTGCCAAAATAGTTTTGAAAAAGAAGAACAAAGTTGGAGGACTTACACTACCTGATTTTAAAACTTACTGTAAATGTGGTGGTGTAGTGGTTAACAGCTCGGCTATTAACCAAAAGGTCGGCAGTTCAAATCCACCGGTCTTCGTTGGCAACCCTATGGGGCAGTTCTGCTCTGTCGTATAGGGTCGCTATGAGTTGGAATCAACTTGTTGGCAACAGATTTGGTTTTTGGTTTTAAATATACACATACATGCACACGTATTTTTGAGGAGGTGAAATGTGCAGTCTGGTTATGCCAGGATGGTTCAATGTTAGAAAATCAATCAAAGTAATACATCATATAAATAGGACAAAAGGATCACATAATCATCTCAGTTGACACAGAAAAGTCATTTCATAAAGTCCAACACCCATTCCTGATAAAAAAAACTCTCAGCAAAATAGGAATAGGAGGGAAATTCCTCAATGTAACAAACGACATCTCTACAAAACCAACAGCTAACATCATTCTCAATGGAGAGACGCTGAAAGCATTCCCCTGAGAACGGGAACAAGACAAGGATGCCCTTTGTCACCACTCCTATTTAACATCGTGCTAGAAGTCCTCGCTAGAACAACAAGGCAAGAGAAAGAAATAAAGGGCATACAAATTGGAAAGGAAGAAGTAAAACTATCCCTATCTGCAGATAATACTATACATAGAGAACCCCAAAGATTCCATAAGAAAACTACTAGATCTAATAGAAAGATTCAGCAGAATAGCAGGGTACAAGATCAACATATAAAAATCAGTTGGATAGCTATACACCAACAAAGAGAACTTCAAAAAAGAAATCAGGAAAACAATATCATTTATAACAATTTTTAACGATCAAGTGGATAGGATTTTGCATTCTGTGGAAACCAGTCTTTCTCTTTCCCTAGCCACTCCCATCATTGCCCAATGGCTTATGAACAAAGTGGCCATGGTGGCAGAGACGGAGGTTATGCATAGGCTCAGCAGCATGAACTTCCACTCACCAAGGCCAGCTTCACTACAGCCACTGCTGAGTGCCCAGTTTGCCAGTAGCAGAGACCAACACTGAGTCCCTGATAGGGCACCACTCCTCGAGGTGATCAGCCAGCAACCTGGTTGCAAGTTGATTCCATTGAACCGCTTCCACCATGGAAAGGGCAGCGTTTTGTCCTTACTGGAATAGACACTTAACTCTGGATATGGATTTGCCTTCCCTGCACACAATGCTTCTGCCAAAACTACCATCCGTGGACTTACAGGTAGCCTTATCTACCATCATGGTATCCCACACACTTAGGAATAAATCTGACCAGGGATGTAAAAGATCTACAGAAAGAAAACTACAAAATACAAATGCAAGAAACCAAAAGAGACTTACATAAATGGAAAAACATACTTTGCCCATGGATAGGAAGACTCAACATAGTGAAAATGTCTTTCTATCCAAAGTGATCTACAGATACAATGTGATCCTGATCCAAACACCAACAGCATTCTTTAACAAGATGGAAGAGCTAATCACTAACTTTATGTGAAAAGGACAGAGGCCCCAGATAAGTAAAGCATTATTGAAAAAGAAGAACAAAGTAGAAGACCTCACACTACCTGATCTTAGAACATACTATAAAGGTACGGTAGTCAAAACAGCATGATACTGGTACAATGACAGACACACAGACTAATAGATCAGAATGAGAACCCAGGTTTAAATCCATCCACCTATAGTCAGCTGATCTTTGACAAAGGCCCAAATTCCATTAAATGAGGAAAAGACAGTCTCTTTAACAAATGGCGTTGGCAAAACTGGATGTCCATCTGTAAAAAAAATGAAATAGGACCCATACCTCACACCAAACACAAAAACTAATTCAAAATGGATCAAATACCTAAATATAAAACCTAAAACTATAAACGTCATGGAAGAAAAGAATAAGGGCAATGGTAAGAGCACTAATACCAAAAAAACCAAACTTGTTGCCGTCGAGTTGATTCCTAATAATAATGACAGTATAGGACAGAGTAGAACTACTCTATAGGGTTTCCAAGGAGCAGCTGGTGGATTCGAACTGCCGACCTTTTGGTCAGCAGCCTTAGCTCTTTACCACTGTACCACCAGGTCTCTGAATAGGATGCAAACAATAGCTAACCATGCACAAACACCAGAAGATAAACTAGATAAGTGGGAGCTCCTGAAACACTTATGCTCATCAAAAGACTTCACCAAAGGAGTAAAAAGAGAACCTACAGACTGGGAAAAAATTTTTCGCTACGCAACATATCCAACAAGGGTCTAATCTCTAAAATCTACAAGCTACTGCAACACTTCAACGACAAAAAGACAAATAATCTAATTAAAAATTGGGCAAAGGATGTGAACAGACACTTCACCAAACAAGACATCCAGGCAGCTAACAGACACATGAGGAAATACTCAAGATCATTAACCATTAGAGAAATGCAATCAGAACCACCTTGAGATACCGCCTTACCTCAACATTACTGGCACTGATTAAACAACAAAAAATAACAAGTGTTGGAGAGGTTGCAGGGAGATTGGAACTCTTATGTTCTGCTGGTGGGAACGTAAAATGGTACAACCACTATGGAAAGCAATATGGTGCTTCCTTAAAAAGCTAGAAATAGAAGTAACACATGATCCAGCAATCCCACTTCTAGGAATATATCCTAGAGGAATATGAGCTGTCGTAGGAATAGTCATATGCAGACCCATGTTCATTGAAGCATTATTCACAATAGCAAAAAGATGGAAACAACCTAGGTCATCAACAGATGAATGGTTAAACAAATTATGTTACACACACAATGGAGTATTATGTAACAATAAAGAACAATGATGAATCTGTGAAATATCTCACGACATGGATGAATCTGGAGGGCACTCTGCTGAGTGAAATAAGTCAATCACAAAAGGATAAATACTGTATGAGACCACTATAGAAAAGGTTTACACACAGAAAGAAACAATCTTTGATGGTTATGAGGGAGGAGAGGGTTGAGCAGGGAAAATCATTAACTAAATAGTAGATAAGTGTTAACTTTGGTGAAGGGAAAGACAGTACACGATATAGGGGAAGTCAGCACAACGTCACCAAGGCAAAGTCCCAGAAGCTTAATAGATATATTCAAACGCCCTGAGGGGACTGAGTTACTGGGGCAGAGGGCTGGGGACCATGGTTGCAGGTGTCATCTGGGTCAATTGGCATAATAAAGTTTCTAAAGAAAATGGTCTACATCCAACTTTGTTGAGTAGCGTCTGGGGTCTTAAAAACTTGTGAGCAGCCCTCTAAGAGACATCTACTGGCCCTATCCCATCTGGAGCAAAGGAGAATGAAGAAAACCAAAGACACAAGGGAAATATTAGTTCAAAGGACTAATGGACCACAAGTACCACAGCCTCCACCAGCCTAATCCCAGAAGAACTAAATTGTTCCTGGCTACCACCACCAATGCTCTGACAGGGATTACAATAGAGGGTCCCAGACAGAATGGAAGAAAAATGTAGAACAAAATTCAAATTCACAAAAAAACAGACCAGACTTACTGGTCTGACAGAGACTGGAAGAACCCCTAAGACTATGGCCCCTGGGCACCCTTTGAACTCAGAACTGAAGTCACTCCCAAAGATAAGACAGGTCTATAAAACAAAAACCAACACACATAAGGAAAGTGCTTCTTCATTCAATTATATACACGAGACGAAAAAGGCAACACTTGCCCAAAAGCAAAGACAAGAAGGCAGGAAGGGACAGGAAAAATGGACAGATAGTAAGGGAGAATTGGGTTGTGGAAGGGGTGGAGTGTTGACACATGGAGGGGATTGCAAGCAATGTCATAAAACAATTTGTGTATGAATTGTTGGAAGAGAAACTAATTTGCGCTGTAAACTTTCACCTGAAGCTCGCGTGTGCGTGCGCACACACCCACACACACAAAATAAAAAAGAAACAAAAAAAGAAACTCTATGGAGCAGTTCTACTCTTTAATACATGGGGTTGCCATGGCTCGAGATCAGCTCAATGGCAAAGGGTTTTTTTTTTTTTTTTTTTTTTTATATAGGCCAATGATAGAGAATAGAGTCCAGAAATAAATCCACACATTTACGGTCAGTTGGTTTTTTATAAGAGTGGGGAGGGGGAAATGATAATCTTCTCAACAATGGGAGAAATGTGCTGGAGCAATTGGGTATCCATATGCAAAAACAAACGCTTAGATTCTCATTCTGTGCAGAAAAATTAACTCAAAATGAACTATAGATCTCAATGTAAGAGCAAAAACAATGAAACTTCTAGAAGAAAGCATAGGAGTATGTCTGTCATGTTCAAGGAACTGCAAGGAGGCTAGTGTGACTCCAGTCGAGTGAAGGAGGCAAGTTACTGAGCGAGCTCAGAGATGTAACTGGAAGTCAAGTTCTTGTAGGGCCGGGCAGGTTACTGAGACGACTTGCGTTGTTATTCCAAGTGAGACGAGGAGCAACACACCAAGACTTTCTCCTTGATGCAATTAGAAGTTTTAAAAGAATATTTTAAGGCAATGATGTTTTGTAATCTCTGTTGGAGAAACTGGCTGGTTCTTATCTACCCTTTGGGAAACACTGGTTCTGGGAAATCAGTCTTAGCTCCTTAGCATAACATCCAGTGCTCTTCAGCCTGAATATTTTTACATATTAAGACTCCTCACACTGTATACATACTCCCTCCAGCCACACCAGACTCCTCACCGTTGCCCACGTCCCTTACTCAGCTCAGATGTCCCCTCCACTGTGCATGTCTCTTTGACTTCATTAAGTTCCTTCCTCTGTAATCTCAAAGCACTTAGTATGTTCTTCTATTAGTCAGGATGGGTGGGTAACAAACACTCCCTAAATCTTACAGATATAAAACAACAAAGATGTATTTCTTGTTGATGCAAAGTCTTCTGTGGGTTTGGGAGAATTCCCTCGTATGTTTGGCTCAATAGTGCAGCTTAACTTCAACTCATACTTCCACGCTTACCAAGATAACAGATGAGAGCTCTGGAGAGAATCACAACGGCAATTAAGTGCTTCTGCCCATAACATGTTCTCTAACATTTTATTGACCAAAGCAACTCGAGCATGCCTGGAAGGAGAACTGGAAATATTGGCGGATGGCACTTATGTTACAGAGCCCCTCTTTTGAAGTTGTTGTACTTGTTATTGTAGAGGTATGTTTATAGTCTGTCTCCTCCACCCCCATTACACTGTGAGCATCTCTAGAGGAGACACTACGATTTATTCTTCTTGGTTTAACTTGGCCTAGCACCATGCCTGGCACTTAGAAGATGCTGAATAAATGTTTGATGAGTGAATAAATGTCCACCATGGAAAGCACAGTCGTGTGGCTCAGAGAAGCTGTGTGTTCTGTATTTTTGCATTTGACTTTATTTTTAGTAAAAAGCAGTCAAAATCCCCAAAATTCCATTTGTTATCGCATTTGTATTAAGATGATCTAGGAGCCCTGGTGGCACAATGGTTAAAGGTGGGTTTTTCGAACCCACCAGCCACTCCAAGGGAAAAAAGACCTGGTGATCTGCTCCTCTAAAGATTACAGCCTAGGAAACCCTATGGGCCAGTTCTACTTTGTCCTATAGGGTCACTATGAGTCGGAATTGACTCAACAGCACACAACGACAATTCGGATGATCAGCTTCATTTCTCATAACTTGGCTGGGTCAAATTGTGAAGGAATTTGTGGTTTACGATTTTTAAAAATTACAGAGAAAGGACTGTTAGTTCTCCAGTGTTGCTGGAATATTTACAATAGCCTAATTTTTGCTCATCCCACTCTCTAAGGAACGCAAAGTAGTTACAGGCATTACATAATGCAGTAAGGCCTGGGGGAGGGCAGCAGCGGGATAATAACCTCCATTGTTGTTGGGGTGAATACAACTCAGGGGGTTCCCTGGTCTGCCCAGGTACACCCGGGGGCCAAACAGGCCTTCGTTTCCTCACTTGGGTTCACACACCTCCCCATACTCTCAGGTTCTGTCTTAATTTTTCAAATCCAAAAAGCGTCTGAAAGTGAACATTTTGATTGGCTTTGTTCAAGGTAAATGCTTTTCTTTTCCAGTGTCTTTTTGATATTCTAAAGAATTTGAGTTCAAAATAATGAATATAATAATAAATCTGCCAAAATATTGGATAATATTGCTATGAAGCTGGGTTACTACTCAGGTTGGGCTGGGCAAGCTCAGAGGATGAAATGGAATTTCCTCGCAGGCCCCATCCTATTCTAAGATTTCATGAATGCAGGCTTGAGAGCATCTCCAAATGAAATCTGTCCTGAGTTAAACAAATATATCCAACTTGCTTTCCAACAGCTGTCTCAGGGACTTTGCCCAATGCATGAGCAGCCTTTGGCAGTCAGTCTGCCATCCTTGTATCTGTTCTTTTGGGAAAAAGTGGTTCAGAGGTTAAAAAAAAAAAAAAAGAACATACAGATGGTGCCTCGCTACCATCACTAAACATTTTGATCAAAGACTCCATAGAAGAATCCTGATCAAAAGGGGAAAGTGTAGAACAGAATTTGAAATTCTCATGGAATCTAGACTTTCTGGAGTCATGGAGGGTGGATGAACCTTGAAACGCTTGTGCTGAGATAATCTTTGAACCTTGAGCTGAAAATATCCCCTGAAGTCTCCTTAAAAACAAACAACAGTTTAGCTTAACTAGTAAAAGAGATCTGCCTTGAGCATTATGCTCTTTTAAGAACTAACTATATGGGATCAAATTGACAACAGCAACTCAAAAGATTGGATGGGAACCCTAGGGGGCAGTGAGTTTATGTTAAAGAGGGAGGAAAAACTCAGAAAAGGAGGGTTGGAATGGTTGCACAACTCAGAAAAATGTAATCGATGTCACTAAATTGTACAGATAAAAACTGTTGAATTCGCAGATGTTTTGCTGTGTATATTCTCAACAACAACAAAAAATAAATAAAATTTAAAGGAAAAAATTAAAAAAAACTTACAATTTAACAAATCACTTGGATGACTAGAAAGAAGCCTTTTCTCTTTTACTTTCTTTGTAGGTTCATTCATTCATCCATGCATCAAGCATTTACTGAGGACCTACTCTGTTCTGGACACTGGGCATGACGCAGGGCATGGAAAAGGATCTGGTCCCTGTCCTTGGGGATCCCACCATCCAGTGGGTGTACAGATACTTACAATACATAGTAAGTGCAGGAATTCTTGGGTGGCACAAACAGTTAAGTGCTTGACTATTAATCTGAAGATTGGCAGTGAATCCACCCAGAGGTGCCTCAGAAGAAAGGCCTGGCAATTTGCTTCCAAAAGGTCACAGCCTTGAAAGCTCAATGGAATGCAGTTCTACTCTGTAACAGATGGTGTCACCATGAGTCAAAGTCCACTTGACAGCAGCTGGTTTTATTTTGTTTTTGGTGGTAAGTGAAATAAGTGCACAGAATATTTTAAGAGGACTGAAGTGAGGCACCTCTTCTGGCCTTAAAGATGGTCAAGGAAGAGGTCGAGGAAAGCTTCCTGTAGGAGGTGGTGTCCAGGTATGAAATGTTGATCCAGGAGAATGAAAGAGCGAATAAGGGAATGTGGTAGGATTGTCTGGTGGCATTGAGGGCTTCTTGAGCTTATTAGTCATGAATTTAACCTGAGACTCATCAGCCTGGCAGAATGTTCTTCTCCAGCCATGTTCAGATGCTCGAGTACAGGTATGGAGTGGTTGGGGAGTTAGACATTTCTAGGATTTGATTTCCCCACGTGAGTATGAGGGAAGGAGAAAAAGGAAAAGAAGATGAGGGTGCACGCAAGGCCAGTGCAGGAGTCCTTGGGTGGTACAAACAGTTAAGTGCTCAACTGCTAGCTGAAAGACTGGCTGTTCAAACCCACCCAGAGACGCCTCAGAAGATAGGCGATCTTCTTCTGAAAGGTCACAGCCTTGAAACCTTATGGAGTAGTTCTGCTGTGCACACATGGGTTCTCCATGAGTCAGAATCGACTTGACAGCAACTAAAACAACAGGCTTGACATCAAAAGTCTGATGCATTAAAAAAAGGAAAATTGGATACATTTGACTTCATCAATATAGTTATGGCCAATGAAATCTAAGTTGGGAAGGGCATGAGGGAAAGAGAAAATGTAGCTGAAGAACTTTTGGAGTTTGAGTACTGACCTTGAAGGAGTGAGTTGGAAAGATAAGTGGAGACTGGAGAGTGTGATGCTTGACAATGAGATTGTGGTAGGGTAATGGTAAGACCATGGGAACAGGGCCTGAGGTAGGGTACAGGACAGGGCCTTTGGAGGTGAGAGGTTCAAGGAACTGGGGAAACTGAAGATACTGGATGGACTGTCTACTCTCCTTACATGTTAAAATCACTCTTGAAAAGAGGCTTAGATATCAGTGTTTCAGCTCATGAGTTCCAGAGAGCACAGGGGAAGAGGTTGGTGGGTAGGAAGTGGTGAGACCGGGTTAGCCTAGGGGTGTACAGAGCTACACAGGGGATGAGGCATGGCCTGGGAGGCTTGGGTTTCTCATGGTGACAGGTGAAAACAGAGCTGGGAGGCAGCTTAGTTACTACTCATGACCCCCAGCCCCACCCCCTTCAAAAACTTTTTTTCAGGTCCACACTAATATCATTCTTCTCAAACCCCTATTTCACTGAAGGTATTATTTGGCTTTGTACTAAATTATTCCGGAGCCCTGGTGGTGCAACAGAAACCCTAGGGGGCAGTTCTGCTCTGCCACGTGGGATCACTATGAGATACACGACAACCACAACAATGAAATTATTCTTTGTTTCAGATGGTTTTTCTATACAATTAGATCGTAACCTCTTCTAGGGCAGGGGCCGTGTGTGATACTTCTGACAATGCCAAGGACAGTCCTGCACTGTGGTTCAGATATTCATTAAATAATTGATTCATTTCCCCATGCATTGTTTTTAACAGGCAGGTTCACTCACCACTTTCTATGCCTCCATTTTCTTTCTTCAAATTACCATTATTCCTATGAGTTGGGAGTTTGGCTGGAAGGGTAGCATGATCTTATTTCCTAGCAGGTCCAAAATGCTGGCTGCCATCTAAGTGAGCATGTTCTTTTTTTGGATGCTGGTTACAGGCATCCTTTAATTTAATCTTCCCGGCAACTCGATGAGGGAGATACTTTGACTCTCCTCATTTTACAGATGAGCAAACTAAGGTCTGGGCAGGTGAAGCAACTTTTCCTGATGTCACATGGCTGGGAAGTGGTGGAACCAAGTCTCCAACCCAGTTCTGTCTGAATCCAAAGCCCATTCTCTTTACATTTAGATGGGCAGCCTTCCATTTGGTGGTCTTCCTTTCTTTTCTGGTTGTGAAACAGCAAATAGTACACTTACAAAAGTGTTACTTGTACAGGATGACCACTTTTAGACTTTATTGTGAGCCTTTATTTTTGCTGTGCAAAATTTTAGCCTCCCAAGTACAGCCTCTTCTCTGACTTCAGTATGGGTTTGTGACCAATTGACTTGTTGTTAGGTGCCAGTTGAGGCAATTTTCAACTCATAGTGACCCCATGTGACAGAGTAGAACTGTCCACTGGGTTTTCTAGGCTGTAATTCTTATGGGAGCGGATTGCAGGGTCTTTCTCCAGCAGAGCCATTGGGTAGGTTTGAACTGCCAACCTTTCACTTAGCAGTCGAGTGCTTAACCTTGGTGCCAGCAGGGCTTCTTTAGGGACTTCTAGATACGTGGAAATGAAATCTAGAGCACAATTTCTCTGCAGAGATTTGCCGAGATCTCCAGCATTCCTGCTTGTCTGCTCCTCAGAACTCTGATTCCAGTGATTTGTGAAGATGTCGGTGAGCTGAGAGATGCTTCTGCCTGGCATAGAGAGCTTTGTGTCAAGCGTCATGACCCTTTCTATCTCAAGGAAGGTTGACTTATGTTTTCTAAGCACCTCATTTAAAACCGTAGTTTAGTAAACTTTTTTTTTTTTTAAGAAAAAATATTACCAGCCTGCTCTTTATTTAGGGAGAGATTAAGTTGGGAGCAGAAATTTTGTCAAGGTCCAGAATATTTTCTACCCCCATTGTCTTTCTCCACATGTTCTCTTTCTCTCTGAGTGCATCTAGAGAGATTGCATCTCAGTTGTACTGTCCCCATTTGACCCAGGGATACAGAATGGAGATAATGTGCCAAACCATTCTAGGAAGCGGCCCAATTCTCTCTGAAGGTCACGCAATCGCAAGCCACATATGTGCAGCCAGATCCGCTCTTTAGACTACTCTGAAGAGAGGGAATCTCCAGAGAAGGAAAGGCCACAACAGCTTTTACTGCAACGGAATTCAGTGTCTCATGGCCCTAAAATTGCAGAATTCACTTATTAGATAATTGAAATCCCACCCGGGACAGCCAGGCTTTGGACCTTGTTTTCCCCTTCATGTGGTTTGGATTGCTGTTTCTAATGTTCGTCTTCTTGTAGAATGCTTCTCCCGGGAACAACAGCCCAAACATTATCGCCAGAGCCCACCTGTGTACACAGCACACAAGTGAATGAACTAATGGGAGCTCTCTGGGACCTGTTCACAGCTGGGGGCAGGGTTGCAGTTAAGCATTGGAGAAACCTTGGGACTCCTTGTGAAAGGTCATGCATTGATCTGATTTTGCCTGGCATCCGCAGTTGGACATCTGAGAACTACTGGACTCTGTAGCAGCATGTGTAGGCTCTAGTAGTGGTTCTCGAACATTGGAGAAAAGAATAGAGAGGCTCAGGCTCACTGAAATAGGATAGGGCCTGGACCTTCATTCTTTTATTAGGTTTCCCAGGAGATCCTGATGTATACCAAAGATTGAGAACAGTTTCTCGAAGCCTAATTATTATACATCTTTCAACCAAATTGGCTTGCTAGCAAGATGTTGTCCTTATAAGTGAAAGCACATTTCTTGAGGGTGACCTTTTATAAAATCATTTCCTAGTATATCTGGAAGGGAAGAAACAGAAAGTACCAAAGGTACTATCTTCTTACACGGCAATCAGAAGAAAAGCTGAATCATTGATAAGGAGGGTTACTAAGCAACCACATGCAGTCTAGGCTGATAAAAGTGCTTTAAGTGTGAACTGCTCTGCCTGCGGATAGAAAGCTCCAAGCTCCATTTACAAAAGAATTGATAGTCACTTTTTTTTACTTCTGTTTTCATTTCTGGTAAACACTCCTCAAAACAGCATCCTCATCAAATAATTAAAGAATTTCCTAATTGTTTCTCAAATGAAAGCTAATTAATTTACATAGCAAAAAACAGTAGTCTTAAGTAATAGTTCTTGATGAAGGGTAATTGAGTAAACTAATTTTCGTTTGTGTGTTAAATTTTGCTAAAAGATCATTTTCTCAAAGAAGTGGGCAAAAGTATTGTTGCCCATATTAAGATAACTGGAACCAAATCTTGCAATGGGGGAATTTTTAGTTAGTATCCGTTACCAGTTGCCATGGAGTTAATTCCGACTCATGGTGACCCCGTGTGTGTCAGAGAACTATACCCCATAGAGTTTTCAATGCCCGATTTTTTGGAAGTAGATTGCCAACCCTTTCTTCTGAGGTGCCTCTGTGTGAACTCAGACTTCTAACTTGTTGGCTAGCAGCCAAGCCTGTAAACCATTTATAGCACATAGGGACTCCTCTTTGGTCAGTGGAATGTCCAAACAGCAAATTCTTCTTAGCTCTACTTGTTGGCTTTGTGGGGGCTGAACGGCCGCCAACCCTGCTGAGATTTGAACATTTGAACCTCATTTCATCAGAGTGTAGAGGTGTTTCATACCGCTGCTTGGCTCATCTACGCCCTTGCTGCCTCTCCTGTATTCCCCTGACAGGGCACAGCAGTCTGCATGTGGGAATTAAAAAAAAGAAATCAAAACCAAGAGGAAAACTGCCACTAAATGTCCCAAGGGATTTGCTCCTCTGGTGGAAAATGTTTGCAAGGCCCAGTCACAGGGCCGTTTCCACAGACTGAGTGTGTGTTCTTTCAAAAGGCTGAGAGCTCTGTGAAGAAGGCAACATCCTCAAAGGTGCATTATGCAGGCTTCCTGTGAGCTCCTGAGGAGCCCCGAAACTCCACAAGGGGCTTTTCAGGCCTAACCGTCAAAGCCAGGACTGACTGGGCCTCCAAACACAGCGGACCTGTTTACCGGGCCACATTTTCTAAATTCAAGTTTACAACCCCGACAAATGTTTGTTTGTGCACGGCACAGAATATTTGAAATCGGGACTGTTGTTAAAAGCTGCATGCATAAATATTTCATCAAACTTGGGTGCCGAGTTCCAACCACCATGTTTTCAAATATGAAACAGTTTTCTCTCCAAACATGTTCAGTCTGGGAAGGACTTCAGGGGGCTTTTTCCAGGTTGGAATTCCTTGTGCTGTGTTCAAACTCTAATGCCATAAAGAAAACGTGAAAGGGAGCCTCCTTTTTTCCTCTAAGTAACTCCTATTTCTTTCCTCTGGAAAGAGAAAAAAATGTCTGGATTAAAAGTATACACATAATTGTTATGTTTGGTCTAAATACTTAGGCGTTCTAGACTGGGGAAAGTTGCTTGTCCTTCCTGGCTTCTGGCTTTGCCTTCACGTGGTCAGCTCTGCAGAGTGTAGCCACGGGAAACCTGCAAACTGGGACTGGAGGCCCCTCCCCTGTGGGGGCTGCCGGTGGACAGAGTTAAGGAGCTGGGAGATTGGTTCTCTGGGTAGGCTCAATGTGGCAGCCAGCAGGCTCCAGAGGCTGCTGGGAAGTGTGTGTGGCGGGCTTCTTAAGGCCTGGTTGTGTGCCATTTGGTTTGGATTTAAGTCCTCCTATGCAGCAGAAATTTTGACACGGGCTCGGCCCTCCCTCCCTCTATCCGACAAAGACACTCCTGCCACTGTGGAGACCCGATGCTCACTGTGTTCCTAAACTGGAGATGATGGGCCAAGGATGACTCAGGGACCTGAGATGGACGGAGAGGAGGAGGAAGAGCATTTATCGAATTCCTGCGCTAAGCCACGTGTTTTGTATTGTTATTTCATGAAAAGCTCTTCCAAACCATTCTGTGAGATAGGAAATGTTACACTGAGGCCCTGGCTTCTTAAGTCATTTGCCCAAGGTCATGTAGCCAGTAAGTGGCCGAGCCAGGCTGAGCTCAAGTCTGCCTGATTTACAATTCATGCCATTTCTGCTGCACTATCCTGGAATTAAGGAGTCCCCAGGTGGTGCAAACAGCTGATTCGCTCAGCTGCTAATCGAAAGATTGGAGGTTCGAGTCCACCCAGAGGTGCCTCAGAAGAAGGCAACCTGCTTCTAAAAAATCAGCCATTGAAAACCCTGTGGAGCCCAGTTCTACTCTGACATACAAGGGTTGCCATGATTCAGAGTCGACTTGACTGTTTTTTAATACTGGAATTGGGAGGTTAAAATCCATCTGATTTGGCAGGAGGGAAAAGTTCTTTTGCAGTGAAGCTCCTCCTCTCAGACAGAGCTAAGGAACAGACCACCCGCTCTGAAGGGGGCTGCCCAGCCCTCAGCATACCCTCTTCTTCAGGAAGAATCCCACCTGCACGGTGTCCTGGTGGGAGGCAGCAGTGGCAGGGCAGGGATGTGTCCAGGGGCGTGGGGGCTGCCTGCCACAGTCAGGGCTGGGTTCCTGATCCCACTGTCCCTGCGAGGGGTCCGGACTGTGCACTCAGCTACCTGGACTAACTTTTATCCAGTCTTCTTGCCAATTCTGTGAGCCCCTATAACCTTCCAATAAACTACTTCTCTGCTTGGCTTAGCTGAGTGCGTTTTCTGTTGCTTGCAAACCAAGAATCCTGACAGGTGCACCCCCTAGAGATCCCTGCACACCTGCAGCAAACTGGACAGAGGTGGCAGCTTCATCAAATGGGAGCCCACCTGTTCCCTTTGACTCCTCTCCACTCTCCCTCCCCTGGGGGCTCACTTCTCTTAGGGAGTGTGCAGGCTCCAGACTCTTCTCATTTTCCCATCAAAACTGCTCCACCAAAGCTTCTGAAATGTATTTATCCTAAAGCAAAAAGGACAGATAAACCATTACCATTTGCCATGGTGACCCCATTCATGTCAGAGTAGAACTGTGCTCCATAGGGTTTTCCATGGCTGGTTTTTCAGAAGTCGATCACCAGGCCTTTCTTCTGAGGTGCCTGTAGGCAGACTGGAACCTAGAGGTGTTTCATGCTGCTGCTTGGCTCATCTACACCCTCGCTGCCTCTCCTTTATTCTTCTGTTCCTCTGACAGGACACAGCAGGCTGAGTGTGGAAATTAAAAAAAGAAACCAAAACCAAGAGGAAAACTGCTACCACTTACTTCAAGCCTCCTCAAAGGCCATACTCATATATTGTACCTTTATGTTTATCCAGATGCTCCCTGGGTGGTACAAATGGTTAAGTGCTTGCTAATCGAAAGGTTGGCAGTTCAAACCCACCCAGAGTCATCTCAGAAGAAAGGCCTGGTGATCTACTTCCAAAAAATCAGCCATTGAAAACTGCAGAGCACAGTTCTGCTCTGACACACTCGGGGTCACCAAGAATCAGAGTCAACTTGATGTCAACTGAGTTTTTTTTTTTTTTTTTTTTTTGGTTTATGTTTCTCCAGAATACTCAATACAATGTCTTATGGATAGAAATTAGTTAATTCCTCTTAGTTGGTGGATGTTATAATTCTACCAATAGGAGTATGATAGATCTTCAAGTGCATGAAAGAGAAGTCTTTAAGAATGTGGATTCTCCTTTGTCCTTTCCTCTTCCCCCTCTGACAAACACACACACACACACACACACACGCACACACACACACACGCACACTGCCTTGATGTAGATCTCTGCAGGAATCCTGCTGACTGTAAGGAAGAACAGATGGAGTCAGTCAGGCTAAACCCACCAGTAGACGTTATCAAAGGTGCTACACATCATTGTCTGGGCATTTAATAACCAGCTCAGTGTGTGTTCACTGTACCCATCCGGGCACAGTCTGAGCACAGCTGGGCACATCCTCACTTGACTTCTCTCTCTCTTGCTCTCCCTTTCTTTTTAATGGAACCTCACCCATCCATTGTTTAAAGTCTAAAAAGAAATATCCTCAGCAGGACTAGACAAACTCAACTTTAACAGGCAAGTTGACTCTCTCTAGGGGGATTTCCTACAGAGGGCACAAACACTTTGCTGACCTGATGCTAATCCTCATGTCTTCTTGGGAAGTGTGGCGCAGACAGGAATTTTTCAGCACCATTTTAATACAGGTCCAAAATAGAGGCATAGAGTGGAGAAGTGACTTTATAACTACCATGGATTTTGCCCCTACGTTTATCATATATAATTTCAGGCTCTTTACCTGTATTATCATAAACCTTATTGGGGGTCCCTTACAACCAGTTGACAGAGGAGGAAAAATTCCATGCTTGCTTTACAGATGGGTTAAAATGGATGGCACTGGTACTTCAGCCTGACTTGGGAGTGGTCTTGAAAGATAATGGCTAGGAAAAATCCTCCTAGGGGGCGGAACGTCAGGCAGTAGACCTGAAGCAGGGCTTCGAACTGGTTCAAACCAGTTCAGTCACGGCTGACAAAGTGAAAGCAGAACAGACTCAAATGTTTACAATTTGGGTGATCTGGAACAACAACTGGAACAGGAAAAATGAATGGTCGAAGCCCTGGAATGGGAGACTTGAAAGAGGCATAGTGAGCCCTTTCAGGAGCCTGATGCATGAGATTGGATTATTGGCAGGACTGTGGAGAGTGACACACATTCAAAGTGGCGCAGTCGGCCACCATCCACGAGTAGGGCAGCACTGTTTCTGACTCTTCTCAAAATCCAGCGGGCAACAGATTTGGTTGCTCTGCAATGCATATGCAGCCCTTGTTTTCTAAGATGGAGATTAGGTTTTTAGTACAGCTTTGACCTGTGATTTTTCCTGTTCTGGTTATTGTTCCAGTTCACCCAAAATTTAAAAATTTGGGTCTGTTCCAGTTTTGCTTCCTCGGCCATGACTGAACCAGGAAGAAGTGGTTCGAAGCCCTAACTTCAAGTCCTCCACTTGACGTGAAGGAGAAATGGCTGCAGGTTGGAATATATATAAACTCCAGGGCAGTGGTGAATGGCTTGGCTAGAAGACCAGGCCTGGAAGGAAAAAGATCAGGGATAATGGGGTCTAGGGTAGAGGCATGTAGACAGACATATTACTACGGGCACAAAAGTGTTACAGCCTTCCAGAAAGCCACAAAAAAGGCACTAAACAAGCAAGTAGACTGAATGACACAGCCAGTTATCATTAGCCAGATTTGATCATAGCCAGGGCTGCCATGATGGGCAATGAATGGAGTATCCCTGGTGGCAGAGATGGAGGCCATGTATTGGTCCAATAAAATGAGCTTCCATTTACTAAAGCTGATTTAGTTACTGCTGCTGCCAAATGTTCAGCTTGCCAGTAACAGAGACCAACACTTAACTCTCAGTATGGAACTGATCACTTAGTAGCAACTTGACTACACTGGGACCCTTCTATTTTGGAAGGTCCAAAGATTTGTTTTAATAGGAGGACTTATATATGTCAGGTATGGGTTTTCCTTTCCTTGACTGCAGAGTGTCAGCCAGCACCACTAATCAAGGCCTTATGAAGTGTTTGAACCACCAGTTTGGAATCCAATACATTATAGGATCTGATCAAGGAAGTCACTTTTCAGCAAAGGAGATGTGAAAGTGGATCTACGAACTTGGGATCCACTGGTCATATCATAATCATATACCACACCATTCAGAAGCTGCTGTCCTGGTAGATCATTGGGATGATCTGCTGAAGGTAGAGTTATAGAGCCAGCTCAAAGGTGATAATCAACAAGGATTGGGCTCCATTCTCCAGGATGCAATATAAACACTGAATCAAAGTTTCTTATATGATACTGGGTCCCCAGTGGAGTTCTTGGGTAGTGCATATGGTTAATGCATAGTGCAAGGGGTAGAGTATGGTGGATACAAGATGTACTGTTCAAATCCCCCTCATGGAAGGACTAGTTGCCCCAGTTGCCAGCATATAGCTTCAAGTTGTCAGCTCTTTCAGGGTTTGCCTCAGCTAAAGAAAGATGCCTTGTCTAAGGGCAGTCTACATTCAATGACTGATTGAGGTGGAAGTAAGAAGGCCTAGCCATTTCAGCCCCACGTGGGACAACCCTGATGGCCATGTACAGTCCTAAGCTCCTCGTGGTTAACCTTGTTGACAAAGGTTTTGTCATGCCTGCATTAGCTGGACTTTTTCTTTTAGCTAATCCTACCTCCTCCCCCTATCTACCACAGCTGCTGATCTCTAATAAATACTCACATGCCGAACTCTGGAGCACTGGTGGCACAGTGGTAAGAGCTTTGGCTGCTAACCAAAAAGTCAGTAGTTCAAACCTACCAGCAGCTCCTTGGAAATCCTGTTGGAAACCCTACAGTTCTATCCTGTCCTATAGCATCACTGTAAGTTGGAATTGACTCAACGGCCATGGGTATGCCAAACTCTATCTCAGAGTCAACCTACAACAGGAGAATCCTACCTACAACAGTTGGTACAAGAAGTGGTCCAAGAACATGAGCAAGAAGGTGGGTCTCTGAAGCTGGCAAAAACGATCTTCCCATCACTGGTGATAGGTTGAGCACAAGCAGCTCCTGGCACTAGGTGATGATTTAGTTACTTAAAACTTACCAGTGGTGAGAGTTGGTGGAAGGGAATGCAATAGCTAGAGTGACTTATCAGGCATTTGAGAAGAATGAAGGAAACAGTAATTACAAGGACTGATTTTGCTGACTGACTTTGATCAAGACTGTCAGCATAATAGTTCAGAGGGATCTGTTTCACGTTAAAATCAAAATTCAACCTTGTAGTGAAGTTGAGAAAAATTCTTGGGGGACATAAGAAGTTTTTCCAGCCAGGAAAATTTAACTGGCATTGAAATCATGCATCTGAAAGTCACAAGTTCAGTCAGTAGGCATTCTCTGGTCCTCCAAGAAGTATGAATTGACTTGCCTTGAATGAAGAATTACAAAACTGGTGCTAGAGATCAAATTTAAAATTCCTGCAATTACTAGTTAATGCTTGGCTCATCCAAAATTTACTCTGATGAAGATGACTCCCCCTCTCTTGGGCAAATATTCATGTCTGGGTATTAGTGAGCAGCCTCATGCAGAAGCCCTGACTCCCCATCACTGTCCATGCTTTGGGCTGGGCAGAGGTCTGCCTTGTAATGTGTACACTCACCTGCCTGAGCCCAGGCTGGGTTGCAGTGCTTTATGAAATGCACGTCATTTGGACCATTGACGCTAAAGGACATGCTACAGAAAATCTTGTCCATCTGCTTGGTCAAGAGCCTTTCCAGCTTCAAGATACATTCTGTCATCAGCTTCTGGCAAACAGCTCCAGGAAACTTCAATTTCATTTATGCTGGACTGGGTTTTCACCTAAACAGCCGAGGGTAGCCCTGAGTAAACGTGTGAGTGTCTACGTGTTTACAGAGAGTGATGCAGTCAGGCAGGAGAAGTTCTGCTGCATGTACAGGAATCCTGAGGATCACACACCTAAGTTGTGAGTCATTGCTCTTTACCTGTGAAAACAGCTCTTCCAAGGGCCCTGAGCATGTCGGCTGACAGGTGGATACTGGCAGGTGTTTTGTTTTTTAAACTTGTGCATGTTTGATGATAAATATTGTTTTCTCTTTTCTGCTTTATATTTTCCGGACCTCGTTCAACTGTTACCTCATTTTATCCTCTTAATGGTGTTGTTGTTGCTGTTGAGTTGATTCTGACTCATAGTGACCCCATGTAACAGAGTAGAACTACCTCACAGGATTTTCTTGACTGTAATCTTTATGAAAGCAGATCACCAGGTCTTTTGGTTAGCAGTTGAGCACTTAACCGTTTGTGCCACCAGCACTCCTTCATCCTCTTAATAGCCCTGTGAATTAAGCAATTTAGCTATTATTATCTACACTTAATATATGAAGAAACAAACTTCAAGCTTATCTAGTGTGATACTTGGAAAACTTGAGCAATGAGTACCTTTGAAAAAAATTCTTACAGACCCCTAGTGTTGGCTTAAGTTATATTTATCATAGAGGTACATACCCAAAACCAAACCACACTTATTGCCGTCAGGTTGATTACAACTCACAGAGATCCTATAGGACAGACTAGAGCTGCCCCACAGGGTTTCCAAGGAGCGGCTGGTAGATTGAACTGCAGACCTTTCGGTTAGCAGCCGTAGCTCTTAACCACCGCACCACCAGGGCTATCGACATGTACAAATATGAAAGTGGACACATATTCCCTATGCTTATATGTATTATTCATCCATTAAGCAATCTGCTAATTAAGTTCAAGCAAGACAACGATGCTGATAACATTCAAGTTAACAACACTCATTTCATTTATTAGGTAATATTTTGCTGAATCTAAATTGCTAATATTGTGCTTAAAGCTAGAAAGTTGTATGTACTTTTTTTATACTTCACTTGTCAATATGATTTCTTATCTTAATTTGAGTTCTTGTTTTTGACCATAATCACTGTTCTTCCATATTAACATGGTCTCATTTTAAGCAATGGATCCATTATTGTAAAGGAGCAACCAACTGAAAGGTATAAACTGAACGGACATACTGAAAAATTAAAAAAAAAAAGTACTTAATGGAAAACTCTTCATTATATATTTGCGGTAGCATTTAATGTTGGATTGTTGGAGACTGGTACAAACAAATGCAGGATCCAACCAAAACATCCACGCTCAGGGGATACTACTCTGAGCCATGTCTCTGAGGGTCACCACTGTCTGTCAGTTTGTTGCACTGTGGTGGCTTGTGTGCTGCTATGATGCTGGAAGCTATGCCACTGGTATTTCAAATACCAGTAGGGTCACACGTGGTGGACAGATTTCAGTGGAGCTTTCAGACTAAGACAGACTAGGAAGAAATTCCTGGTGATCTACTTCAGAAAATTAGCCAATGAAAACCCTATGGATCACAACCAGATATTGTCCAATACAGTGCTGGAAGATGAGCCCCCTAGGTTGGATGCAATAGGTTGGACTACACAATAACTGCAACAGTGGACTCAAGCATACCAAACGATCATGAAGATGTTGTAGGACTGGCTAACATTTTGTTCTGTTGTACATACAGTCGCCATGAGTCAAGAGCCAACTCAATGGCAACTAACATTAATAATGGCTCTGAGGTGGTATCTCCATTTTCCCACCACTCTTTTCTATTTAAATTGCCCTTTGTTAGTAAAAAGAGCCCTGGTGGTGCAAAGGTTAAGTGCTCGGCTGCTAACAGAAAGGTCGGCGGTTCAAACCCACCAGTTGCTCCTCAAGAGAAAGATGTGGCAGTCTGCTGCCATAAAGCTTACAGCCTTGGAAACCCTATGTGGCGGTTCTACTCTGTCCATAGGGTCGTGATGAGTCAGAATCGATTGTCACAATGGCTCTGTTAGTAAAGCCTTCTAACATGCCCCCAGCCTTCTATGTTTATGAGAATCTGTACATCCCTCAGGGCTCAATTCAAAGGCTTCGTCGTCCAGTCAGAATTAGTATCTCCTCTCCCTACACTCCTCAGCGTACTGCTTCTACCTCTGCGTTCACTCTGCCTTGTCCTGCAGTTAGCAGTTATGTCTGGTTCCAGCCTGGATGGAGAGTTGTTTTGAAGCCAGAGACCTTTCATAATCATTGTGGTAAGACTCTCTCCAAAATGTTTGCTTTCTGACATGATAGAAGCCTCTCAGCATAGATTGGTTGTCACAAAGCTTTAAACTTTCAAAGCTCGAGCAGACTTAGGACTCATCCAATCCAGTTCATCTCATCCAAATCCCTTATTACAGAGGAGGAAACCGAGTCCCGAGAAATGACTTGCCCAAGGAACCGTCACACTGCTAGATGTTGACAGCACCAGTAACTAACTTGGGCCCCCTGAATCCCAGTCAAGCACTCTGTCTGATACATCAGGCTGCTTCCCTGCCTTCAATGCTTCAACGAGCCCTAGAGAAGCCATTCAAAGCAGAGTCTGCTCAGATTTCAAAGAAGAGACTGTGTTCAGTTGCTCATCAGAAGTTCTTGAAAACTGATTTATATTGCCTGCTATTGTCCAACTTTTTATTTTCTCAACCAAGTCCACCTAAAATTGACAAAAATGTAGTCTTGGGTCATTTTTAATAGGCATATATTTAACAGAGTCCCTTAGGCTTTGTGGGCCAATGGTCTCACAGCTACTCAACTCACCCAGCACAAAAGCAGCCATAACAACTTGCAAACAAATGAACAAAGCCATGTTCCAATACCCCATGCGTCTGTCAGTTTGTCCTTCTGTGGTGGCTTGCATGTTGTTGTGATACTGGAATCTTTGCCACTAGTATTTCAAGTATCAGCGGGGTCACCCACGGTGGACAAGTTTCAGCTGAGCTTCCAGACTAAGACAGACTAGGAAGAAAGACTTGGCGATCTACTTCTGAAAAGAATTAGCCAGTGATAACCTTAATAACAGCAGCGGAACATTGTCTGATATAGTGCTGGAAGATAAGCCCCTCAGGTTGGAAGTAACTCAAAATACAACTGGGGAAGAGCTCCCTCCTCAAAGTAAAGTCAACTTTCATGACGCGGATGGAGTCAAGCTTTTGGGATCTTCATTTGCTGATGTGGCAGTACTCAAAATAAGAAGAAAAAACAGCTGCAAATATCCATTAATAATCAGAATGTGGAATGTAGGAAGTATGAATCTAGGAAAATTGGAAATTGTCGAAAATGAAATGGAATGCATAAACATTGATATTCTAGGCATTAGTGAGCTGAAATAGACTGGTATTGGCTATTTTGATTCAGACAATCATATGGGCTACTATGCTGGGAATGACGAATTGAAGAGGAATAGCATCACATTCATCATCAAAAAGAACATTTCAAGATCTATCCTGAAGAACAACGCTATCAGTAATAGGATAATATCCATATGCCTACAAGGAAGACCAGTTAATATGACTATTTTTCAAATTTATGCACCAACCACTAATGCCAAAGATGAGGAAATTGAGGATTTTTACCAACTTCGGCAGTCTGTAATTGATCAAATGTGCAATCAAGATGCATTGCCAATTACTGGTGATTGGAATGTGTAAGCTGGAAACAAAGAAAGAACAGTAGTTGGAGAATATGGTGTTGGTGACAGAAACGACACCAGCCCTTGATCTAGTATGTGAATGGCAAAATGTGAAGACCTCATAACTATCAGCTCTGCACTCCTCCCATCTGCTGTTTTTGTTTGCAAGCCCATTACTTCATTTCATCATTGTCCATATTTATATGTAATGGGATTTTAGATGTGGATGTTCATTCATGCATTCAAACATACTGATTTTTTTAATGTGTACCATATGCTGGACACACTACAGTTTATCCTACAGGCAAGGAAGTTAACACAGCACGAAAAAACCAAATCAAAGCAAAACAGACTTTCTCTACCCAAGAGACTCATCCTGGCATAATCAAACATATAGGGGATGAGGAGGCATCCACATTAAACTTTGATTGGGGTCCATTTTTCTTAGTTATATGACCAGTTTTAGTGTTCAGGGTATTCATGAAGCTTTCAGTGGGTTTCCAAGGACCTGGGCTTTTGCCCGGTGTTATGGATTGAAGTGTGTCCCACCAAAATATGAGTTGGAAGCCTAACCCCATACCTGTGGGTGTAATCCCATTTGGGAATAGAGTTTTCTTTCTTATACGAATGGGGTCATATCAGTGCCAGGTGTGTCCTAAACCTAATCTCTTCTGAGTTATAAAAAGAGCATATTAGATACAGAAGCAAACATGGACTGGGGAAGACGGATGACAAGTGCAGATCCTCTACAAACCAAGGAACCAAGGAATGCCCAGGCTACCTATCAGGAAGGAACCTCCAGGGATGAGACCCTCATTTGGATGGTTAGCCTCCAGAACTGTGAGAAGATAAACTGTGTTCTTTAAAGCCACCCACTTGTGGTAGTTCTGTTACAGCAGCACTAGAAAACTAAGACACCAGGGGAAACCAGTGTTACTCCATCTGGCTAGAGTAATGGCAGCACTTCACTCCCTAACTAGAAATGTGCCTCTCACAGGGAAATGTGATGTTGGGCTTGATCATTCATTTAAAATGGTGTCCTTGAGACATCTACACAGCCTTGGGGGTCTCTATCAATCCAATCAGATTCATGAGGAGAGACAGAGAGATAAAACCAGACAGGCTTTTAAAACTTCACAGTCTACGAGAGAGAAGACAGAGGAGTTCAAATGGAAACTTTCAAAGCAAGAAAGCAGAACTTGCCTTATAAAGCTTGAAATCCATGGCAAAGCAATCAAAATACTGATCTCCCCAAAGTACGAAGCCTTGCGTGATATTTCAAACCAAGTAACTACTTAGAAGGACAATTGCAGACTGGAACAATCCTTTCGGAAAGAATTATGTAGCAGGAGACATAAAGACAACTCATACCCCTTGACCCAGTATTCCACTTCCAGGAAATTTTTTTAAGGAAAAACTTCACAGAAACCAAAGAATATATAAACAAAGATGTTCAATGCCGAATTATATTTAAGATAAAAAATGAGGAAGAAATTTAAACATCAACACTGGAGAAATATTTAGTAAACTATGCTATACTAATATTATAAAACTATTAAAAGAAACAGTTATAAAGAACATGCAGAAATATGCTATATTTTAAGTAAAAAACAGCATGTTCACTATAGTTGTAGGTATATAGACATTATACAAGAAATGCAATATCAAAAAATGAAAATAATTTTTTTTTAAATTTATTTTGGTGATGTTTTGGAGAATATACAGAGCAAAACATATACCAATCCAACAGTTTCTACATGTACAGTTTAGTGACATTGATTACGTTCTTTGAGCTGTGCAACCATTCTCAACCTCCTTTTCTGTATTGTTCCTCCTCCATTAACATAAACTCACTGCCCCCTAAGGTTTCTGTCTAATCCTTGCTGTTGTCACTTTGATCCCATATAGATAATTTCTTAAAAGAGCATAATGCTCAAGGAAGGAATTAAAAAATGAAAATAGTTTTATTAGGTAGTAAGAAATTATGGGGGATGTTTTTAATATTTTATTTAATGATGTTATGTTTTTATTATTATTTTTATTATTATTAGGCAGTGGGTAGTGACTAAATTAAAAAGCCAACAGCAAAGATAGGATATGAAGGAAACACTGTATTTTTATTTTGACGTAGATTTGTTTTAGCAGGAGAAATTCCTTTCTTCAAAGCATCCCAAGCATTCTGAGGAAAAGAATCTAGCTGTCAGAGCCCTGCAGCTTCCTTTCCTGTGAGGGCTAACAGGCAATGAGCGCTTATTATGTGCAAATGTCCTGTCATCTGAAAACAGCCCTTAATAGCAGGTGCTATTCTTATCCCCATTTTTCAGATGAGGTAACAGGTGTAAAGAGGAGAGGTGATTTGCTCAGGACCGCACAGCTAATTAGTGGCAGAGCTGGGATTCGATCCAAGTCTGTCTGACTCCACTGAGCCTTTATGTTACCAAAGACAGCCTCTCAGACTAGTGAACTCCGGGGTGAGGAGATGCTTGGTAATCAGACAGACCCGAGTTTGGGTTCTGGCTTTTTGCGTCAGCTGGGATGCTTTTGACAGGAAGGAAGTAGAAATCTGACTCAACCTGGCATAGACACTAAGGAGCTTTATCGTCTCACCAGACGAAGTCCAGAGGTTGGGGTGGGTGGATATGGCAGCTCAATGATGCCATCGACGACACAGTTGCTTCTGCCTTGCCGTCATTGGAGGTATCCTCGCCGGAAGCAGGATGCATCCCGTGCTTGCCAGAGGAAGAAGAGAGACTTCCCCCACTAGGACATTCTCTCAGGAGAGGGGAAGCTTTCCCTAGGAGCATTCTGTCCAGTAAGGACATTCCTGAACTAGTTCCTGGCTGGGGATCATGGTAGCCGGATTGCTTTACACTAGTGCGGCATGACTGGACGTTAGAGTGTCAACCATGATGTCCACAACGCTCTCCTCTTAGCTGCCTAACTTACGTGCACCTCCAGTTATTCATCTGTACAAGAGCACTTCTGAGGATTCAGTAGGAGAGATTTTGATGTGCCTGGGCTAATATGTTATCAGTTGAGTTTTTCAGTTACGTTATTCTGGTTGGAGTCCCAGGGTGGTGCAAACGGCTAACGTGCTCCTCTGCTAACCAAAAGTTGGCAGTTTGAGTCCGCCCAGAGGTGCCTCAGAAGAAATGCCTGGAGATCTACTTCTGAAAAACCAGCCACTGAAAACTCTGTGGACCACAGTTCTACTCGGATAAACATGGGGTTGTCGTGAGTTGGAGTCGTATTAATGGCAACTGGCAAAATATTGGTTGTATAAACTTGAAGTCTCTGAGGTGCAATCTTGGTGTGCTTAATTTTTTTCTTTACTATAGAATAATACCTTTGCAGTGGTGGATGGATCGCTTGGTGAAGAATGAAGTGTTAATACTCCTAAAAATGCTAAAAAAAATTCGTTTCTCCTGCATTTCTTCTTGAGCCTTCGTCCCAATTCTCTATTAAATTAATTAAGGGCTTTTGAATCATTGATAATAAAAATACATAAACACTCATCATTTTAAGATGCTATGAATTTCTATTATTAAAACATTGAAAATTGGGTTTCAGAAAACCCACAATTTTTATCAAAATCCAGGCTAAATAACTTCTGCTGCTCCCTACCCCACTATTCTTTATTACTGGTGTTTCTCTCAGGCTATTTTCAGTTTATCCATCAACACGAGAATTTCTTTCTGTGCATACGTCTTAGTATTTTATTTACAGTAAGTGAAAAGACAGTGAGTTTTTACAAACTGCAAAATGTATGCACCTAAACAGTTGTGGCTCTTCTCTCCCTACTCTCCTCCTGCAGAGAGAGAGGGCACCCTTCCTCAGTTAAATGCTCCTGTCTTGACTGAATCTCCTGGGGAAACATTAGGCATATGTTCTGACTATTTCACATACTAATATGTAGGCTGAATTATGCTCACATGCTCCGTCTGTTCTCCCATCTCTGAATCGTGTGTGACAGATAGAAGGACACCTGGAGGTCAACCCGGGGACCTGTGCAAAACAAGAACAGGAAAACTGGTGTGCGGTGCTTTTAGCACGAACACATAATGATTGCTCACCTTGTCTGTCCTTCCTTCCTGCTTCTCTTCCAGAATCATGTGGATCAAGCCTGTCTTAATTTCCTAGTGCTTCTGTAACAGAAATACTACAAGTGGATGGCTTTAAGGAAGAGAAATTTATTTTCTCACAGTTCTGGAGGCTTAAAGTCCAAATCAGATTCTTGGCCATTTCACTTCCTTCCTTGTCAGTAACCCTGGTCCTTCCTTGGTTCCTTGGCTATCCTCACATCTGCCTTCCCCCTGTGTGTGCATCTCTGTATCTATTCTAGTCCTTTTATAACTCAGAAATAGTTTAGGAGTCATCCTATCTTGGTATGATCTCAACTGATTTATTGATTACATTAGATTGCATTATGGAAAGTGATTACATTACATTACGTTACATTACGTTACATTACATTACAGAAGGTGCTATCGCCTATCTGACAATTTGCAGTACTGTGGTGGCTTTCCTGTTGCTATGATGCTGGAATCTATGCCACCAGGATGTTAAATACCAGTAGGGTCACCCATGGTGGACAAGTTTCAGTAGAGCTTCTAGACTAAGACAGACAAGGAAGAAAGGCCTGGCAATCTACTTCCAAAAATTAGCCAATGAAAGCCCTACGGATCACAGAATATTGTCTGAGACTTGGACTCACTTACTTTAGATGTGTCATTAGGAAGGACCAATTTCTGGAAAACGACATCATATTTCGTAAATTGAAGGGCCAGCAAAGGCAAGGGACTCTAATGAGATCAATTGACTTAATGGACAAAACAACGGACTCAAACATCACGAAGAAAGCCCAGGCGCTGTCAACATTTTTTTCTATTATACATGGGGTTGCCATGAATTAGAGCCCACTTGATGGCAACTAACTACAATGGAATGTAATTACAGTAGATTACATTAAACCCAAACCAAACCCATTGCCGTCGAGTTGATTCTGACTCAAAGCCACCCTCTAGGACAGACTGGAATTGCCCCATAGGGTTTCCAAGGAGGGGTTAACCTTGGAATGTGACAATGTGATACTTAATAAATATTTTAAAACAAAAATATTACTTAGAATTCTTTCACTCAAACACAACTGTCTTTACTTTTTATGTTTCCAGCAGCTTTGGCCATATGCCTACATTTTCAAATCATTGTAATCCTAATGCATATGTAAATTGAGAATAGTAGTGGACTGCTGATGTTCTTGGATTTGACACTCAATTTTGATTATTTGCCTGGGCCTTTAAGATCACAGCCATTTGTAATTTTGCAGGGGGTTGATTATTTTGAAATGGCTGAATTTCAAAGCTGATGTACAAGAAGGTAGGAATCACATAGCCAGTGAACAAGCCCAGCCAACTATTACTGGGGCCAGCATTTCAACATAGTTTTTGTGCTTCTGGAGTCTCTGGGTGGTGCAAACAGTTAATGAGCTCAGCTGCTAACCGAAAGGTTGGAGGTTCGAGTCTACCCAGAGGTGCTTTGGAAGAAAGGCCTGGAGATCTACTTCTAAAAAATCAGCCATTGAAAACCCTGTGGAGCAGAGTCCTACTCTGACATACACGGGGTTTCCATGAGTCAGGGTTGACTTGATGGCAACTACTTTGTGTGTGTGTGTGTGTGTGTGTGTGTGCTTCCAAATGGTACAAGGTCAAATTACAAGGAACTCATATGAAGTGATAAAGAAGTTGTTTCTTTGCAGATTTAGGTAAATTTAGGTAAGCACACTAATGACGTACTATAATGCAATCTAGAATTTATTTTAATAGCTCTATAAACAAGTCCTGTATTCAGAGATTCATTAAGAGGCTTAAGCATTACTTAACAGTTTTTGCTGCTGCATTTTAAAAGGGGAAATTATATGCTACAATGGTGTTCACCTGTCTGGGAATTTTCCAAGGTACGAGGCCATATTCTCAAGACTGTCAGTAGTGTGCTATATTCTACCTTTTCAGATGATGGTTTGCATCCTATAAATATTATCCCATGGTATTCCATAATCCTCATAAAAATCATTTTAAATGACTACTTGATATCCCATTGAGCTGTTTTACCATAGTTTACCAAACCATTTTTCTGTTGCTCCACATTTAGATTGTTTTCAGTTTTACACTATTAAAGATAATGTTGCAATGATAAACTTTACATCTTCTTTGGAAATATTTTCTTAGGATAAATTCCTAGAGGTGGGCTTGCTGGGTAAAAGAGAATGGACATTTTTAGGATTCCTAATATACATATATTTATATATATATCTATAAAATAGTGTTTTCCAAAATAATTATTCAAATTTGCAATATGATCATCAATGTATTAATGCCAGTTGAGTGATGCAAACTACACAGTATTGCAAGTTATTGTTAATGCTTTCTGCTAATTTAGTTGGTATAAAATGGGTTAATATTATTATGTTACTTTCCAATGCTTTGATTTGTGCCCAGGTAGAACACTGTAAATATGTTTAGAATCCAAAGTTTCCCTTGAAGCCATGCATCTGTTCTTATCCTTTGCTGAATTTCTTTTAGGGAGTCATTCTGGGCTTTGGAGTCAGACAGACATGGGTTTGAATCCCAGTTCTGTCACTTGTACGGTGTGAATTTGGACAAGATACTAAACCTCCTTGGTTTCTGTTTCCTCAGCCATAAAGTGAGGATAACAATGAGTCCCTCAGAGATGTTAGGAGGATTAGTCAGGAGAACGCATATGAAGAAGTACTGAGCCCATGGCCTGGCCAGAAATAAGTGCTTAACATTTCCGTTTTCCTCCTCTTTTCCTTCTTAGACATCTGAATACGTGTTTTCATGTATCACAGGCATTAACTCCTTTAACGAGACCATTTTATTTTTAACCACAAGTCTGGGACTTACACAACATACAGTGGTATCCTTTAAAGTCACTGTTTTAAGGAAGTCGTCATACTTGCCCTGATATTTTGGAATTGTTCTTTTTGTAATTGATTTTAAAGGCCCACAAAAATGATCTCACTAGTTTTTAGTCACAGTGACCTTTAGATTGTTCCAACTTTACACTATGAAAGGTAATGTTGCAGTGATAAGCTTTACATCTTCTTTTGAAATATTTTCTCAGGATAAATTCCTAGAGGTGGGATTGCTGGGTAAAAGAGGTGGATATCTTTACTTAGTTTTGACATGTTGGTTGGTTTTTATCCCAGCTTGACCCCTCAGTGGCTTTCCATTGCTCTCAAGATAAGCTGTCCTTGACTTCGCGGGCGTCTGACCACCTCTCACATCTCTCTGCGCTCTTTCCACTCGTCCACCTTCATGGGGAGTGTCTGGAATGGGTCTTGCTGTTTCATGTGATCTATGCCTTCCTAATAATAGTTCCTCCTCTCACTTCCACCCACTGATCTTCTTCACCTAGTAAACTAATCATTCTTCAAAACTTAGCTTCTGGGAGTTTCCCTAATCCCCAGTCTAACTTTACTCCTCTTTCTCCCATAGACCTCTATGCAAGCTTCCATAATAGCATCATTGCACTATCTCTCCCCTTATAGAGTCTAAGCCCTTTATGAGTAAAAACTGTGTTTTATTTGATTTTACAACCTCACTCATTGCCCAGTACTTTCATGTGGAAGTTGCTCAATAAATATTTATTGAATGAATGAATCAATACCTACATTACTCATCAGGTACGGATCCAGATGTGTCAAAGAGGAAAGAAAAGTCACTTTCACAGGGCAAATATTTGCCATCACTGGGATTGGTTGGGTTTGGAGCGGCATTGTGGGAGGAAGTGTTTCATCTACCAAGGGATGCGTAAATTGTGGAATTACAAAATAGATGTGTACTCTCACTGCTCTGCAGTCATCAGTCATGGCTCTGAGTGATCTCCTAAAACCTCAAAGGTTAGAGAATTGCTGAAGCCTACCTTGTTCAATAGCATGTGAGACATACTCTGAAGGCAAGCTCAAAATGGAAATCCCAAAATTATAATGGGCCATGGCTGTACTGAAGGAAGTGATTAATCTCCCATGATGAGTACTTTGAAAGTGACAACATCTAATTGGATGATTAAGTTCTGGTCTAACTGTCTAAAAAATAAAGATAGGTACATGTTTTGGCACATCACTTAAATGCTGAAAGAAATTCACACGTAAGGGGTATAGGTAGAGACTAGTCAGGGAAACCTCAGAATAAGTAAAATATGAGTTAGATCTCGAAAGCAATGGATAAATGGAGAAAAAGCTTCCCAGCAAGGGAGGAACAAAAATAAAACATGAGATGTGGGAATGAACAAGAGGAGTTTGGATTGAGCAGAGTGGGTAAAGGAAGGGGGATGAAGCAGGTAGTTTAAGGAGGAACTAGAAGGCTACCACAAGAATGCTTTGTTAGCGCATCTGTACAATGTTTGAGGGAAAGCAGGGGTTTACTGTCTTATTTTGAGTTCCCTAGAAGCAAAGCCTGAGACAGGAATTTGGATGCATGTGATCTATTGCCCTACATGATGATCTCATGTACAACAGAACAAGACGTTGCCTTCTCCTGTGGGTCTTCATGATTGTTGGTATGCTCAAATCTGCTATTGTGTTCACTGTGTATTTTGAGTGCCTTCCACCTTAAAGGGTTCATCTTTGAGCACAATATCCAACAGTATTCTGTTATAATCCATAAGATTTTCACCAGCTAATTTTTGGAAATTGATCCCCAGGCCTTTCCTCCTAGTATGTCTTAGTCTGAGAGTTCTGCTGAAACTTGTCCACCATGGTTGACCCTGCTGGTATTTGAAATACCAGTGGTATAGCTTCCAGCATCATAGCAACGCACAAAACACCACAGTATGACAAACTGACATATAGGAGGTGGACTGAAGGGGTGCTTTCAGGAGAAACCTGTCAGGGAGTGAGGGAAGGAACGAAGACAGGAGCAGGGATAGACGCCAGCAAACATATGGTCTCAGTAGAGAGCAGCCTGGGTCTGATTCACTGGGAGGGGTGGAGTGGTCTCTTTATAAGCCACACTGCAGAATTGTCCCCACCTTGCAGCACAAATCTGGCCTGTTGTGCCCCCTGTCTCAATCAATCTTTGGCTGGGCCATCCTCAGGGCAGGGTCGGGTTAACGTCCCTGGTGAGGTGCTCTGGTCAGCCAAAGGCAAACCTCCAGAAAAGGAGAGCAGCTGTGTGCCTGGATCAGACAAAGTTCACAGCAGCTCAGAGGTGGGCACACCGTGGAGGCAGTGAGGATCTGGGTGAGGTTCCAGCAACTCTGCTACATTTATGGCAGGAGCTGATGATTTCTCTTCCTCCTCAATTTCACATGCCTGATTTCTCCTGCCCTTTTAATTTTCTTTTTTTGGTGAAAGTATACACAGCCAAAGATACACCATTTCAACAATTTCCACATGTACATTTCAGTGACACCGGTTACATTCTTTAAGCTGAGCTATCATTCTTGCTATCCTTTTCCAAGTTATTCCTTTCTCATTATCTTAAACTCATTGCCCCGTAAGCTTCCCATCCAACCTTTCGAGTTTCTATTGTCCGTTTGATCTCACATAGATAATTCTTTAAGAGAGCATGATGCTCAAAGAAGACGTACTTTACTAATTCAGATAAAGCAATTTTTTTTATTCAAAGAAGAAAATTTTAATCAAAAGGGGGAAAATTTGGAACATAGATTCAAATTCTCAATGAAATCCAGATTTTCTGGAGCCATTGAGGCTGGATGAACCCTGAAACTATTGAGCTGAGATAATCTTTAAGCTTTAAAACTTAAACCTTCCCCCCTTTTAAGAGTTAGTTCAAATATTTCTCCTCCATAAAGCTATCCAGTCTCATCAGCATGGGGTAGTGTAAAGCTGATTCTTATGAAATGGGGGTCAGACATTCCTCCACTCTCCTACTTTTTCTCTATTTCTGACACCAGCCTCCCCCTTCCTCCTCCCCCATGGCATTCTCTGCTTCTCTGCTGAGTTTGATAATTGTTGCAGTGGCCGCACAGAACTCACAGACCACGCTTACCATTATATGGTTTATTAAGGAAGTAACAGTTTACAATTCAGGATCAAAATCAGCCTGGAAGTAACAGGATACAACTCAGAGACAGGATACAGCTCTTCAGTCAGGCTAGCTCCCAATCAAGACAGCTCTCAGCTTCTTCTCGACTGAGCCGGCAGGCAGGTCTTCTCTTAGTTGGGCCTGCTGCTGGGTCTTCTCTCCACCTCTGCTCTGTTTGGGCAAGTGTTACAGCTTTTTAGCTCAGCCAACGAGTGCCTGGAGGCACCCCACTCTGTCAGCAAACCCCCTGCCTGAAGGTGGTCATCTCTTTCCTGCTCTGCAAGCCCACTGCAGCTGTCTCATGCCTGTCTCTCCATTTCTGCCACTATCGTTTGTGCTGCTATTGTGGTTGCTGCTGTCTCTCACCGTCTCGCCATACCCAGTGTTACAGCTCTCTCTCTCCTGTGTCTAGGATGTTCTCAGCACAGAGCCCCAGGTCCAAAGGACACGCTCCACTCCAGATTTTTCTTGATGGTAGTGAGGTCCCTCCTAACCTCTTGTGATTGGCCCTTATGTAAGCCTACTTCTTGTCAATTTCAAGACATGGCCCTGCCACCAGACCACAAATTCACCAATTAAGGACTGCCACAGTCACTTAATTTGCATAGTAATCAACCAATTCCCACAAGGTCACTTAATTCTATTGGGTGGTTTTACACATTGTCATGGATTGAATAGTGTCCCCCAAAAATCTGTGTATCAATTTGGCTGGGCCATGATTTCCAGTGTTGTGTGGTTGTCCTCCATCTTGTGATTAATATGTTTTTCCTATGTGTTGTAAATTCTGATCTCTGCCTATGGTTAATAAAGCAAGATTAGATTATGTTAAAGAGGGTTAGGATGGGAACTAACACCCTTGCTCAGGTCACATCCCTGATCCAATGTAAAGGGAATTTCCCTGGGGTGTGGCCTGCACCACCTTTTCATCTTACAAGAGATAAAAGGAAAGGGAAACCAGAAGAGAGGGGAGACCTCATACCACCAAAAAGCAGCACCAGGAGCAGAGCACGTCCTTTGGACCCAGGGTTCCTGTGAGGAGAAGCTCCTAGTCCAGGGGAAGATTGATGACAAGGACCTTCCTCCAGAGCCAACAGAGAAAGCCTTCCCCTGGAGCTGATGCCCTGAATTTGGACTTCTAGCCTGCTAGACTGTGAGAGAATAAATTTCTCTCTGTTAAAGCCATCCACTTGTGGTATTTCTGTTATAGCAGCACTAGATGGCTAAGACACACCCTATTCGCATAGTAGAATAATCAATCCCTTTAAGGTTGTGGCCCAGCCAATCATTTTGGCAGAATTATAAACCCAAGGCCAGAAAGGCCATATATAAAGAGAAACTCATTGCACTGCAGGTAGTGATCTCTTTCCTTGGACTTCCATACCTCTCTTGTGGCACTTTGCACCTAATATTTGACATTTCACCTATTTATGTGTGGGCCTGCTAGACTGTAAGTTCCTCAAAGTCAGAAGTCACGCCTCATCTAGCTTTGTATTATATTGATCACAGGACAGTGGATGGCACACAGGGGTTTTTGATAAATGAGGGTAGAATGAGAGCCAAGAGGATGCTTCTGCTGCCCATGTTGGGAAAGAAGGTCAGCTGTAAATCCATCTTTTTCGAGTTGGCTGCTGAATGCTCTTGGTTTGTTATCAGACCATAGCTCTGCAAAGTCCTTTATAATCTTTTTTTTTTCTCTTGAGCATTAATATAATATTTTTTTATTGTGGTAAATATCTATGCAACAAAACATTTGCCCTTTCAACATTCTTCACGTGTACAAGTCAGTGACATTAATTACATCCATCGTGTTGTTCAGTCATACCATCATCTGTTTCCAAATGTTTCCATCGCCCTAAAGAGAAGCTCAGTGTTCCCTAAGCATTGAGTTCCTCTTCCCCCCTGCCCCCACCCATGGTAACTAGTAATAAAGTTTGGTCTTTATAACTTGCCTCTTCTAGATAATTCATATAAGTGGAATCATGCAGTATTTGTCCTTCTGTGACTGACTTATTTTACTCAGCATAATGTGCTCAAAGTTCTTTCATGTTGTAGCATGTATCAGGACTTTATTTTCTCTTTAGGGATGAGTAACAGTCTATTGTATGTATGTACCGATATAATATTTTTTTATATCCTTTTGGCTGTGTGCTATTCACACTACTAGCGCATTCACAAAATCATAGTTAACTCCAGAATTGTTATTTCAGGTATTTTGAGGGATGCTTTCAGAGGAGTTAATTTTGAGCTACAGGGTCCAATTTCAGAGATCAATGTAAGGCCTATGAATTTAGTACTGAAGTGACATGGTTGACATGCCCATGACTACAAGCATCTAGTCACACGGTGGCCCACAGCCGTGCTGAAATTCTGAGCCTACCCTCTGGATTCTCTTTTGAGAAGTCTGCGTAGGAGGGCCTGCCAAGCGCTTATCAGAGATGGAGAGTCGCAAGATTAAGTCCAAATGACTAACGGACCACAGCTACCACGGCCTCCACCAGACTGAGTCCAGTGCAACTATATCGTGCCTGGCTACCACCACTGACTGCTCTGACAGGGATCACAACAGATGGTCCCAGACAGAGCTGGAGAAAAAATGTAGAACAAAATTCTAACTTAAAAAAATAAAAGACCAGACTTACTGGTCTGACAGAAACTAGAGAAATCCTGGGAGTGTGGCCCCCGGACACCTTTTTAGTTCAGTAATGAAGTCACTCCTGAGGCTCATCCTTCAGCCAAAGATTAGACGGGCTCATAAAACAAAACGAGAGTAAAGGGGCACACCAGCCCAGGGGCAGGATGAGAAGGCAGGAGGGGACAGGAAAGCTGGTAATAAGGAACCCAAGGTCGAGAAGGGGAAAATGCTGACATGTTGTAGGCTTGGTAACCAATGTCACAAAACAATATGTGTACTAGTCTTTTAATGAGAAGCTAGTATATTCTGTAAACCTTCATCTAAAGTACAATTAAAAAAGAAAATAAATGGAGAGTCACAAGGTGCGTGGACATTGCCCCATGGAGCCTTCTTACTTGGGTCCTTCAAAGTGCCCTGGTGTTGCCTCTCACTCCAAATGCTGAAGGAGAAGACAGAGGAGGTTATGTCAGGATTCCAGCAGGTAGTATTGGACTCATCATTGCTGTGTGCAAGCTTCAGCTTACTGGGAGTTTGGTCTGGGGGTGGTGAGAGGTGGGGGTTGGAAAGAAATGTTTTCTTTCTGGGAGGAAGGGCAGCATTTACTGTACACGTTCTTTTGGAAGAACATCCAGGACCGTATGTGTTTCATAACGCGATGCAACCTGATATATCCTGGGCAGGTTGGATTCATGACTTACCGTGTGTATTTTAATCAAGTCCAATCTGCTCAAAAATGTTGGCAGAGATGGGAAACAGGTATTCAGTAAAGCCTCTGTTGCTAAGTGTTACAGTGCTGAACTTTCCGTAACCCGCACCATCCAAAGACCAAAACTGTCACCTACGCAGCTTAAGAGAAATGAAGTGATTCAGAAAAAAACAGAGAACGTGGATTGGTTTCCTAGGCTTGGGGACCTGCCTGCAGTCAAGTTTCTTCCTTGAGCAAAACTAGTCCCTGGGCAGAGACAGGCAAACAAAGAGGTCATCAACCATGGGCAATCAGGGTGCCCATCTGGGACGGGGAGACGTTTGTGGGGATGGAAGTCATCAGCTCTGGAAGTTGCTGACCAGGTCATGGCTAAGGCCCTTTTTAAGTTATTAGTGCCAGGCTCTTCCCAGGCACTCGTTCCTGTTCTTCCCAGACCCCTCATTCCAGCTACTGCAGGATGCAATCAACCAATGGCCCCAGAGACCCAGGTGACACCACCCTGACGTGTTGAAAGCAGACAGCAACATGATTCTTCTTTCTTTTCCATTCTGGACAGTGACAGCCTCTTGCCCTTGCCAGGTGCCACTGGCCCTTTCCTATCTTCAAGCTGGTTAAACTAAGACATTTACAAAAGTGACTCTTCACTTACTGAGAATGAAAGTGTTGGCTCTACTTATATTCTCGATTTGTGCTTGTTAATTGTGTCTGGCTTGGCTAACTTTGATTCTCTTGGACTTAGGATCCTTATGAATAAAACATTCAAGGGCCAAAATGTTTTAGTGCGATAACTTGATGGGAGCACTGTACATAAGGTACAGATCAGGCTCCTGTAATACATCTCTCCCAGAGTAAGATCTAGAAACAGCTGTGGTGTAGTGGAAGGAATCTTTAACTTGGAGTCAGAAGACTTTGTTCAAATACCAAGTCTACCACTAACAAGAAACTTGATCAGACAAATTGCTTCTCTGTTTCTTTGTAAAATGGTGTGATATCTAATATCATTGTTCATAATTTTGCTGTCTCTCTCTGAGAGAGGATTATACATCCTTGTCCCATGGTTCCAGCTGTGGCCATGTGATTTTTGGTGCCCCTCCCTCCTCTGTAAGGATTATACATGCCTGCCCTGTTGACGTTAGGCTTGGATGTGTGGCTATGTGATTGGTTTGCTTGACTCAAGTGAGCGTGGATAATTGTCTGACTTTTGTATAGAAGCTGTAACAGTCATTATGGGTTTCTGTCATCTTTCTTTCGCTCTGTCGCTGGGCTCTGGAGTGAAGACGACCTGGAACAGAGCTGTAGCTGACCCTTAGGGCGTGTGTGAAATAAACCTTTGTGGCTGTCAACATTGAGATTTTTGGGTTGTTATTGTAGCATTGCATAGCTTAAGCTGATTAATATACAGAGTAATTGGGAATAATAAGATCTATGGGGTGGGTTTTTGGTGAGAATTAAGTGAGACAATTTAAAAACGCATTGAGCACTTGCAAGGTATGAGGTACTGTGTTCTTGGTATAAGGGCCACAAAGTGGTATAAGGCGTGGAGCCTGTTCCCCGAAGGGCTAATAGCAGAAGAGACAGAGATTGCTAAAGGTTATGTTAATAATAATGTATAGTAGATGGAGCCCAGGTGGCACAGTGGTTAAGAGCTACAGCTGCTAACCAAAAGGTCGGCAATTTGAATCCACCAGCCACTTCTTGGAAACCCCACGGGCAGTTCTACTCTGTCCTGTAGGGTCGTTATGAGTTGGAATTGACTTGACAACAATGGGTTTGGTTTTGGTTTTTAATGTATAGTAGAACCATGGCATTTGCAAAGGATTCAGCCCAGGTCATCACAGATTTCCAAATTCAGGAAGACCTTTTCACCTATGATTTCCTCCATGAAATGCTGAAAAACGTAAGTAGAGAACAGAAAGCTGTATTACGACATGAGTGCTGGGCAGCTGTATGGGAACACTCATGAGATGAGCAACTTGCTCTTGCACTCAAGCCTTGTAGGTCCAAGTACCTTATTCAAACCCAAACCAAAAAACCAAACCTGTTGTTGTCACGTCGATTATGACTCATGGTGACCCCAAATAGAACTGAGCTCCATAGGGTTTTCTTGGCTATAGTCTTTATGAAAGCAGATCACCAGGTCTTTCTTCTGTGGCGTTGCTGGGTGGGTTGGAACCGTCAACCTTTCAGTTAGTAGCCAAGTGCAAACCATTTGTGTTACACGGTGACCTTTATTCAAACCCACATCATGAAAATATTTTATTTCAGCCACACATGGTTGCTTGTAAGTGGTCAAAACCATAAATATAAAATATCCAGGAACTAAGGGTGTATGGTATACAACATGGCAGAGCTTGTCACCCAGTATGCGTTGAATAAATGTTTTAATTGTTGGATATTTTCACTAGTGTAGAGTCCCTGGGTGGTGTTAATGGTTAACATGCTCAGCTGCTTACCAAAAGCTGACAGTTCAAGTCCACCCAGAGGTGCCTCGGAAGAAAGGCCTGGTGATCTATTTCCAAAAAGTCAGCTACTGAAAACCCTATGGAGCAATGTTCTACTCTGATGCACATGGGGTGGCCATGAGTAGGAGTCGTCTCCATGGCAACTGGTTACACTAATTTGTCACTTTTGATAAATGGCTGGTTTAAAGTTAGAGAATGAGGCTACCTCTCATAAAATTCAAAGAGATCAAAAATGTACTTGTTCTAATCAGGGACCTGTTCAGTTGTAAGAAAGAGAAACCCACTCAAACCAGTTCAGTTGGGTGGAAGGGGTATTGGAAGGATGCAGGGGAATATCAGGGGATGTGAGTGCCCTTTCCATCTCTCATCTCCATTTCTCACTGACAGTGTTCAATTTCCTTCTCCTTTAACCTGTGCTCCCTGCAACCCCGCTGCCTCCTAACTTGGTCTTGCCTGAGTTGGGGCTTCCCACCGAGCTGACCTGGCTTCAGGCTGGCAGATGTTTAACTATACTTTCTAGGTCTCGTTAGCACTCCCATGAGTTGCTCTCAGTCAGGTGACCCTCCCTGGTCCAATCTGCTCTAGATGGGGGTCATGTGGTCCATAGGACCACACCATTGAGAGCAGGGAGAGGGCAGGTTCATGATGAAGATGTTGTGGATAAGGAACAAGGAAGCAATACTTCTTTTAATTTTTCTCTGCAGCTAATGCAGCTACTATTAACCTCTGTAGACTCCAGAAGCGATTTCTACATTGTTATGAGGCCACCAAGGGATTGTAGGAGGGATTGTGGTGCAAACAGTTAAGTGCTTGACTACTAGCCGAAAGGTTGGTGGTTCAAATCCACCCAGAGGGCTCAGAAGATGGGCCTGGCTTCTGAAAGGTTACAGCCTTGAAATCTTATGGAGCAGTTCTACCCTGCATACATGGGGCCACCATGAGTCGGAATCAACTCAACGGCAACTAACAGTAACAACACAGGGTCGTACATATCTAAGCATTCCGTTCCCCAGAAGCCTGGCACACTAAATAGCTCCCTCTTACCTCACCTGCTTTCCAATGGGGAAAAAAAAATCAGAAAGAACAACACTTGGATCTTATTATTGCAGATGCAATATTGAGCATTCCGGCGATACCATGGCCCATACAGAGCGCTGAACCAGGAGCCAGTAGAATGAGGGTCTATTCTGGGCTCTGCTAGCTACCAGACGCAGCCCTGGTGGTGCAGTGGTTAAGAGCTTGGCTGCTAACCTAGAAGGTCGGCGGTTTGAATCCACCAGCTGCTCCTTGGAAACCTCATGGGGCAGTTCTACTCGGTCCTATAGGGTTGCTATGAGTCAGAATTGACTCAAAGGCAACTGTGGTTTTTTTTTTTTTTTTTTTTTTTTGAGATTTTTATCTACCAGATATTTACATTAGACAGGTCACTTCCCCTTTTACTGCTGTGTAAAATAGGATTAACACTCATTGCTGGAGATAAAGTGAAATGATGTGTAAAATCCTCTGACAGCTTCATTGTGATGTAAACGTTAAGGTTGTTTCCGAATTTGAGGATACCATAACTAGAAGGTATCACAGAGAACACCTAGTCCAACCCCTTAATTGTAAAGGTAATGAAACCAAGGCTCAAAGAGATAGGATTATTGCTTTGGGCATCCATAATGATTTAATTCTAAGGTTGCTTCTGGACTGACCTTTCCACCCTCCAGGAGGCAGCTGTTTTCTTAGCTGGGAGGGTCAGGATGCCAGGCTGCCTCACCTCACCCCCTCCTTTTAAGGACTTTGTCTGGGCCACTTGACTGACTCCTCTGATGTGAGGTGTGTGATAGGTTTCACTTATAAGGCTGCTTTTCTGAGGGCAAGCTTGCCAAGGGCAGGCATCCAAGCTCTAAGGGCAAGAAGAGTGGACTGCTATAGATCTGAATGCATGCCAGGAAAAATGCACCCCACACAGGCATGCCAGCCCTGTGGCCAGCTTTTGGGGATGTGCAGTTTAACAGAGCCAAGCCTGGGGTGCCCAGGAAACAGATTTTGATCAGACGCTATGGTGGTGGTTTTTGAACTCAGGGTGCAGGGCCTTTAATCACTCTTGACTCCGATTTCCCAGGTTAATTTCCTGACATCTAAGGAGCTTTGTTTAGTGTATGTAACTTCCTGCCTTTTATGTCAGAGCCTGTGAACTGACGGAATCATGGAAGGAGCCAAGACAACTTGGGGGTGGGGTGTGTGTTTGAGACCTGCTTCCTAGTTTTATTTTCCTGAGTCACACACTAGCCCTTAGCCACAGTTTCCCCCCGATAGTAGCACAATAAACCAAAAAAACCAAACCAGTTGCCATCAAGTCAACTCAGACTCATAGAGACCCTAAAGGACAGAGTAGAACTGCCCCATAGGGTTCCTAAGGAGCACCTGGTAGATTTGAACTGCTGACCATTTGGTTAGCAGCCGTAGTTCTTAACCACTATGCCACCAGGATTTCCGGTAGCACAACAGAAGGCTCTTTATATAAGATGGTCCTTGCGTGGTGCAAACGGTTATGCTCAACTGCTACCCCAAAATTTGAAAAAAGGCCTAGTGATCTACTTTTGAAAAAAAACCCAGCCATTGAAAACCCTGTGGAGCACCGTTCTACTCTGACACGCGTGGGGTTGCCAAGAGTCGGAATCCACTCCACAGCAGCTGGTTATGTAAGATGTTCGAGGGAGGCAGAGAGGAGCCCAGGAGCGATTGTCCAAGGGCCTGCTGTTGTGATAGTCAAGTATTGAGAGGGGCTGTACCTTGGTTTTGGTAGTCTGTACTGATGTCAGGACAGCTTTGTAGACCAGTCACTGAGTGAGGGCTTGTGTCCTGGGTCGCCATCCCAGTTCTCTGCACCCCCCCTTTCCACCCCTCAAAAGACCCTGGCAACCCTGGACCAACAGAGACAGAGCTAGGGGTTTCCCCAGCCCCTCACAGGGCCTGTGCTAACTCCTCTATTCTTTCCTCTGACCCTCCACTTTCCCAAACGGTAACTTCTCCACCAATTCTTTATTTACACTTCTTTGTTTGATGGCACCATTTCATCAGTGTTCACTCAGTTGTTTATCCTTTATGTGGGCGAGCTCCAGGGCTTCTGGGAGCTTCTGGACAGCTAGGCTGTGTCTCTGACTTAATGCATAGTGTGCCCTGAGCAGACAAGAACCTAATAAGTGTTTTGGATAGTGGCAGATGTTGCAAAACTTATCTCTTTCCAGCGGCTGTGGTGAGGGTCAGTTAACATTTCAGACACCCACATTGCAAATGCAAAGTAGCCAAGTCTGTGAACCCAAATGTAAAGAAAACAAACCAGTCCCTTTTACTTAGTAGGGCCTGAAGTCATTAGCTCAGGAGATGTAGGCAAGTGCTTGGCCACTTAGGAATTACGTAGAAAATATTAGCTGAAAAGGGGCCTTAGACCCTTAGACAGTATCTTCTATAAGCCCGATGACAATGTGTCCACATTGGCTACATTACTCTTTTTGTTTTTATAACTACTGTCCCTGGTTGGTGCAAAGGGTTAACATGCTTGGCTGCTAACAAAAAGGTTGGAAGTTTGAGTTCACCCAGAGGTTCCTCAGAAGAAAGGCCTGGTGATCTACTGTACTTACAAAAAATCATCCATTGAAAACCCTATGGAGCACAATTCTACTCTGACACAGATGAGGTCACCATGAGTGGGAATCTACTCCATGGCAACTGGTTTTGCATGCCCAGTGCCCAGGGAAGTCTTTGAAATCTAGTAGGTGCTCAATAAATGATTGTTGAATGAATGACTGAAACCAATCACACCCTCACACATCTCACAGATGAGCAAACTGAGCTCTGCGTAAGTTGTGATCTGATCAAAGTTGTGATTTGAACTAGGAAGAGTAAAACTTGGTCTCATGCTTCCAAGGTTAGTAGTGCATCCACTTGATTGACCTGGTTTGACTTGCATGTCTACCACTGACTGCTTCAAAGGAGACTCAAGCATTGTCTGAGGAGGCATGGGTCCTCCTGTCTCAGGAAGCTCCTCAGGACCTCCCAACTAGGTCAGAAAGAGCGCTCAGGAGTGGGCCGCAGGAGACCGGAAACCATTGTTGTGGAGACTAGAAAGCCTTGTTGGGGTTAAGGGGAGTCTCCTTTAGACATGACTGGCTCCGCATGATTGAATATTCAGTGATATTTGGCTAGAGACAAAAGTTCCCAAAGGCAGTGCTTTTTGGCAGTAACTTCCCCCTCAGGGTTGCCTCCAGAGAGAGTTCAGGGGATGCTGCAACATGTGGTTCTAGCCTGGGGGGGAGCCCAGGGTCACCCCTCGGGAAGATCTGCCTTAAAAATCTACCCTGCCAGCAGTTAAAAACCAACAAGCAATGAAATCCCTAATAATAACAAAAGAAGTCAAAACAAGATGGTCTCTGTAACTCTTCTTTCTCTCTGTTTCTTCCTTTCTGTCTCTGCCTTTCTCACTTTGTTCTGTTTTTGACACATACACACCCCTATGCTCTTCAGTTAATTATTTCCCTAAATTTTCACCATCAGCAGCCTTGTACCATCTGCTGTGTTGTTGTTAGCTGCCATTGAGTAGGCCCCCGACTCATGATGACCCCATGCACAAGGAAACTAAACACTGCCTGGTCCTTCGCCATCCCCATGATCGATTGCGGGTTGGGCTGTTGTGATCCATAGGGTTTTCATTAGCTGATTTTCAGAAGTAGATCACCAGGTCTTTCTTCCTAGTCAGTCTTAGTCTGGAAGCTCCTCTAAAACCCGTTCAGCATCATAGCGACATGCAAGCCTCCACTGACAGATGGATGGTGGCTGCCCATGAGGTGCACTGGCCAGGAATCAAACCCAGGTCACCCACATAGAAGGTGAGAATTCTACCATTGAACCACAAATGCCTCATCTCTGCTGTGCAGCACAGGTAAATCCTGCATAAATGGAGGAGATACCAAGTGTTAAAGTTAAATTGACTGGTATTCATCTCTGGAGAGGCAGCAGGCAGAGAACCAATTTGAAATTGCCCAGAGCCTCACACGGAAGTGCAGAGAGAAGTTAGAGAGGACATTTGGATTCCCAGTATGACAGACGATGCCATAGGTACAGAAGGGACAGTGGTGGCATTGGTGAGGAACCCAGGAATGACCATCAGAGAGACGCGGGAGTCACGTGGGGAATTGACTCCTGACAGGTGTCTCTTGCTCCTGCGCAGGGCCCATCTCCTTCCCCGCAGCTGACCTTTTGAACTCCTGGGAGCTCTGTGGCCAGATGGGCTTTGTCTTAGTCATCTAGTGCTGCTATAACAGAAATACCACAAGTGGGTGGTTTTAGCAAACAAAAATTTACTTTCTCACAGTTTAGGAGGCTAGAAGTCTGAAATCAGGGTGCCAGCTCTAGGGGAAGGCTCTCTCTGTCTGTCAGATCTGGAGGAAGGTCCTTGTCTCATCTGAGCTTCTGCTCCTGGGTGATCTTCATGTGGCTTGGCATCTCTCTTCCCCCATCTCTGCTTCCTTAATCTCCTCCTTTTATATCTTGTAAGAGATTGACTCAAAACACACCCTGTACTAATCCTGTCTCATTAACATAACAAAGATAACCCCTTCCCAAAGGAGATTATAACCACAGGCACAGAGGTTAGGATTTACAACTCATATTTTGGGGGGACACAATTTACCACATAAGAGGCTTCGACTGCAAATCTCTGGCCCAAGTTAGGGGCCGTTGTGTTTAGCTACCATTGAATTAACATCTGACACATGGTGACCCCATGCACAACAGAAAGAAATGCTGCACCATCCCCATGATCAGTTGTGAATCAGACCATTGAGATCCATAAAGTTTTCATTGCTGATTTTCAGAAGTGGATCATCAGGCCTTTTCTTCCTAGTCTGTCAGTCTGGAAGCTCTGCTAAAACCTGTTCAGCATCATAGCAAGACATAAGTCTCCATGGACAGATGGGTGGTGGCTGTGTATGAGTTATATTGGCTGGTAATCGAACCCGAGTTCCCCGCATGCAAGGCAAGAATTCTACCACTGAACCACCAGTGCCACAAGTTAGGGAGTAGGGCCAAAATAGCAGGAGAATGAGAAGGGGAGAAGAGAGACAGTGAGAGTTTTCTACTACCTTTAGACCATTGTCCAGGCATGGACCAGTAATGTGAAACTTGCCTCTAAAAATGGAGGGTGCCGAGAGACCAAAGAAACAGGCGGGCAACTCCAGTGTGGTGGAGAAGGAGTTTATTAGGCAGACTTACATACAAGGCAGTCACAGGGGGCCACAGGACGAAAGCAGATTTTTGCACCCCACAGTGGGAGGGCAGAGGTTTTATACTGGTGGTGGACAATAGTGGCTACGAGCCAGAGGCTTACATAAGAATGAGTCAGCAAATGGTAGTGAACTAGCGGACCACATGAGGGTGCTCATGTTTGGCCTCGCAAAGCCTGATTCCCCTTCAGTCCAACCCTCGAGGCTGGCTTCTACAATCTGTCACACTCTCTTCTTGTGACATAGTATGAGAGACTCCATTCCCTCCCTGCTGGGAACAGATATAGAAGCGGAGTTGGTCAGGTGTCGTGTGGTGCCCAAGCATGTGCAAGAGATAGAGACAGTTACTGTGTGCTCAGAATAGGGGAAAGTCTTCTCTAAAAAGGAGAAGGAACTGGGAGAGTGAAGGCAACCCAATTCCCAGCCTCCTTGTCAGAGAATGCTCTGGACCCAAGGTCTTTACTTAGGCAGCCTGGATGTGAGGCAGAGAAGCAGACCATTCCCCTGACAGCCAAGCTGATGGAAAAATGCCAGTGATGGGAGCCAATTCTAGAATCTTCTTAAGCAAGACACTTTAGAGTCCTAAAGTCAGGGTTTCCAACACTGAGAGAAAAAAGATTGTTTATATCACTGAGGCTAGGTGATGCCATGATTTCTAGTTAAACACTTTTGTTTTTCATTCACTCCTATTTCCCCTACCACTTAGCTACCTCCCCAGGGTGTTCATAGGAATAATGAGAACATGTGCAATTGCTGTGAGCTCCTTAAAATCCTATATAAACACAGAGTATTTTTATGTGTGCCTGCAAAATACATCTTCTCTGGCTAGGAGTGCCTTATTCATGGAGCCAAGTAGAACAGGTTTATTTGGAATAGTAGCAATCCCAAAGGACCTGAATAGTGCAAAAACCTTGTGTTTGGGGAGATACTGATAGTCAAGAGGAAAGTGTTTCTAGCATCAGTCCTCCCCCACCCTGCCCCGTTTGTAGAGTCTTAGTTTCTACCTTATTTTATTCATTTTGCTTAACGAGGCTTCCAGAACTTACTCACATGTGAGCTTTTCTGCCCAGAACACAATATGGTTTCAGGCAACGATGTGCTTGTAAATGTTTATCAACAGGCTCTATGGGGGAAAATGCCCAGATTTGTAGTTTCTGCCAAATTTCATGATGTAAATACTCTCCATCATGGCCAGTTTCAAGCTATCAACATGACAGATGGTGGATATGGGCAGTAGCATATCATTATATGGTATTTGCACCATACAGATAAAATAGACACAAATAACCTCAAAAGCATAGAAAATAGTAAAGGCGAGTGAAATACTTAGGAATAGATGAGTTTTGAGTCTTGATAACATTATTTTTAAGATAACATATTTAACTGTAAGTCTTTTAGATTTAATTTTTAATAATGGCTCTGGTAACAACTAGCTTTCAAAATTTCAGAAAAATGTAACAATTGGCTCTCATGAGCTGGTACGAGCTGGCTTGTAAACGCCAGTGTGTTCAGGGTAGCGCAACGTTGATGCCTCTGAGGCTCCTGGCTCGCTTTGCCAAGCATCTGTTGAGTGTTTCCACCTGGATGTCACACTGTAACAGCAAACTAAACAACTATGAAAAGAAATTCCTCATCTCTGCACTAATATCCCTTTAAAACTTCACTCAAGTTCAAAATTCTTTAAAATTACCTTCTTTCCTCTTTCCCTCTCAGCCTTCCCATTTGCTAGCCAAGTATTATCAATTCCTTCTTGCAACATCTCTTACAGCACTGGTTCTCAAACTTGGCTGCACATTAGAATCACCCGGAGAGCTTTAAAAAAAATACTGATGCCTGGGTTCATTCTCAGAGATTCTGAGTTAATTGGTCTGGGGTGCCCGCCTGGGCAGCAGGATTCTTAAAAGTTCCCCAGGTGAATCTAATGCAGCCAGGGTTGAGAATTACTATCCTTTCCACTATGCAAATCTCTGATTTGAACAATGGGAAACACAGGCTTTGAAGTTCAACAAACTGGGTGTGAATCGGGGCTTTGCCATCTACAAGATCATGTTTCTTAAGCTCTCGGAGATTCACTTTTGCCAACTGTAAAGTGGGAATAATAACTCCTATCACAGAAGGTTATATAAAAATATGCTAGCTCAGTCCTGACATATGCTGTGTTGTTGTTAGCTGTCATTGAGTCAGCCCCTGACTTGTGACGACCTCATGCACAACGAAACAAAGAGCTGCCCAGTCCTCAGCCATCCCCACGACTGGTGGCAGATCAGATCCTTGTGATCCATAGGATTTTCATTGGCTGATTTTCAGAAGTAGATCACCAGATCTTTCTTCCTACTCAATCTTAGTCTGCAAGCTCCACTAAAACCTGTTCAGCATCATAGCAACACTCAAGCCTCCACGGACAGATGAGTGGTGACTGTGTATGAGATGCATCGGCCAGGACTCGAACCTGGATCTCACACATGGAAGATAAGAATTCTACCACTGAATCACGAATGTCAGATTCCTGCTTCATATTTCAATGATCTCCTAATTGATTCCCTTGACTCTTGGTTCTCTGCAGCCTATGTATCTCAGACATCACTAATAAAAATGATCATCCTCAAAAGTCAACCCCTGCTCAGAAACCTGGAATGACTCCCTAGTAGCTACAGATTAACATCTGGTCCACCCTTTTGCTTAGTCAATGCCCTTGATGATTCACCCCAATGTACCTTTCTAGCCTCACCTTCCACCAGGAAGAACTCTGCTGCCCACTAGGTCCTCTCTCATGTCTGCAAATTCACCGTGGGTCTTCTCTTGCCATGCCTTTCCTCCTACTGTGACACTCTTTGGAGTGCCCTCCTTGCTCCTCTCTGACCTGATTAAAACCATCCTCATTCTTCAATAACCACCTCCAGCCTCACAGCTTTCTGGAAACCTTTTCTCCACCCCCACCCTGATGATGTCTCCTTTCACCAGGCTGCATTAGTCCTTGCTCTCTGCATCTCTGATTTGAAACTTTTCTTCTCCCCTCATTAAATTTACATTTCATATCCTCAGTCTGAAGCCTCTTGGATGACAGGGACTCCTCTACCTACAGCTAAGGCTGTCCCTGAGATATGGTCAGTGAGGGTGGCTAATTATGTGGAGCGATCAACCAGCCTTAAAACTCTGAGCTGCCATTCTCTGGAACTGCTCAGGTTGGAGGGAGCAGAAGTGGCTCAGCAATTTTGTCCTGTGGTCCCTCTTTCAGGATGGAGTCAGCCCCTGACTCATGGCCTTTTTGTAGCACCTCCTCATCACTGCAGCCCCTCAAACCTGCCCCAGTGGTGATCGCACTTTGTCTGTCAATCCCTCTTGGACATTCAGAATGATATCCCTAGTGCCCTGCGTGCCCCAGGCACTCTAGTGTGGAGATAATGAGGAAAAAGGTCCCTCCTGCTGACCCCGGGGGTGCTGCATATGCAGGGGAAGGCCTTGCAGCAACGCTGGTATTCACATGTCTCCCCAAAGAACACATGTCTAATGCCACCTACAAAATCAGAAACACATTAGTTCAATAATAGATTTAAAAATTGTTCCTATATGATGCAATTGCTTTTGCCCAGGCTACCGGATATCCTATTACTGTGCAGTAAACATTTTGGATGAACAGGGCCTAATTTCTCGGTTTCTTGTGTGTTGGTCTCTTGCGTTCAGTTTCCTAGATCAGTTATCACCATCCTCATTGACTCAGTTGGTTCAGTAGGAAACCTTAGAGCCATTCTTGATTCCCTTTCTGTCTCACCCTCCAAATCTTAACAGCCACCAAGTGCTGTTGATCGCACTTTCAAAAGGCCACACGCCTGGCTCCTCTCACCATTTCCACCACAAGTCACTTAGTTCAGACTTTCATTCTCTCTTACTTGGTATGAGGATAACTTTACGCAAAGAATTTGGCCTTTGTCCTTGTTTTCTGAGAGAGAACCTCTAAAACCTTGGCATTTCTCCAGTGACTGAAGTTACTTTTATTTATAAGGGCTCCAGATCACACCTGACAGTTTATTTCAGTGAGGTGCCTCTTGGGTAAGGGCTGCCCACGCCAGAAAGACCCTCTGTGTGATATCATCCAACCTTAGGGAAGAGGGGCATGATTCAGTCAATCATGCCTGCTTAAGGAGACCCCAATAAAGGCTCTGGATATAGACACTCCATGGGCTTCCTGGCTGGTGATAGACATTGATGCACGTGGGAGAGTAGCATGACACTTTTTGAGACATGGAAATTTCTCATTGAGAATCTTTCCAACCTCGCCCTGTGTGCCTCTTTATTTGTATCCTTTTTGTTACAGAAAAACTGTAATCATAAGTACTGTATAGCACTTTCTATGAGTTCTGTGAGTCATTCTAGTGAATTATTGAAACCAAGGGAGTGGTGGGAGCCAACAGGTCAGAAGTGAGGTGATCCTGGGGACCCCTGAGTGTATGGCTGGCATCCTGAAGGGGTGGTGAGGAAATCTCAAATTTGTAGTCAGTGGGTCAGAAGTGAGGGTGTTGAGAGGACTCCCAAGCTTGCGGCTGGTGTCTGAGGTCTTGGGCAGACGTGGCAGTCTGGAGGACTGAGCCCTTTAACGTGTGAGCTCTGACTTAGCTCTGGGTCTTCAGGGTCAAGGGAAGAAGTGCTACATGTGCAGCTGGTGTCAGAACAGAGGGGAACAGAAGGGAGTGGAACTGATAATAATAAACTGGTTTGGATCATCAACACATTTGATGTTAGAGAAGTGGGATTTGATGTCTTCACAGTTTGATGTGAGAGAAGTGGGATCTGATTGATCCTTAGACTTAGTTCTATGACACTAGCCTCTGACCTTCCCTTTCCATGTCATACTTTGCTTGTGGCTGGTGTGTCTTTCTAAAAGCTGATAGATTACAGCCATGCTTTAAATCCTCCGTCATTTCCCTGTCACACAGAGAGTTGCATCTAGACCTTTTAATGTGGCACACGAGTCCTTCACATCTGACCTTGTCCCACCATGTCCGTCTCATACCCTGCTTCTTTCCACTTAACCTTGTTCGAGACATACCAGACTTCTCAGGGGACTTTCATGCCTCCATGCGTTTGTGTCAGCTGCTCCCTCTACCTGGTATGCTTTTCCCTCTTTGTTCTCACCTGAACATTCCAACTCACCTTTAAAGATAAAGCTTGGAGGTCGTTCTCTACAAAGCCTTTCCTGACTCTCTCTGACAAAATTAGTTATTCCTTCTTTGTGGTTCCATAGCCCTTGGTGCAAACCTTTATTCAGCACTTGGCTGCATTATTTTAATTATTTGTTTTCATGTCTGCACTCATTTGACCATGACTTAGTCACCATGGTATTTCCCCAGTAGCCCCTCACAGAGAGAGGAGTTCCATGGTATTTATGGAATAAACGAACACGTTTTCTGTCTCATGTTGACATGCTCTCTCTTGTCTTCCTGTTGAGAGATACGTCAACAGGCTAAGTGAAGAGAGCCTAGATCAGACAACAGTACTTACAAGCATCTTAAATCTATGTTTACCTCCAGAAAAAAAAAATAAACAAAAAACTTCCTCCCAGATCCCACATGACAAAGCATATTGAAGTAAGTCAGGGCAGACAGGTGAGAACTCTACCCTTCACCCTCAGACAGGCCATGTTTGTAAAGCCCTTGTTGATTTTAGCTTGAGTATTAATCACCCATAAAATACTGCCAGAAATTTCTTTGGAATCGGCCCAAGTTGTAGAATGTGTGTGCATTGTTTTTTAAGCTGTGCTTTGTTAAAACAGCAATTCCCAGTTTGCCTCGGGTGTAGAGTTTAGGTTCATGGTTCACTGGATTTCTTAGGAAAATATGAGTGCACATTCCAGTCCCTTCTTTCCTCCCTCACAGCATGTGAGGACCAGATTGTTCTCATGGCTCAGACTTTTCAGAGAACAGATTGCTGATAATGGCCATCTCATCTCCTGCTCCTCTCTCAAAAGAACCATATTTAAGTTCTTGGTTGATTTGAATAGCCACAAAATACTTCACTCTCTAGGGTAAGTCCAAGGGGGAAGCATGGGGGCACTTTGGAGACCCTGATAGAGACAGAGCCCTGGGCCCACATTAAAACAACAACAACAACAACAAAAACTCAGTTGTCCTCAAGTTGATTCCAACTCATGGCGGCCTCACGCATGTCCGAATAGAACCGTGCTTCATAGGGTTTTCAAGGCTGTGACCTTTCAGAAGCAGATCTCCAGGCCTTTCTTCTGAGACACCTCGTGGGGGGGGGGGTTTGAACCACTGACCTTTTGGTTATTAGTTGAGTACTTAACTGTTTGCATCACCCAGGGACTCTGGGCCTACATTAGAATCAGACAAACACTAGACTTTTCCAGGAGACCATAGGTCTAGCCAGATCATGAGAATGAATAAAGGAATGAATGAAGGGATACTTACTCATACTTCAAGAGAGGATTTGAAGCCCCAACTCTGGATTTAATGTTTTGTTTTCCACTCTCATTGGCCTTCTTCCACTCTTCCCTGCAGAGGTTCACCCCACTTGCCTTTGGAGCACTATCTGGGCGATAGTTCTTCACGGAAGCCTACTTTGCCAGATTAACCTTCAGGATTAGACAATAAGTAAGACCATCAGTGACCATGCGCAGGTGTGAAGGCTGGTTGCTGTTTAATGAATTCTTGTCAAAGCGGAAGAAAAAGCACTTTTAAAACCGAAACAGGAGAAGCCAAGGGATGATGACAGGGAACGAGTTGTAGGTGGTTTGTCATTCTTCATCAAGTGGGCATGTGTGCTGGAGATGGTGTTGACAAATAAAGGGGAACTGGGGGCCTGGGAAGACACAGTTGGTGAAGCAGTGAGGTGCTGAAAGAGAAGAGGATTTGGCAGAGTTTGGGCTGATTCTTGTTAGAGCTCTAGCTAGGGTGAAGAAAATGGATCAAAACTGTGGAAAGAAGCTGCTCCAACTCCATGTCATCAAGCTAATGGTTATGGGAGTATCTGTGAACCAGGGCAATGCTGCCTTATGTTTGCTTGGGCAGGCATTTATGGCATTTCATCTGTCAGAACCCCCAGGAACTAAAGGCTAAAACAGATGTGCTTAGAAATGTGACTGCAATAAGGTTACATACATCCATGAACAGAAATTATATGGAATGGTGAAGAAAACGTTGCAGCAGTGCATAGCTGTAGTCTGGGGTGTGGTACCGCTCAGTGGGAGTGCAGCCACTGCCTGTCAACTCAATGAAGCACTTGAGTCAAGCTTCCCGCCTCTTGAGGTGCTCAGGAGCTCATGTCATCTTGGAAGGTTTGCTGCCCTGTTTCCAAGACAGGAACTGGCAAAGTTTTCTTCACTGATTATACTCGAGGATGGAGTTAGAGTTCATAGAGGGTATATTCTTGACCACACAACCATATTATGTGGCTAAATCAAATACTCAAATATAGAGTACAAGGTGTCTCATCCCTTATCTCACTTGATCCTCACTGTGTCCTTCTGGGGGGTAGACAGGGCAATCGTTCATTCACTGATTCATTCAACAAGCATTTCCTAAGCTCCATGTGCCAAGTTCTGTGATAGAGACTAAGGATGGAATAAGAGACCCTGGGTTCAATATGCTCAGAGCTCAGTAAGGTACTATGATACCATAGTATAAAAATATCAGACCAGAGGTATGTACAGGATTCCATGAGAACACATTAGGGTGGTGTTTAATCCAGCCTGAAAGAGAAGTCCAGGCAGGCTTGAGTTGAGCCTTGAAGGGTGAATAGGAAGGGAGAATAATTATAAAATGTTGGGGGCAAGAGAGAATGGGTTTCAGGAAGTGAAAATGGCACTTAACTTGAGTTCATACTGATGTCTCCAACTCTAACACATCACCACATGGATTCCGCTATCCTCTTCCCTTGCTAACCTGTAAATTCCCGCTCCACCAGTGAGAAATCTGACTCTCACCATCTGCCATCCATTCACTTCATTGTTCAATTCCAGTATCCGTGTATAGCAGCATCAGAATTATTAACTCATAACCCTGTGGGAAACAACTACCAACTAGAGGACAGTGCCTATGTACAGTTCCTTTTACCTTTAGTCTAACAGACGGCACTCATTTCCAAAGTTACTTAGGTCAGCATCTCTTCCCCGACTGCCTTCAGTGAGGTTGTTTCATATATTTGTATACAGTTGAAGTCTCTTGTCTTGTCTATATTCCTTCCTGGTATCCTTCTACTTCTTCTTCTTTTTTTGAATCCCTCTACTTCTTAAGTAATTTTTTAAATTTGCATACATTAAGGTTTACTCTTTGTGCTGTAAAGTTCTATGAGTTTTGACAAACACATAATGTGTTATATTCTCCCTTAGAGTATCATACAGAATAATTTCACTGTCTTAAAAATCCTTTGTGCTCCATCTATTCATCTCCCCTCCCACCAGAACCACAGGTCATTTAAATCTCTCTATAGTTTTTAGATACAGGAAGCATCAAAAGAAGATGGAAGGAATACACAGAGTCACTGTACCAAAAAGAATTGATCGATGTTCAACCATTTCAGGAGGTAGCATATGATCAAGAACCAATGGTGTTGAAGGAAGAAGTCCAAGCTTCACTGAAGGAACTGGCAAAAGACAAGGCTCCAGGAATTGACGGAACACCAATTGAGATGTTTCAACAAATGGATGCAGCTCTGGAGGTGCTCACTTGTCTATGCCAAGACATTTGGAAGATAGCTACCTGGCCAACCGACAGGAAGAGATCACGTTGGTGCCCATTCCAAAGAAAGATGATCCAACAGAGTGTACAAATTACTGAACAATATCATTAATATCACACTCAAGTAAAATTTTGCTGAAGATAATTCAAAAGCAGTTGCAGCAGTATATTGACAGGGAACTGCCAGAAATTCAAGCCAGATTCAGAAGACATGGAACGAGGGATATCATTGCTGATGTCAGACGGATATTGACTGAAAGCAGAGAAAACCATAAAGATGTTTAACTGTGCTTTATTGACTATGCGTTTGACTGTGTTGATCATAACAAATTATGGATAAAATTGGGAAGATGGGAATTCCAGAAGACTTAATCGTGCTCATGAGGAAACTGTACATAGATCCAAAGGCAATCAGTTTAAACAGAACAAGGGAATACTGTGTGGTTTAAAATCAGGAAAAGGTATGCATCAGTGTTGTATCTTTTCACCATACTTATTCAGTCTGTATGCTGAGCAAATAATCCGAGAAGCTGGCCTATATGAAGAAGAATACGGCATCAGGCTTGGAGAAAGACTCATTAACAACTTGTAATATGCAGATGATACAATCTTGCTTGCTGAAAGTGAAGAGGGCTTCAAGCACTTACTGATGAAGATCAAAGACTATAGCCTTCAGTATGGATTACACCTCAACATAAAGAAAACAAAAATCCTCACAACTGGACCAATAAGCAACATCATGATAAATGGAGAAAAGACTGAAGTTGTCAAGGATTTCATTTTACCTGGGTCCACAATCAACATCCATGGAAGCAGCAGTCAAGAAAATCAAAAGATGCATAGCATTGGGCAAATTCTGCTGTAAAAGACCTCTTTAAAGTGTTAAAAAGCAACGATGTCACATTAAGGACCAAGTTGTGCCTGACCCAAGCCATGGTGTTTTCAATCACCTCTTACGCATGTGAAAGCTGGACAATGAATAAGCAAGACAGAAGAAGAATTGACATCTTTGAGTCATGGTGTTTGTGAAGAATATTGACTATACCATGGACTGCCAAAAGAACGAATAGATCTGTCTTGGAAGAAGTACAGCCAAATGCTCCTTAGAAGCCAGGGTGACAAGACTTCATCTCACATACTTTGGACATGTTATCAGGAAGGATCAGTCCCTGGAGAAGGACATCGTGCATGATAACGTGGGGGATCATCAAAAAAGAGGAAGACCCTCAGCGAAATAGATTGACACTGTAGCTGCAACAATGGGCTCAAACATAGCAATGAACGTGAGGATGTCACAGGATCTGGCAGTGTTTCATTTTGTTGTACATAGGGTCACTACGAGTTAGAAGTGACTAGATGGCACCTAATAACAACATAGGTTTTAGTTTTGCCTGTTCCACAATGTCATATAATTGAAATTAGACAATATGTAGCCTTTTCAGACAGGCTTCTTTCATCTAGCAATATACATTTAAGATTGCTCCGTATCTTTCATGGCTTGATAGTGTTTTTTTTTTTTTTTTTTTTTAATGTTAAAGAACATTCCATTGGTATGGATGACTACCAAAACCCATCCCCATTGCCATCAAGTCAATTCCAACTTATAGTGACCCTATAGGACAGAGTAGAACTGCCCCATAGGGTTTCTAGTGTTGTAATCTTTATGGAAGCAGACGGCCACATCTTTTTCCCACGGAGCTGCTAGGTGGGTTTGAACCACTGACCTTTTGGTCAACAGCTGAGCACTTAACCAATGCACTTTTACATAGTCTTCATAAGTATTATCTTTATTTTTGAAAAATAATGCATTATGTTTACATACCATACATAAGTAAATTATTTCCCTATTGTGGATAGTTAGGTGTTGTTGTTGCTGTTTTTAGTTGTCATGAGTTGGCTCTGACGAACAGCAACCTCACTTACAATAGAAGCAAACGTTGTCTGGTCCTGTGACATCTTCAAGGTTGTTGGTCTGCTCGAGTTCGTTGTTGTGGCCACTGCATATTTTGAGTGCCAGCCTAGAGGGCTCATCTTCCAGCACCATATCAGACAATGTTCTGTTGTGTTATATAGGGTTTTTGTTGACTAATTGTTGGAAGTAGATCGCCATGACTTTCTTCCTAGTTTATCTTAGTTTGGAAGCTCCACTGAAATCTGTCCACCATGAATGACCCTACTGATATTTGAAATGTCAGTGGCATAGCCTCCAGCATCATAGCAGCACACAAGCCACCACAGTACGACAAAGTGACAGATGGGTGGTGACAGATAATATTAAGTATTTCACTGTTAAAAATCATGCTGAATGAACTTCTTCATGCCCATGAGGGTTTGTTTCCACTGAATTGGTTCCTTAAAATGAACTCCTAGGATTGGGACCACTGAGTCAATGGGTATAATAAACATTTGTTTTTTCCTGCCAAGTGCCATTCTGAGTGCCTAAGGATTGTACCAACCAACAATGGGTTATATATTATTAATTATTTTTCATAGTTCAGGAAAGAGAAGATCAGATAGATGATCTGAATTCACTAACACAAGGAGGAAAAGTCACAGCGTGTTTTGAACCCTTGTCCTTGACTCTTCGTTAGTTTAGTGGTTCTTTCTCTCCTGCTCTCCTCTGTTAACCACATTGTTTCCCCTTCTGTTCACACTTGTCTTCACTCAGAGCACTGCTATCTTGAGAACCCCTTCTCTGTGCCACAGACTGTATAGCTGTTGTTGTTACTAGAAGCCATTGAGTTGACTTTGGCTCATTGCAACCCCATGTGACAGAGCACCGAGTGGGTTTGGTTAGCAGCCCAGTGCAAACGAAAATGCGTAGAGCTTATGGGCGAGGGACCTTACCCAGATTCCCTCCTCTCTGCCTCACTTGCATAGAGAAAATCTCACTGAGCCCACTGAAGGACAGAAGGAAGGAAAGAGAAAGAGACATAGGCTAGGCCAGAGCTTGGATAATTTTGACCCAGGGTGCAGGACTATGCTGAGAGGCAGGGAGAGAATTGCCATCATGTGCTGTGCTGGTATTTGGCTGGGTCAGCCATGTTGAGGGAGGCCTAGGAATTAAGAAACTCATCTCGGTGGGGAACGACTGCAGAGATTCAGTGGGAGCTTAAAAAGCCCTAAGCAGGGAGAATGACAGGTTGAAGCAAGAGCTGAGCAAGTCTGAGCAAGACATTCTGAATTGAGTGATCTACTTACATACATTTCTTGAGTTCTTCTGTGTGGCTGGAGGAAAGGTAGAAGAATAAAACTTTGGGGACTAGAGATCAAGACGTTCCAAGAAATATCTGGCACATACCTGTGCAGGTGAGGTAGGAGGCAGAATGTGGAGGTGGTACCATTTCATTTTAGTGTGTTCCAGCTCACTCCCTCCAGCCCACTTACTCCAGCCCTCACTCCCTCTCTGCACCCATCTTCTCTACCCTCTCCCCCACTGCACCAGTGGGGCTCCAGATACCCAGCTAGATCTGTGGTATTATCCCAGCTCCTCAAAGAAGTACCTTACCCAGGCCTGCACCCCTACTTTGGGATCACAAACACAAATGCCTGCAGGGGCTCTCAGCTCACCCAAATGAGCGAAGAGAATTGTTGTAGGGGAAGCAATACGGGCCCTGTGGAGAACTGGGCAGCTTCTTCCCCATTTCTACAGTGCTGGGTGATTGATGCTAACGATGCTAATGGAACAGGACATTAGAAGATCACCCAAGGGTCCAGGAGGAGTGAGAAAACCAATTTTTATTTGAAATCTTACCATGCTTAAATATTGGAAATCTAGTTAATTTTAACTTTTTTTTTTACAGTTTGCATTGTCCAAATAAAATCCGACTTTGGACTGGAGTCCACTGGGGTCTGCTGATCTGCACTTCTGTCCTAGGAAATGTTGCTTTCCTTTTCTATCAAAGCCCATCTCTCATTTTCAGGATCTGCACCCTTCATACCAGGGAGGCGACTGGTCAGCTAACTAATTTCCAAGGGTGATAATGGCTTAATAGTGACAAATTTGCCTTTGCCTTCAAAGCCATGACCTGGAAGTTCTGAGGTCGATGGGGAAAATTGAGACCCAGTGGAGGAGCAAGTGATCATCGGGTGGCTGACTGTTTGGATTCTATCTCATCACACCATATGGGCAGCCTTTGGGTTCTGACTATGTGTAGGGTCAGCCCCCTCTTCAAGGGTTCTAGGAACACAAAGAGACTATTCATGAATGGGCTGGAACGGAGAAAGGATATCTGGGAGGGGGAGTACCTACGGGAAGACAGAGGTGACTCAGATGCCCGCCCTGTACAGCTCAGGTTTAGCACTAAGGCCCAACTGCATTATCTAATATGGTAGCCATTAGCCACATGTGCTATCTAAATGTAAATTATTTGAATTAAATACAATCAAAAGTTCAGGTCCTCAGCTGTGCTAGCCGCATTTCCAGTGCTCAGGAGCCACAATGAACTAGTGACTATCATATTACTGCAGATATGGAACATCTCCATCACTTTCCCTATCTTCCATCTATTCCATCCTCTGTTCCTGGTTCTATTGGACAGCACTGCTGGACCCCAGCCTCGTGACGAAACAGGCCTGGGAGTCAGGAGAACTACGTTTGGCCCTAGCTCAGCCACGCACTGACTCTATGACCTTGGGCAAATTATTTAATCCTCTAGATCATGTTTCTTCACTGGTAAAATGGAGATAACATTTCCCACAACATTCTTGTAGGAATTAAAGGAAAATACAAATATGTCGGCTTTACAATGATTAATAATATTAATAAGGCTTGTGGCCTCCTAGCCAGAGAGCGGTTCTGCATCAGGGAAGAGCTGGGCCTGACAGGCAGAAGGAGCCTTTGCTCCCCTCTGTGGAGCCAGATCTTGTTCTCTGGTTTTACTGTCTTAACGTTGCTTAGTAGCGAAACTTCATGTTAATGAGGACTGAATTATGTCCCCCACCCGCTCAAAACACCTCGGAATCCTATCTTTTATTAGTTAATTAGACCATACCCATGTAGGGTGTGTCTTAAACCTTATCACTTCTGAATGTTATAAAGAGCAGGTTAGACATGGAAATGACTTTGGTTTTTTTAGTACAAAGTCTTGAGTTAACAGGAGATGGGATGTGAGCCTGGGTGGGGGACAAGTGTGGGGCAGGAGTACTTTGCAAATAGGATGCAATAGGTACAGGGGAGGTGTAATAGCCTGTTTATTGAGCATCTACTATCTTCCAATGTGTTATGGATTGAATTCTGTCCCCTCCCCCCAAAATGTGTAAGGAACTCTGGTGGTGCAGTGGTTAAGTGCTCGGCTGCTAACCGAAAGGTCGGCAGTTTGAACCCATCAGCTACTCTGCAGGAGAAAGACATGGCAGTCTGCTCCTGTAAAGTTTAAAGTCTTGCAAACCCTATAGGGTCATTCCAGTCTGTCCTATAAGGCTGCTATGAGTCGGAATTGACTCCATGGCAATGAGTTATGGATTTTAAAATATGTGCTGTAAATCCTAACCCCTATACCTGTGGTTATAATGCCATTTGGGAATAGGGTTTTCTTATTAGGTTAATGAGGTAGTATTAGTGTAGGTGTGTTTTAAATCAATCTCTTTCGAGATTTAAAAGAATGAATTAAGCCAGCAGCAAGGAAGAGAGATGGGGAAAGATAGATGCCATACCACTTGAAGATCACCAAGGAACTGAGAAACAGAAGCTGAGAAGAGACAAGGCCCTTCCCCTAGAGCCAACAGAATGGTAAAGCCTTTCCCTAAAGCTGGCTCCCTGAATTTGGACTTCTGGCCTCCTAAACAGTGAGAGAATAAATTTCTGTTTGTTAAAGCCACCGCTTGTGGTATTTCTGTTATAGCATCCCTAGATAACTAAGACACAAGGGTGCTGGATATTTATCTGTACTCCTTACAAACTCCTGCAAGATAGGTGTCTTTATTCCCATTTTACAGAAGTAAAGTGCCCAAAGTCACATAGCTCATCAATTGCAGATCCAGGATTCAAATCTAAAGGTAACATCTGTCCTGCTACGTCAAAAAAAATCAAACCAAACCCATTGCTGTCGAGTCGATTCCGACTCATAGCGACCCTATAGGACAGAGTAGAACTGACCCATAGGGTTTCCAAGGAGCACATCAAGCTACCCTGAAACAGGCAGCATGTTTGCTCTAAGGATGCCTACACTGCCCGCGCTTTAATGCAAGAAGCTGCAAAGATCTCTAACCTTCAGATGAATCCCTAAATTGGCCAGTGTTCCTCTTGGTTGAGCTTTGTTGGGAGACTAGCCTGTTCCTGCACAGTCTCATTTATACAAGGATAAAAGGGTTTCCCAGTACTTCATGTTCAGTTGCCTTGAACATACAACAGCAGTGAAGTGGGTTTTTTTCTCCAACTTGAAAATGAAGAAACTACAGCACAACTGAATTATGTAACTTGTCAGAGTTTAAAAGAGGGAATCGTATGGGATGTCGGTGGAAATGAGGACATTGAAGTAGGTAGAAGACTGTTTGGGGAAGTGAAATGAATCCATGACACAGAATAGTATGCATCTATGGTACTACAAACTACAGTTATGGAATTGTTTAATTTTTTTTTCTTCTTTGTCGTCAATACTTCAGTTGTATATCCCACAAGGTACAAAACAATGCCAAGAGATTTTAGATAAAATAGCACATGGGTGTCAATCACTGGCCACTCTTCCTGGAGCTTGGTTGGTCTTCTGTGCATTAGAGTTGAGTCACACCAGATCCTGCTATTTGTCACCTATCTTTCTATTAACTGCTTTGCCCACCCTCTACTTGAAAACATCTCTTACATGGTCAAAGGCCTGTCAAGGAGCCATAAGTGAGAAACGTCCAGAGGGAGCCACGCTGCCAGTGTCCTTCCTAGACCTTTCCTTTTGCATTTACCACCTAGACAATGTGTTTAATTTGCCCATGTAGCCACACTGCCTCATGCTCCAATAAGGATCAATCTGGGGTCAGCGTGGGATGTCTAATTCCTTTCTGGAGTGTGTTGGAAGGCAGCCTGGAGGAAAGAGAGGGAAGGAAAACTGAAGTCAATCATTGGTCCAACTTGGTAGTTGCTTGGATACAGTATTCCTCAAAATGTGTTATACGAAACACTAATTCCATGAGCTACTCCCTGATAAAAGGATTCCAGGTCCAGAGATTGGAGGATTTTCCATATTATATCACCCGTGTGGAGATTCACATTGTAAATCATATAGGTTATAAGACGCTCATCTCTTTTTGTTTAATATATTTTTCCTAAAATTTCCTTGAATGTGGAGCCCCCATCCCCAATCACATCTCTTAACATCCCAGAAAAACACTTTGCATTGAGGGAAATTGAAGATATGGGAGGAGACTGAAACTATTGTCTAAAAGAAAGTGCAAGCCGTCTTTCCATTGTCTGTTACTCAAATTAGTAAACACCAGATTCTGTTTAGTAAACCATCAAGGTATCAGGAAGCACACAAAACACTATTTAAAGCAAATAAAGGTGCATTCACTTTGACTGGAAAAGCACCACTTCCTCATGGAATGTTTAGCAGGAAGAAAAGGGCCACAGAATTATCTTCCCTGAAACCTGCTGTGGTGGCCCACGATTACTGGAAAACCTGAACTAGAAAAATGCCCTGGCCCTGCTTTCAACAAACTGTAGCGCTAATGGCTTCCTTTGTGAATCACCACCTCAGATTAACATAGTGGTAAAGTTTGGGAGGCGCTCTAGCTTTCAGCATTAAAGTAGGGGGACATTTGGAGCCATAGTCACCTGTTGGGCTAAGACTCCTTCCTCTTGGTGACTCGCATGTATACTTTATCCTCTTCCTTGGTTATGGATTGAATTGTGTCCCTCCAAACTATGTGTTGGAGTCCTGACCCCTGTACCTGTGGATGTAATCCTATTTGTTGTGTTAATGAGGCCATATCAGTGCAGGTTGGGTCCTATACCTAATCATCTGTGAGTGATAGAAAGAGTAACCTGGACACAGAGACAAGAAAGGATGAATGAGGGAAAGAGAGATGCCATGTGAGGATTGCCAAGAAACTGAGGGACGCCAAGTGTACAGAAATTGAGACAAAGATCTTCCCCCACAGCTGACAGAGAGAGAGCCTTCCCCTAGAGCTGTTGCCCTGAATTCAGACTGGGAGAAAGTAACTTTATGTTTGCTCAAGCTACCCACTTGTGGAATTTCAGTTATAGCAGCACTAAGAAACCAAGACACCCCTCCAAACCCAACGTAGATGCAGTCATAGAGTAACACCATCAGGTAGAGTAATACCTAGTAGCTATTACTCTTATTACTGCCCCAATCTCCAAATCAACTGAAAAGAGGAGTTAAAGATATAATGACTTTCTCACCAACATATGAGCAAGAAGAATGAGGAGAAAGGCAGGGTTTGGTCCTTTCCCGGTCATAGGGAAAGACAGAGGTGCTATGCCTGAAATAATCCGTTTTGTTTTCTCCATCCGCTAGTTAAAAAAAAAAAAAAAAAAGTAAAATATGAACCCACAGAAGAGAAAACGCTTGAGGAAAATAAAGGAAACTCTGAGGAATTATCACACCCCACCTGCAGAAGGAAGATTTCCAAGAATTTTATGGGAAAGACGGAGAAAGAATGCAGTAACATCAATACCCATGTCTGTGGAGGCAGAAAATACTTTTTTTAAAGTTTAATTTCAAACAGACATTGATGATTTTGTTTTTGAGACACTTGGATGGAGAAACCTCTGGCTGGAAATAGCTTTCAAAATGTTACTTTCTAACATTCATCTCCTTCCCTTCCAGGGAGCAAAACTGAAGAACCTCAGAGTTAAATCCAAAGGTATGCTGGAAATATGCATTAGCAAATATGTCAGACCCTATTAAAGATGGGAGGGAAAGGCATCTTGTCTTTTTGTTCTTTCTGATCAGACATAATGAAATGCGTTGCATTAACCTTGATATGTCAGGGGACCCTCAGCTCACATATTTTATTTAGCAAAAGGGCAAAGTACGCCTTTCTCTCCCAAAGCCCGTTGCTTTAAGAAATCTCTTTGCCCTTCATGCACGCACACGAAGCATATCCTCAAGGCACATCATTTCCAAACTATGACTTCAGCCAAGTGAACTGCAAAATGGATCAAACAATCTTTCCAACCAAGAGGAGAAACTGTATTTTGAAGGTTCCCTTTCCAAGACTGGGGTGTGGACTGGAGGTTTGAGGGACAAGGGTGGGCTTTAGCTGGGACAAGTGATGGAGGCTTTGAGAAACTTTTGCAACATGTTCAATGAAACAATCTCATTTGAAACAATACTCTTTTGACCAGGTGTACCCACTGGATTCTGGGATTACACAATGCACGTGCTAATGAAAGCCAAGTCAAAGAAAGCAGCCAAGGAGGGACAAGAGGGGAGGGAGAATATTTCCAGACGAGATTTGAAACGAGATCATGAGTTGATGAGGCGAAGACATATTGAACGGCTGTTCCAGAAGACAGGAGCTGCATAAGATGTCACTGCATGCTTATCTTCAGGAAGAGAGAAAAGCTTAAAGGGACAGGAACATCAAATATTAAAAGTACTATGTATAACACAAAACTTTGTTTTAGAATCTGAAAATGTTACAAGTATGTAGATTTTATTTTAAATGGGTTTGTTGAACATGGCTTCTGAAAGCACAGGAGTCATTTTCCATTGTGTGGTGTTTAGACCAAGGTCTCAGACACACCTGGCTTTGAGTTCATGCCCCTATTTTTCCTGACCTTACACACATTATTTAGCATCTCTAATATTAGCTTATGCATCTGTGAAATTGATAAGATGATAGTACCTATTTCCTAGGTTGTGAGGAGCAAAGGACTGGATGGTACAGTGTATGTCACACAGTAGCTAGTTAAGCACTCAACTACTAGCCGATAGGTTGATGGCTCAAACCTACTCAGAGGCACCTTGGAAGACAGGCCTGGAAGTCTGCTTCCAAAAGGTCAAAGCCTTAAAGTCCTATGGAGCAGTTCTACTCTGCACACGTGGGGTTGCCTTGAGTCCGAATTCACTACATGGCAACTATCAACAACAAATAGCCCTTAGGCCTGTCTCCACCTCCCCACCCTACTACTGCATCCTAGCTTAAGAGTTCAACAGCTCCGTGCATGGACTAGTGAACAAGACTCTTAACTGATTCCCTGCTTCCGGTCTTGGCCCCTCCCATCTTCTATCCTATAGTTAGATGGCATCTAAGCAGATCATCCTCAACATAAAACCATTCTGTGGCTTCTCAACACTACAGAATGGAGTGAAGCTCTTAGCTTGGCATACTGGGTCCTGCGTGAGCTGGCCTCTAGCCTTCTCATTTCCTCATCTTCCGTTTCCTATCTGACCCTTTATGCTAAAGCCCTTGTAATCCCTAACATGCATTCCGCTGTTTGAAGTTTCTGTGCTGATGTTCATATTCTTTCCTCTATCTGGAATTTCTGTTCATATTTTTTAACAGCTTTATTGAGATGTAATTCACATACAATTCACTCATTTGAAGTGTACAATTCACTTTAGTAAAGTTTTTAGTAAATATTCACAGAGTTGTACAACTATCACATTAGATTTTAGAACATTTTCATCACCTCAAAAAGAAAAACCATGCCCTTTAGCTATCACTCTCCCACCCCTCCACACATCCCACACAGTAAGAAACCATTCATTAAATTTCTGTCTCTATAGACTTCCCTGTTCTGAATTTTCATATAAATGACATCATATAATATGTGGTCTTTTGTAACTGGCTTCTTTCACTTAGTATAATGTTTTCAAGGGTCATCCATGTCATGACATGTATCAGAACTTCATTTCTCTTTATGGACGAATAATATTCCATTGTACGGATAGATCACAGTTTGTTTATCCATTCATCCGTTGATGGGCATTTGGGTTGTTTCCACCTTTCGGCTATTATGAATGATGCTGTTATGAGCATTGTGTACAAGTGTATGTGTAGACATATGTTTTCATTTCTCTCAGTTGTGGAATCACTGGGTCATATCGTAACTCTATGTTTAATCATCTGAGGAACCGCCAGACTGCTTTCCAAAGCGGCTGTACCGTTTCACTTCCCCAAGAGATGCGCTTGAGGATTTTGATTTCTCCACATCCTCTCTAACACTTGTTATCATCAAACTTTTTCATTTGCAAAATTGAATCCAACTCCTACTTTGTTGTTCAAGATTTTGTTGTCGCCTTTTTTTGACGTGTGGTTGTTGTGTGTCAGAGTTGATCCTGACTCACACAGCCGTCCTTTGCTTACCTTTGAAGACTCAGCTCAGCCCCTATCACCTCTCAAGTTCTTCCTAGAAGCCCCAGGTTGGGCCGAGTGCTCCTCTTCCGTGCTCCCAAAGCATCCTCCATGTAACTTTCCCTTGGCCCTGACTATATTATACTAAAATCCATTAGAAGTCCGGCTTCCCCAATGAAAACTTCCAGCTCTTAATGTCAGGGACTATGTCCTATTTTAATTTTCCTCCCGGGAAGCTAGCACAATGCTTGGAAAATAATAGATGCTCAATAAATGTCCAAATGCACTAGCTGTACCGAGCACAGAGCCATGTTGTAGGGGGTGCCCAATAGATGTTTTCCGAATAGAACTTGACTCCTGGCGTGGAAGGTGGGGAGGAGCCTGCTGGTGAGAAGAGTATGGAGCTGGTTGCTTCTCTTGAGCGCATTCTCCAAATGTAGCCCCTTTCAACAATCATGACATGAGAGTCGACAAGTCTGTGGTGAGCAGACTTCTGAGGAAGCAGTGTGAAACACCCAAGTGGCACACCAGGGACCAGCCTGAGGCATGAAAAAAGGTAGTTAAAGCGCAGAACACTTTTGTCTGTCCAGTCTGCCTTGGTGGAGTAGCGGTTAAGAGCTCGGCAGCTAATCAAAATGTCGGCAGTTAAAATCCACGAGCTGCTCCTTGGAAACCCTATGAGGGCAGTTCTACTCTGTCCTACAGGGTTGCTATGAGTCGGGGCTGACTCGATGGCAAAGGGTTTGTTTTTTTCTCTCCCAGTTCAGCACCTTCACTACCAGCCTGGCCCCTCTGGCCCCTCTACCTCTCCAGGTTAGAACCTGCCAGACTTCTGTATTTTGAGAGCTCAACATTTTGTTTGCCTACCTTCTATTCTTCCATAGTGCCTGAAATCCCCTTTGCTGCACCCTCCAAATTCATACTCTCTAAATTTAATAGCATTCCACTGCTAGCCATTTTGAAATTTCTGTGCACCCCTTTCTGGTCACTCCTTTGTTAGAATGGCTACTCTTTCTTTACATCTCATCATCTTAGAACCTAAATTACATTTTACATTTAAGGCACACGTTTGTTTACCCGTCTCCTCCCCTGAGATTGCAGATCCTTGAGACTAGGATCTATGGCTCATATGCCTAATGCTGTACATTTGTTCGTTGAATGAATAGCTGACTGACTGCATGTTCTCATATAAAGAAAGCAGAGTCATGAGACGTTAGAGACGGTACACATTGATGGTGGACAAGAGGAAGTAGTTTTATGTTGAGGATGACCTGTTTAGATGTCATCTAACTACGTAATAGAAGATGGATTTAAGGGGTCAAGACTGGAAGCAGGGAGTCAGTTAAGAGTCTTGGTTCAATGGTTTAGGCATGAGAGATGATGAGCCCCTGAGCTGAGAAGGGGTAGTAGGATGGGGAGGAGGAGGCAGGTCTAAGGGCTACTTCTTGTTGTTGGTTGCCGTCAAGTTGATTCTGACTCATGACCACCCCATGTGTGCAGAGTAGAGCTGCTCTATAGGGTTTTCAAGGCTGTGACCTTTCAGAAGCAGATTACCACGTCTTTCTTCTAAGGCACCTCTGGGTGTGTTTGAACCTTCAGCCTTCAGCTAGTAGTTGAACGCTTAACTATTCGCACCTAAGGGTTAGGAGCCAAGTAGATGGATTAAACCCCTTTTAAGTTGATACAATGATGCCAGCAGGAGCAGCAGCGGCAGGGCATTGAGGTCAAATGGTGGTAGGTGAGAAGAGAGAATGGGGGAAATAATTCCCAACAGACTCTGAAAAACACTTTTCAATTGGTGATATCTATGTCCCAGGCCCTGCACCTGCCAATTCAGGAATCTTCCTGGGTGTCCTGGAAAATTCCAGAAGTTAGAGGAATCATACATGTAGATATTATATTTGTGTTTGGACTTGTCAGCTTGGTCTCCCATTACACTGGAAATCCCACACCAACTAAGACTATAGTTTTTGTTTGACTTTAATTCTGGCAGCCCCTATGAAATGCTTCCTTACCTACAACAGGTGCCCAGAGAATGTTTGGTGAATGACAGGCCATGCTTTTTGACACTCAGTCTTTAAACATGGGAATAACTTCAAATGAGTTTGACTAAGTATTAAGCAAACAGTCGCAGTCAGATTGTATTCCTTGAATTTTTAATTCGCACTCCACCACCCCAGGGACGCTGCAGTCTCTTACTGAATGTGCTTCTAACAGTCAGACAGCACGTCCACGAGAGAGAGTGCTGAGCGAGCAATGGACAGCACCACACTATCTAAAGCAACCCATTGGTGCTCCGCACAGGAGTATTGTTTTTCAACCTGACTTATTGTGCTGTTCAAAGTTGCCTCCTTTCGCCTTCAGCTATCACTTCCTCATTCTTAAGTCAGTTGGGGTCAAGCTAATTAATATAGCAGAACTGCAGCCTTCTCATCTAAAACAAACAGCTTAAATGAACCATGGAAACTGAAATAAGATAGTCCAAACCTGCTCCGAGGGAGGAGTTCCTATTCCCAAAAGGAGGAAGCAGAGACTACGAGAGATACACAGATGAAAAGATATATTCCTGGGATACGTAAAATGATAGCCAGCATTTTTTGAACATCTGTTAGGTTTTGGATAGTTTTTAGACATTATCTCATTCAACTACACGTAACCCTACAGGATAAGCATTATTAATCTCATTTTACAAATAAGAGAATTGGACCCTCAAATAAGCCAAGTATTTTGGCTGAGCTTTCTCACCTGGAAAGTAAGGGAGCCAGGATACAAACCTAAGTCTTTCTGGTTTCAATTAGTCTTCATTCTGCTGTACCAACCATTTCCCACACTCATTGGAAACCAAGCAACCAACAGTGTCATATCTGCCAGGGTACGGTAAGAAAACAGAAACTATATTAGTGATTTTAACAGAGAGAATTTAATATAGGGAATTGGTTAAACAGGTTTTGAGGGACTGGAAAGGCAAACTAGGAACTCTGAAGTAATAAAGATAGTAACCGTAGGAAGTAATCACCATGTCCATGGCTGAGGGAACACAGATTGGGGGCTGGGGTCATTAGATCCTGGAAGCTTGGAGGGGAAGCCCTTCTGAGCTGGAACTCAGACTTCTGAGAAGGGGGCACTGCCCAGCTGGTGCTGGTACCTCAGAGCAGGTGTGATGAGGCTAACTCTGGGAGTACTAAACAAAGCTAGAGATTGGAAACAACTGAAACCAATGTGCCTTCCAGGGTGAAAGGCCAATACGAGGCAATGCTGACAGGAAAAACAAGCAAACAGAAAAGAGCAAGTTCTCTACGTTCTCCTTGGGCCACCCAATTTCCCCTCCCTATAAGAGCTACGACTGCTAACCGAAAGGTCAGCAGTTCGAATCCACCAGCTGCTCCTTGGAAACCCTATGGGGGAGTTCTACTCTGTCCTGTAGGGTCACTATGAGTCAGAATTGACTCAACAGCAATGGGTTTGGTTTTGTTTTTTTATAATAGTGCTGGTTAACCAATTGTTATCTAGTCTACTCCGACTCTTGGCAAACTCATGTATGTCAGAGTGGAACTATGCTTCACAGGGTTTTCAATGGCTGATTTTTCAGTAGATCACCAGGCTTTTCTTCTGAGATGCCTCTAGGTGGACTCAAACGCCCAATCTTTCATTTAGCAGCCGAGCACATTAACCTCGCAACACCCAGGGACTCCATGTCACATAGTAGGTACTCAGTAATGGTAGCTGATACTATTATAATGGTGATTTTCTCCCTTACCCCCAGCTACCTGCACTGATTCTTGTACATAACTCACTTGCGCTGTTTATGAAGCTGTTACTCTCAGCTCCAAACCCACCCTTCTGTAGTCTGCTCTGTTAGGCTGAGGCTGGGACTCTGCTAACTACACTTTTCCTTTGCCAATTAGGGACACTCTACAGAGATTGTGGGCTATGTAAGGACTATCCTAATGGCTATTTAAGAGATAAAAGAATAAATTGGATTTAGTGATTGGCTAAAACAAAATGAGCTAAAGGAGACAGCAAGGATGAATCAGGATGGAGGTTTGATTAACTGATATTGGGAACACATGAGAGAGAACAGAATTTTTGAAGAAGTGGGGGAAGATTATGAGTTTACCTTTGGTGGCTTGAAAATGAGGTGCTTGCAGTTGTAGGGCATGAGAAAAGGTTTGTTCAGCAGGGAGTTGGACATATAATCTGAAACTCCTGAGAAGACGGGAGTGACTCATGATCATCAACATACAGGTGGTATATAGAACGTCGCCAGTGGCTGGAGTCACTTATTCATGAAGAGAAAAATCAGGAGATATACATCAGCCTTTCCCTGGAGGGAAGATACAGTCTACTGGGAAAAAAAGGCTTGTAGACAAATAACTCTAATATGAGAAACCCAGTAATAATTCCCATAATTACAACGACTGCATTTTCCAGATCAAATACTAGATTGTGTGGTCTCATCAATGTTTGACCTCAGAATTTTTGAAAGAGAGTTGTGTCAGAAATCCAGTTACTCTAGTTCTAATAGATGTACAAATAGAAGTGTTTTTAAAGAACAGAGTAAAAAGAATCTTATGAAAGGGAAATTGGAATTCATCCTTGAAAGTGGACTTAGAAACTGTCAATTCTACTGTATAATGCTGTCTTTGTTGAACATTGTGTCATCCTGGAGCCACCAAGAACAGGTTTGGCCTTGGTGAAAAAGAAATTGGGAGTCTTGCAGGTAAGACTGGCTATAAGTCTCTAGAGGGGATATGTTTGGGGGATCTAGGTTCCCTTCTGGACTTCTGGGCCCCAGTAATTTGTGCTGGCACCATCTTTCCCCACTCTGTGTCAACCAGTGAAGACACACCTAAAGGATACAATTAACGAATTCTATTAACAAGTAGAGTGGGGCTTTATTTAGGTCCAAACTGGAATTAAGAGTATTTTTATCTGTAGAATAAATGAGCTATTGATCAGCTATCCCCCCTCCATCTACCATATTTGTTTCATGAACTGTTTTGCATAAGATTGTTTTCCCAAGGTGTGATGGTTAAGGTTGTGTGTCACGTTGGCTGGGCCATGATTCTTAGTGGCTTGGCAGTTATATAATGGTGTAGTTTGGAGGTTCTGTAATGATGTAATTTGGCAGTTATATAATGATGTAGTCATCCCCCATGATGTGATTTGATATGATCAGCCAATCAGTTGTAAGGGGAGTTTCCTCTGGGGTGTAGCCTGCATCCAATATACATATGGCCATTCTGGTAAAGCTCATTTGCTTGCTCTGGATTCGGTATCCAGCTCATCATCGTATGACCTCCAGTTCTTCAGACTTGAGCCAGCGGCCTGCTGTCTGACCTTCCAGTCTTGGGTTTGTCAGCCCCTGCAGCTACATGAGTCAGGAGAAGCCTCCAGCCTGATGCCTGACCCATGGACTTGCGACCTGGCAGCCTCTACAATCACATGAGCCATTTCCTTGAGATGAATCTCTCTCTCTCTCTCTCTCTCTAGATACTTCGCTGGTTTTGCTTCTCTAGAGAACCCAGCCTGAGACACAAGGGTAGTGGGGGAAGTTTAGATGGTAGATAATTGCAGTAATTCTCTTGGGAAAAAAATGGATGGTAGAGAATTGCAATAGAGTCTGTCTCCCCTGCTGGGTGTCATGAACCCCAACTTTTTATTTTAAAAAACTTGAAATCCTCATAAAGAATAGAAGATAGATTTAAGGGGTAAGTCAGAAATAGTATACCATATACCTTTCACCTAGATTCACCAATATTAACATTTTGCAACATTCTCTCTCTCTCTTTCCACACGCACAGCACACACAGGGTATTTTATTTTTGCAGAACCATTTGAGAGTTAGTTGTAGGCATCATGAGCCTTCACCCATAAATACTTTTATATCCTAGGAAAGGGCATATTTTTTCTACACATCTACAACTTCCACACTCATAAAATTTACCTTTGATACAACTAAATCCTCTAATATGTAGCTCATGTTCAAATTTCCTCAATGCTCCCAATATCTTCAATATCTTCTTTTTTTTTTTTTTTAAATTCTGGGATTCAATCAAGGACCATTCATTCATTCATTGTATTTCGTTGTCATGTCTCTTTAGTCACTCTTAGGTTAGAGAACAGTTCTCCAGAACTTTTGTGGTTTTTCATGACACTGAGATTTTTGAAGATTCCAGGCCAGTCATTTTGCATATCTTCAATCTGGATTTTTCTGATTGTTTTCTTATGACTGGCTTCAGGTTAAACATTTGGTGGGGGTGGTGTGTGAGCCTTTGAGTGAGGGTTAGGGGCAGATCTGAGAGTTGTGTGATTGGGACCCTGCGGGGCTGGCACAGAGGTGCCCTTCCTGATAAGAACTCAGCCTGCTCCAGCGCTGTGTGAAGACCTAGCCAGGTTAGTGGGGTTTGCCAACTCTGGGGCTTTGCAGTTTGAATGCAATCAAGGGCCAGTGGCACAGAGTAGACACAGGAACAGTGGCCTGGAGCAACAGTCAGGGACTTTTAAGACTCTGGCAGGAGGCATAGAAGGTTGGCTGGGGCTTGGCCAGAGAGCAGCACCATCCTTGAAGTGGACACATCCCTAAAACACATAAGGTTCCCCTGAGGTTCCAGAAATACTTGGGAAGAACTCTGTTGGGTGGTGTCTTAGTTATTTAGTGCTACTATAACAGAAATACCACAAGTGGATGGCTTTAACAAACAGACATTTATTCTCTCACAGTCTAGTAGGCTAAAGACCAAATTCAGGGTGCCACCTCCAGGGGAAGGCTTTCTGTCTCTGTCAGCTCTGGAGGAGGGTCCTTGTCGTCAATCTTCTGGTGGTCTAGAAGCTTCTCTGCAGAGGAACCCCGGATCCGAAGTACACGCTCTACTCCCGGTGCTGCTTTCTTGGTGGTATGAGGTCCTCATGTCTCTCAGCTCGCTTCTCTTTTTTATATCTCAAAAGAGATTTGCTTAAGATACAACCTAATCTTGTAGATTGAGTCCTGCCTCTTTAACATAATTGCCGCTAATCTCATCTCATCAACATCATAGAGACAGGATTTACAACACACAGGAAAATCACATCAGATGACAAAATGGTGAACAACCACACAATACTGGGAATCATGGCCTAGCCAAGAGGACAGACATTTTGGGGGGACACAATTCAATCCATGACAGGAGGATGGATGGCATTTCTTTAGTTACCCTTGTAGGTGCAATGAAGCACTAAACCAGTGCCTGTCGGGTAGATTCTGACTCACGGCGAACACCCATATGTGTTAAAGTAGAACTGTGCTCCATAGGGTTTTCAGTGACTGTTTTTTTGGGAGTAGATCACCAGGTGTTTCTTCTGAGATGCCTCTGGATGGACTTGAACCTTCAACTTATCAGTTAGCAGCCCAGCGTGTTAATCATTTGCACCACCCAGAGACTCTATAGATACAATAGACCCAAGGAAATCTCACCTACACCTACCTGTAGAGGGGCCTGGAGTCCTTCTAGGGTAGAGATTTCTATTTGTTGATGGTCTTTTCCTGAATAGTTAGATGAATGTTGGGGTTTATAATCCAGAGGGGAGGAAAAGGTCCTGACCCGAAACCTGTTGCCATCAAATTGATTCTGACTCATAGCAACCCTATAGGACAGAGCAGAACTGCCCCATAGGGTTTCCAAGGCTATAAATCTTTACAGAAGCAGACTGCCACATCTGTCTCCCACACAGCGCCTGGTCTGTTTGAACTGCTGACCTTTTGGTTAGCAGCCAAGTGTTTTGACCACTGTGCCACTAGGGCTCTACTTATAATCTGGAAGGGTGGAGAAGGTCCTAATTAGCAGATAGGAAATGAATGATAAATGAAAGAAAATACAGGGTTTTATTTTCCTGAGAAAAGCAGGGGCCATGGAGGGAAGGATGGAAGTAGGGTAGTTTGGAATTCTCTCAAGCTGGGGAGGAGAAATTAGGAAATGTATTATAATCAGGCCGCTTAAGTAAACTTATTTTTAGTAGAATTTTTATCATTAGAGGTTCAAGATAAACACGAAAGGCATGTATGATGTGTGTTTCCTTCTAAAAGAGAGATTTTCTTTCCAGAGATTTTTATTGATCTTTTTGAGAAATATGTAGGAGGCAAAGAACATTCCCTTCTGTTCCCCCAAGGGAGATGCCAGGTTATATGCTTGCGATCGTCTCTCCTGACTTTGTCCTTGAGTTGCCCCTGTGAAAACTCATTGCTTCCTGGGTATGGAAGAAAATAAAAATGGAAGCCAAATTTGCATGGGAAACAAGAGGAGAGGAAATGTGTACGGTTTTGTGGAATTGGTCCCCTCTACAAGTACTCAAGTGAGGCAAATCCAGGCTTGGGTTTTGGATTGCGGAACCTTTGATCTCAAACCAGCCCCTGATCCTGAACATGACTCAGGCCAGGAGAATGTAGCTGGTGGTTTGGTTTAATCATTTGCTCACCCCTAAGACCAAATCCTACCTTGTCCAATAAAATTGCATACAGAATGCTTCAAAGAAGAATATTATTTTTGTTAATTTTTTTTTCCCTTTATAAAGCAGCAGTGCCTTCGACTTGTAAAGTATTTTACCATTTACAAAACATTTTCACAAATCATGTGAAATAGCATCACAATAGTAAAGCACCCCTGGAACTCTGGACTCTCATTAGGACTCTTAGCTCACGCTCCTCTCTCCTCTCCTTGCTTCCTCCTCTCAGCAGATGGGCACTGAGTTGTTTTCTAGGAGGTTGACTTCCACCTTTTTTGCTTCAGCCTTCTGTAAATTCTTCCATCCACCTGGTACCAGTGCATGGGAAGACCAGCTGACCCTTGGGAAAAGCCTGGGCCCTCCGTGGGCAGCTGTTGACCCAGAGATAGGAAGATGCCTCTGAAACTTCCCCTTTTGTGAAAACACAAGTTCTCATGTGATGTGTGTGTGTGTGTGTGTGTGTGCATGTGTGTGTGTGTGTGTGTGTGTGTGACAAAGAACTTGGTTTGGGCTTTTGTCTATGGTTTCTGAAAATGGCCTTTGGAATTCTTGAGCAACAAATGTACCATTTGTTTTTCAAAAAGAGCCAGGCAACACCTAAACATGTGTAAATAAATTGTTATCAGGAAGGACCAGTCCCTGGAGAAGGACATCATGCTTAGTAGAGTAGAAGGTCAGCAAAAGAGAGAAAGACCCTCAACAAGATGGATCGACACAGTGGCTTCAATAATGGGCTCAAACAAAGTAATGATTGTGAAGATAGCGCAGGACCGGGTAGTGTTTCCTTCTGTTGTATGCAGGGTTGCTATGAGTCAGAACCGACTTGATGGCACCTAAAAACAACAATGAAATGAGTTAGGAGTCTTCAACTCATCACCTTGGTAACAGGCCTCAGGAAGGGAGGGGGGCATGATGAGGCCTTGGGACAAACCACTGCCCCGTACCCTTAGAGGCACAACCTTTGTTAGCAGGGTTAAAGAGATACCTGTCTGGATTGGTGCCAAGGTGTCTGACCCATCCCCTTCCTAGAGTGTCAGGTGGGAAAAATCTATATTGCACTTCAGGTAGCATGTCATATAGGCTTTGGAGTATAAAATAGCTAGAAGAAGGATTTTGAACATTTTAGCTATGATGCTAGGTGGAACACACGAAGCAGAAGTTTTTAGTCCACCTAACTAATCCTACGTGGCTTGGGGGAATCCACAGAAGGTAGGCCCTCTTTTAAAGTCTCTCATTTATGGTACAAAGTAGGATATGTTTAGAAGAGTTGACATCTCTGCCTGGATAGTCGTTTTGAGTCATAGGTGGGACTGACTCAAAAATGGATTCAAATTTGTTCTGGTGTGCTGTCTGCTTTGAGAAATCATTTTAATCCTCCTGATTTCTGGGACCATGGAGCTGGGGTGACCCATCCAGGCCATTTGCCCTTAGGTGTCCTTAAGAACCTTGAGCCTTTTAGGAATTGGTTTCCCTAAAGTCACCTTCAAGTCAAACAATAGCAGCTTAGTGGAGACCAGTTCTCAAGAGCAGGAACTCCAGGGTCCAACTGGAAGCTGTGATTTAGGATATATGGTGTGTCCTTAATTACTCTGTTTTTACATCTGACTGACCCCGAAGCACTGCATGTGCTCTGAGAAACCAACACGGAAGGAATTTACAATGACCCTCTGGAGACTACCCCGCCTGGACCTGCCTACCTAACCTGCTTTCACTGTCCCCTCTTCAGACCGCCTTCCGGATACCTTCAGGTTGATACTGCCCAATTCAAATAGTATCTACTTACAATAAATATATTCTGTGACACTAATTTCTGGTGTTTCTCTGTGCATTTAGGTCTTCAACAGCTTTTTGTTGAAAGGAATAAAAGCTATTTTTCATGTGCTAGCATGCTGGAAGCTCTGGTGTGTTCAGGTTCTGGTCAGAAGGATGTGGTATTCGTAGAGGAATCACTATTGGTGGTTGGCGCCCTTTTTCTAATGGCCTTCTGGCTATTTATAAATCTGGAGCAACCTGACAGTGTCTCACAGTGTGGGAGAGATTCACCCTCTCTCTTCTCTGTGAAACCACTTTGGAGGAACAGATATGCCCCATGAGAGCAATAGAAAATGTTGTTGTTGTTAGTAGCTGTCAATTCTCACAGAACGAAACGCTGCCAAGACCTGTGCCATCCCCATGTTGGGTTTTGGATAAGACTATTGTGATCCATGGGGCTTCCATTGGCTGATTTTGGGAAACAGGATCAGCAGGGCTTTCTTCCTAGTCCATTTTAGTCTGGTAGCTCCACTGAAATCTGTTCAGCATCATAGCAACACACAAGCCTCCACTGACAGATGGGTGGTGGCTGCACATGAGGCATATTGGCTGGGAATTGAACCCGGGTCTCCTGCATGGAAGGTGAAAATTTTACCACTGAACCACCACTGCCCTCATCCAATAGAAGGTAATAGCCATGTTAAGAGGGTCTTCTGCATGGCCACTGAGTGTGCAGGGATGGATCAGTAGGCTATAGACACTACCTACCTGATTTCTGCAGGGTGTGTGTGTGTGTGTGTGTGTGTGTGTGTGTGTTTGAGCAGGTTTACTCAGAAAGCTATTCAGTGGCTGCACTCTGAAAGATCCTCCATGAAAGGCGTAGCACATTTCAGTATGTCACTCACAGGAAGAATGTCAAGATGGAATGACAGCCTCCACCTACCATTTAAGCTAACTTTGGGTTGACTTTATCACTTATAAAAGAGATATCTTCCATGGAAGCAATTAATCAAACTCTTGAAAGGGTAGGCTGCGGAGGGAAGAGGCTTCCAGGGCACGTGTGTTTTTCCACATTGAGATGAAGCCCTATGCCTGATGGGTTTTTTGACCCTATAGGACCCAGCCATCTTTGCTTTCCTCCACTAGAAGTGGAATCAGACACCATTGTCCCAGTACATGTTTACCATTCCTGGAGGATGTTCTGGAGCACAGCCCATTACACTCTGTCATCCCTGCTGCTCTGTGCCCAGCTCCCAAGGCAGAAGGCGTGTGAAATCATACAGTGGAGAAAAGAGTGCCAAACCCCAAAGGCAAGTGCTTCCCAGCTTATAAGGAGATTGGGAAATCCAGAAAATTCAGAGGTTAATATAACAGAACCAAAAGAACCAGCCAATTCAGTAATAAAACAAAATAAGGCAGGACAAGCCAGTTGTAAAACAGCTCACTGATTGACAGATTTGTCAGCTGTTCGCTTGCACTTCCTTGAGACACAGCCACGGAGCACAGCCTGGAGTGGGGTCAGATGAGGTGATATCAGGCGGAGTCAGAAGTTGCCCAAGGGAGTGTTTGCTGAGGAGGGAGTTGGGTCGTTCTCTGGTCTTGCCTTCCTGGGAATTCATCCATGATCTATGGAGGAAACTCAGTGTGAAATCCCTGTGTTTTACTCTAAATACTGGCAGTGTCCCTGGGCAAGAAAGTGCTATTTCTTCAAGGTTTCTGGAGACTGGAGTGGGTTTGTTTTTCCTTGGGCCCAAAGACTGGTTGGACACATAGGAGAATGCTGCCAGGGTTGGTGGTTGGTCTAATAGAATGCTTCTCAAACTGGAATTCGCAGATTCTCTCTGCAAATTATCTTGTGGTTGTTGTTCACTGCCCTTGAGTATCCCCTGACTCATGGCGACCCCAGGCACATTGGAACAAAATGCTGCCTAATCCTGTATCATTCTCATGATTGATTGTGGATCAGACCATTGTGATCCATAGGATTTTCATTAACTGATTTTCGGAAATAGATCACCTTGCCTTTTTCCCTAGTCTGTCTTAATCTGGAAGCTCCACTAAAACCTGTTCAGCATAATAACAACATGCAAACCTCCACCGACAGATGAATGGTGGCTGCACATGAAGTACATTGGCTGGGAATCCCTGGGTTTCCATCATGGAAAGTAAGAATTCTACCACTGAACCACCACTGCCCTCTAGTTTTATAGTAGCCTAACCTTTAAAATATAAATATAATATAAAAAAAAAAACAAACAACCCACCAAACTCATTGCCGATGAGTCAATTCCAACTCATAACCACCCTACAGGAAAGAGTAGAACTGTCCTAAAGAGTTTCCAAGGAGCGACTGGTGGATTTGAACTGCTGACCTTTTGGTTAGCAGCCAAGCTCTTCACCACTGTGCAACCAGGGCTCCAAATAGAGGTACACATTTAACAGCTGGGGCAACTGGATGTTTGATTTATCATTAGTGTGCAGGTGTAATTTCAATGCCTATGTTTATGATTGCATTCACTCCATGAAGGGTGAATGGCATTGGGAAGCTTTGCATGAATGGAGATGTAGCATCAAATTCAGCTGAAGAAAGTGATGGGAGAATGGAGTCATCCCATGGTTCATGGTAGCCTTGGCATGCCCCTTTCAGAAATGCCAGCATCGGAACACTGCCAGCATCATGTGCAAGCAGCAAATTAGTTTCAATAAACAACATTATTGGTTCCATTAATTTAATGTGGTTAATTTGAATTTTATTAGCCTTTTAAGTTTTGTTTCTTTTTAATTTGTAAACTTTGTATTTCTTTTCCTTGAGTGGAAGTTTATGTTTTAGTCATTGCTCAAGGAAATGTGAAAAACATGCACCATTATGAGTTGTTGATAGGAGTGTAAATTGGTACAACTTATGAGGAAAACATTTTTCAAAATATAATGTATATACCTGTTAACAATAAATACCTTTCTAGGTATTTATTTTGTAGATAGTTTTGTTTTTTTAGGGCTCTTTAAAAAAAAATTTATTGTGGTGAAATATATATAGCAAAATATTTTCCATTTCAACCACTTTTATATATAGCACACTTTGTTTTACTGTGCTTTGCAGACGTTGCCTTTTTTTACAAAGGTTTGTGGCAACCCTGCATGGAATGAAGTGTATTGGCGCAATTTTTCCAACAGCATGTGCTCACTTTGTGGCTCTGTGTCATATTTGGTAATTCTTGCAATATTTCAAACTTTTTCATTATTATTATATCTGTCATGGTGATCTGTGATCAGTAATCTTTGATATCACTATTGTAATTGTTTTGGGGCACCACGAACGGTGCCCATATAAGACGGTGAACTTACTCCATAAATGTGTGTGTTCTGACTACTTCACCAACCAGCCGTACCCCCGTCTCTCTCCCTCCCCTTGGGCCTCCCTATTTTCTGAGACATGACAATATTGAAATTAGGCCAATTAATAACCTTACAATGACCTGTAAGTGTTCAAGGGAAAGGAAGTGTCGCACATCTCTCATTTTAAACCTAAAGCTAGAAATAATTAAGCTTAGAGAGGAAAGCATGTTGAAAGCTGAGAATGGCTGAAAGCTAGGCCTCTTGTGCAGAACAGTTAGCCAGGTTGTGAATGCAAAGGAAAAGTTCTTGAAGGAAATTAAAAATGCTACTCCAGTGAATACACAAATGATAAAGCGAAACGTCTTATTGCTGATACGAAGAAAGTTTTAGTGGTCTAGATAGAAGATCAAACCAGTCACACAACATTCCCTTAAGCCAAAGTCTAACCCACAGCAAAGTCCTAACTCTCTTTAATTCTGTGAAGGCTGAGAGAGGTGAAGAAGCTGCAGAAGAAAAGTTGGAAGTTAGAAGAGGTTGATTCATGGGGTTTAAGGAAAGAAGCCATCTCCATAACATGAAAGTGCAAGGTGAAGCAGCAAGTGCTGTTGTAGAAACTAAAGCAAGTTACCCAGAAGATCTAGCTAAGATAATTGATGAAGGTGGCAACACTAAACCACAGATTTTCCATGTAGATGAAACAGCCTTAGGTCGGAAGAAGATGCCATCTAGGACTTTCGTAGCTAGAGGAGAAGTCAGTGCCTGGCTTCAAAGCTTCAAAGGACAGGCTGACTCTCTTGTTAGGGGCTAATGCAGCTGGTGACTTTAAGTTGGAGCCAATGCTCATTTACCATTATGAAAATCCTAGGGCCCTTAAGAATTATTCTATATCTACTCTGCCCGTGCTCTGTAAATGGAATAACAAAACCTGGGTGACAGCACATCTGTTTACATCATGGTTTACTGAACATTTTAAGCCCACTGAGACCTACTGCTCAGAAAAAAAGATTCCTTTCAGAATATTAATGCTCATTAACAGTACACCTGGTCACCCAAGAGCTCTGATGGAGATGTACAAGGAGATTAATGTTATTTTCATGCCTGCTAACACAGCATCCATTTTGCAGCCTGTGGATCAGGGAGTAACTTTGACTAACAATTCTTATTAAGAAATACATTTCATAAGGCTATAGCTGCCATAGATTGTGATTCCTCTGATGGATCTGGGCAAAGTAAATTGAAAACCTTCTGGAAATGATTCACCATTCTCGATGCCATTAAGAACATTCGTGATTCATGGGAGGAGATCAAAATATCAACATTAACAGGAGTTTGGAAGACGTTGATTCCAACCCTCATGGATGACTTTGAGGGGTTTGAGGCTTCAATGGAGAAAGTAACTGCAGATGTGGTGGAAATAGCAAGAAAACTAGAATTAGAAGTGGTACCTGAAGATATGACCAAATTGCTGCAATCTCATAACAGAACTTAATCAGATGAGAAGTTGCTTCTTATAGATGAGCAAAGAAAGTGGTTTCTTGAGATGGAATCTATTCCTGGTGAAGATGCTGTGAATATTGTTGAAATCACAACAAAGGATTTAGAATATTACATAAACTTAGTTGACAAAGCAGTGGCAGAGTTTGAGAGGATTGACTCCAATTTTGAAAGAAGTTCTACTGTGGGTAAAATCCTACTAAACAGCATTGTGTGCTACAGAGAAATCTTTAATGAAAGGAAAAGTCAATCGATGAGGCAAACTTCATCGTTGTTTTAAGAAACTGCCACAGCCACCCCAACTTTCAGCAACCACTACCCTGATCAGTCAGCAGCCATCAACATCGAGGCAAACCTTCCACCAGCAAAAAAGATTATGACTCACTGAAGGCTCAGATGATGGCTAGCATTTTTTAGCAATAAAGTATTTTTTAATTAAGGTATGTACTTTTTTTTAGACATAATGCTATTGCACACTTAAGAGACTACAGTATAGTGTAAATATAACTTTTATATACACTGGGAAGCCCAAAAAAATTCGTTGACTCTCTTTATTGTGGTGGTCTGGAACTGAACCCACAATGTCTCTGAGGTATGCGTGTATACAACTTAGTGACATAAATTATATTCGCAATGTTGGGCAACCATCACCACTACGTTTTTAATTTTTTTCATCACTTTTAACAGAAACTCAGTGCCCCTGAAGAAATGCACCCCCTTTATGTTGCTTTTATAGTTATATAAGGCCTCTAGATGTGAAGGGTTTATTCCTAAATTTGTGTTGGTATATTTTTAAGTAGCATTATAGTAAAGTAAGTTAATGTTAACATTGAGGGTCCATGATACCTTCTCTTTAGAAGGACCTTCAGCACTCAGTGTGAAAGGCTCTAGCAATCCCGGTTGTTAGGGGGGTTGTCATGGATTGAATTGTGTCCCCCCAAAATATCTGTCAACTTGGCTAGGGCATGATTCCCAGTATTGTATGATTGTCTACCCTTTTGTCATCTGATGTGATTTCCCTATGTATTGTAAATCTCATCACTATGATGCTATCGAGAGGGATTAGCAGCAGTTATACTGATGAGATCTACAAGATGAGATGGTGTCTTAAATCAATCTCTTTTGAGGTATAAGACAGAAGCGAGCAGAGAGACATGGGGACCTTATATTGCCAAGTAAGGAGTGCTGGGAGCAGAGCTTGTCCTTTGGACCTAAGGTCCCTGGGCCTGAGAAGCTCCTTGACCCGGGGAAGATTGATGACAAGGACCTTCCTCCAGAGCCAACAGAGAGAGAAAGCCTTCCCCAGGAGCCGAAGCCCTGAATTCGGACTTGTAGCCTACTAGACTGTGAGAGAATAAATTTCTCTTTGTTAAAGCCATCCACTTGTGGTATTTCTGTTACAGCAGCACTAGATAACTAAGACAGAGGTCAACAGACTCTATCTATATTAGATCATACTAGAGGGATTCTTTAATTCAGGACTTCCTGAGCACAATATAATGATTTATTTAGAATGACTGAACTTACATTCAGGAATTTTATCCATTGTCGTCGATATAAATTCATAAAAAAAATATACAAATACACATATCAGCTTCTTGTTTGTGTTCATGAAAAACTGGTGCTTGGACTTCTTAGCCTCTTCTCTGGGGCTCAGCTGATCCTCTCCCGTGTCTCACACCCTTCCTGTCGCACAGCGTCTGTGCTGGGCTGGCTGCGGCTTTTCTTTGGGATACTTGTTTTATGTATGGAAAGCTTTTAGACTTTACATCAGCAAAGCCTCAGATTTCACTTTAAATATAATTCTGCTCAAGCAGTTTTTATGGAGTTTGGCTTTCCTAGAAAACATTCTGCAAACTGCTGCTTTCTTATTTTGCTTATTAACCTGAGGCTTGTTTTTGTCTATCAACTTGCGTTCACAGCTCTCTTTGTCTCTCTCTCTAAGGCATCCACTCAGCCCTCCATGCTGCTCTCTCTGTTTAGATGAGGATTCTGCCTGTGTAGCTCCAGTTGCTGTTGAATGGATTCCAGCTCATCATGGCTCTATGTGTGTCAGAGGAGAATTATGCTCCATAGGGTTTTCAATGGCTGATTTTTTGGAAGTAGATTGCTAGGCCTTGCTTACGGGGCTCCTCTAGGTGGATTGGAATCTCCACCCTTTCGGTTAGCAGCTAAGCATGTTAACTGTTATACCACCCAGGGACCCGGCCCATTTATCCTTTCTTTTTCTGGAAGTCTGCCCATTTAGTAGGAGGGGCTTTTTGAACTCTTTGGGGCAGGAAGTCACTTTCTGAATGGGAGCCACGTTGAAAATTGAATCCCACTTGGGGTAGAAACACGTACACTCAGGCACTTTGTTTGTGAAACCATTCATGTTCCAGATGGCAGTGGGAGTCAGGGGTTATTTCTGGTTAACATTCCATGACAGGTGTCATGGAGACATCACACCTCCACGCTATCCCTTCATTTGGCAAATATTTATTGAATACCTTTTACGTGATACTATGAGCCACTGTTTTAGGTGTTGTCAATACTAAGATGAATAAAATATAGTTTTTGTCTCTCATGAACTTGTGGTCTCATTGGGGATGACATGAGCATCTGAATAAGCTGCAGGACAGTGTGACAAATGCCATTGTTGTTGCTGTTAGCTGCCATAGAATTGGCCTCCAACTGGTGCCCCCATGCACAATGGAATGAAACCCTGCCTGGTCCTACACTATCCCCATGATCGGTTGAAGATCAGACTATTGTGATCCAGGGGATTTTCTTTGGCTAGTTTTGAGAAGTAGATCACCAGGCCTTTCTTCCCCAGTGCCACTGGGTGGATTTGAATCACCAAACTTTCTACTAATGGCTGAGCATGTTAACAGTTTGTGCCACCCAAGGACTCCACTATTTTCATACGCATGGTAAATTTTCATTTGCAATAGGGCAGCTCTTGCCCATTTTCTGGTTGCTGCGTAGAAGAGCTGAGTTCTGGAAAGCTCTGATTTGCTTTTTCTGCGAGTCTTGATGACACGTTTTCAAGGTCTGTATCTGTCAATGTGAGCAGCTGCTTGACGCCTTTCCATGAAGCCTGCTCAGGGTTTTACAGACCCCGACATGGAATCATATAAAGACTGGCTGCCATTTTGGGCTGCAGTCTACTGATACTCAGTTTTTTCTTGTATGAAGATTTGATTTTAGATCAGTTGGAAAATGACGTGTTTAGCCTGAATCATCTTAGTCTGCAAAATTAAAATAGAACGGAATACGCAGTAGTTGACTCATACTATCATAGTTAAACTACTTGTAACTTAATACTACGTGACTTTATGGATTAGTTTAGTCAATGATTTTATACGGATCATATACGCCAGAGAGCTTCTTCCTTCTTGATCTGTCCTCTAGCTATGTGTGTCATTATTACACCTCTAACAAATAGTATATTTTAAGATCCCGTATATGTATAGCTCTATTTTCTCTCTCTGTCGCTCTCTTTTTCTGTCTGTTTCTGTCACTCACTGTCTTGGTTATGTAGTGCTGCTATAACAGAAATACCACAAGTGGATAGCTTTAACAAGCAGAAATTTATTCTCTCACAGTTTAAGAGGCTAGAAGCCTGAATTCAGGATGCCAGCTCCAGAAGAAGGCTTTCTCTCTCTGTCGGCTCTGGGGGAAGGTCCTTGTCATCAATGTTCCCTGGTCTAGGAGCTTCTCAGCGCAGGGACCCCAGGCGTGCACCCCTGGCTCTTCTTGCTTGGTGGTGATGAGGTCCCTATCCTCTCTTCTTGATTCTCTCTTTTATAACTCAAAAGAGACTGACTTAAGATACAACCTAATGGTGTAGGCTGAGTCCTGCCTGATAACTGCCTCTAATCCTGTTTCATTAACGTCATAGAGGTTAAGATTTACAACACATCAGATAATCACACCAGATGACAAAATGGTGGACAACCACACAATACTGGGAATAATGGCCTAGACAAGTTGATACACATTTGGGGGGGGGGGGTACACAATTCAATCCATAACGTTCCACCCTTTGGCCACCCAAAATTCATGTCCTTGCCACATGTAAAACACTTTCACTCCGTCATATCATCCTGAAAGTCTTAAATCAATTCCAAGTCCAAATTCCATCCTGGGGCAAAATTCCTCTTCATCTATGAAATCTAGATGCAAGTTATCTGCTTCCAAAGTACAATAGTGGAACAGGCACAATGCAGACATTTCCATTACACATGGGAGAAATTGGGGGGCAAGAAGTGGTAACAGGCACCAAGAAAGTCAGCAGAGCACATTACATTAGCTCTCAAGGCTTGAAAACGATTCTCTATTCTCTAAGATCATGTAGGCAATGGCCCTACCCTCCAGACTGAGTGTTGGCCACATTCTCTGGATTCTGGGTGGAGGCCCTTCAGTCCTTGGCTTCAGCTTCACCTTCCAGACCCACTGGAATGGCAACTCTGCTCCCTCGGCTTTGGATGGCTCCATTCTCCTAATCCATCTGAGTGGTGACCCTACCTCCTGGGCCCCAGCGGGACATTCTTCTGCCTCTTGGGCATGGGAGCCCCACCCCTTCAGCTTTGGGCAGTGAATCTGGCCCCATCCTGCTGGCACTCCTGAACAGCAGCCTGACACTCCAGAACTCAGTTGGTGAAGATCTGACTCTTTGAAACCTAGGAGGCTGTGGCTCCACCCTTTGAAACCCCAGAGACCATGGCTCCACCCTTTGAGACCCCAAAGGTCGTGACCCTACCCTTTGAGAATGAGGCAGGTCTGCTTCCTGTGTTCCTTGTCTCTTCAGCTTCTGCTTCCTGGTTTCTTGTTTTCTCAGCTCCTTGGGCCTCGCTGCCTGTGTCTGCCCTGTTGGGGCAAGAGTTCCAAAACTCTTTAGCTCCGCCAATAAGTGCCTGGAGGCACCCTACTTCGCACTCTGCCAGCAAACTTTAGTTGGAAGGCACTCAGCAGTCTTGCTCCGTGGGTCAGCAAGTCTAGCTCCGCTGATAAGTACGCGGAGGGACCCCACTCCAGTAGGAAGCCTCCTTCGAAAAGGCACTCAGCTCTCTCACTCCATGGGTCAGCACCAGTGCTGTTTCTCACTGGTCTCCTGGTTCTGCTGCCACCGTTTCTCTGCTGCTGCTTCTCGCCATCTTTGCCATCTCCAGTGTTACAGCTCTCCTCACTTCCTTCTGCGTCCTTCACCAGAATTGTCTTTCATGTCCATAATTCCACCAACAGTATCTTCAAGGCAATCTAGGATTTTACCATTATGCACTTTAGAACTCTTCCAGCCTCTACCCATTACTCAATTCCAAAACTGTTTCTACACTGTTAGAGCAGCACTCCACTCTTCTGGTACCAAATTCTGTCTTAGTTATCCAGTGCTGCTATAACAGAAATACCACAAGTGGATGGCTTTAACAAACAGAAATTTATTCTCTCACAGTTTAGGAGGCTAGAAGTCCGAATTCAGGGTGCCAGCTTCAGCGGAAGGCTTTCTCTGTCTTTTGGCTCCAGGGGAAGGTCCTTGTCATCAATCTTCCCCTGGTCTAGGAGATTCTCAGCACAGGGACCCTGGGTGAAAGGATGCATGTGCTCCTGGCTCTTCTTGCTTGGTGGTAATGAGATTCCTGTCCTCTCTGCTTCTCTCTTTTTTTCTGTTAAAAGAGATTGACTCATGATACAACCTAATCCTGTAGATTGTGTCCTGCCTCATAATTACCTCAAATCCTGCCTCGTTAACACTGACACTTATATTTATAAAAATATGATTACGATATTCCCTGACTAATTAGGAAGGTTTGGGCATGTGGATTGAGGTTGTTCTTCAATGATTTTAAGCATGTGCTAAATAAGGATGGGTAATGGCAGAGGCAGGGCCATGACATGGGGTGGGGGAGATGCTCAGTGCTGCAGAAAGTCTACACTGACACCACGGCCTAGTGTAGTGAAGGCTCTACCTGAGGTTAAAAGACCAATTTGCCTAATCATAACAGTTGTGACCAGAATCTGATTTGGGTGTTAACTTGCTCTAAGAGTGTGATTCACCATTGTAAGCCTAGCGTGGTGGGAAAGCACATATTTTGCAGTCAGTGCACCTGAGTTGAAATTTGGGGCTCAGCCATTTGCTAGCTGTGTGATATTGGGGTCAAGGTCCAATATCTCTGATCTTCAATTTACTTCTCTGTAAAAGAAAAATAAAAGCACCTTCCTCATGGAGGTTATTGAAGATTAAATGTATGTTGAATGTACAGATATGGGAGATTCAGATTCAAGATTTGTCTCTGTCCTTTGAGGTGGCAGTGGTGGTTCAGTGGTAGAATTCTTGCCTTTCATGCAGGAGACCTGGGTTTGATTCCTAGCCAATGCACCTCATGTACAACCAACTCCCATCTGCGAGTGGAGGCTTACGTGTTGCTGTGATGTTGAGCAGATTTCAGAGGAGCTTCCAGACTAATACAGATTAGGAAGGAAGGCCTGGCGATCTACTTTTGAAAATCAGCTAATGAATACCCACCCTATGGATCACAATGGTCTGATCACATTATGCACGGGGTTTCCATGAGTTGAGCGCCAACTTGATGGCAGCTAACAATAACTTGAGGGGCAGTGTGTTATGTGACCCATTTCAGAATATCTGAGCAGTCATTTAGCTGGAAAGGTTGCTTTATCCATTTTTTCATTTATTCATTCATTGATCAATTGACTCTGTAGGACACGTCCTGCTGGACCACACCATAACTGTAAGACAACACTCCAAATCTGTGTGGTGCTCACAGGTTGTACCTGATTTCTAGATAGCCAGGAGTGCATTAGAAATAGGACACCGATAACTAATATGGATTGCTCCATAAACATCATGGCCTTCCCACCAGATCCTGAACACACGTTAGCACATGAAAAGTAGCTTTTACTACTTACAAGAATCAGACTTCATACAACAGGAAAAGTTCCATAATGAGCAGACCCCCCTCAAAAGCTGTCTGGGCATAGATGACGACCCTTCCTTGCACATCCCACTTCGTGCCATGGGTGAGGTGCTTAAATGGGACCCTACCTACTGCTAGTCTCCCCTTGGCCAGGTAGGTTCACTTAAGTGGACTGTAAGCTTATGCTACGTGTGCCCCACCTGCTCCATAGCTGAGAAGACTAAGAAGACTTCCACTCTCAGCTGTTTTATACCTCCAGCTTAAGTGACTAAGGAGCCCTAGTGGCACAAGTGGTTAAGCACTGGACTACTAACCAAAGGGTTGGCAGTTCAAACCCACCAGCCACTCCATGGGAGAAAGATGTGGCAGTCTGCTTCTGTAAAGACTACAGCCTTGGACAACTTGTAGGGGCAGTTCTACTCTGTCCTGTAGGGTTGCTATTGGTCGAAATCAACTCAAGGGCAGTGAATTTGGTTTTTGGGTTTTAAGTGATTAATTTTATTTTTTTCACTCTGTAACAAACATCCTACTGCATCATGCTCCCAGTGACTTCCTGAGGAGGGAGGGTGATTAGCCCAGAATTGTATCTTTTTAACCTTGCTGACAAACAGCAGGGCTCAGTGCGGGTGGTGGTTTGTTCTGAGGTCTAAAGATGTTGGCAGAGAGAGGAACGGAGAAGACCATGGCCGCCTGGCTTGTCCGTGGGACTTGCTCCTCAAGAGCTCATCTCCTCAAGGCTGAGCACAAAGTACATGACACTGGGCTGGTGTGGGGGCATAATTTTGAGGAAGTCAGACCCTGTCTTGATCCTGCCAGTTGTGTGGAAGTGCTGACCACTTACAGTGGTTACAATCCAGCGTGAATCAGGGTTACACTAGGGGATGCACGCCATGCTCTGGGGCATTTGGAGAGTCTGCTAACCTGGCTGGTGTGGGGCCAGGGAAAGCTGGGGTCCAAAGGATAAGGAGGAGGTAGGCAGGTGAAGATGAGGCAAAGAGCATATCATAACACACAAACAGAGGCCAAACAGCTAGAGAACATGTGGCCCCACTAGACATTTTGTTATGGTAGGGATGTCAAATGTTGTTGTTAGGTGCTGTCAAGTCGGTTCCAACTCATAGCAACCCTATGCACCACAGAACAAAACACTGCCCCGGTCCTGCACCATCCTCAACAATCGTTGTTATGCTTGAGCTCACTGTTGCAGCCAAATATGGGTGTTGATGTCAGATAGAGGATTGCAGAGATAACAAGCTACTCATGCCCAAGAGTACTCTCCTTGCCTCCCTGATGGAGACCCTTACTGAATACGTTGATACCACAGACACTGTCATCACCAAAAGATAAGATGTTAAACCTTAAACCAAAACTATCCCCTGAAGTTTTCTTTGAACCAAAAAATAGCTTATCCTAATTAGTAAAGGATGTCTACTTTGAGCATTGTGCTCCTTTAAAGAATTATCTATGTGAGTTCAAATTGACAACGACAGCTTGGAAGATTGGATGTGAAGCTTAGGGAACAGTGAGTTTAAGATAATGGTGGTAGAATAATTTGGAAAAAGATAGCAAGATGGTAGCACAGCTTGAAGCATGTAATCAAGGTCGCTTAATTGTACATGTAGAAGTGATGTATCTCTGGCTGTATACTTCCACCAACAAAAAAAAAGATAGGATGCTGAGGCATTCCTCACATTTGGAGTTGGAACTTGACATGCATTTTTCCCTAGAAACAATATGTTAAATGGTGGTTAGATGTAGTTATGACAGTGCTAGAAATAACATCTTTGGGTGCATTATTCATTTAAATAGATAAGGTACAGAAAAATAAGGGAGGGAGCTCCTGTTTCCTGCCTGGGGTCCTTTGCAATGCTGTGCAGAGCTGCACTCCTCCATCTAAACTCTGAGCCTGACTCAGACCCTCAGGCGGGCTATGCTGGTCCCCGGGCTTGTATGTGAATATTTTGGTCACTGTTTCCATGGTTCCATCACTCCCTGTTATTTACTGTTTGGCCCACGATCTCACACTGATGCGACCTGCTGGCCCCAGAAAGCAATGGAGTCTGCAACCCTTTCTTGAGGCAGTGGAGGTTAGAGATGACATCATCCCTTCCGACTGAGTCTCAACGGCTCTGTGTTAGTCCATGTACAAAGTCAAGCATAATAGTCGAAGCAGTGTTTGGAGATGCCCTCTCACTCGCCACCAAATGCTTCTTTCTCTTTCTCTAATCTTCCTCCCTTTCTCTTATCTTGCCTGCCTAGTACTTTTCTTTTCTAGCCCAGTTGAATTCAATTCAGCAGGAGCATGTGGAACATCCACTATGTGCCTGGCACAATGTAAAGGCTAACAAGCACAGTGCTTACCCTCAAGGGCCTTCTGGTCTGGTTTCAAGAGTGGAGGATGGACAAGTATAGTGGCCAGTTCTACGCAGGGTGATGGATTCCCTGTTAAGCGGAGTCCAAAGAAGCACCAAGGAGGAGTCTTTTTGAAATCTTTTTTTTTTTTAATTGTAAAAATATATATAACGGATTTGCCAATTTAATGTTTTTCACACGTACAATTTAGTGATATCAGTTATATTAATAACGTCATGCAACCCTCGCCAATAAAAAAAAAAATCAGTTACTATCAGTGGATTCCAACTCATGGCGACCCCTGTGTACAACGTAGAACGGCTACATAGGGTTTTCAAGGCTGTGACTTTTGGAAGTAGATCACCAGGGCTTTCTTTGAGGAACCCCTGGGTGAGTTTGAACTGCCTACCTTTTGGTTAGTACCCGAGTTCTTGACCATTTGCACTACTCCGGGATTCCACCCTCCTAAATAACTGTTGCCAAATTTCCCATCAACATAAACAGTAACTCACTGCTTCCTTATCAATGACTCCCTTCCCCCTCCTTCCATCCCTGGTAACCCTGACCATCTTGGGGATGAGGAAGCGACCTGAAGGACCAGCAGGAATTAGCCAGACCAATGTACGTGCGCTCCGGGCTCAGGGTAAAACACGAGCAAAAGACTAGACACTTAGCTGGCACAGGTAGGATACTGTGGGACTGAAAAAATGGCTGGGGCAGAGAGTAGAGGGAGCGGAGGTGGTGAGAGCTGAGAATGGGGAGGCCAACGCCTGCCTTTGCTATCACTCCCAGTGGCATGGAGGGTGGTACTTAGCACATCCTGGCAGCTGTCCGAGCTGAGATGCGTGCTGACTCCTGTCCTACAGGAAGTCTGTATTTTTCAAAAGTTTCCTTAGAGGAAAGAGTCCCAGAAGAGCAGAGAGGCTGAGTCTTCGCTGGCAGGAAAAACAAATTAAATGCAGACCAACACCAAAATAGCTCCTGGAGGTTGACCAGATGGAAATTAGATTACTGGGCTGTGTGAGTATAACTCTCAGGGGGCTAGTAAAGCGGTGAGAATGAGGGAATAATACCTTCTAGAGTGCTGGCGAGCGAACGCTCCTGCCTCTGTCCCAGCTCAGGAAACGTTAAGGGGGAAAAAAAATCTACGCACACATCTTTTAAAAAGTTCAAAATGCAAGCCATTTTTTGAGTGCCCTAGGGAAAAATGTTGCTTTATTGGTAGAAGAGAACAGAAAAGATTGGAGTCCTTGGGTGGTGCAAACGGTCAATGTTCTGAGCTGCTACCCGAGAGGTTGGAGGTTGGAGTCCACCCACAGGTGCCTTGGAAGAAAGGCCTGGTGATCTACTTACCAAAAAACAGCCATTGAAAACCCTATGGAGCGCAGCTCTGCTCTGACACACATGGGGTCGTCATGGGTCGAAGTCGACTTGAGGGCAACTGCTAACCGAGAAGATTATTGACACTGCTGTTTAAAATATTAATATCTGGACATGTTTGAGAAGTAACAATCTGGAGGCAGCTTTGCAGTCATCCTTCCTGAGCTGGGAAGAATTGAGCTATTCTCTGTAGGTTACCTATCACTGGCTGTGTGGTACCCCTTTAGGAAAATGCACCCAGCCTCAGAAAGGGGTGGGAGTCTGTGGATAGTGCAAATGGTTAAGTGCTTAACTACTAACCAAAAGGTTGGTGGTTTGAACCCACCTAGAGGCACGTCGGAAGAAAGGGCCGGTGGTCTGCTTCTGAAAGGTCACAGCCATGAAAACCGTATGGAGCACAGTTCTACTCTGACACATACGGGGTCGCTAGGAGTCGGAATCAACTTGATGGCAACTGGTTTGGTTTTCAGCAAGGGGCAAGCTGGCAGTCCTGACCTCTTGCCTCTGTGTCTGGCCTTTAGCAGAAGGCCATCTGCTTGAGAAGACCCAGAACCAGGGTTCTATGTAAACATGTAACGCTGATGCTGTTTTGCTTTCCTTCTCTCATCACCGTGTTGTTCTGGGAACTCGGTTCAGGGAAATGACGAAGCCCAGCCTTTCAGCCTGCCCTGAGCTTCCAGCAGCCCCAGGGCACCTCAGGGCAGGCCTGTCTGATTTCCTCATCTTCAAGCTGCAGGAAGTAGCGGCTCAGGGACTGCACCCACCTGGGTCTCATGAGAAGGCCCGGCTTCAGGAAAGGAGATTTAGGTTTAGAGTAAGCAGGAGAAAGGATGTCGTCCAGCTTCTCGGAAACTCCTGGACCTGATGCTTGTCATCTGCTACTAAATTTGGCCTTAGCATTTGCCTTACACAGGATATAATGGCATCTGTTGCCCAAATTTTGGGATGAATTTAGATAAACAACTTGGCTGCAGAGGATTTTTACCTGTTACTGGTCCAAAACTTGTCAAAGGCTATAAGCATGACTCAGAACAATTTCAATTAAGGTGACAAGAATAGAAACAAACAGCAGTATAAATACTCAGTCTCTTTCTCTCTCTTGTTTTCCTATATGCATAGTTTATGTGACTCTTAATAAATGGCTAGAGGTAAACCAGTTTCCTCCTTTTGGTTTTTGTGTTGTGTGTCAGCTGATTCCCGTGTTCGGGTAAGATTGAGGAGTGCTTCAGTACCCCCTCATTGAAGGCTTACTGTATGCCCTCATCCCCACCGTCTTCCTGGACAGGCAGAGTAAGCACCCCCGCTCCCTTGAATTTCCAGAACACCCTGTGTATGCCTCTATTACAGTACTAGTTGCTTAGAGCATATTATTTGTCCATGAGTCTGTCTCCCCATCTGTCTTTGCCCTCCACTAGGGACCATTTCTCATTGACTTTTGTGTTCTCAATGTGAGTAGAGTGTCTGGTACACAGTAGGCATATATCTGATGCTCAGCGGTGGCCCTGACTCTGAGGGATGATGTTTTTGACAGTCAGGTGACAATGAAATAGAGTATAAGCCTGAAGTAGACAGAGATAGGAGGTAGGGGAAGGAGCAAAGGGGATGGAGACCAAAGATTGCTCTTTTGTTCATTACAAGTTTTGATCACCTTGGACAAGTCATCAGTTTCACCTTTTGTTACCCATGAAGTGATAATACTGATTTCCTTATGCATTTTTGGGAAGGCGTCAAATGGTGAATAGATACGGAAATACTTTTTTTTACTGTGGTAAAAATACACACAACAAAACACATGCCAATTCAACAATGTCTACATGCGTAATTCAGTGACACTGATCACATTCTTCAAGTTTTCCAACCATTCTCGCTACCCTTTTTCAAATTATTCCCCCACCATTAATGGTAAACTCAACGCCCCTAAGCCAAAACTCCCTCTTCCCCTCTCCCTTCCACTCCTGGTAACCGCTAATAATCTTTGGTGTCTATATATTTGCTTATTTCACAGAAGTGAGATCATACAGTGTTTGTCCTTTTGCGACTGACTTATTTTGCTGAGCATGTTTTCAAGGTTCATCCACGTCGTGGCACGCACCAGGACTCCATTTCTCTTCAGGGCGGAGTAACGCTGCATTGTATGGATAGACCACGTTTTGTTTATCCCGTTCATTTGTTAATGGACATTTGGGTTGTTTCCACCCTTTGGCTGGCCTGAAAAGTGCCGCAATGAACATTGGTGTACAGGTTTCTGTTTGCGTTCCTGCCTTCACTTCTTCTGGGTATAGACCCTGTGGAAATGCTTTCTAAGCTGTGCTGAGTTAATGCAGGAGAAGCATCAGCATTGGTGGAGAGACCTATCTGAATGACCCTGGCCATGTGAATGACCTTGGCCTGTTGTGGATTCTTCGTCTGTAAGACAACTGTGAGTGCTGTTCCCCAGGGTTGTTGTGAGGCTCAAAAGACATACCACACCTGAATATGCTTTGAAGATTATTAGGGTCTGTGAACTGGAGTCATGATATCATTAGATAAGGAGGGGATGATCTTGTCCAGAGTCCCCCTCCTCCCTACCCATCTCCCCACTACAAATTCTAGGCATGTGGGGGGCGGGGGGCAGGAGGCCCTCCAACTCTGAGCTCTGGCAGCTGCGGGGGCGGGGGAGGGCCCTGTCGTGCAGTAACCCAGATGGACTGAATTCTTGGCAGACCACTGTGAGGCCTGGATGGGAGAGGGAGGTGGAAGCTGCCGCTGCTGAAATTCCACTCCCAGGTGTACAATCAAATGCATACATTTCTGGTATATCTGGACCCAAACTGTATGAGAAATGTTGTTCACTTTTTAATGAACTAGATCAGTCTTTCTGCCAGCCAGGCAATACAAGCAAGAAGGGTTCTTATCTGTGCACTGAAAATAAAGCTTGATTAAGTAGAACCCTAATAAGCCACCACCAAGACCACTGCTGTCAAATCGCTTCCAACTCAGAGCGATCCTAGAAGACAGAGTAGAACTGCCCCATAGGGCTTCCAAAGCTGTAAATCTATATGGAGGCGGACTGCCACATCTTTCTCCTGCGAAGTGGCTGGTGGGTTCTAACTGCCAACCTTTCAGTTAGCAGATGAGTACTTTAATGACTGCACCACCAGGGCTCCTTCCCTAATAAACAGGGCCCTCAATTAGCCAGAATTATGGCACTACGTTTCGTATTTACAAGAAAGATTAGCAAGCCAACACACAAAGCTAGGGTGTCAGGATAATGCATTAAAATACTAATTTGTGCTCTGTGCCATGTTAGAAGCATGAAGCTGAATGAGAGTCTGTTGTGCTTTAATCATTTATCCCACCTTTCTTATGCCAAGAAAGTTGTCATTGGGTGCTGTCGAGTTGATTCTGACTCATAGCAACCCCATGTGGCAGAGTAGAACTGTCCTAGGCTGTAATCATTACGGGAGCAGATTGCCAAGTCTTTATCCCGAGGAGCTGCTGGGTGGGTTTGAACCGCCAACCTTTCGACCTTTTGGTTAGCAGCCAAGTGCTTAACTGTTGTGCCACCAGGGCTCCCTGCCCCAAAGTAGGCAGGTCTTTTAGGTTCGCTTGATTATAAGCGCTCAGCAAAGAAGAGAGAGGTGAGTGCCTCTGGGGTCAGCAAGTGGAAGCTGGGGTGGGGGTCGAGGTGGGGAGATACCCTCAGACTGGGGAGCTAGTTGACATTGGGGGGGCTCTCTGAGTCACAGCACCCTCACCCCTGCTCTGTCTAAGTTCAGGTTAGCGACAGGACCTAGGATGGAAATGGCTGTGTACAGTTTCCAGGGGGCTGAACTCCAGGAAATGGGGTTCCCAACCCCAGCCCTCACCCCAGCAGTGGCTGGATTCCTCTGTCCCTCACAGGGATGGGAAATACCAGACAGAATTTCAGGAGACCATGTCGATCTTTGTATGATTCCAGAAGGTCAGAAAGCCCCAAGAAGTGTTGAGATTGAAATTTGGAATCGTAGCTCAGAGTTGGATTTAATGAAAGTAAATAAGCGTGACATTTCCTGCACAGCTGAATATGAGTTTGCAGTTAGCCTCGCTTTGCTGCCAGTATTTATTTTAGGGGTCAGTTGATAGGGGTCAGTTGATATCCAGTCCAGTTTCCAGCATCTTCATCTCAGGACTGCATGAGCTTGGAGAGTTGGGGGTGGAACAAGAGGAGAGCTGACAGTAAAATTTCAGGACTCAGGGCGGTGGGGTGTGGCCCAGACTGTGACTCTCCTGAGCCGGAGTTGAAGTGTCTCTCATCTCTCCCCACTGGGAATCCCAGAAAACCCTGGAGGTTGTGACAATGTCAAACCACTAATGAGGAACTGTGCTAAACATGTTTCACGCTCAACTCATTTAATCCCCATAACAGCCTGGGGAAGTGGGCACTGTTATTAACCTCCCATTTTACAGGTAAAGAAACTGAGGTACAGAGATGCTGAAGATCACAGAGCCAATAAAGAGCAAGGCCAAGAGTGAACCAGTCTGTCTGGCTTCAAAGTTCATACCCTTAGCAACTACATAAACCTGACTGTGTGGCTTCAGAGTGCACGCGCTGAGCAACTCCAGTCTTCTACCAACCCACCTTGAATCATCACCTCTGCACTGGGAGTTGTTACTGGACAGCGCTCATGGGTGCTCAGGATGTTAATCCAAGCAGGATTCTAAATCATCAGGGATAAATACGCATATTCTTTTATGTTTATTAAGAGGTAAAGTATTCTTATTTTTTAGGACGAATTATACAAGTCCTAAAATAAAAAGGGATTTCTGGATAACCATTGGTTATGTCATCTTGGCAATACAAAGCAATTCTCTTCCAAGCACATTTTGGTTAATCTAGATTTTATCTCAACAAGCAACTTATGGTAACTAAGGCATTCTTGAAGTGGATTCAAGCGAATTCCTCTTGCGCTACTCTATAACTAAACTAAATCTGGTCTGCTTTGTGCGGCTCTTCTTTGGAAGCATTGACAATCTCAGAATGAAATTACAAAACCACTCTCTTTGCTTTCCGGCAAGAACATTGAATTCTGGCAGAGGGGATGTGGCAAATATTTTCCTTCAGACCATTCCACTGAAATTAAATTTGACTAGGGATTTGGAAAACATTATTACTACCTTGGGGAATTCCTGTGTGGATGGAAATAGAGCTTAGTATTTGTTTATAGGTAAATACCCAAAAGACATCACAGGTGAGAGCTTAGAGGATAAAGCAGCGATAGCATTTTCGACAAGGCCTTTATTTTATATGTGGGTACTTTCCCCGTAACACTACTTTCTGGATTTGAAGAGAACATTTCTTATTGTACTCCCAACCTGTGGTTGAATGGAAGTGAGGTCCTATGAAAATGGATACATTGAGATTCCTTGTGGGTTGTAATTTTATCCTCACTAAGAGAGAATAACAACGTAGTGACTGGAAGTTTCCTTTGTTAGAAGCTTTGAGACATCCCCATCCCTTCTATCCCCCACTCCCTTGGGACCTGCCTCAGGGTCGTCAGCCTCAATAAAAATACGTCCCAGCGGTGAGAAAATCATGGAATGAAAGTCAGCTGGGTGGCTTCTGACCACCATTTTGTCCTTAGTATCTTGCTATTCCATTTTCTTTCTGATTTAGCTTTTCTTTTGGACCTGAGTCCTCTGCTGCAAAGTCATCGATATGTCCATCCATCCATCCAATTGTCCATTCGTTCTTCTATTCAGGTATTGTCCACCTCCTGCCTTCTTTGCAACAGGCCTCCCTCAGTGCCTCAGACTCTCCTGTTCTGCTCTCCTCGTGGGACCTGGGGACTCTCAGTGGCACCCTTCTTTCACCACACTGGGGCATATAGGGCTCATCTTTGAGACACTTCGCTTGACCAATACTACTGATTGTAGTGCCAGTTTCAATGGTCTGGTTTCTATCCAGCACTTCCCTTGCAAAGTTTTGAGCCCACAGGGCTGGAGTCGGGGGCAGGGAGGGTTCCTAGGGGAAGGAGAAACCAGGACTGTTCTCTTCCCCAAAGTCCCATTGTAGCTCCTCTTGTTCCTGTGGGGTGGGAGCCACCCTCATATCACACCCTACCTTCTTTCATGACTTGTTTTTATGGTCAGCTGAAAAGTTATGAGTCTTTATATATTATTTTTTTAAAAATAAAAAAAGAAAGAAGGGAAGCTTTGGGAATCCTGATAACACCCTTTCTCTTAACAGTCTTTCTTACAAAGTCTATTGCCTTCAGGGTGGAGTACGGTTTGAAATTCACAGCATAGCAATGGTGTCTCTTTTCCAGTTGACATCCCCTTCCTGAGGCCCTGAGTCTTAGTAGTATGCGCCACCTGTGATGGCAGATAAGCTGCAAAGTCGGAGGCAACATGTGGCCCCTGGGAAGACACAGTGTGGTAGTTCAAAGTAGCCCTCGACATGTGTGAAGCTGTGTAAGCCCCACCCTGGAGTAGACCGACCCCGTGTCCCACGGAGGTCACTACCTTGAATGATGGTTCTCCATTTCATGTGACATGGAGTTGCTGCTTTCCTCCTCATACGGGGTTCTGATGGATGTGGCCATTTTGAAGGTCAACATTTGAAGTAAAGCTCCTGTGTGTGTATATGTATATGTATATAGAGGGATTTGCCTCGAGGGCTTGGCTCACGTGATTGTAGGGGGCTGGCAAGTAACAAATTTGCAGGTCAGGCAACGGGCTGCAGATCCTGTGGGCTTGCATCCTAAGATCCATAGATCAGGTGACAGGAAGAGAGCAGAGCGGGGAGAGAGAGAGAGAAAGAAAGAGAGAGAGTGTGTGTGTTCTGCCAAAATATCTATTTGTAGTCTGGAGGCAGAACACATCCTTGTCAACTGATTATTGATTGCATTACATTATATTACATTGTGGAAAGTGATTACATTGCATTGCATTAGCTTATTTGATGGAACCACAACTAGTTTAGTATTTGGCCAAACCACTGGGAACCGTAGCCTAGTAAAGTTGACTCATAAAATTAGCCATCACAGCTCCTGAGCTAGGAATCCCTATGTATGATCCTAAACCCAAGTGCATGGGAGGCCTCTGTGCTGGATTCAGCTTTCCCTGGACAATTAGGCCCATATTCAGAAGAAGCACTTGTCACCATCTGCAGGCCAGCAAACTAGTAAAGCTTCTCCAGTTGGCGTCCCTTGTCTTTCACTCCCTGGATTTTGAGTGGCATCAAATGCAAGTACCCTCTCAAACTTAGGTAGGCTGAAGATTGCTTGTCAGGGGCCAAGGGGTCAAGGTCAGGCTACCTCAGAAGACAATTCGGCTTTGGGGCCAGGTTTGTGGCCATGACCTGATCCTTCTGTCTTGTCTCAGCCATGTTAGAGGAAGCAATCTAACCAGACCCATGGGGGTAGCAGTTGCTAAGTTCCTCATCATTATGGTCAGAAGACTCAAACATTCCCTTCTCGGTCACACCTCGGTGCCTCTGCACCTTCTATTCTGTCTTCTCAGGACTCTTTCTACTCCTAATCCTTTATTCAACAAACCGTCACTAGAGCCAGCTGGGCCCTGCTCTGGGTACCAACACTGGTCTAAGTCCCACTTGTCCTTTTGGTCTTGCTCCAGCATACAATTCCGTCTCTCGGGGGCCTGTCTTGATCGCCCTGTCTCCCTTTTCCATCCCTTTCCCCTTCTCTCCCAGCCATGAATTAGAAGCTCCTCCTCTGCTCTTTTAGAAGGAGGTGCACACTCCTATCACAGCCTTCGTCACGGTGCATCGTCATTGCATTCTCTGCCAGCCTCCTTTCTGAGCTTGTTCGTTCCGCCAAAGGCAAGGTCTGCATCTTGTTCATCAGCACCTAGCACACTTTCTAGCACATAGTAGGCCCTCAACAAAGTGTATTAAATGAATGAATACATGAATGAATGCCGTTAATGCATTTTCTGAATTATATCCTGGCTAAATATGGTCGAAGAAGATGTTCCTGGGGCTGTGAAAACAAACCAGAGCAATTTAGTGTGATTTTAATTTTAACCTGACCCTGAGGCCCTAGGCTGAGAAAACAGAAGATGAAAGAGAAAATACTGGATTTAAGAAGTGGTAATTTTCTCAATGTTTAGAGTTTTAAAAATTCTGTGCAATTTTATTCATAGAGGAAAGAAGAAAAAAACAAAAAACAGTGTTGTAGGAGAAGGCTGTGCATTTTATCTTGTCTCCGAGGCAACTAAATGAATAATTGTTAGAGAGAGGAGAGAAATTGAAACAGAGTCTCACAGAGTGAATTCAACGTTAAAAAAAAAACCCACAAAAACGCAAAACCAAAACAAATGAACAAATCACCCCGAAAACTGCGTAATAAAGCATTTGTCAGGGATTTGGAAGGAACTGATCACATTCAGCAGAGACAACATCGACTAAGATAATAGTTTGGAGTAGTTTAGCGCCCCCAGATGATATAAAACAAACAAAAACCAATATCCAGGAGCAGAAGGATAGGACTCAAAACTGAAATAAAAGGAGATGCAGTCAATTCCCTGTGCATAATCTTCTCTTGGTGGAGGCTGAGGAGGAGATGCGAAACAATGGGAATTTTATGAGTGTCTGACTCCACTGAGACACAGTAGTGCCGTTTTTCTGATGTATACAGCAAAGACGAAATGTCAAGTCCGAACGGTACGGGTAAGCCATCTCCCAAGGTCGGCTGTGAAATGCCATCAGCCCGAGTGGTGTGTGGAGGGAAACAGTGCTGGGATTTCCCTGAACAGGGCCAGCAGGGAGACAGAGGTGCTCTGAGGGACGGCACCTCGCCTCTTGCTATTGTTCTCCAGCCAGAAGCGTTCTTGTTTTGGCTGCATCGGGAGGAAATTTCAGGTCTGTTGTTCAGCGTGGTTGTTTTCCTCCTAATATTGGCATTCTATGAATCAGACAGTTCGTTGTCATGGGGACGACCATTTAGACAATTCATCTGCACAGGGGTCAGGGATGGAGATTACCCAGTAAGCAAGGTATGCACGGGCGTAATCGTGCTTACTTATTAATCTGTAATGCACAGTTTCATCTGTTTTTCACCATGTGAAATTATGCACTGCAGATTAGTAAGCAAACACAGTTAAGCCCTCGAGTACCTTGCCTACTGTAAGCCTGTGCGTACAGTGCTTACTGCTTTATCTGCCCCTGACAGGGGCTTTGTAAAAGCAGAACAGGACCAAAAGAAGCATATTTCAGGACACGAAAGACCCCTCTTGTTCCCTCGGGAACATTCTGTCTCTGCTGAGGGTAGTAGCTTCTCACATGGCTACAGAAGTTGCCTCCCAGTTTCCAGCCTAGAACGTGAAGATGATGAGCTGCTGCTTTCTGTCTATGGCATCAAATGTGAGCTCTCAGACTGCTTCAGGCCCTTGGAGCAGTTCCATGCGCGGTAGGTATCTGTAGCACCAAGCCTAGCCGTTACAGAACCAGCCCCCAAGTCACGGGGCAGGGGGCACGGCTGCAAGTCTAGAGCTAAGGAAAAGTGTTAGAGCCGCTAACACCACCCCGGGAAGAGCAGTTAGTTGTTGTTAGTTGCCGTCCAGTTGATTCCAACTCATGGCGACCCCATGTGTGCAGAGTAGAACTGCTCCATAGGGTTTTCAAGGCTGTGACCTTTCAGAAGCAGATTGCCAGGCCTTTCTTCTGAAGCATCTCTGGATGGGTTCAAACCACTAACCTTTTGCTAATAGTTGAGTGATTAACCATGCATCACCCAGGAACTCCTTTGGGAAAAACAGCTAGCCCCAATGGGCCTAGTGCATTTTATTCCATGTAAGCAATGGGAAGCCATTCTCAGGACTTCACCCTGGAAACCGTGTGTAAAAAAGCATTAAGCAGGGATTTGGAAGCAACTGATCACATTCACCAGAGACAACATCTAATAGGAGAGTAACTGGGGGTCATTTAACACCCCCAAATTATACTGGGGACAAACAATATTGCATATCTCAATAGCAACGTTCTCTATTACCATAATGCACAAATATTGGTCATTAGAATGATAGCAACATTTATCAAGAAAAGCTGAATATATATGCATATATATGCACAGTGGTTACGAGCTCAACTGCTAACCAAAAGGCCGACAGTTCGAATCCACCAGCAGCTCCTTGGAAACAATATGGGGCAGTTCTACTCTGTCCTATAGGGTCACTATGAGACGGAATTGACTTAATGGCAATGGGTTTGGTTTTTTGTTTTATATACGCACGCACACATATATTTTTAAGGAGGTGTAATGTACTGTCTATTTTAGGACTATGAAATTGTTAAAATAAGAGAAGAAAAAATACTAGTTTTATGGAAAATTAAATCATGTCAACTATTACTTTATATTATGATCTGGTAGAATTAAGAGTTCTTATATGTGGATTAGAGCCTTGGTGGCTCAGTGGTTAAGAGCTTGGCTGCCAACCAAAATGTCGGCAGTTCAAATCCACCAGCAGCTCCTTGGAAACACTGTGGGGCAGTTCTACTCTGTCCTATAAAATAAGGTCGCCATGAGCTGGAATCGACTTGACAACAACGGGTTTTTGGTTTTTTAAATGTGCATTAAGGAGCCCTGGTAGTGCAGTGGTTAAGTGCTCAACTGCCAACCGAAAGGTCAGCAGTTTGAACCCACCACCTGCTCCGTGGGAGAAAGATGTGGCAGTCTGCTTTGGTAAAGATTACAGCCTTGGAAGTCCTATGGGGGAAGTTCTACTCTGTCCTATAGGGTCGCTGTGAGTTGGAAATGACTCTGCAACAACGGGGACATATGTGGATTTCACTGAAGCACTGACAGAGTGGGGAGGGATCTTAGCAATCGTCTATTATGGTGGTTTTCAAATAATTATCCTTTCTGAGATGGAATCATATGCAGAAGCCCGTCCGTATGTAAAAACCCCTCTGTCTGCAAGTATGTGAGAGGGAGCTTTAAAATCCTTTGGTTTTAGGCTCCAGTGCAGAGCTGAGACAGGTCCTGTGATGTGTGCTCGGCCAGGCAGAGGGGGGACATGCGCCCAGGTCAGGTGACACCTAACCGAGGGCTCCTTGCCTTCTACTGCACAGCTGCGACTTCCAGAGTGACCACCCTGAGTACTGGCCCCTCAGCCTCATCTGTCCTTCAGAGAGCTGGGTGCGTTTAAGGAAGCACTCCTGGAGGCTGCCTTTTCCAAAGCCCATCAGGGGCAACATTAGTAATTATACTGGAAGTAACTATCTGTTATAGAGCCTTGACTAAAGTCAGCACTATTCTAAGGAATCTACATACAGAACCCTCATGATGACCCCTAGGGTGGTTGTTGTCAGCTGCTGTCTAGTCGGCTCTGACTCATGGCCACCCCGGGTACAACAGAACAAAACATTGCCTGGTCCTGTGCCATCCACATGAACGCTGATATGCTCGAGTCCATTGTGTTCCGCCACAGTGTATTTGGAGTCTATTTCAACCCAGGGGCTCATCTTCCAGTACTACATTGGGCAATGTTCTGTGGTGATTCATAAGGTTTTCACTGGCTAATTTTCAGAAGTAGATCACCAGGCCTTTCTTCCTAGCCTGTCTTAGTGTGGAAGCTCTGCTGAAACCTATCCGCCATGGGTGACCCTGCTGGTATTTGAAATACCAGTGGCATAGCTTCCAGCATCACAGCAACACACAAGCCACCATAGTGCAACAAACTGACAGACAGGTGGTGGGACCTAGGGTAAGGTGCTCTTACTCCTTCTCCATTTTACAGAGAGTGCAGAGACGTTACATAGTTGTGCGAGGTCGTGGTAAGAGGCACAGCTGGGGATGGAACTCCAGCTGTCTGGCTGTAGGGTCTTAATTAGCACTGCCTTTAGGACAGGAGTAAGGGTCACTCCTCGGTGGCAACACCTGTTGTCCTCTGGTCAGGGCTGGGGTAGCACATGAGGCTGATTTTGTGCAAAGGTATAAGTGTGATTGACGTATGGATGTTTCCCAAGCTGAGAACGCTGGCACAGACTTGAATCCTCTGCCTTGTTCAGTGTCAAATAAAGAAGTAGAAAGCCAGCTTCCAGCCATAGCCCCACATTCCTGCTGTCTAGCTGCACAGAGATCAAGGTCTCTTGATCTAGGATCACAGAATCAAGGGGTTAGAGTTTGTTAAACCACCAGAGACCTTTTGGTGCCATTGGACAAGACCACATGGAACAGGAAACCATTTTAGTATTAAATAGTAACTGCTGGTCTGTCACAGTTGCCGTTGTGTGCTGTGAAGTCAATTCTGACTCATAGCAACCTTTTAGGACAGAGTAGAACTGCCCTGTAGGTATCCAAGGCTGTAATCTTTACGGAAGCAGATTGCCACATCTTTCTCCTGTGGAGTGGCTGGTGGGTTCCGATTGCTGACTTTCGGTTAGCAGCTGAGTGCTTAACCATTGAGCCACTAGGGCTCCTTTACGGGAAGAATAGCATTATGCTATTATCTCTTCTATGCCAGCACTTGGCTGGCATCTTCTATGCCAGCACTTGGCTGGCAGAGAAACACACACACACACACACACACACACACACACGCACACACCATCCAGGTGGAATTGATGAGGCTGAAAGAATTGTAATTGGCTGAGAAAGAAGGTTAGAAAGTTACCCATAGAGATGAACCCTGCAGATTTAATTTAACACTGAGTTCAGTTTCAGGAGAAAGAAATTGCCCTTGCAGCTGAGAGTGTGCTGTCGCGTGGGAATCCTTGGGTTTTCATTCTGACCAGGACTTATCCCCCTTCTCACGGCCCCCCGCATGCGTGTCTTACACTGGGGGTGTTTTGAAGGGCTGTACATTCATTCCAGAGAGCGAGAGTGGCATAAAAAGTGCCTTCAGTCTAAAACACGTCTGTAAAGTGACTGGGACATCCCAGACAGATAAATTCAATTCCCTGAATAAGATAGTTTTCTTTCTCATGCTGCTTAAAAAACATCGGGATCTCTCTACCAGACCTCCAGCCTATTCTTAAGAATGATTTTTAGGAAATAAACAACCACTGTGGTTTCGCCTCTTTAACACAAAGCGATTTTAAAATAACCAGCGTTGGGATAAAACACTGGGGTAACTATTGGTTGGGTCCCTGTTTCTGGTGTGAGTTTTCCTCCCAAGTCCTTGAGGAAAATGACACCATTCAGGGCTAGCGCTGCCTAACACGGCATCTTCCCGTGACTCTGTTAGCACGAACACTCACGCATTCATCCCTGGCCGCCTGGCCACCCGGAAACCCTGTGACTGACACATAAATAGTGCCGAGCAAGGGACAGGTGGGTTCGCTGAACTTGGGGCCCTGCCAATCCTCCCAACTTGGAGTGAGAAGCTCTCAAGTAAACATTGTCCGAATTAATTAAATCTGAGCTAGGAGATATGGTTTTTACTGAAAGTAATTATGGCAGGCAGCCTGGCATATTAAGGCAGTAAATCTAACTCATGCCCAGCCCTTGCACTGGTGCTGTGTGTTTGTTTTTAAATCTCTCTCGGTCTCCCTTCGCTTCTGTTTCTTTCACTCAGTTTGCACTTACTCTTATCTCTCCCCCTTCTTTCTGGCCATGTTTCGATCTTAAATGGGGGTTGTACTGAATGATTCCAACCGATGAACATAGACTACAGCATCAAAACTTCAGGTGCCACTGACGCAGTTAACATGTATGGTTCTGTGTGCATGTCTGTCTCTGTGTGTGTTGACCTCTCTGTCTGTAATAGACATGGGAATTCAGGATGGAAATGACATAATGCATCATCTATGGCAGGCAGCAGTGGGGAGCAGTGGATACAAAAATGATTCAGACAAATTCTCTGCCTTGGAGTGGCATATTGTTGGTAGGGGTGGTGGGTAGTGTGACAAGGGGAACAGGAAAGTTATGTAAACAACTAGCCTTGGAAACACAAGGCAGAATGAGGTACAGGCATCTGTCACAAGAGTGCAGATGGAGAAGTTATTAGTTCTGACTAGGGCTTCTAGGATCTAGACGGGTGTTATGGATTGAATTGTATCCCCTCAAAATATGTATTGAAGTCCTGGCCCTTGTACCTGTGGATGTGGTCTTGTTCGGAAATAGAGATTTTCTTTTGTTATGTTAATGAGGTCATACCAGTGTAGGGAAGATCCTGAGCCTAATCCCTTCTGAGTTATAAGAAGACCAGAATAGACACAGAGACTCACAAAAGAGGAACAAAGATGCCAGGGAATGCCAAGGGAAGCCAAAGATCACTGGCAGATACCATAGGAGAGTGGCTCACAGAAGGAATCCACATACCCAAGACCCTGATTTGGACTTTTAGCCTCCAGACCTGTGCGAAAATAGATTACTGTTTTTGAAAGCCACCCACTTGTGGTATTTCTGTTAAGGCAGCTCTGGGTAACCAAGACAACAGGCTAAGTTTAGCTTCTTCTCTTCAAGGGTTATCTTCTGTTTCAGTTAGAATTGTTTTTGGCTGCAAGTAACAGAATAGTTGACTAAATATTGTGAGTAAATTAACTCATAATTACATTTACTATTTACTTAAGAAGAAGTCTGGAGCTAAGTGGTCCCAGAGTTTGTTCTGTGACTTGATTGTCCACTGTTTTTCCATTCTTCTTTGCCATCCTGACATTTTGCTCTCATGCCTCATGGTCTTAAAATGGCTGCTGCAATTCCAGACATCACATGAGCATCTTAAGCTTAGAAGATGGGGTAAGGGCGAAAGACCTCCTCTTCATTAGGTGTCAGATTTTTATTTTTCAAGAAACAAACATCTTTCCTAAAGTCCCCAAGAAATTTTTCCTTATATGCCATTGTCTGAACAGAGCGGCTGGGATGGGAATGTGAATATCTAGCAAAGAGGAATGAGATGGCCCTGATTCATTTCCAGGGATTGATACATTGTCACCCTAACAAAACTGAGATTCTGTGAGCAAAGGAGGACTGAAAATGACAGTTGAGTTGGCCAACCAACACCTTCCTCTAGTATATTTGGGAAAAAGGATATTTGTCTCACACTTGCTACTAAGCTGTCCCCCACAGCAGCTGTTCTTCTCACCAAGTACCCTTCCCTGCCATTTGCTTTGCTGCTGGATCCCACCAGAATCCTTCAACTATAGTTCTCTTGAAACAGTACTGCTTCCTCCAGAAGGCCTCCACAGAGGGTTTCTGCTCAGACAGACCCAGGTTCAAATCCCATCCCAGATGCACCACTCAACGACGTTGGGATGCTGGGCAAGTTACTGAACCTCTTCACTCAGTAAAAATGCACATAATAACATGTATCTCCTTACATTATTGTGGTGATTAAATAATGAACGTAAAGTATCTAGCACTGTGCCTTGCCCAGAAGGGTGCTCCAGAAATAGTGGTTTTCTTCTTCCCTGCATTTTCTTCATCATTATCACTGACACTTATTGAGTGCTTACTGTATGCCAGGCACAGTTTTATGTGCTTCCTACAAATGAACTCATTTAACCCTCACGACAACCCAATGAGATGTGTGCTACGCTATCTCCCTTCATGGTTGAGAAAATTAGGGCTAAAAGTAAATTTGCCCCATTTCCAGAAATAGTGACAGGCAGAATGAAGACGGAGTCCAGGCAGTTAGTGGATCCAGAGCCTGGGCACTTACTCACTGAACTATCCTTCCTCCCACGCACACACATTTGTTTCTCTCCTAGAAATGGTTTCATGTCCAATGGTTTCATGTCCAACTAGGACAAAAGCTTCCCATTAGACAATAGACATTAGACAATAGGGAGGCCAAGTAACCACACTTTGTGTGATCATGTAGCTTGGAGAACGGTGAGCTCCTCAAAGGGCGTAAGAGCTGTGTCTTGTCTGAGGACGTGACACAGCAGGAGGGCCAAATCACAAAAGGAATGAGGGGGAGTAAATGCTCAGCCCTACACATTCGGCTGTAACTCAGCAGAGGGTTTCCTTCCACCCCTCATTGGGTTAGCCAGTCCTTCAGTAATGCTACAGCATCCAGCTCCTATGCAAGGAGACAGCCCTCCAAGAAGCAGGGATTGGAAGCCTCCTGCTTCCAACAGGGGCCCTGAGCAGCTAGATTACTTGCCAGGTGGGGACCACTGATGTATTGAAAAGATCAATATCAGAACCTAGCGGATTTGGCATGAAATCATTTTTTTTAATTAATATTTTATTGTGTTTAAGGTGAAAGTTTACACTGCAAATTAGGTTCCCATTTAACAGTTTGTACACAAATTATTCACTGATATTGGTTACATTTTTTCACAGTGTGTTATTAATCTCATTCTTTCTGTTCTGGTTGTATATAATTTCCAGTACTCTAGTTTCCCTTGATGTTTTATGCATTCCATTTCATCTTTGACGATTTCTAATTTTCCTACGTTCATACTTCGTATATTCTACGTTCAGATTATTAATGGATGTTTGTGGCTGTTTCTTCTCATTTTGAGTCATGCCACATCAGAAGTGAAGGTCCCAAAAACTTTACTCCCTCCACATCATTAGGGTCAACTCTACTTTGAGGAGGCAGCTCTTCCCCAATCTTATTTTGAGTGTCTTCCAACCTGAGAAGCTCATCTTCCAGCACTATACCGGACAATGTTCCACTGTTATTCATAAAGTCCTCACTGGCCAATTTTTTCAGAAGTAGACCACCAGGCCCTTCTTCCTAGTCTGTCTTAGTGTGGAAGCTTAACTGAAACCTGTCCACCACGGGTGACCCTGATGGTATTTGAAATACCAGTGGCATAGCTTCCAGCATCACAGCAACACACAAGCCCCCACAGTACAACAAACTGACCGATAAGTGGTATCAACAGTGGGCTGCAACAATGGGCTCAAATATAGCAACGAATGCGAGAATGGTGCAGGATTGGGCAGTATTTCATTCTGTTGTACAAAGGGTCGCTATGAGCTGGAACTGACTCAATGGCACCTAACAATAACAACAGTTTCCCTGCCCCGTTACCTTCTCATCTTCACTTTAGAGTGATTTTTGACCATTTGGTCTTCTGTAGAAGCTCATTACTCATGGGTAATATTCTTTATTCTGCGAAATAACTTTTATATTTTCCCTAGAATACAGTTTTCTAATGGAAATAAGACAGAACAGTATTTCATGGGGGAAAATAGTCACCTTTCCTTTGGCTTCAGAAAAGTCTGTTAGTGAAAGCTGCCATTGAGTCTCATGGTGACCCCACGCACAATGGAACAAAGTGTTGCCCAGTTCTGCACCGTCTCCATGATGGGTTTGAGATTGGACTATTGGACCCACAGGGTTTTCACTGGCTGATTTTTGAGAGTATATCACCAGGCCTTTCTTCCTATTCCATCTTATCCTGGAAGCTCCACTAAAAACTCTTAAGCATCATAGCAACATGCAAGCCTTTACTGACAGACTACCGTGCTTGAGGCACGTTGGCTGAGAATCAAACCTGGGTCTCCCACATGGAAGATGAGAATTCTTCCACTGAACCGCTACTGCCCCCACTCAGAAAAGCCTGCTCAGGTTGTACTGAATGACTCTAACTGATGGATACTGGCTACAGCATCAAAACTTCAGGTGTCCCATGGCGCTCAGGGCCTCATGCACCTTTTGGTGTGAGATTCCCAGAAAACCAAGGAAGAAGGATTAAAATGGAAAACTGAATCCCTGCTTTGCTGGCTGTTGTCAGTTTAAGTAATTTCAGTGTGATTTTTGGATGGTGATATTTCTTTCCTAAGGGAACCATGGAGCCAAACATCAGTGCCTGCATTAATGAACTTTCCATTAAAAGAAACAGATGAATCACAAATCATGCTGGAAAGTCTTTTATGAAGACATAAGATTTTTATTTTATTTTATTTTTAATGGGATTACACTAGAGTTTATGAAGGATGGAGGGCAGTGCTTGTTCAGCGGCAGAATTCTCGCCTCCATGCAGGAGACCCTGGTTTGATGCCCAGCCAATGCGCCTCATGTGCAGCCACCACATTTCTGTCAGTGGAGGCTTATATGTTGCTGTGGTGCTGAACTGGTTTCAGTGGAGCTTCCAGACTAAAACAGACTAGGAAGAAAGGCCTGGTGATCTACTTCTGAAAATCAGCCAATGAAAACCCTATAGCTCAAAATGATCTGATCCCATTATGCATGGGGTTGCCATGTGTCTGGCCAATTTGACTGCAGCTAACAATAACAGAAACAGAAACACAAACAAAAATCCTCACAACTGAACCAATAAGCAACATCATGATAAATGGAGAAAAGATTGAAGTTGTCAAGGGTTTCATTTTACTTGGACTCACAATCAACACCCATGGAAACAGCAGTCAAGAAATCAAAAGATGCGTTACATTGGGCAAATCTGCTGCAAAAGACCTCTTTCAAGTGTTAAAAAGCAAAGATGTCACCTTGAAGACTAAGGTGCGCCTGACCCAGGCCATGGTGTTTTCAATCGCTTCATATGCATATGAAAGTTGGACAATGAATAAGGAAGACAGAAGAAGAATGGATGCCTTTGAATTGTGGTGTTGGAGAAGAATATTGAATATACCATGGACTGCCAAAAGAAGGAACAAATCTGTGTTGGAAGAAGTACAGCCAGAATGCTCCTTAGAAGCAAGGATGGCAAGACT
>NW_004443980.1:11117021-11126964 GCF_000243295.1 Trichechus manatus latirostris
TTTGGACATGTTATCAGGAGGGATCAGTCCCTGGAGAAGGACATTGTGCTTGGTAAAATAGAGGGTCAGTGAAAAAGAGGAAGACCCTCAACTAGAAGGACTGACACAGTGGCTGCAACAGTGGGCCCAAGCATAACAACGACTGTGAGGATGGTGCAGGACGAGACAACATTTCATTCTGTTGTATATAGGGTCGCCCCTTTAGTCGGAACCAACTCAACAGCACCTAACAACAACAACAACAATATCAACTTGGGGTATGTGATCATTAAGGTTGTGTGTCAACTTGGCTGGGCCATGATTCTCAGTGGTCTGGCAGTTATGATGTAGGTTGGCAGTTGTATAATGATGTGGTCTATCTGAGCATGGCTAAATCATTGATAATACAGGTTTACCATTTTAAAAGTGATTTCTTGGTATTTTACCTTATATAATCCTCACAATAACCTTGGAATGAAACTAAAAGATAAAGGAAATTTTATTGTTGTTCCCATTTTACAGAGGAAACCTGAGCTTGAGCAGTTAGATGACTTGCCTGAGGTCAGACATATGGCAAGTAAGTGATGGGGGAAGGCCTTGACTTCTCTGCTTTGGAATGCAAATCCCACCAGGCCATACTGCCTTTCCACTGGCAATTGGGCTTTCTCCCTAAGCCTCCCTAAGCCTTGGGGATTCTTTCATTCACAATGCATCAGGAAGGTGCTGTCAGTACAAATGATGGAGACAAATGTCTTGAGTCACCAGCTTGCTGCTGTCATATGGCCAGAGCTGCCATTAGATTTAGCTGGGCTTTGGGAATATGGTGGTTTATGAGGAGGCCTGGAGTACATCCATATTTAGAATCATAGAGTCTCAGAATGTGGATTATGGAAGGGACTCCAGCGGTTTCCCAGGCTAGTTCTCACAGATGAGGAAAATGAGACTCAGAGAGGTTAACTGACCAACCCAAGGCCACACAGCTAAGGCAGAGCCAGCGCTTGGGTTCAGATCTATCTTCAGGGGCTGTCTTAGTCATCTAGTGCTGCTATAACAGAAATACCACAAGTCGATGGCTTTAACAAAGAGAAATTTATTTCTTCACAGTAAAGTAGGCTAAAAGTCCAAATTCAGGGCATCAGCTCCAGGGTGAGGCTTTCTCTCTCTGTTGGCCTTCTCATCAATGTTCCCTGGGACTAGAAGCTTCTCCGTTCAGGGACGCCAGGTCCAAAGGACGCGCTGTGCTCCTTGCACTGCTTTCTTGGTGGTATGAGGTCCCCCTGCCTCTCTGCTCACTTCTCTTTTTTGTATCTCAGGAGATTGCCTCAGGACACAATCCGATCTTGCAGATTGAGTCCTGCCTTACTAACACAAGTGCCACCCATCCTCCCTCATTAACATCACAGAGGCAGGATTTACAACATACAGGAAAATCACGCAATACCGGGTCATGGCCCAGCCAAATTGATACACACAGTTTTGGGGGGACATAATTCAATCCATGACAGGTGCCCAGCCCAGTGTGCTTGTTGCTGTTCCTAGCATTTGGGTTTCTTTCTGCTGTCTGAAACTACAGAATGTAAGTGGGTTAAGTAAGTGATTAAAAGGAGGCAATAGAACATGGTGGTTAGGCGCTCAGGCTTTGGAGTCAGCGAGACACAAGTTTGCGTTCCACCTCTTCTAATTGCCATTGGTTGTAAGATGGCTGTGCACCTCCAAGTACCCTGTTCAAGGCAGGCAGAAGGGGAAAGGGCAGGGTCAGGCCAGCCAAAGCTGTCTTTTTTCCTAAAAAACAAACGAAAAACTAAACCCGTTGCCTTTGAGTCAATTCCAACTCACGGCAACCCCATGTGATACAGCGTAGAGCTGCTCCATAGTGTTTTCTTGGTTGTAATCATTATGGAAGCAGAAAACCAGGCCTTTCTTTCACAGCACTGCTGGGTGGGTTTGAACTGCCAACCTTCAGGTTAGTAATCAAGTGCAAACCGTTTGTGTCACCCAGGGATAATTTATTCTGGAAGCTGCATTCAGGAGTTTTCTGCTTATACTTCATAAGCCAGAATGGGCCGCCTGGCTATGCCTAGCTGCAAGGGAAAGTGAACTTTAAGCTCTGGCCTCTATAGTGGGAGGCCACAGAAGAAGGGCCTTAAGGAGGTACGTCAGCAGTGTCTGCCTCAGATCAAGCTCAGAATTTCAGGGATTGGGGGAATGCGATACAGTCTCTGGCTCAACCTTACGTGTTGAAGCAGGTAACATACAGAAGCAGGGCAGCAGCTGAGGGAGATACTCTTGAGCTCTTAAAAGCCTGGTGGGATTCTCTCTTCTACCTGACCATTCTGTCTTCATTTCCCAGCACCACCTGTGGAATAACAATAATAATCTTTCTGTAAGTACAACTGAGGGCATTTATGAAGATAAAACGAGGTCATGATTATTGAAAGCACTTGGTTGAAATTAAAAAAAAAAAAAAAAACTTTCCTAGAATATAAAGTGGTTTTCTATAGTACTACTCCTTAAGAAGCAAGTTTTAAAAAAGTTTTAAAAAACAAAGATGTCATTTTGATGACTAATGTATGTCTGACTCAAACCATGGTCTTTTTAATCACCTCATATACATGCAAAAGTTGGATAGTGTAAAAGGAAGACAGAAGAAGAACTGATGTATTCGAATTATGGTACTGGTGAAGAATATTGAATACATCATGGACTATCAGAAGAAAAAACAAATCTGTCTTAGAAGAAATACAACCAAATTTTCCTTAGAAGCAAGGATGGTGAGACTTCAGCTAGCTTACTTTGGATATGTCATCAGGAAAGACCAATTGCTAGAAAAGGACATCATGTTTGGTAAACCAGAAGGCCGACAAAAATGAGGGAAATCCTCAACGAGATGGATTAATATGATACTTGAAACAATGGACTCAAACATACCAACGATCATGAAGATGGTGCAGGGCTGGGTAGAGTTTCCTTCCGTTGTACAGAAGGTCACCGTGAGTTGAACCTGACTCGACAGCAGCTAACAACAACAAAGAACCAGGTAAAATTGTTTCAAGTCTTCATTTCATACTTGGTGGTACTTCCAAGGTTGTCTCTAAGATGTCTTCATGTTCAAAGGAAGCTTATGTTCTCACAGTCAGCTCTAACACGCAGCCCCATCTCGGCTGCATTGGTTCCCATTAGGGACGACATCGCTGTCTGTACGGCTATCCCTCCCCACTTGACCCAGAATGGATCTCAGGGTCTGGACCTCAGATCTTTCTTCTATTTCCAGCAGCCTCCACAAGGTCCAGGTATGTGCATTTTACTGAGAAGTGAGTCTAGGGCCAATTGACTGACATCAAAGCTAAGGAAAATCCAATGGAAGGAAAAAAACAAAACAAAACATTGCACCATTGTTTTTGCAATAGCTTAGTTATAATTATTTCTTTCAAGTGAGTTTTCTGCTTTGGGGCTGGCTGAGTCCATTTTATAAAGTTTCTGTCTGGGGCCATTGTTTGCGTAATGCTGGGTTTCCGGAGCAGGGTGGGTGTGTAATTAGCTAAATAAGAGCAGGAAGCAACCACTCACATATTTGAGAACTTTTGAGAAAGTTTGGGGAAAAGGAAGTAGAATGTCTTTTTTGGTTAACTGGGACGTAAAAAGGCATTTTTTTCTTTAAACTTTCACTTTCTCATGTGAAAATTTTCCTATCATTATCTTGGTAGATAGAGTAGATTTCAGTTTGAAACTCTGGTCGCCTCCAATGAGGTTAGGGGGACTTTGCTGAAAAAATTTTGTATAGATACATTCTGGTTATATATATATATATGCACAGTAGAAGGTGCAAGAGCCCAAACCTGTGTAAGGCAGAAACCTGTCAGAGAGGAAGACTCAAACATTTTCCACTAATAGCGAGCGATAGAAAAGTGGTAAGTTGCACCCTGTAAAATGCAGAAAATTTGTGAGTCCCGGAAAAACGAGGCTGTCCTGTTGAGTTCCAGCTCTCACAGTTTTCACCATATGTATATATATGGAAGCCCTGGTAGCTTGGTGGTTAAGTACTCTGCTGCTAACCAAAACTCTGTGGGAGAAAGATGTGGCAGTCTGCTTCTGTAAAGATTACAACCTAAGAAATTCTATGGGGCAATTCTACTCTGTCCTATAGGGTCACTACGAGTTGGAATTGACTTGAAGGCAATGAGGTATGGGATATGTATATATAAAACCAGTTAACCAGTTGCCATCCAGTTGATTCCGACTCATGGTGACCCCATGTGTGTCAGAGCAGAACTGTACTCCACAGGATTTTCAATGGCTTATTTTTGGGGAGTAGATTGCCTTTCTTCTGAGGACTTGAACCTCTAACCTTTGGATTAGCAGCTGAGTGTGCTAACAGTTTGCACTACTCAAGGACTCCACATATATACACACATATATACACATATATATTATAGTAATAATATACATTAAATAGTTTAATATTTGCCTGCACCCTATGTTATCTCTCTCTGTACCTTACCCACTTACCAGGGTTCTTTGCAGACTACGTGAGCTGCATCCTTGAGATGGGCTTGGAGAAAGCAGTTCTAGGGTCTTGGCCATACATAAGGGCACTGAGTTTTCTCTCCTTTCTGCTTGGGAACTCCTTTGGGCCTTGAACATGCCCCATATGCTCACTGTGAATAGTGGAATTGTCATTACACAGCTTCTTCATTGCCCTGAAGACTCTCTGATGGGCATTTCCAGGCAGCTTATGTAGGAAACATGGCCTAGCTATGTCTTCAGGAAATCAGACTCTGATGCCAGACCCTGTAGTGATAAGACTGAACAGGGAGATCACTTCACTGATGAGAGAATACAGATGATGTCTTTCTACGGCCAGAATGGAAAAGAAGCCCCCGTTTCAGTCTACTCGAGTTGATGTGTCAGATTACTTAATGGAACTGTCAGCTCCTCACTTAAGACCGATAGCTTTCAGCTGCATTTCATTTTATTTTTTTGGTGGGAGTTGCGGGGAGAAGCATGAGGGAGCGTTGGTTGGGAGGAACTTAAGTACTTTTACTTGTGTTAATGTTTTCTTCCTCTGAGCTGTAATGTGAGATCCCTCCTCAGAGGAACCAGAAGTGGAAGCAATCATTTAGGTTTGATTTCTCCTCACCCTGCAGGTGAGGAGCAGAGGGCCACAAAGAGAAATGAAGTTGGGCCATGAGGAGAGAAGGAAAATACCTCTTCAACACATTCGTCATCTATTGTGACAAGTCAAATTGATTTCCAGAAAGTTGCTTTGTGTGATCTTCTTGAAGGATATGTTGAACAGCTGCTTTAATCAAATAACCAGTTGCTGACAAGTTGACTCTGATTCATGGTGACCCTGTGTGTGTCAGACTTTGCCCCCAAGTATTTTTACTCAGTAGTGATGGGAAACTGAGTTTTTCATGAAGTTCTTTCTTTGGAAGGAAGAACTGTCCCCCCAACCCAATCCTATTTTATAGATGAAGAAATTGAACTTTAAGAAACATTTGTTTACATAGAAAACAAGATCTGAGGAAACCATTGTGGTGCAATGGATTGCTTTTATGTGAACTTTCTCGCCATGGTCTTGTAACTCCCACCCAAGTGATTGGGTGGGACTGTGAAAATCGGGTAACTGTAGCCCACCAAAGGGAATGGTCACTTTTGCCTCAAAAGACAGCTGATTCCAGAGCAGAAGGAGCATCCCACTACCACCAAGGAAGAAGGTCCAAGAGAGGAGCATGTCCTATGGACCAAAGATCCCTGTGCTGCGAAGCTCCTGGAGAAGATGATGAGAAGTGGTGGCAGAGAAACGGTGGCAGGAGAGACTGGGAGCAGAGATCCAGCAGCAGGAGATGGCTACGGTGAGCTTCCTGGCCCAAGGAGCGAGAAAGCCAAACGCCTTTGGGCAGGAGTCTTACTGGAGGAGTAGGGTGCCTCTGGGCATTTGATGGAGCTAGGTTTGCTGACTCACGGAGCTAGAGCCGAGCGCCTTGGGGCTGAGGCTTACTGATGCAGTGGGGTTCCTCTGGGCACTTATCAGCAGAGCTAAAAGAGCTTTGTCATGCTTGCCTGAGCAGGGCAGAGGAGGAGGGCCAGAGAGAGGCATACCTGCAAGCACAGCTGAGAAGAGGCTGTCTTGATAGAAGAACTGTATCCTGAGTGTTCCTGAACCTGTATTGTAACCTATTAATTCCCTAATAAACCTCATAATCTTGAGTATTGTCTGTGAGTTCTTTGTGGCCATTGCAATGAATTATCGAACCTAGCAGAGTAGAGAGTACCGTTAGAGGGATGGCTGGTGTCAGAATTCGTAAAGACGGCCGAGAAAGGAGGCATGTCTGACCTCTGCCTCATCGGAATCTGCTTTGGACTGTTGGTCTTGATTCTCCTTCCCTTTTGTGAAGAGAGAGGAGGTCAGACGCCACCCCTACACCATTTGTACAACTATTTACATCATGTTAAGACTTAACTGTTGTCCCCCTGACTCTCTTGCTGCCTCTGTGGCTGGGGTTGAGGGGGAATAGGATGACACAGCCAGTCCAATCATCTTATTGGTGTTTCCTTGGGTGGCCTAGGCCGAATTGCTGTATCAACAGAATAGATATCCATATAGTCCTATCTTTCCAGATAAATTTCCCCCTATTATGTTCCAATCACATATTCTCCAAATATGGCATATTCTTTGCATTTGCATATTCCTTCTCTCTGGATCCCCACCCTTATTTTCTCCTCTGGATGAACCCTGCTCACCCTTCAAGACCCTTCTCAGGGTCACCTTTTCTAGGGACCCTTCCCTGATGCCCCAGCCACTTCACAATATCTCTGTCATAGCTACAACCACACTGAAAGCTGTCGATCTTTGATCAGGTGTCTCCATCTCTCTCTGTCCTGTGTGTACTCCTTGAGGACAGTGAACTGGGCCCTTACATCTCTGTAGACTTGCACCTCAGCAATGCCTGACACATACGGTAGGTCTGTTTAGTTAATTATTTTATCAATCTATCCTGCCATTCTCCAAGCTGAAAAAGTACATAACAGCTCTCACAGAAACCTAGGCTGATTCACTCCCATTACACCTAACCTCTTGTGGGAGTTGCTGGGAGCTCACAGAAACAAGCTCTCAGCGGCTGAGAGTAGTAAGGACAGCTGAGCCCCCAGCATTTTACATTTAGATTCTAATCTTTATTGACTATCAGCGTGCACGAGGCACTTCCCATCCACCATCTCATTTAATCTTCACAACACCACTGTGAAGTAGGTATTAATATCTGTCATGGATTGAATTATGTCCCCCAAAAAATGTGTGTATCAATTTGGCTGGGCCATGATTCCCAGTATTGTATGGTTGTCCTCCATTTTGTGATTGTAATTTTAGGTTAAAGAGGATTAGGGTGGGATTGTAACACCCTTACTAAGGTCACATCCCTGATCCAATGTAAAGGGAGTTTCCCTGGGGTGTGACCTGCACCACGTTTTATCTTACAAGAGATAAAAGGAAAGGGAAGCAAGCAGAGAGTTGGGGACCTCATACCACCAAGAAAACAGTGCTGGGAGCAGAGCGCATCCTTTGGACCTGAGGTTCCAGCGCTGAGATGCTCCCAGGCCAAGGGAAAACTGATGCATCACAAGGACCTTCCTCAGGAGCTGACAGAGAGAGAAAGCCTTCCCCTGGAGGTGATGCCCTGAATCTGGATTTCTAGCCTACTAGGCAGCGAGAGAGTAAACTTCTCTTTGTTAAAGCCATCCACTTGTATTTCTGTTACAGCAGCACTAGATGACTAAGACAATATCATTCCCTAACATTTGAAGAAACTGAGGCAAAGGGATTAGTACTTGGCTCAAAGCCACAGACCTCCCAAATGGAAAGCCGGATTTGGATCTTAGTTAGTTGAAGGCTACAGGCAGTGCTCTTGACCTTTGAGTTGTGTTGCTCGTTAATACATCCACCACAGCATGCTTTTAAGTGGAGAGGGCTGGGAAAGGGTGGCTCACCCTGGGCTACACTTTTTTTCACCTCTTGGCTTAGAGTAAGATTCCTAAATGGAGTCAGGCCTGGAAGCCTGAACTGGTGGTGAGTGTTCGGTGATCTATTTGGAAGGGTATCCACGGGCCACTTAGAAGAAGGGATCTGCAATGTCTACAACCAGGAGCATCATTGTTGAAGACCAAGTATAATGGACTTCACACACACACACACACACACACACTCTCACTCAAACACAGACACACATGCTCAGACATACACACTCACACAAACTAAGACACACACTAAGACACACTCACACGCACAGACTCTCATACACCCTCACACATGCATAGGCACACACACTCAAACACACACACAGACACCCCACTCTCTTACACACACACTCACATACACGTACATACGCACACATACACTCACACACTCAGACTCTCACACACAGACACCCTCACTCTCTCCTACACATACACTTACACACTCAAATGCACACATACATACACACAGATACCCCCCACAGACATACACACACACACAGACACCCCACTTTCTTACACACACACACTCAGACATACTCATACACACACACGGACACCCTCACCCACACATGCACAGACATACACACTCAAGCCTGATACACACAGGTATCTCTCACTCTCTCTTACACACACACACAGACATCCACAGGAGTCCAGTCCCCAAAACAATGTCAGCTGCTCATTTGAGACCAGGCAACACAGGCCCCAGAGTCTCACATCGACCGTCAAGGGGAAACGCCTGTGGGGGGCTTGGCAAGAGGCCTACAGCTGACTTCAAAACAACGCCAGTAAGAGGAAGCCTCAGGGAGCCAACTGCCCTGTGTTTTCTCAGAGTTCTGGACAGTGTTTTGAGGCGAGGATGGGAAGTAAGGAGTAGCGGGGGGGCTTCCAGCTGTTCTAGGCCAGTCCTGGTCAGTGCTCAGAGCCTGGCATTTGGCTGGGCTTGGCAACCCTGGAGGGCTTTGCTGCTTGCTGCAGACTGAACAGCTGCCAGAAAATGCTTGAGAACAAAGAGGCAATAAACTCACGTTGAACCCTTTTACCAACTGGCTCCGTCCCAGACCAAAATGAGAAATGAATTGCTGGGGTGAGAGAGAGAGAGAGAGAGAGAGAGAGAGAGAGAGAGAGAGAGAGAGAGAGAGAGTGTGTGTGTGTGTGTGTGTGTCTTAAGATGATCGGAAAGAAAAACCCTGTTTTAAATTGGAATATTCAGTTTAGGTCATTTAGAGTTCTGATTAAATGAATACAGCAAATTTTATTTGCACAAATGGATCCCCTGAAAAAGCTGACCTGTGAAATATGCTTGAAATCGTGGCACCTTAGATTTTCATAAGTACTCACATTTCAGGGGGAAAAGGCAAAGCGTTTACTCAGCTTAAGAATGTGTTTTCTGAATAGGGAAGCTCATTATCATCATCATCATCACTATCATCCTTTATTAAGCATCTTTTACAAAGTAGGCAATCTGCTAGAAGCTTACAGATATCTATAATTTGCATAACAACCTTGCTAGCTTGCTATCTTTGTCCCCATTTTACAGATGAAGAACTGGAGTTCAGAATGGATAAGTAATTTATTTGTTCAAGATCACACTGCTGGAGTTTGAATTTAAATCTCTCAGACTATAAAATCTGTCTTATTTCTGCTGCCCTTCTCTGTGTGCAAATATTTATTATTACTAACTCAGGGTCCAAGGCAGATCAAAACTAGGCAGTACAATATAAGAATGACTGTTTTTTCAATGTTACTGACTTTTAATAGAAAACTTCAGGTAGTAGTGCTTTTACCCAAACAATGGATCCAGGAGCCAGGGGCTGGATTCCATTTCTGGTTCCGAATGACTTTTTTTTTTTTTCTTTTTTTTATATTTTATTGTACTTCAGGTGAAGGCTTACAGAACAGATAGTTTCTCATGTAACAGTAACACACATGCTGTTTTGTGACATTGGTT
>NW_004443980.1:11132506-11169935 GCF_000243295.1 Trichechus manatus latirostris
ATCTCTTCATTTGATGTTCTAAGGTTTCAGGATTGTTGATTCTCTGTTTGGCTTAGTTTTTCGGATCTTTGTTGTGGAGGGACGGCGTGGTGTTTCTGCCTAGAGCGCCATCTTGCCGGAAGTCTCCCCGAATGACCTTTTCTGTACTTCTCTGGTAAAAAAAAAAACAGAAAAAAAAAAAAAACTTGCCTTTACCCCTATTTCGTAAGACTCAGTGAATTCACGTGTGCAAGTTGCTCCCAATATCTTAGAAGCAAGACATTGACACATTTTACGAGTTATTATGTCTGTTTTTTTTTTTAAAATTAAAATCATACCATAAATACTTTCTTTTTAATTGAGCTGAAGTTTTTGGAAAGGTTTAGGTGAGGGGCCTGGTGTGAACTTTCAGGGTGAAGTGACTCACAGTCTGAGGGTACTGAGGAGATTGGCATGGTCAGCTTACCGTCTGGAAAGTTCTTTGTGACCTTCCTTCCATGTGGGGGCTTGCTATTAAGAAAACATCAGGGTGTCTAGGAGTTGGGTGTCCCCATTTCGTAGGAAGGGAAATCAACCCAGGGAAAGTATAATCAAGTGTCCAAATGTAACTTGGCTCTTTTGGTGTCACAGATGCGTCTAAACACAAAAGTCACACTTAATGTAAGATAACAGGAATAAAACTAAGCACCCTATATATTTTGGCCTTTGACAAAGCAAGGCAAACAACAAAACAAAACCAAAAACCTTTCAGGAATTTTCTGACTGAAATAATTTTTAGATATATCTGTGAAATTGCTGAATATTTACCAATCCTTTGTGAGGACATAGACAATCTGCAATTGATGGGAAGCCCTATGCTCAAAAATATCTAACATTAACAGCTTTAGAAAGATTTTTGTGATTGAACTAATATCCTCACAACAATTCTATATCCTTTTCAAGATGAGGAACAAGGCACAGAGAAGGGGGGTACCTTGTCTAAGCTTACACAGATAGGTAGTTCTTTGACTCTATTATTCATACTTGGTTCATTCATTAATGAATTTGTTAATTCAATAAATACTTGTTGGCTACTATTATGGGTTAAATTACATCCTCCCACAAAATACGTTGAAGTCTTAACCCCTGGTGCCTGTGGACATGACCTAGTTTGGAAATAGGGTCTTTGAAGAGCTCATACTGGAGTAGGTGGGTCCTAATTGGATATGACTGGTGTCCTTATAAGAAGAGGAGACACAGGGAGACTTGGAGGGGAGGCAGCCACATGAAGACAGACGTAGAGATGGAGTTATGCTGCCACAAACCAAGAAATGTATGGGCCTTCCAGAAGCCGGGAGAGACAAGAAAGAATCTTCCCCTAGAGCCTTCAGAGCAATGATGGACCTGCCAGCCCTTTGAATTCAGGCTTGTAGCCTTCAGAACTGTGAAAGAGTGCATTCCTGTTGTTTTAAGCTACCCGGTTTGCAGTGCTTCACTGGGGCAGCCCTAGGAAACTAATATAGCTATTGTGTCTAGGCACTGTTCTAGTTGCTGGGGTCCTGCAGTCAACAAACCCAGTGCAGACCCCTGCCCCCATGGAGCTTACGTTCAAGTGTGGGGCTGGCACCCAAACTGTGAATATCTATCACGTTTAGTATGACAGCAATGCCTTCTCGAGTGCTGGGCTGGGCAGGTCACACCTCTAAAGTGGTAGCCAGCGCTGGCTCTCTGCAGCCAGGTTTGTGTTAGTAAGCTGACTGTACGCTTTATGTTGGCTCTTCTTCAAGATTGCGGAACTCCTGGTCCCTAGCTAATTAAGACTTTTTGTAAAATGAAGCAAAACTGTTTCAGTTTTGTCAGTGTGTGTGTGTGTGTGAGAGAGAGAGAGAGAGAGAGAGAGACAGACAGACAGAGAGATGGGGGGAGGATCTAAGAAGGGCAGAGGGCCTGACACCGAGCTCTCAGTGTGAATACCTTAGTTCAGTCTTCCAGTGAGCACCGCAGGTTGCTTTGCTTCTCCTGGATTTGTGCTGATTTGGTTTGAGCTGCATTTAATGGAGAATGGGAACTGTGGGGAGACGCTCTCTAGGTAGCCACAGCCCTCACTCCCTTTGATTTGAGCTCCAATGCTTCTTGCAATCACAGCACCAAAAACCATGGGCTCCTGAGGGCAGAGACCCCCTTCCCTCTCCCCATTCCCAGCTCCTCCAAGAACTGGCTTATTTAAATGGTTGTCAGAAGTGGAATGGGTAAGGAGAAGATCCCACAACAAGAGTCATGATAGCTCGTTTCTGCTCCTGACTTTAATAAACAGTAGCTAAGACCTTGGCCAGGCCTCTGTATTCTCATCTGTAAAACGAGAAGAACACCTCTCAGGTCCCCTCAGACTCAGACCATGAGGCTCAGAGAGGCCTGAAGAAGCTATGGGGTGGCGGCGGGGTGGTGGTATCCAGCTCAGCAGAGAGGAGAACCTAAAAAACAAACCAAACGAGTTGCCATTGAGTCGTTTTTGACTCATGGCGAAATAGGTGAGGTGAATATGAGGGACCAGCAATTGTTTTGCACACTTAGCAGCAGGCATGAACAGCAGCACGTGGAAAACTCAGGTAAAATGTGCATAATGATTTCAATTACTGTATTTTTTTCACAGATGAGGCACCTGCACATATAACGCACGGTACAGCTCACTTGCGAAAATAGTTGGGGGGGGGGGGGCGGATGTTGCATGGTTGGCAAAGGAAAGTATAGTGTGCACATTATTTGTGTAAAAATACGGTAGTAGGCAGGCCTGAGAGCCTCGCCGAATGACACTGGATGCACAGATTGTGGATAATGAGGCAAATCTCAGAGCAAAGCAAGCTGACATGCATCCTTAGCCCACACCTAACACACCACAGCATGATTAGCCTTCTTGTTTATTGGGTCATCTTCACCAAGGTGTTCTGCCACCAGGCAATTAAATGTACGTGATTTCTTGGCTTTAAGGTATTTCTTCTGTGAAATAACACAGCAGTGAGCCCATTGTCCAGGGCATGCTATGCCATCAGCAAAGGCAATTTTGTATGCATGTGTTCACATGTGCATGCATGCGTGCATTCATACGTGCATTCATGCACATGTACATTTACGCATGCATCCATGCATTTGTGCGTGCATGCATGTGTGCACGCGTGCATGCAGAGGAGTCTCTGTGGCCATCCTGTACACAGCTGGGCAGTTTGTAATGATATCCTAGGGTTTGCTAAAGAGACTGGCTAATGTGTCCCAACACAGAGCCCATTTCTCAAAGAGGCCACCACCTGATTAGTTTCTCCATGCCGGTGGATGTGCACTGAGTTTTAATGCCCTTGATTTCAGTCAATGGCAGCTTTGTTAGTGTTAACAGCAAGCAAGACAAATTTGTTTGGAATCAAAGATTTGTGGATGCCTGAATATGTACCCTTCTCTGAGCTGAAAATGACTGCAACCTTGAGATCGAAGAGTTGGGCGGAATTGTCTCTTCATGGAAAGGCAATTTAGCAACTGGAATTAATGGTCACAAAAGCTTTCGGAAGTTTGAACAATCCTAGTTTTCTCGTCCGGGAATCAGTCTAGGTTCTTAAATACAAATTCCACATGTCCTTCCCCATGGAGGCGCTTCCTTTGGGAAAGTTAGTTCCAGGGTTCTGACTTGCCCTTCATTCCCCCCTTCCTTTGTATGAAGCGTCTGGGTTTGCGGGGACAGAAGAGCTAGTTACTCTTCTACCTCTCTTGGTGTTGGTGGGTCAGACAGGAAGCGGCTTTGTTTTAGCTGTGGAACCTTGCCAGAGTCTAGTCTCCTGAGGGGCTGTGGGGCAGGGCTTCCCACTGCAGAGCTGGGGCAGATGAAAGGAAAAAGAGATGCTCTTACCTGAGATAGCAACACCTGAACATACCTGCACACACACCTGCAGACACACACGTGTGCACACCATTTGGGTACAGGATGAGTACCTATTTGATTAATTTTTCTAAAACACAGAGTTTGAAAACACACAGACTTGGTTTTGATTCCTGTCTCTATCACTTGTTGGCTTGTGACTCTGTGTAAGAGCCTTGGTTCTCTTGTTTATAAAATGAGGGAAAATAAAAGTTTCAAATCATAGTGTTGCTGCAAGGATTAGAGGAAGTAATATACACAGAGCATGATGCCTGGAATATTCTAAGTGCCCAATAAATGATACCAAAAAAACCCTGAAACCAAAAAACAAGACAAACCCACTGCCACCGAGTCAATTCTGACTCATAGCAACCCTACAGGACAGAGTAGAACTGCCCCACAGGGTTTCCAAGGAGCAGCTGGTAGATTTGAACTGCTGACCTTTTGGTTAGCAGCCATAGCTCTTAACCACTGCACCACCAGGGCTCCCAATAAATGATAGATAATAATAATAATAACAAATAATAAAACACTCCTCTTTCCTGACAAAGGACATTTAGCCCCTCAGCACTCTAAATAAAGTCAGAGTTGATTCCATATGGGGATTTTTATAGGGTTCACTATGAGACGGCAGTACAATGTAAGTTAGAGACTGTCAATATCTATTGTTATAAATAAGAATTCCTGAGAGACCATCTGCAGTTGTCTGAGTTTGGAGGGCCCTGGGAGATGGCCTTCTCTTTTTACAGATGAGGATACAGAGACCCAGAGATCTTGAGCACCTGGCCAAGGTCCCAGCTACTGATTATTAGAATCAAGAGCAGAAATGAGCTATCATGACTCTTGGTCTTCTGATCTTTTCCTTATCCACATTTGACAAGCATTTAAATAAGCCAGTTCTTGGAGGAACTGGGAATGGGAAGAGGAGAGGGGGGTCTCTGCCCTCAGAAGCCCATGGTCTTTGGTGCTGTGATTGCAAGAAGTGTTGGAGCTCAAAGCAAAGGGAGAGAGGGTGTTGGGTACTGGGAGGGAGTCTCCCCACAATTCCCATCCTCCACTGGATGTGCTCCAAATCAGCACAAATCCAGGATACACTAAATAAACCAAAAACTCCCCCTTGCCGTCGAGTTGATTCCGACTCAGCAACCCTATAGGACAGGGTAGAACTGCCCCACAGAGTTTCCAAGGAACAGCTGGTGGATTTGAACTGCTGACCTTTTGGTTAGAAGCCAAGCTCTTAACCACTGTGCCACCAGGTCCCCACACTAAATAGAAGCACCGAGAAACAAGATCAAAGTGACCGAGGCCAAGAGAACCAACACAACTGCCTCCTTATCTCTCCCAACAGCCAAGCTGAAGAGTGGCCCTGAGTGACCAAAAGCCAGGACGGACAGATGGGCCTTGCCCCCCCCCAGCACAGCCTCGGATGAATCACACACCAGAGAACAACGAGGCTATTTCTTGTGAGCCATTTGTCAAGTTGTCATCCCTGCTCAGAGTTATTTAGGGCTTTCTAAAGGCACTTCTTTCCCTCCCCACTGCAGGAAGCACCTGCGCAGCTGTTGAGTTGTGGTTTTGCTCAATAGCACTTTGATATCCTGCTGGCATGGACTGTGGCTGATGTAAAGATAGGGAAGCCTAGAGAGGATGATGAGGAAGAGGATGGCTCATTCCTCAGGGATCGGAGGCTGGGCACGATCTGAGGTGGGCTTCTCACTGAGTTCTGTGAAGCATCCTCCAGCAAGGAGGCTCTGATTCCTGGGCTGGCTGGACTTGGAACATAACTGATGCTCCCATGAGGCCAGGTCCCCCACTTGGAGCAGAGCTATGCTTCTTGCCAACTACTTAGAGAGAAAGCAGACCCGTCAGATGAGCGTGACTAGGGAAAAACTGGTCTTCTGATTCAGGTAAACGACTTAAGGGAGAGGGAACTTGGAGAAGGATCAGAGGAGAATAACAGAAGTAATTAGAAGACTTGGCGAAGCGGCCCCTGAAAGCCGTTAGGGGAATTAGAGTTGTTGAGTCTAGGGAAGGCGAGGGTGGAGGAAGACCCACTCTGATTACAGGGAGAATAATTGTGCGGAGATTAGTGGTCATTTCCACTGAAAATACGATGTGGGCTAGAGATGTTTCAATTGCTCCCTGAGGATTTTGTTCAGTGAGTGCCATCCTGTCTGGGTTTTTGCATTGTCGTTATTAATGAGGTGGTGGGTCCTCTTCCTTGGAGATTTGCATGAATGAAAATGACATTCTCCAGGCCGGAATGGCTTAGGGAAAGTCTTAATGGCACACAGAGCTTTTCACTTCAGTTCACACTGCTCAACACCCCCACTCAACCTTTATGTGTGGATCGGTTTGGCAGCCTCTTGCTAGTATCCGGCATTCCATCTCTGCCTCCTCCCATCCATCCTGCAAGTTGAGGTCCCGCTTATCGTCCTTAAATTCATCTTGGGTTATGGCAATGTCCTGCTCAAAAAACTTTGATGCCACATTCATTCATTCAGTCAGTCAGTCATGCAACAAATGACTACCACTGTTGTCTTAGGCTGCGTTCTCTAAAAAAGCAAAACCAGTAAAGCGTATAAATATATATAGAGAGATTTATATCAAGGAAATGGCTCATGTGGTTGTAGAGGCTGGAATGTCCCAAGTCCGTGGGTCAGGATAGAGGCTTCGTCTGATTCACATAGCTGGCAAACTCAAAATCGGCAGGTCAGAGAGCAGGGCTCTGGCTCACGGGCTGTGAAGACCAACGAATCCCAAGATCGGCAGACAAGATGGCAGGTAAGCTGCTTGCTCAAGTCCCAAGAACCAGAGGTCAGATGAACAGGAGCCACTGCAAGATCCAGAGGGAACAAAAGCCCACGAGACTTGCCAGAAACTCCACCTATATTGGATGCAGGCCACAGCCCCAAGGAAACTCTTTCAACTGATTGGCTACTCACAGCAGATCCCATCGTGGAGGTGTTCTCATTTTATCAAATCTCACACGGAAGTGATCACAACACCATACGACCGCCAAACCACTGAGAATCATGGTGCAGCCAAGTTGTCATACAACCTTAACCATAACAGCTGTACTAAGCCCTGTAGGTATGACATTGCACAGAATGCAGTGGGGCCTGAAGGAGCTCACACAGTCTGCATTCCCTTGCCCTGGACTTTTCCAAGGCCCCCATCATCTGTTCTTAATATATCTTTCTTACCTCATGCCCACCACAAAACCCTCTCTGCTACCAACCTAGTCTATTCACCATGGCCAACCCACTCTGTGACCTTCCTCTTGCCATTACTTCTGCATAGACTATCCTGATCCAAAGTCCATCTCTCCTTGGAAGCTAACACAAGTTTCACTTCCTTTAGGAAGACCTCTGTGGCCACTTGAACTTTTAGAATTTTCTATTAACTCAGCACCTATAGTGCTTACTTCTTGTTGTTATTAGCTATTGTTACATTTTCCTTCAACTCATGGTGACCCCATGCACAATGGAACAAAATGCTGCCTTGTCCTGCACGATCCATAGGGTTTTCACAGGCTGATTTTCAGAAGTAGATTGCCAGGCTTTTCTTCCTAGACTCTCTTAGTCTGGAAGCTCAACAGGCACATGTTCAGCATCATAGCAACATGTAAGCCACGGCCGATGGATGAGTGGTGGCTGCACATGAGTGCTTATTTGGCACTAGTTATTTTCTGCCTGAGTTCAGAGAGCAAGCAGAGCAGCTGCTGTGCCTCTTCTGACCACTTCGGCACCCACTCTCTGTAGATAAGTCTTGAGAGGCTGTGACTGTGTGGACCTTCTCTCCCAACCCACAGCAGAGCTGTGATGATGCCTGCAACGTGGGGTTGACCATGTGCTTCCACGGCATGAAGGAAAGGGCGAGAGTCTAGAACCTCCATGGTGAGTGTCAGCGAAGAACCATGCTCCATAGGGTATTCATGGCTGATTTTTCAGAAGTAAATCCTTAGGACTTTCTTCCAAGGCACCTCTGAGTGGACTCGAGCCTCCAGCCTGTCAGTTAGCAGCCCAGTGTTTTAACTGTTTGCACCACCTAGAGACTTCATGAGTGAGAATCAACTTGTCAGCAATTGGTTTATAGAACCTCTGAACTTAAAGGGAGAAAAGCTTTTGGGATTGTTTATAAAACTACCTTATTTTATAGATGTGGAAACTGAGGACTGGAGGGAAGAAAAACTTGGTTTACCCAAAGCCACAGGGTGAGAGAGTAGCCAAATCAAACTTCTTCTCCTTGCCCACTAAACTATCCTGTCTCCATACAGCCTGGCAATTGGAACCCTTAAGAGTCTAACATATCAGGATATAGATGAGAGAAATAGGAAGTGTGTTAGTTTCCTATCATTGCTGTGACAGATTACCACAAATTTATGGCTTAAACAACATAAATTTATTATTTTTATAGCTTTGTAGGTCAGAAATCTTACACGTTTATCACTGAGCTAAAATCAAGGTGTTGACAGGGCTGTACTCCTTTCAGGAGACTGTAAGGGAGAATCCATTTCCTTGCCTTTCCCAGCTCCTAGAGATTGCTCAAACCCTTGGCTCATGGCCTCCTTCCTCCACCTTCAAGTCCAGCAACAGCTGGCTGAGCCCTTCTCATGTGGCATCACTCTGACCTCCTCTGCCACACTTGTCCACTGTTAAGGACCTTTGTGATTACATTGAGCCCATGCGGCTAATCCAGGATAATCTCCTCATCTCCAGGCCGACTGATTAGCAACCCTAATTCCCCTTTGCCGTGTAATTTAACATATTCAGAGGTTTCATGGATTAGGATGTGAACATTTTTGGGGGTGCCATTATTCTGCCTACCAAACAAAAGGAGGGAGAAAGTAAGAAAATGAGAACGGAGACCAACTCTTTCTCTCTCTCCTTCGATTTCTCTAATGCTCTATGACCAGAAAAAATTAGTTTGAAGACATTGTAGACCCTGTGTTCAGCATTCTCTTCTGAGCCACGATCTGGTTAATTTGGTCAAGACACAAAGGAAAGGGGCAAAATTGCTGAAAGCTATTAGAAAGGAGGCTCACAGATGTTGGTTAAGACGGGATGAGGACTAAGGGGACACCTCTCATCTCTAAGGGCCTGCCAGGAGTCCCTGGTGGTGAAAACAGTTAACATACTCGGCTGCTAACTGAAAGGTTGGCGGTTAGAGTCCACCCTGAGGTGCCTCAGGAGAAAGGCCTGGTGATCTTCTGAACAATCAGCCATTGAAAACTCTATGGAGCACAGTTCTACTCTGACACACATGGGGTCGCCATGAGTCGAGATCAAATCCCCAGACTTTAAGCATATTGGCTTAGTTTACCAGAAGGCGAGTTTATATAAGACCAGATTGAGGAATCAAACCTGTTGCCATTGAGTCGATTCCAACTCATGCCGACCCCATGTGTTAGAGTAGAACTGCTCCACAAGGTTTTCTTGGCTGTAATATTTATGGAAGCAGATCACCAGGACTTTCTCTTGCAGTGCCACTGGGTGGGTTTAAACTCCAAACCTTTAGGTCAGTAGTCAAGTGCAAGCACACATCAAGCTCAAGTGCCACACAGGTAAATGGAATTTCCAACTTCAAGGCCTGTTGGTCATTAAAATCAGTTATTAAGAGCATCAGGGGGGATGTTCTGAACAGTTTAAAAAAGAAATCAACCAATTTCAGGTTGGGATGGTTTCACAGCCTCTTAGCTTCTCAGAGTCTAAAGAATCTTAAGAGTTTCCTCATGCCTAATGCAAGGCCCTCTATAAGACCACTGACCACCCATCTTAGCTCTTCTTTTGAGGCTCTGGCCAGAGCTAGGAAACCATCTATATTGCCTTACATCTTGTCCAATTCTCTGAGTCTATGATTTTCCATGAATCCCAGACTTCATCTCTAATTAATTCTTGGTGTTGGTAGGAAAAATCAGGCACACTCTCCTCTCTGATGGTTTCTCTGCCAGGATGGTAGGATTTGACTGTTGTTATAGCTCCATGTGGAGGGTCTGAGATCCTATATACGACTTGTAGTACTTAAACCTCACTTATTGGACTGCGAGCTTAGGAAAGCGGATCCAAGAGAAGAATCATCTGCCGTAGACTTGGCAGCCTTCACAAGGATGTCTTTTCCTCAGATACCGGAGTGGCCATTGTTTAATCTTCCTGTCACCCTTCCCTCCACGTATTCCAGTAATAGATCCTGCTCCTCTGGCCATAGAACGGGGCACATGAACCAAAAGAGCCAATCACATACCTCACTCCCTTAGTCATGGTGAGTGGACCAATCAGCATCATTCGTCAAGAACTTTTCCACTCCAGGTGAGGGGGCAAGGGGGGCTCCTGTTTGCTCAGGTCACACACTATGAGGAGGTGAGCTTTGCCCTTGGCCACCTGCTTACCTCACAGAGGAGCCCAACTGGGAGAAAGGTATCAGGCAGGAGCAAAGAGGAGAGTGAGCAAGTCTTTTGGTGTTTTGGGGTACCTTGATGCAGCCATCCTTTTTCATGCGTGGTTATACGAATAAATAAATTTCCCTTTTAAGCTTAAGCCAGTCTAAGATGCATTTCTTCCATTTGTAACCTATGAGTCCTGAATAATTTAGGACCTTTCTTTCTTAGGTTTCCTGTTTTCTAGAAACTCTGAAAAGTGAACTAAATATCAGAAACTGCTAGTCTCAGAGTCCAACCTGTCCATGATGATTTGGGGAAGAATCAAGAGAAAGGGAGGGTGGGAAATCACCCAGGTGAGAAATCACAACTCTTATTTGTGGGGCTTAGTGAGATGGTATCTATGGGTGAATCTTGGGTTCTGTCACCTTTGCTCTTTTTGGGACATCCATGGTGTTAAGATAAACCAAGGTTGGAAACTCAGGTCAATCTTGGGGTCCCGAAGTGAGGATTTTTGTATTTTATGAACGTGTGTTACTTGTTTGGTGCAAATCAGAGGTTTAGAGAGTACTTAGTAGATTCAATGGTAAGCTCAATGTTTTGGCAGCAGAGAAGAGGAAAGAAAGAAGGAAGGAAGGGGAGAGAGGGAGAAAGGAAGAAGGAAGGAAAGAAGAAGGAGAGGGAGAGAGAGAGGGAGGGAGGAAGGAAGGAATGAAGGAGAGAGAGAGGGATGGAGGGAGGGAAAGAAAGAGAAAGTGGGAGAAAGAAAGAAGGAAGGAATCCTAGAAGGAAAGGAAGGAAGGAGGGAGTAGAGGAAGCTAGGAAAGTAGTAGAGAAAGTAAGACATCACCCCATCAACAAAATACTGATTCCAGTATCGCCTATGTTTTTAAAGCCATGCTAGTTCCACCTTATCATGCCAAAGCCCGGAGTAGAAACCTTATTTGTGACGACAAACGCTGAGAGTTAGGTGTGTCTGGTGTAAGAAAAATGCACACCCAGGTAGAATGGCAAACAGCAAAGAAAACGGATGATTACTCATGAAGGCTGTTAAGTAAGGAACTAGAACAAATGGGCCCATGTTGAAAGTAGAAGTTAAGTTAAAACATATGGAAACCGTTTCATGATAGTCATTTAAAGCCTGGAACAGTCTACACAAAGAGGCGGTGTGGCGTCTGCCTCCAAGGGAGGCTGCTGTGAGTGGTTTAGATTGAACTTGCGGCCACTTCACCAAGCGTGATCACAGGGCTTCTCGACTCCACTCCTCACATCTGCTTTTCAGTAACTCGCTGAGGGGAAGGCAAGTTGTCCCCTTGGACCCTTCAACATAATCCGTCTAGGAGTTTTGTATTTTTTCCCCTGGCAGAGTTGATATTTTGTGTTTGTTTTGTGAAAGCTCTAATTTTTCTTCTTCTTTTTTTTTTTTTTTTTTGTTGTTGCAGTAAACAGTTGAACAAAATGTACTTAGTTTTGTCCAAACTTTTTAAACGTTCCCAGACTTGGATATAGTGTTTATTTATGTAGCTTCTAGAAAATCAGAATGGCTCTGAAAGGTCAGGAGATACCTGAACTTTTGACTCTGCCCTTCAGCTCACACACAGTTGTGCGTGCATTGTTTTAGCCTAACAATAGGAAATGAGGGGCCGTTCTTGAGCCATATCTTGCTCGCAAAGCCTTTCCCCCTGTAGAGACTGTACCACCACCAGCAAGTGTTGAAAATACCTCAGGAAGCCATTTCACGTCATTGTGAGAGCACTAGTCACCACACACCACTTAGTTTTCCTTCCGGGACTGCACCGCGTTCCCACATAGTTTCTGTCATCGTCGCGAGGAGTGTAGCTCCTGGGCCTGGGCCTGGGCACAACAGCCTGTCTCAGCATGAGCTCTCATGTAAGTGGCTTGGGGGAGAGCTAGCAGTAAACATTTTTCCAGCCCTCATTTTGTGTTTTCCCTGCAGCCTTGAAAAATCTTTCTCCAAGTCACTCCTGTAACAGGATGGCAAATTTCCAGCTTAGAAATTTCTAGATTGGAAAACCAGAACAAAGTAAACTAAAAATGTTAAAATAAATGGAGTCACTGAGAACCTGGACATCTAGCTGTTTCTCTACATGGGGCTCTGCAGCAGTTCAGAAGTTGGGTCCATATGTCCTGCTGGACATAAGTTACCGGTTGCCGCGGAGTTGACTCTGACTCATGGCAACCCCATGCGTGTCAGAGGAGAATTGTGCTCCATAGGCTTTGCAATCTCTGATTTTTTGGAAGTAGATCACCGAGGCTTTCTTCCAAGGTGCCTCTGGGTGGACTCAAACCTCCAACCTTTTAGTTAGCAGCCAAACGTGCACTGTTTGCACACCCAGGGACTCCATGCTGCACATTGGTCAATTACACGGCCACTTCCAGATCCACCGGTGAAGACCCATAAAATGATAGGCGCTCGCCTGGGAATGGAAAGGGACAATGATTTTGTGGCTCCCGATCTTTATCTTCCCAGTGTCAAAGTCGGACCCAGTGTCAAAGAAAGTGCATTCATACTTACGAGAACAATGGGTCCCAATATTTGTGGGGTATTTCCCTGGGCCACCCCAGCCTAGAGACTCAAAGGAGGAACAATTTACAACAGCAGTCTCAAAGCACTCTGCGTCTAATGCCCATTACTGAACTCAGTGGAGAGCCAACCCTGGTTCCTCCCACCCAAGCAGGCAGTTGCTGTGGGTGTCTCACAGGGACATCCAGACAGACAGGAGTGCCTCTCGCTTCACCTGGGCGCATCCCGGGAGCTAAAGCTGTGGCTCCTGTGGCTGACACAGGATGTCAGCCATGAGGGCTGCTGGTATCAGCTGTTTTTCTGAAGCGGTCATCACTTCCCTCCCCTGCAGTGATCCACACCATGAGCCCCAGCCAGGATAACCTCATGCTCTCAGGTTCCACACAGTGGCTGGAGCCCTCCCTGTGCTGAAGATCAGGCTAATTTCTGCATGTCTCTGAGTACTTCGACGAGGATTTGGTGGTTCAGTGGTAGAATTCTCAGCATCCATGTGGGAGACCCAGGTTCAATTCCTGGCCAATGAACCTCAAGCACAGTCATCACCCATCTGTCAGTGGAGGCTTATGTGTTGCTATGACGCAACTGATCATGAGGATTGTGCAGGATCAGGCAGCATTTCGTTCTTTTGTGCATGTCACTGTGATTCGGGGCCTCACTCAAGGGCAACTAACAACAGCTGAGTGATTTAAATCATTTGGCAATGAATTACCAAGTGAGATTGTTATCTTGGGGGGTGTTGTTGTCAGGTGCAGTGGAGTTGGTTCCAACCTATAGCGACCCCACACACAATAGAACGAAACACTGTCCAGTCCTGTGCCATCCTCACAATCATTGCTGTCCTTGAGCCGATTGTTGCAGTCACTGTGTCAATTCATCTTGTTGAGGGTCTTCCTTTTTTTTAAACTGACCCTCTAGTGATAGGAAAAGGAGCCCTGGTAGCTCAGTGGTTAAAGCACTCAGCTGCTAATTGAAAGGTTGGTGGTTTGAACCCACCAGCCACTCTGTGAGAGAAAGATGTGGCAGTCTGCTTCCATAAAGATTTACAGCCTTGGAAACCCTATGGGGCCATTCTACTCTGTCCTTTAGGGTCACTATGAGTCAGAATCGATTAGACAGCAACAGGCTTGGTTTCTTTGGTTTTTTAGGGATAGGAAAAAAAAAGTAGAGGGTCAGCAAAAAAGAGGAAGGCCTTCAACAAGATGGATTGACACAGTGGCTGCAACAATAGGCTCAAACATAGCAAGGATTGAGAGGATGGTGTGAGACCAGGTGGTGTTTCATTCCGCTGTACTTAGGGTCGCTATGAGTTGGAACTGACTTGATGGCACCTAGCAGCAACAACAACAACAAGGGATACTAAGCACACCCAGAGTTTCTTTTCATTTTCCTTAGATCTATTGAGGCCCCTGAGAGAGGACTTATTGCCTGTAATCTGGAAACATTGCTATGCGTCCAAGCAGTTGCCACTCTGGTGATTGGCAAGGCTGGGTCTGTGGCTGTCTGAATCCCACCTCTCTCATCATTGTCTCCTCAATGTCTGTGTTAGTTTAGGTAGGTAGTGTGCTTCTAGAAATTTGCACATTTCTCCTAGGTTTTCAAATTTGTTGGAGTACAATTTTTCATAATATTCTGTTATGGTCCTTTTTATCTCAGTTGGTTCTGTTGTAATGTCACCCATCACATTTCTTATTTTGGTTATTTGCATCTTTTAATTCTTTTCGTTTGTCAGTTTGGCCAGTGGTTTGCCAATTTCATTGATTCTTTCAAAGAATCAACTTCTAGTCTTGTTTTTATTTTCTGTTTTCTACTTAATTTATTCTTGCTCTGATCTTTATTATTTCCTTTTTTTTCTGGTGACTGTGGACTTCTTTTGTTGTTCCTTTTCTATTTTTTCAAGTTGTAGGGTTAAGCTATTGATTTTGACCCTTTCTTCTTTTCTGATGTGTGCTAAAAATTCTCCTCTGAGTACTGCTTTTTCTGTGTCCCAAAAGTTTTGATATGTTGTGTTTTCATTCTCATTTGATTCTAAGAATTTTGTAATTTAATTTGTAATTTCTTCTATTACCCAATAGTTTTTAAGTAAGGTGTTATTCAGTTTCCATGTGTTTAATTTTTTAACTCTTATTCTTTCTATTATTGATTTCTAGTTTTATAACATTATGATTAGGGAAGATGCTTTGTATTCTTTCAATGTTTTTGAATTTATTGAGGCTCACTTTATGGCCTAAAATATAGCCTATTCTGGAGAATGATCCGTGTACATTGGAGAAAAATGTGTACTGTGCTGCTGTTGGATGGAGTGTTCTGTATATGTCTACAAGGTCGAGTTGGTTGATTGTGTTATTTGTATCTTCTGTATCTTTGTCGAGTTTCTTTCTAGTTGTTCTGTCCGTCATCGAAAGTGGTATGTCAAAATCTCTTACTATTATTGTAGTATTGTCTATTTCTCTATTCAATTCTGTTAGAATTTGTCTTATGTATTTTGGAGCTCTGTCATTGACTGCATAAATATTTATTATAGTTATGTCCGCTTGGTGGATCGACACTTTAATCATTATATAATGCTCTTCTTTGTCTCTTATAATGGGTTTTGACTTAAAGTTTATTTTATCAGAGATGATTGTTGCCACTCTTGCTCTCTTTTGATTACTGTTTACTTGATATACTTTTTTCAATTCTTTGATTTTTATGTCTTTGTGTCTAAGATGTGTCTCCTGTAGGCAACATATTGATGGGTCTTGTTTTCTTTATCCATTCTGCCACTCTCTAGCTCTTGACTGGTGCATTTAAACCATTTACATTCAGTGTGATTATCAGTAGGTATGAATTTCTTGCTGCCATTTTGTTAGGCTTTTTTTGTGTGTGTGGTGTTAATGATTTCTTTGTTCCTCTTAATTTTCTGTGCTGAGTTCTTTTTGTTTATGGATTGTCTTTTTGTGTTCTTCATTGTTGATTTTGTGTTTACTGAGTCTTTTTGGTTTTCTTCTTCATTTTGGTGAGTAAATTTATTAATTTTCTTTGTGGTTACTCTTAAATGTACCTTTATCTGCCTAAGTTTAAAACAGTGTGTTATATCTTCATATCGTCTTGACTTCCTTTCCATATGGAAGTTCTATAGCTACACCATTTATTCCCCCTTTTTGTTTTGAAGTTATTGTCATTTACAGATTGACGTCTCTGGTTCCCTGTTTTCAGTTTTGCAGCTTTATTTTGCTTTTGAGAATTCTTTATCTATGTTGATATCTGGGTGATGGTGTTGTGTGTCTTAATCTCAGGTTGTTGTCTGATGTTGTTGGTTTTCTGTCCAAAGGACTCCCTTTAATATTTCTTGTAAAGTTGGTCTGGTTTTTACAAATTCCCTTAGTTCCTGTTTATCTGGCAATGTCCTAGTTTTGCCATCATATCTGAAAGACAATTTTGCTGACTATGTGATTCTTGGTTGGCAATTATTTTCTTTCAGGATTTTATATATGTTATCCCATTGCATTCTTGCCTGCATAGTTACTGCTGAGAAATCAGTGCTTTGTCTTACTGGTGCCCCTTTGTAGGTGATATTTTGTTTTTCATGAGCTGCTCTCAGAATTCTTTCTCTGTCTCTGGTTTTGGAAAATTTGATTATGATATGTCTTGGTGACTTTCTTTTGGGGCTCTATCCTGTATGGGGTGCATTGTGCTTCTTGGATGGAAATTTTCTTGTCTTTCATGATATTAGGGAAGTTTTATGCCAATAAATCTTTAAAAATTCTCTCTGTACTTCTTTTTTTCTCCTTCTGTTATGGAATTCCTATTACATGTAAATTATTCCTCTTGATAGTGTCCCACATAACTCTTAGGCTTTCTTCATTTTTCGTCATTCTTTTTCTGATTTTTCCTCAAACAAATTGGTATCAAAGGATTTGTCCTCTATTTCTCTGATTCTTTCTTCCATTGATTCAATTCTACTTTTATGTCCTTCCATTGAGTTATCTCCTTCTGATGTTTTACTGTTAATCTTTTGGATTTCTAGTTGTTTTTGTATGGTTTCTAATTGTCTATTTATTTTGTCATTTTGTTCTTGTATTGTTTTCCTGAGTTCTTCTATGGTTTTGTCTGTGTTTTCCTTGATCTCTTTGAGAATTCCATATATAAGCCTTTTGAATTCCTTCTCAGGTAGTTCTATTACCATTTTTTCCTCAAGAAGGTTTTCTTCCCCTTTATTTCACTCTTTGAGCCATCTTATCCTGTTTCTTCATATGATTTGTTTTGTCTGCTATATCTGAGGCATTAAGGTCTTTATTTATTTATATATTTCTTTATTGATTGCATGTATGTTTGTTTTGTGCTGATTTTTTTGTTTTTATTTGAAGTATTAAGAGTTTTGTTTCTTCTCTTTAGAATGTCTTTTTTTCCTTTGTATTATTTTAATTGTTGTTGTTTTGTTGTTCTGGTCTGTGTGTGACTATGGTGGTATTTGTTGGCTGAGTGTGATCTCCTCTCACTGGTGGGTATGGTGGGCCACACATGTGCGAGTCCTCTGTGGATAGGTGTACATCTTTCTTTACCAGATTGAGTGGAGATGGGAGAGCAGGTTCTTTCCCTGATACTACGTGACAAGTGTTGGTGGGCAAGGTCCCTCCACAGCCCTAGTAGGACCATGGGGTTCTTCCAGGTTGGTGCTAGAAGTTAGTGTATTCTCTGGAGGTCAAGACAGGACATCTCTGGAGGTCAGGGCAGGACAGCTCTGTATTGCTGTAAGGGAGTGCTACCCAAATGTACAGGGAAGGCCTACTGTGTGTGCACAAATTGGCATCTCAAGGGGTTTCAGTGCAAGTGCAGAAGGCTTGCAGGAACTGTTTGGATGTGGGATTCTGCAGCTGGGTGGATGTTGGCGGAAGGCACTAGGATCTCCTGCTTGTCGTTTGGCAGAGGTGCAAATGGTGCCTGTGAGGATGTGACTGACATTGCTGATGAGGTGATATGTCTGTCCAGCTGGTTACCAGGCCATGGGTGCAAGGAACATTCTCACCGGTCTTTGGCTTAGGTGCTGTACGTGTGCTGGGTGCTGAGTGGTTCTGGCGAGCGTGCATGGGTCACCAGTCACCAGACAGGTGGCACGGGAACTGGCACTGCTGCTCACTGAGCGTGTGGGGTTGTTTGGGGGGTAGGCGGAGCAGGCACAGAGTGCCTGCACCTCAGGGAGGGGTGGCGGGCATGACAGGGCTTGCATGTGTCTGTGCAGGGCTCCTTTACCTCAGGAAGAGGTGGCAGGTGTGGCCAGGCTTGTGCATGGAAGTGCAAGCTGCCTCCACCTAAGGTTGGGGATGGTGGGTGTGGTTGGGCTTGCACATCAGTGTGGGCCTCCTGCACTTCAGGGTGAGTAAGTGGGTGTGGCTAGTCTTGCACGCATCTGCTAGGGACTCCTGCATCTCAGGGAGAGGTTGGTGGGTGTGACCAGGATCCTGCATGCTAATGCAGATGGCAGGTGGGATGACTGTTTGCACTGGGCCGGTTCTGCAGGGGGCTTCTAGTTGTTGTTCTGTGGGTTGACTTTTTGCTGGATAGCTCCTGTATAATGGCCAGGTGCCTCCACCGACAAGGGTCCCTGCACTAATTCCTAGCTTCTCCCTTCTTCCACTCACCAGAGGGGCTGGAGGTCTCACCAGCCCCTCTGTTCCTCCCTTTTACTCTCCCACAAATGTGCACTCCCTGTCTACACTTTCTCATTCTCTAAAGCTCAGACGACTCAGTCTGTTTCATTTGCTCTAGAGGCACTTCCCCATGGTTCCCTGGTTTCAAAGCTAAACCACTCTTGCGCTCTTCCCCCAGGGGTGCCCCATCCCTAGCCATGTCCTGCCCACCTTCTCATTTCTTTTCGAGGTTGTTTGTGCACAATCTCTGCCACCAGCTGTGCTCTTTTTGCAGATGCTTTCTTGGGTTCCTTACTCCAGGCTGTTGTTTGATGCTGTCCCAAAGTGACCATGCTGCTCCGTGCCACCAGGCAGGGTGCAGTTGATCCATGAATCCCTGTTTTCCCACTGGCCTCTTTCTGCCTCTCCTCCAATCAGTGCTCAGACTGTTTCTAGAAATTTCTGTTTGATGTTCTGGGATCCAAAGTCAATTTTTGTGTCTGTTTTACTTAGTTTCTTGAGTCTTTGTTGTCAGGGGGTCATTACAGTACTTGTATCTAGGGTGTCATATTGACTGGAACTCTCCTAAATGTAGCTTTTGTTTAAAGAATCATAAGTTTGGTGGTTCGAACCCACCAGCCACACCACAGGAGAAAGATGCACAATCTGCTTCTGTAAAGATTACAGCCTTGGAAACCCTATGGGGCAGTTCTACTCTGTCCTATATGGTCGCTATGAGTCAGAATCTACTCTACTCATTGGTAGTGGGTTGGGTTTGGTGTAGTTTTCAGACTGGAGTGACCAGAAGAGGTAAGTACTTTGAGGGGCATGTAAAGAAGTCTGTGACAGAGAGACGTCAGCTGTCTGCATCCAGTGGGGTATTGTGAGTGGGTAATATGCCTTGTGGAAGGAACCCTGGTGGCACAATGGTTAGGTGCTTGGCTGCTAACTAAAATGCTGGCTGTTTGAACCCATGAGCAGCTCCATGGGAGAAAAGACCTGACAATCTGCTTTTGTAAAGACTACAACCTAGAAAACCCTATCAGGCAGTCCTGCTCTGTCACTTGGGGTCACTATGAGTTGGAGTCGACTCAATGGCACATAACAACAACACTGCCTTATGGGGTCTATAAGTAATATGCACCATTTTGAGTACTTTATTATATTTAATCCTCACAACAGCCATATAAAATCACCATTATTATTTTTCCCTGCTTTAAAGTGGAGGAAACTGAGTCACAACAGGGTTCAAGAAAATATTGACTTAGAGTTTGGCTCTCTGCTTTCTGATTCAGAACCTCTATTTTTCAAGTTTACCCCAAGCTTACTAGACCTTGAGGGACTAATCATGCTAAACTCACCAATAATTAATTATATACCATAAGACACGTGTGTTCCTATACAGTGACAGCCACTATCATTCCAGGAACTGAAATACTCATTTCCACGAGCCAGGTCACCCCCTTTTGGGAATTCATGTTCTTATGGGGGCGGGGGTGGAGGGTGGGGTGAAATAAGAATCAGAAAGTTGCTCAGTGAGCATAGAATCAAAACAAAGCTAACTGCATAATCTCAGGGGAGATTTCAACCAGACTAACGTAGAATCTGGTAACTCGTCCTTGATGTGCTTAGCACACTCCGTCCTAGTAAATGGATCTTTTTCCTGTGCAGGATGCTCAACTCCCCTTTACCAGAGTCACCTCTACCACCTTATGCCAGGCCACTTACATTACAACTGGGTAAGCTGTCACTCGTTGTCCCCAGGTGGCACAAACAGCTAAGTGCCTGACTACTAACTGAAAGGTTGTAGGTTCAAATCCAACCAGAATCATCTTGGAAGCAAGGCCTGGCGATCAGCTTCTGAAAGGTCACGGCCTTGAAAACCCTATGGATAAGTTCTATTCTGCATAGAACTTGAGGGGTTGCCTTGAGTCAGGATTGACCTGATGGCAAGTAGAAAGGCTGTCACTTCCTTTATATTGCTGCATTCTGGGCTGGGATTCGATCCCAAACATTGTGATCCCAGCAGCAGATTATTTATAAACCAGCTCTGATGACACCAATCTGCAGAAGGCCTGCTGATTTCTACAGACTTCCATTCCACAGAGTGGCCTGTACCTGGGCCTCTACGTGCTGACTAGACTTAGCACTGAGTTGGCTTTAAAGAGGAACAGAATGTAACATGTTAAAATGTGATTATGTTGGTTCTGTCACGAACTTAGGGTAATGATGCCAGACTGGCCTCTTGGAGGTAAATTAACTCCATAAAAATGCCTACCCATGTGACATTATATAATTAAACAACGCAACTCCACTTGGGTAGGTTTCAAGTGGGACTCGGGAAGGAGCCATAAAGTAAATGACTTTGCATCATCAGGGAGTTGGGTTTTGTTTTGTTTTGTTTTTTGGTAATCCTCTACTTGGAAGTTGTCTTTTTCTTGCCAAAAGTCAGGGTGATTCATAAAACTGTCTTCTGCTGATGAAAAGAGAAATTGCTAGAGGTGATTTTAAAGGACATCCTCTGGGAGCCCCTTAAAGGGTAATATAATAGGATTATAAGGATGATGATGATGATGATAATAATGGCTAATATTAATTTTTATTTTTACTACATAGGGGCCAGGCATTGTGCTGGCTGCATAAAAAAATTATGCTATTTAATACGAACAAAAATCTTATGAGATAGTCACTTTTAATTTTCTCATTTTATAGCTGAGAAAACCAGGCTGTAGATCAGCAGTGGTTATAGATATAAATTTGATGATTCTGTACTTAAACTCTGAACTTCAAGCATTGAGGACTGGCTAAAATTAGAACTCCCTAGGTGGAAGGGATGGCTCCAGGAAGACCACCATGGGCTGGATACAGGTGGGGAGCATGAGGGAGGTTACCAGAGACCACACAGAACCAGACAATGAAGGTGCAAGAGTGTCCTGAGAGGACAGGGCAGAGACGTCCCTTTAGGTGAAAGCTCACCAGGTTTTGTGGATTGAATTACGTCCCCCCAAATTATGGGTCAACTTGGCTAGGCCATTATTTCCAGTATTGTGTGATTGTCCACCATTTTCTCATCTGATGGGATTTTCCTGTGTGTTGTAAATCCTGCCTCTATGAAGTTGATGAGGCAGGATTAGAGGTAGTTATGTTGATGAGGCAGGACTCAATCTACAAGATTAGGTTGTGTCTTGGGTTGGTCTCTTTTGAGATATAAAAGGGAGAATTGAGCAGAGAGACAGGGGGACCTCATACCACCAAGAAAGCAGTGCAGGGAGCAGAGTGTATCCTTTGGACCTGAGATTCCTGCGTTGAGAAGCTCCTAGACCAGGGGAAGATTGATGACAAGGAGCTTCCCCCAGAGCCAACAGAGAGAAAAAGATTTCCCCTGGAGCTGGCACCTTAATTTGGACTTCTAGCCTCCTAAACTGTGAGAGAATAAATTTCTCTTTGTTAAAGCCATCTACTTGTGGTACTTCTGTTAAAGCAGCACTAGACGACTAACTCACCTGTCTAAAAGTTCTCCTGAGATCCTTTAGTGAGAAGGGATAGAAAAGAACACCAGAATCATCTACTTTCTTGTTAGATGTGAATATTAATTGTAATTGGTGGTATATGTACATTTATGTTCAACTTAACTTAAAGTAAATTAGTTACAGAGTCCCTGGGTGGTGCAAACAGTTAACGGACTTGGCTACTAACTGATAGGCTAGAGGTTGGAGTCCACCCTGAGGCATCTTGGAAGAAAGGCCTAGTGATTTAAGATTTCTGAAAAATCAGCCATTGGAAACCCTAAGGAGCACAGTTCTACTCTGACACACATGAGGTCGCCATGAGTCATAATCGACTCAATGGCAACTGGTTTTTTAATTAGTTGAATGCCATTCCATGAAGTGGATTTTGTCTTTCTAATCTTTTTTGATCCATTATGAACTGCAGAGTTAATGGAAGTCCTTCAGGGATTGTTAGAGGCAGGTAGTCAGCTGATCGTTACAGTCACCTGTCTTCTCCTCCCTGGGAAGTGGTTTAAATATATCCACTAATAAAAGAGGAAGTGGCAACTCCAAGACGCTAAGTAATTCTCACCAGGTGTCACAGCTAGATAATTCACAGGTGAGGTGTTCCCAAGGAGCCCTGGTGGTGCAGTGGTAGAGCGCTTGGCTGCTAACTGAAAGGTTGGCAGTTCAAACCCTCCAGCTGTTCAGCAGGAGAAAGATGTGGCAGTCTGCTTCCATAAAGATTTACAGCCTTGGAAACCCTATGGGGCAGTTCTACTCTGTCCTATAGGGTCACTGTGAGTGGGAATCGCCTCGATGGCAGTGGGTGATAAAGGCACTAGAGTACCTGGGTGGTAAAAATGGTTAAGCGCTCAACTACTCAACGAAAGGTTAGTGGTTAGAACTCACCCAGAGGCCCCTTGGAAGAAAGACCTGCTTCTGAAAGGTCACAGCCTTGAAAGCACTGTGGAGGGCAATTCTACTCTGCACATATGGGGTCGCCACAAGTCAGAAATGACTCGACGGCAACAGTTTACTGTTGGTTTGTTTTTGGTTTGAGTGGTTCCCCTATAGTGTCCACAGTGGGGACTCTAGGTAAACAGTCACTCTCATCTGTAGGCACTCAACCAGGTTTATTTCTGTTTTCAGTTTGCCTCCCAACACCCACCTACCTATACCTGCCAGCAAGGGCCCATCGTCAGCTACCACAGGCCTCATTTAGCTCATCGCTGTGCCTTTTGATGTGTGATAACAGAACAACAAAAATATGACTTGTGATTTCCTGAACTAATTTTTATGTACAAGTCAGCTCTTTGAAAGTAAAATCAAGATACGGTAACAGTAATAATAACAATAGTCGAAGATCTACTTCCAAAAAAGCAGGAATCCCTGGGTGGTGCAAATAGTTAACACTCTTTGCTGACAGCCAAAAGCTTGGAGGTTTGAGTCCATCCAGAGGTGCCTGGGAAAAAAGGCCTGGTGATCTACCTCCTAAAAATTAGCCGCTGAAAACCCTATGGAGCACAGTTGTTCTCTGACACACATGGAGTCACCATGAGTTAGAGTCAACTCGATAGCAACCAGGTTTTTTTTTTTTTTTACTTTCTAGTTAAAGCAGAGCTCCAACAGCACTTAAATAGCATCTACTATTAGGTGAGGACTGTTTTAACGATGTTATATTAATTCTTGCTCAGTTCATCCCCTATCTTCATTAAGCAGTTTCTTTTTGTGTGTGTGTACGGGGCGGGGGGCTGGGGGGCGGCAAACGATGCTAGAATTTCGGTTTTGTCTTTCTCCTCTCAAAGTCAACCTCTCAAAATCAATTTCAGCAGGCCGGATTCAAATAGAATCTGATTCTGAAGTGTGGCTCTAAAAAATGTTACCACTTCAAAACCTGCATCTTTGGCAAAGGAAGGTGCCAGACAAAAGCGAAGTTCTCAGGCCTAGCCCTAGACTCCCCCAGGCCTGGTCTTCCTGAGTGTTTCTCAGAATCCGTGGCTCCTGTGCTCCTGCCTCCTCCCTTGTTTCTTCCCCTGGCACCACAAAATTTTTCTTTTTCATCGTCAAGAGCCACATGCTAATTACTTTGTACACCAACACCCCCACCCTCCTCCAGCTCTGGGGGCCAACACTCCTGGTCTCTTTGGAACTTTGTAGCCATTCCGGCACCCTGGGAGGGTGGAGACAGCTCCGTCTGACTCCTGGTGCCAGCGCAGCGCGCAGACCTTGATGAGAGACATATGTGTGCAGTCAAGGGGAGAATTTAGCTCCCAGGATCCAAAGGCACACTCAAAACCATGCCCTGTGTGGTAATTCCCCTCATAAATCTCTGCTTTAACTACAAATTATTTAGACTACCCAGTTTCACTTCCTTCTCCTCTCCCATTGGATTCAAAGGATTTTAGATTTAAGAGAAAGAAACATTGAGTCTGAATTAAGCCTCATCATTAACTTGACTGTCTCTAAGTCTCTCATTTCACAGGGGAAGCCAAGGAGTTGCAGGGTGGGGGTGAGGGTAGCAGGGACCGACCGAGGCAGGGATCAGAAGATGTCTACCGACAAAAGGGCATTTGTAAGGCAACACTTGCTATGGACTTTATAACACTGGAGATTTTTTGCCAGTTGCTGTTGCTTCAACTCCGACTCATGGTGACCCCGTGTGTGTCGGAGTAGAACTGCACTCGTAGGGTTTTCAGTGGCTGATTTTTCAGAAGTTGATTGCCAGGCCTTTCTTCTGAGGCACCTTTGGGTAGATTGGAACTTCCAACCTTCCAGTTAGCAGCCAAGCGTGTTAACCATTCAGACTACCCAGGGACTCCATGTTGAAGACAGTAAAGCCCAAATGAGAAACAAAAAGGAGGACAGCCCATCTCCCTGTGAAGCTAGTAAAAAAAATTAAAAATTGGCCTGGACTGGCACACCTCTATAAGTTTGGAACAGGAAGTAAACAATATTTGGGGTCCCAAAAAGGAAATAATGACAGCTTTAGAGCTCAGCTTGCAGCCACTTTCTGTGATTAGGTCTCTGTCCTCCCCTTGGCCTTGGCTTTGGGTCTAAGGTGCTATTTGATCCCTACAGCTTTCCTCCACCCAGTTCAAGTACCTGCTTGCAGCCTTGCCCTTGCCCAGCACACAGGCACACAAACAAGCTTTAAATGACAAAGGAAAGAAAACAGGACAGCTGTTGCAAGGCCTGAGGCGGGGATTTCCCAGAGTCTGTGATGGAAGGCAACCTGCTCTTCCCACCAGGTCTGGAGGAGCCAGGAGCAAGACTGAAACCACTGTGAGTCAGGCCTAGGGAATGTCAGTGTCCACACCCACTCTGTAAGATGCTGTTTAATTATACCTGTTACCTTCAATGAAAAGGTCACCAACTCTGTAGTAAATGATTAATTGCTGGCTGCTTCACATGCTGTCCTGATTCTAATCGCTTTACATTTTGGGTTAATTTTTGCAGGAAAGCCATGATGTGCTGAGTTTTGTTTTATGGGGCGGTAACCACAGTTAATGGTCAGCTGGTGAGCTGGTGCCAGCGACTCTGTCTAAGACTGAGCAAGCAGCTCCGTCTAGGATTGAAGGGGAGGGTTGGGCAGCATGATACTCAATCTGCAGTTCAAGTTCTGCTGTAAGTTGTTCTGCCCAAGTCAAGTTCATTGAATGACTGGGGACCAGTTGGATAATCAATGTGGCCTGAGTGGGGAAGGAAGAAAAGATGTGGGTACCAGGCTCCTAGAGAAAACGTTGATCTGGCCACGCCATGTCTGCACTCAGTCTCCTAGCGCACAACTTGCTGTCATCAGTCCTCAGAGTGACTGACCCAGAAGATCAAGCAGGACCCCACTTGGGACTTGTCAACATGCTTCTTGAGAAGATACCTTAGTCAAGAGTCATGCTCAGCCCAGTAACGCTTGCTGGCTTTCTACATTAATGTCATGGCAAAGAGGAATGAGGAGGCTTGCTAAACTAGATCTAGAACCCTCCATCAAAATTTAGCACCTTCATTTTCCTCAAGAGCATAAATGTTAAGGGTCTGCTTTGTGGCAGATGATTTTAGGGGGAGCGAGGGGAATGGGGATTGGCAGATGAGGGGGTGCCAAGTGTGTTCTGGTAATTTCTTCACCTTTTACTACCCTTTATCTATGTGAGACACGTTTAATGTCTCTCATAAACTCCTTAACAAGCAGAAGCACATCATCTGTGCTCACACCCAGGAGCCAATCCAGATGTCTGGGGCCTGAAGCTTTACAACTGTGGGAGCCTCTTTTATGAAAATTAAACATGCATGAGCAAGACTATTTTTTCAGAATGAGGAAAGAAATCAAAATAAGTTACAAATTTTAAAAAGCTGAAAAATATCACAAAAATCCAGAAAAAAGAAAAAGCGTACTGTTTTTATTAACTGCCCAACACACCTCTATAATATTGTTTTACCCATACTTTCTGGCTCCATACTCTTTGATCACCTCTTTGTATGACAACACAATCATAGAAAAAAAGTAGCTAACATAGCTTATAATTTTTTTTTTTAATTTTGAATTGAATACTTGGGTTTCATAAACCTGTGACTCACATAAGAGCATATTTGCTATTTATAGTATTGCTACAAGTTGTGCCCTACAGACACAGAGAGAACGTCCGTTTTTAGTATGTATCCAGGAAAATCAAATTTTCCACTTGCAATTTTACACGTCTGATGATTAGAAGAATTTTCCACAGACCAGCTTCTGGCTCTGTAATTCCAAACCTTGGTTATCCTGCATTTCCCATATATTTTCAGGGCCAGGTTCTGCATGACACACATTATGATATGACCTCTGGCAGTAAGCCTTCAAAGCATGATGCTAGGTAAGTTGGCACAGTAGGTTATAGGAATATTTCTAGAAGCAGTTCCTACACTGTGATGAATAGGAGCCATGATCATTAAGGTTGTGGGTCAACTTGGCTGGGCCATAATTCTCAGTGTTTGGCAATTATGATATAGTTTGGCAGTCGTATGATGATGTGATCACTTCCATGATGAGATTTGATACGTGATCATCTCCACGATGGGATCTGCTATGAGTGGCCAATTAGTTGAGAGGGAGTTTCTTTGGGAGTGTGGCTTGCATCAAATATAAGTGGACTTTCTGGCAAGGCTTGTGGGCTTTTGCTCCCTCTCTATCCTGCAGCTGGCTCCTGTTCATCTGACCTGTGGTTCTTGGGACTTGAGCTAGCAGCTTACCTGCAGCCTTGCCTGCTGATCTTGGGATTCATTGATCTTTGAAGTCTGTAAGCAAGAGCCCTGCTCTCTAACCTGCCAATCTTGTGTTTGCCAGCACCTGTGGCTGTGTGAATCAGGAGAAGCCTCTATCCTGACCCATGGACATGGAACATTCCAGCCTCTACAAGTGTGTGTCATTTCCTTGATATAAATCTTTCTCTATATATTAATATGCTTTACTGGTTTTGCTTCTCTAGAGAACTCAGCCTAAGATAGGAGCCCTGGTGGCACAGTAATTAAAACACTTGGCTACTGACTGAAAGGTAGGCAGTTTGAACCCTCCAGCAGCTCCTCAGGATAAAGATGTGGCAGTCTACTTCCATACAGATTTACAGCCTTGGAAACCCTATGGGGCAGTTCTACTCTGTCTTATAAGGTCACAGTGAGTCAGAATTGACTCAATGGCAGTAGGTTTGGTTTGGTTTCAGATGAATAGCAATAACTTAACTAGATGTAGAGCTTACAGTGAACCATATAAATATATCCATTAAACCTAAGCTAAATGTATCTCCACCTCAACTTTGCTTTAGCAGGATTCCAAAATTGCTGCAGCCACTCCAGAGTAGTCCCACAAAAGGGCAAGTGTGGTGGAAGGGAAGTCAGAGTAGAAGAGAGAGTTTTAACTCAATACTGTTAAAATATCTTACTTTTGCAATTTTTAAAGAAATCATGTGACCATGTTAGCACTTTACTACAGCTGGTTGAGCCTTTGCAAGTGAAGGACCCTGAAGCTTAAGCTTCATTAACTCAACAATATATCTGCTTGTGGAGGCTCTGGGTGGTGCAAACAGCTAATGTGCTCAACTGCTAACCAAAAGACTGGCAGTTTGAGTCCACCCAGAGGTGCCTTGGAAGAAAGGCCTGGTGATCTAATTCAGAAAAATAGCCATTAAAAACCCCATGGAGCACAGTTCTACTCTGACACACACTGAGTTTCCGTGAATCAGAGTTCACTCATTGGCAAGTGGTTTTAAATCTGTCTCTGCTTGTATCCATTTTACAGACTTGTTCACTGCCATATACATAGCTGTTAATTGAAGCAACGGAGAGAGTAATCTTTAAAAGTCAATGAAGATTGATGGAACAGGACATCCCAGCCATGTGTGGGAGCCAAGCAGCGTCTCTGACTGAGCTGGGGCTTGGGGAAGTAGCCACTGGACCGGCCAAGGGAACTTAGAAGGATGGTTCAGACTCGGGGTCTGCTTTTTAGACCACGATGTTTCTCAAAAGCACAGAGCAGTCTTGGATGTTAGTGGAGATGAGAGGGCAGCCTGAGTATGACAGAGAAGAAGACAATGTTATATTAGGGGCTCGGTAGGGGGTGGGAAGAGTCTCTGGGTCGTGTAAACAGTTTTAATACCCTTGGCTGCTAAATGAAAGTTTGGAGGTTTAGGTCCACCCAGAGATACCTTGGAAGAAAGGCCTGCTGATGTACTTCTGAAAAATGAACCATTGAAAACCCTATGTAGCACAGTTCTACTCTGACACACATGGGGTCTCCATGAGTCGGAGTCGACTCAGTGCAACTGGTTTTTGGTTTAGTGGCTGGTGCGTTCAAATCGCCAACCTTTCGGTTAGCAGCCAAGCGCTTAACCACTGCACCACCAGGGCTGCTATTGTGCCCAGGACACACATAATCCTGAAAGAAGAGCTTCACAGAGCAATACTTACCATTACTCTGTGAGCAAAGAACTCTGATGTAGATAGAATACTGCTAGTACCCAGTACCAGTTGCTACCATTATGTTCTTTCCAACTCATGGCAGTCTCATGTATGTCATAGAAGAACTGTATTCTGTAGGATTTTCAATGTCTGATTTTGTAAAAGTAGATCTTCAGGACTTTCTTCCAAGGAGCCTCTGGGTGAACTTGAACCATCAACATTTTGATTAACAGCCAAATGCGTTAACCATTTGTACCACTCAGGGACTCTGATAGGATACTACAGCACCATTAAAGTATGGATGTGAAGAGTTTGCAAGAAACCTGGGAAATGATGGTATTATGTGTTGAAAAGCAAGAAGTCGTAACTGAGCTCTTTTTCATGGCCGCTACCTTGAGCCCTCTGCATTAAACTCATTTTTGCTTAGAAATGTTGTTTTTCTAATGGAAAGGAAACTTAATACTGCATTTCAGACCCAAAGAAAACCCAGATTCTGGCCCCAGCTATACTTCTGACAGACTGTATAATCTATAAAAGTGGTGTGAGGAAAATATGTTGCTTCCACCAAGAATTCTGATGGGAAAGAGAATGGCATTTCTTGTAGCACTTTCCAAGGGCCAGTTCTAGATAAATATAAGGTGTTATTCTATCTGCTTTTCACAATTGCAAAGGAAAAATATGAAACATATCCTTTTAAAAAATAAGGTGTTGAATCCTGAGTAATTACAACCGCAGACATTCAACAGAGCGTGGAGGAGAAACTAAAAGGGTAACCTATTTTTCTATAACCCCAAACTCTTTGCTTTGACTGAAAAAAAAAATCTGTGTCACAAATGTGCAGACTACAGGGATTGCTGTCAGCTGCAGTGGAACTGAAGGAACCAGTCTCTGTTGGGAGGGCCCCTTTCTGGAGCCTTCCATGGAAGTGATCTAGAATAGAGTTAATGAGGAGGTATAAATGCAGTCCTGAAGATTCCAATTTTTCCTACAGGACCTCAGAGTTGCTTCTTTTGCAACATAGCGTAGTGGGGTTATACGTTACTTTGTCGATTGGTTCCAGAAGTTGGTCAACTGTTTTGCTACCCCTCTGAGGAGTTTTCTTTTATTGCTCACAGCCCAGGCACCTCCTGAGACTGCAATTTCTTGGACGTCAATTGCCTGTGAAATCTCTTTTGGAAAAGTTAGAACAAGTATCAAGGGCATCACTATCTTGCTTTCGTCACCCAGGTACATTAGTGTTTCATGCCTCAGTGGATAAGAAGAGAAATTATGGGAGGTTGGAGAGGAAGTTTTTAAATGGATCTAAGGCAAAGCATGGGGTTGGGTATCAGTGGAGAGGATGTGTTGTGAGATGTTTCTTATTCTAGAAAGATGATATGGGACATCAACACTATCACCCATCCTAGACCTCTGTAGTCTTGTAATTCCTGGGCGCTCTTGATAATAATACTGATAATATTGAAAATAATAATATTTGAAGTAAACGTTTAAGGAGGTTTAACTAAGTGTTGGACACTGTACTAACCACTTTATGTGTATTATTTTATTTAATTCTCATAGTAACCCAAGAGGTAAATTCTATTATCATACCCATTTTGTAAGTGAGAAGACAGATGCTTAAAGATGGTTAGTAACTTGCCCAAATATCCTAGCTAACAAGTGGCACTACCAGTTTTGAACCTGAGTCAGACTCCAAAGTTTATGCTCTTAGCCCTTATGCTGTACCATCTTCTTGATGCCCACTGGAAGACACTATCACATTCTAGAACAGGTCTCATGAGTAATCAGTGCTAATGCACCATTAATGGTGGTGGCATCTTCTTTTGTTGCCACCTTTGTCTTTCTTTAAGAAATAATGCTTTTCCCCAAATCCTAATGTACTAGATCTGAGTCACTATGAGAACATTTCTCTTTGCTTCTTTCAAATTTGCTGGTTTATAATATCCCCTAAGTGACCGTTTATAATCCCTCTCTCTTCTGGAAATAGATCCACTTTCCCTGACCACATGCCATGTGGGCGTGTGGCTCATGTTTAGCCACAGTGATTAGTCAAGGCTTGAGCACATGATTCAGCTGGGCCAATCAGAGTCCTTCCCTGAGATCTTCCTAACTGGAGATGAGAGAAAGGTTAAGTGAATCAGTAAATCACTGTTGTTTTTTTTTTTTTGCTTAAGTTATTCCAAGTTCAGTTTTTGAAAGAGTCTTGACTGATACAACTTTATCCCCAACTCTTCTCAATTTTTTTTTACTGTAGGTCTCTAGAAGATTCTAACTGTTGAAGATATTGGTTTTGTACCAATAAAAACTGAGTAGTTCACTTGAGATTAAAACAAAAACGAGATAAAGACGGGGAATGGGTACTGATGGGGGAACATCCTGATTGGTTGTAAGGGTTGGAGGGCATAGTTCCAAGAGAAGTGATAAAATTTCTTCTCAAAATATTTGTTTAAATATGGTAAGAAATTTTCACAAGGAGGAGGTGCCAGAGAAGATGTTGTCCTGCCTAAATGGAGGAGAGTTCTAGTCCTGAGGACTTTCTGGATCTAGTCTCTAATATTTTATGCCAAGTTTGAGGACACTTCATACTTTAGGTTTTATAAAATATTTCTCCTCTGGGTGCTTCTGTTTGCGTGACTTTTCTATATTGGGTATGTTTTTCTAGTGGAACCTTTCTCCATTGTGTACATCTTTCCCCCCACCCCCAGGGACATATAAGAAAAAAGTATAGCAGCTTGTTTTTCTATCTAAACGGAGGTTTGTGTTAAACACAAAAATCTAGCTAGGAGTGAATTATGCTCTGATTCTGAAGGACAAAATAAACACAAAGCAATGCAAGGTTTGTGTTTTGCCAGAGTGAAATGGAACATGACGTTCAGAAGTTTCCAACTGAGTTCCAAAATTAGAATAAATTTTGGCAAAATGCATACTCATGTCCCATTAGGAATCTTATCATTTGAACTCAGAGCTGGCTACTCCATGCCTCGCTCATTCCAGTAGCTCCCTGGAGGCCTGAGGACCTGATTCCATGTGTTCTGGAGCTCCCTCAAGGCTGCTGGGTTTTTTCTGCTGTTGTCAAGCCCATGCCTCAGTCAGCATGGAAATAGGGCAGCATGAACTCAATCAGTGATCTAACACTTGAAGGCCCACTTCCAGCTCCATTTCTTCTAGGAAGGCCAACTATTGCTGCTGGATTTGTGGAAAGAGTAGTTACCACTACATGGTTTTACAACTGTAGCCCAAGTACTTTGTGGTAGGTACTGGATCTAAGCTAGTCCTTGAGCTCTGGGTTACAGTGAAAATTTCTTTGGTCACAGGTTATACAAGAGGCAGTTCATTTCCAGATTAGAGGACTTCCTGGACAGGTAGTCTGGTTCAAGGTGTTTGAGTATGGGAGTTCCTATTAGTTCCTATTGGGAAGCTCTTAATTAAAGACACGATTGGTAAAGTTTGGTAGAGGGTCAGCGAAAACAAGGGAAACCCTCAATAGGATGGATTGACACAATAGCCACAACAATGGGCTCAAACATATCAAAGATCATGACTATGGCACAGGACTGGCAACATTTTGTTCTGTTATACATAGGATCCCGTGAGTCAGAGCTGACTTGACAGCAACTGACAACAACAATTAAAGACAGCCATATGGTTATCAATTAGTGTCGAGCAAGGGTAAATACTGTGCTGAGTTACCTTCCAGGGGAATGTCCTGATGCCAAACTTCAACACCAAAGTGAATGTGTAGCTCTTCCTTCTTTTATTTATGGGGTATCTCAGCACAAGATATCATCTTATCTACCACTAATCATGAATCAGAATGTAGACAGTTTATGAACTGGTGTTGTCTTAGCCCCTTAACATGCTATCTTAATTTTGCCCTCAAGGCTTTGTCTCATTCCAGTTTTCCCTCTTGGAATGCAGCCCTCTACTATGTTCCATCCTTCTCAAATCCTACATTCTCTTGTGAAGCATTTCTTTTCAACAATTTCAGCCTACTTTGATTGTTTGGTTCTCTCATTTCTCATTGCCTACAACACACAATTACTACTTCATTCATATTCAGTCTTTTATTTTTCTGCAATTGTGTCCTACAATTGTACCAAAGCATTTTGAAATCATGGCATGTATTTCAGACTTAAAAAAAAAAAAATCTCTTGCAGTATGAAAAAGAGGTACTTGACATTTGCTTGAAGTTGAATATAAATCTAACAAAAGGTGCGCAAGATATTTACACTGAAAATTACAGAACATTACTGAGATAAACTAAAGAAGACATAAGTAAATGAAGGGCTAGATCATGCTCATGGATTGGAAGACTCAATATTGTAAAGAAGTTAATTCTCTGCAAATTGTTCTACATAGTCAATTGATCTCAGTCAAAATTTCACAGGTTTGTGTGTGCATGTGTGTATGTATAAATTGGCAAGCTAATTCTAAAATTTAAATGGAAATGCAAAGGACTAAGAATAGCTAGGACAATCTTGAAGAAGAAGTGCAGAATTAGAGGGCTTATACTACCAGATGGAGCCCTGGTGGGGCAGTGGTTAAGAGACTGGCTGCTAACCAAAAGGTTGGCAGTTGGAATCCACCAGTTGCTCCTTGGAAACCCTATGGGCCTTTGTATGAGTCAGAATTGACTCAACGGCAATGGTTTGATAAACCACCAAAAGAAGCCCTGATGGCGCAATGGTTAAGCGCTTGACTGCTAACCAAAAGATTGGTGGGTTGAACCCACTAGCCCCTCCAAAGGAAAAAAATGTAGCAGTAGGCTTCCATAAAGACTACAGCATTGGAAACCCTATAGGGCAGTTCTACTCTGTCCTATAGGGTCACTATGAGTCAGAATTGACTCGATGGCAAAAAGTTGTTTTTTTTAATACTATTAGACATCAAGACTTATTAAATGAAAATGCAATGAAAAATCAAGCCATGGTAATTAAGACAGTGAAGCATTGATGCAAGGATAGACACATAGACCAATGGAGCAGAATAAAGAATCCTGGAACATAGACATACATTTGATTTATGACAAAATTAACATTGCAAAATAGTGAGGAAAGGATGATCTTTTCATCAAATAGAGTTGAGCCAATTGGATGTCCATGGGGGAAAAATGACCCTTGATTTGTACTTCACACCATACACAAAATCAATTCCAGATGAATTGTAGATCTAAATGTAAAAGATAAAACAATAAAACTTCAACAATAAAATGCAGAAGAATATCTTTATGACCTTGAGAAAGTCAAAGATTTCATAAATAGCACATAAACTGTACTAAATATAAAATTAATAAATTGGGCTATATTAGAAATAACTTCTGTTTATCAAAAGATCCTATTAAGAGTGTAAAAAATGAAGTCATGGATTAGGAGAAGACATTTGCAAATCATTTCTCTCACAAAGGACTTCTATTCAACATATGTAAAGATCTCCTACAAATTAATAAGAAAAAGATAGACATCCCAACATAAAAATGCTCAAAAGACTTGAATAGGCAGTTTACAAAAGAGGAAACCTGTATGTCCAGTAAATATATGAAGAGGTGCTTAACTTCATTAAACCAAAAACCAAACCAGTTGCTGTTAAGTAGATTTCGACGCATGGTGACCCTAGGTGTGTCAGAGTAAAACTGTGCTCCATAGAGTTTTCAATGGCTTATTTTTTGGAAGTAGAATGCCAGGCCTTTCTTCATTACTCATTAGGAAATTGCAAATTAAAATGATGACTTTCAACAACACAGACATCAAAATGACAAAAATGGGAAGGAAACTCAATACCAAGTGTTGGTGAGGATTTGGAATATTTGGAACTCATATATTGCTAGTGACAGTGTACATTGGTATAAACACTTTCCATATCAATTTAGCGGGATCTACTAAAGCTGAAAGGAGCCCTGATGACTGTAGCGGTTGAATGCTTGGCCGCTAAACAAAAGCTTGGTGGTTTGAACCCACCAGGTGCTCCGTAAAGATCACAGCCTTGGAAACCTTAAGTGGCAGTTCTACTTTGTCCTACAGGGTTGCAATGAGTAGGAATTGACTTGATAGCAATAGGTACTAAAGCTGAACATATGTATACCATATGAGTTAGCAGTTCCACTTCTAGGTATCTATGAGCACATATGCTCATCAAAGAAGTATAGGAGACCCTTCATAGCAGTACAATGCATAATAACCAAAAAGCAGAAACAGCCCAAATGCTGAACAGTAGAATGGGTAAATAAATCTTATATCCATACAATGGAATTCTTTCAGCAACGAGGATAAACTATTGCTACAAGCATGTCTTAGTTATCTAGTGCTGCTATTACAGAAATAACACAAGTGGATGGCTTTAACAAACAGAAATTTATTTTCTCACAATTTAAGAGGCTAGAAGTCTGAATTCAGGATGCTGGCTCGAGGTAACGTATTCTCTCTCTCTGTCAGCTCTGGGGAAAGGTCATTGTCTCTTCTGAACTTCTGCTCCTGGGAGCTCTTCATGTGGCTTGGCATCTCTCTTCCCCCATCTCTGCTTCTTAGCTTGCATTTAATCTCTTTATATCTCAAAAGACATTGACTCAAGATACACTCTACACTAATCCTGCCTCATTAATATAACGAAGGCAATCCATTCCCAAATAGGAGTATAAGCACAGGCATGTTGTTGTTGTTAGGTGCCGTTGGGTTGGTTCTGACGCTTAGCAACCCTGTGTACAACAGAACGAAATACTACCCAGTCCTGTGCCATCCTCATATTTGTTGTTCTGCTTGAGTCCATTGTTGCAGCCACTGTGTCAATCCATCTCCTTGAGGGTCTTTGTCTTTTTCGCTGACCATATACTTTACCAAGCATGATGTCCCTCTCCAGGGACTGGTCCTTTCTGATAACATGTCCAAGTATGTGAAACGAAGTCTCGCCATTCTTGCTTCGAAGGAGCATTCTGCCTGTACTTCTTCCAAGACAGATTTATTAGTTCTTTTGGCACTACCAGCACTGCATCCATTTGTTGAAACATCTCAATTGGTATTACGGCAATTCCTGGAGCCTTGTTTTTGTCAGTGCCTTCACCAGAGCTTGGACTTCTTCCTTCAGTACCATCAGTTTTTCATCATATGCTACCTCCTAAAATGGTTGAACGACAACCAATTCTTTTTGGCACAGTGACTCTGTGTATTCCTTCCATCTTCTTTTGGTGCTTCCTACATTATTCAGTATTTTGCCCACAGAATCCTTCAATATTGCAACTCGAGGCTAGAATTTTTTCTTCAGTTCTTTCAGTTTGAGAAATGCCAACCGTGTTCTTTCCTTTTGGTTTTCTAACTCCAGGTCTTTGCACATGTCATTATAACACTTTGTCTTCTCGAGCTGCCCTTTGAAATCTTCTGTTAAGTTCCTTTGCTTCACTGTTTTTTCCTTTTTCTTTAGCTACTCAACATTCAAGAGTAAGTATCAGAGTCTCTTCTGACATCCATTCTGATCTTTTCTTTTCTTTCCTGCCTTTTTAATGGCCTTGCTTTCTTCACGTATGATGTCCTTGAATGTTATTCCACAACTCCTCTGGTGTTCGATCAATAGTGTTCAATGTGTCAAATCTGTTCTTGAGATGGTCTCTAAATTCAGGTAGGATATACTCAGGGTTGTACTTTGGCTCTTGTGAACTTATTGTAATTTTCTTCAGCTTCAACTTGAACTTGTATATGAGCAATTGATGATCTATTCCGCAGTTGTCCTCTGGCCTTGTGCTGACTGGTGATATTGAGCTTTTCCATCGTCTCTTTCCACAGATGTAGTGGATTTGATTCCTGTGTATTTCATCAGGTGACTTCCACATGTATAGTCGCCATTTATGTTCCTAAGAAAAGGTATTTTCAATGAAGGAGTCATTGGTCTTGCAAAATTCTGTCATGTGATCTCCAGCATTGTTTCTATCGCCAAGGCCATATTTTCCAACTACTTATTCTTCTTCGTTTCCAAGTTACCCATTCCAATCACTACTAATTATCAATGCATCTTGATTGCATGTTTGATCAATTTTAGACTGCAGAAGTTGGTAAAAATCTTCACTTTCTTAATCTTTAACCTTAGTGGTTGATGTATAAATTTGAATAATAGTCATATTAACTAGTCTTCCTTGGAGGAGTATGGATATTACCCTATCATTAACAGCAGTGTACTTCAGGATAGATCTTGAAATGTTCTTTTTGACGATGAATGCAATGCTATTCCTCTTCAATTTGTCATTCCCTACATAGTAGCACATATGATTGTCTGATTCAAAATGGCCAATACCAGTCCATTTCAGTTCACTAATGCCTAGAATATCAATATTTATGCATTCCATTTCATTTTTGACGATTTTCAATTTTCCTAGATTCATACTTCATACATTCCACATTCTGATTATTAATGGATGTTTGCTGCTATTCTTATTTTGAGTCCTGCCACATCAAAAAATGAAGATCCTGAAAGCTTGACACCATCGCCAACATTATGTTGACCCTAATTTGAGGAGGCAGCTCTTCCTCAGTCTTATTCTGAGTTCCTTCCAACTTGAGGGGCTCATCTTCTAGCAGTATATCAGACAATGTTCTGCTAACATTCATAAGATTTTATTCATTTTTTAATTTTTTCCCATACAAAAATTTATACATA
>NW_004443980.1:11170035-11201399 GCF_000243295.1 Trichechus manatus latirostris
TTTTCTCCTTTCTTTTTCTGTTGTTGATTTCTACTTTTATGGCTTTATGGTCAGAAAAGATGCTTTGTAGTATTTTGATGCTTTGGATTTTGTTAAGGCTTGCTTGATGGCCTAATATGTGGTCTATTCTGGAGAATATTCCATGTGCATTGGAAAAGAAAGTATACTTGGCTGCTGTTGGGTGGAGTGTTCTGTATATATCTATGAGATCAAGTTGGTTGATTGTAGCATTTAACTCTTCCATGTCTTTGTTGAGATTTCTTCTGGATGTTCTGTCCTTCATCAAAAGTAGTGTGTTGAAGTCTCCTACCACTATTGTGGAGCTGTCTATCTCCATTTTCAGTGCTGTTAGACTTTGTTTTATGTATTTTGGAGCCCTGTCTTTGGGTGTGTAAATATTTATTACAGCTATGTCATCCTGTTGTGTTGACGTTTTACTCATGATATAGTGTCCTTTCTTATCCTTTGTGGTGGATTTTACTTTAAAGTCTATTTGTCAGAGATTAGTATTGACACTCCTGCTCTTTTTTGAGTGTTGTTTGCTTGATATATTTTTTCCCATCCTTTCAGTTTTAATTTGTTTGTGTCTTTAAGTCTACGGTGTGTCTCTTGTAGGCAGCATATAGACGGATTGTGTTTTTTTATCCAATCTGCCACTCTCTGTCTCTTTATTGGTGCATTTAGTCCATTTACGTTCAGCGTAATTATTGATAGGTATGAGTTTAGTGCTGTCATTTTGATGTCTTTTTTTGTGTGTTTTCACAGTTTCTTTGTTCCACTGAATTCTCTGTGCTGAGTTGTTTTTCTTTACGTATTTTCTGTTCATCTTTTTCATTGTTTTTGATTTTGTGTTTGCTGAGTCTTTATATTTTTCTAGTTTTTAATTTTGACCGGTAGGATTGTTAGTTTCCTTTGTGGTTACCTTGATATTTACCCCTACTATTCTAAGTTTATACCAGTCTTTTATTTCTTTATTTCACCTTGACTTCCTCTCCATATATAAAGTCTATGTCTACATTTTTTAAGTCCCTCCTTTTTGTTTTAATGTTGTCATCTTTTACATATTGACATCTGTTTCCTATTTTCAGTGTTTTAGCTTTGATTAATTTTTGTGACTTCCCTATCTGGGTTGATATCCGGTTGCTCTGTCCTGTGTTCTAGTCTTGGGTTGTTATCTGATTTACTGATTTTTCTAACCGGAGGACTCCCTTTATTGTTTCTTTAATTTTCGTTTTTTTTTTTTGAAAATTCCCTAAACTTTTGTTTATCTGGAAATGCTGTAATTTTGCCATCATATTTGAGAGACAGTTTTGCTGGATGTATAATTCTTAGCTGGCAGTTTTTTTCCTTCAAGGCTTTATATATGTCATCCCATTGCCTTCTTGCCTGCATGGTTTCTGCTGAGTAGTCCAAGCTTATTCTTATTGACTCGCCTTTGTAGATGACTTTTTGTTTATCCCTAGCTGCTCTTAAAATTCTCTCTTTATCTTTGGTTTTGGCAAGTTTGATTATAATATGTCTTGGTGACTTTCTTTCCGGATCTACCATATGTGGGGTTCGATGAGCATCTTGGATAGATATCTTGTCATCTTTCACGATATCAGGGAAGTTTTCTGCCAACAAATCTTCAACAATTCTTTCTGTATTTTCTGTTATCCCTCCCTGTTCTGGTACTCCAATCACTCGTAGATTATTCCTCTTGATAGAGTCCCACATTATTCTTAGTATTTCTTCATTTTTTCAAATCTTTTTATCCAATTTTTCCTCAAATAAGTTGGTGTCAAGTGCTTTATCTTCAGTCTCAATGATTCTGATTTCCATTGCCTCAATTCTGCTCCTATGACTTTCTATTGAGTTGTCTAATTCTGAAATTTTATTGTTAATATTCTTGGTTTCTGACTGCTGTCTCTCTATGGGTTCTTGCAGCCTGTTAAATTTGTCATTATGCTCTTTTCTAATCTGTTTAATTTCCTCTATTGCATATTCTGTGTTTTGATTAATTTCCTTCCTAATTTCTTGTAGAATTCTGTATATTAATCTTTTGTATTCTGCCTCTGGTAATTCTAAGAGATTTTCCTCCTCTGGAAAATTTCTAGATTCTTTATTTTTGGAGCTTGCTGAAGCCATCATGGATTGCCTCTTTATGTGATTTGATATTGACTGTTATCTCCAAGCCATCAATAAGTTATTATATTTATTTATTTTATGTTTGCTTACTGTGTCTTGTCTTCTTGTTTTGTTTTGATATGCCCAAATAGGCTGCTTGTATGAGCTAGTTTGATTATTGGCACCTTTGAAGCTCTAGTGTACTGTCACCAGGTGGTTAGATCTGTTACTAAGTATGTGAGCTCTGGAGTCCACCCACTCCTCCTGTATGGATTCAGCTCAGGTGCCCAGGCAGATAGCCAGCAAGTGTGTGATGTAGGCTCTCACTTACAGTCCTAGACAGGCATGGGTGATTGGTGTAGGCACAGGCATCTGGCTGCAGCAGGGGGACACACTCTGAGCATGGCAGTTGGCTGATGGCCACCCCTGAGTGTCCAGGAGGAAGGCATGTCTCAGTTCCCTAGAGCATGTTGGTGGGTGGGTTTTGCAGCCAGACTATGAACACCTAATGCTGTTGGCTGTAAGGACTGGGGAGCACTCTTATTCATGAGCCCCTATTGCAGGTGGCTAGGTGACGTGGGTGGAGCCACCAGTTCTCAGGCCCCTGATGTGGGTAGGTGAAGACCCTGCTTGATAGGCAGAGCAGTGTCACATGTCAAGAAACTGCCACTTCACAGCTGAAACAGTTGAAGTTAGGGTTCCGGTACGTACCTTGTTATACTGTGGTAATGAGGGCCTAGGCTGTTGAGATGGGCCCACACAAGTCTATGCAGGGGGAGAGGCACTCAAAATCCATGGACCCTTATGCCTGTGCCTAGGCAAAGGAGCTGTGCCTACCCTGGGTTCTTGGCTTAGGGGAGCTGGCAGTTTATTTTTTTCCCTGTTTGTTAATTTGCTCACTCTCCAAGGCAGGGAGAATGGCTCCGGGTGTGTGACGGATCCTACTTCCAGCCAAGGGGACTTCAGAATTTCTGAAGCTGGTCCAGGACCCAGTGCAGAGCAGGGAGCAGGGAGCAGGGAGGTAAATGGGAGAGAAGTTTTTCCCTATGGGGGCTGTTTTTGTTCCACACAGTAAGCTGTACACAAGTACTTATCTTTCACCAATAAGGGCTGCTTCTCCCTAGTTTTGGGTGGCTGTGTAGACTCTTTGGTGCTGGGTCTCACCTGGTGCAGAAAATGCGCCTCCTGAGTACCGTCGCTTGCCTGCCTCACCACTCACCCACGAGCTGCTCAGGCCTGAAGGGCTAAGGCTCTCACTGGGTCAGGTCTGGCAACTCCTCGCTGCTTCCGAACCAACTCTCCACCCCCCATCACTCAGTCCAGTTCCTCAACTCTGCCTTTGATGTTCAGGGCCCCCAGATTGCCATCTATAATCAAAGGACTTGTTTTTTCAGGTCTTTGTTGTAAGAGGATCCACCGGAAGCATCTGACTACTCCACCATCTTGGCCCCGCCTCCTATTCATAAGATTTTAACTGGTTAATTTTTTTCAGAAGTAGCCTGACAGGTCCTTCTTCCTAGTCTGTCTTAGTCTGGAAGCTAAGCTGAAACCTGTCTACCATGGGTGACTGTGGGTATTTGAATACTGGTGGCATAGATTCCAGCATCACAGTAACACCCAAGCCACCACAGTACTACAAACTGACAGATGCATGGGGAGCACAGGCACAGAGGTTAGGATTTACAACACATATTTTGGGGGACACAATGCAGTCCATAACATTCCACCCTTTGGACCCCCAAAATTCATGTCCTTGCCACATGTAAAATGCATTCACCTCATCACATCATCACAAAAGTCTTAAATTAACTCCAGGTTCAAAATATCATCTTCTGAATCAGCTAAATCATATATGACTGAGACTTTAGGCATATTCCATCCTGGGACAAAATTCCTCTTCATCTGTGAACCTGTGGAATCAAGACAACAAATTATCTCTTTCCAACGTACAATAGTGGAACAGGCACAAGGTAGACATTTCAATTACAAATGGGAGAAATTGAAAGAAAAGAAGAGATAACGGGCACCAAGCAAGTCCAAAACCTAGCAGAACACATTAACTCTCAAAGCTTGAAAATAATCCTCTGTTCTCTGAGACCATCTGGGCAGTGGCCCTGTCCTCCAGACTCTGGGTGTTGGTCATGCCGTCTGGATTCTGGGTGGAAGACCCTCATCCCAGGGCTTCAGACTCACCTTCCATTCTTCTAGTCTATCTGAGTGGTGCATCCACCCCCTTGACCCCACCAGCCCCATTCTTCTGCCCTTTTAGCATGGTATCCCTGCCCCCTCAGCTTTGGGCAGTGGCCCCATCCCCGTGACCCTCGTGAACGACAGTTCCACACTCTGGAACTGAGTTGGTGAAGATCTGACTCTTTGAAACCTAGGAGGCCTTGGCTCTACCTTTTGAGAACCTGGAAGCTGTGGCCCCACACTTTGAGACCTACAGAGCTATGGTGCTTCTTCCAACAGTTCTGCTGATCTCTGAGCTACCCCAGGTGCAGGTGTAACTAACATATGGCAGGTACTGCACCAGCCCTGGGTGCGAGGCACCACTGAGTAGTTTCTATTAACTTGGTACAGCCAGCTGTATAGCTACAGAAAATGACACCTATGGCAAGCACTGAAATTATGCCCCTATCCAAACATCTGACACCCTTCTTTTAGATAATTTTACCATAATATCAGTTCAAAAATACAAGTCAACTCCTTAATCCTTTAATTAACACATTAACATGCTTGAGTAAGGACCTTGGGCCATATTGGATTAATAGAATCTGCTCAGTGGTGCCACGTGACCAGGGCTGGTGCAATACCCTAGATATGCCACTGGATTCAGGGATGGTTCTTTTCTTTTCTTGAGGGACAACAGATATAGCTCCTTTGGCCTGTTTCCTGCCTGTAGAACTCAGAGGCAGACAGCATTCTTCTTTAAAATCTTGCTTAGAAATCTCCTCAGCCAGATAGCCAGGTTCATCACTTACAAGTTCTACTGTCCACCAAATTTTTTGGAAATAATTCAAACAAGTTATTTGCCATTGCATAAAAAGCATCATCCTTGCTCCAATGTCCAATCACACATTCATCATTTTCTTCCAAACCTCACCAGAAGCACATTTAAGGCCCACACTTTAAGGAACATTCTGTTTCTAGTGCCATATAGAGATGATAGAGACTTTCTCTACAGATCTCCTCACTTCCTTCTGTGTCCTCATGAGAATTGCCTTTGACCTCAATAATTCTACCAACAGTCTCTTCAAGGCAATCTAAGCCTTTATTATTTACCAAAGCCAAACCAAACCCATTGACATCGAGTTGATTTCAACTCATAGCGACCCTATAGGACAGAGTAGAACTGCCCGCATAGAGTTTCCAAGGAGTGGCTGGTGGATTCGAACGGCTAACCTTTTGGTTAGCAGCTGAGCTCTTAACCACTGTGCTACCAAGGCTCTGAACTTTTACTATTAGACATCTTAAAACTCTTCCAGCCTCTACTGATGGCAACCCTATGTACAACAGAACGAAACACTGCCTGGTGCTGTACCATCCTCACAATCATTGTTATGCTTGAGCCCACTGTTGCAGCCACTGTGTCAATCCATCTCATTGAGGGTCTTCCTCTTTTTCGCTGACCCTCTAATTTTCCAAGCATGATGTCCTTCTCCAGGGATGGGTCCGTCCCTCCTGATAACATGTCCAAAGCATGTGAGATGAAGTCTCACCATCCTCACTTCTAAGGAGCATTCCAGCTGTACTTCTTCCAAGATAAATTTGTTTGTTGTTCTTGGCAGTCCATGGTATAGTCAATATTCTTCTCTAACACCATAATTCAAAGGTGTCAATTCTTCTTTGGTGCTCTTTATTCATTTTCCAGCTTTCACATGCATATGAGGTGATTAAAAATACCATGGCTTGGATCAGGTACATCTTCGTCCTCAAAGTGACATCTTTGCTTTTTAACACTTTAAAGAAGTCTTTTGCAGCAGTTTGCCCAATGCTATGCGTCGTTGGATTTCTTGACTACTGCTTCCATGGATATTGACTGTGGATACAGGTAAAATGAAATCCTTGACAACTTCAGTATTTTCTCCGTTTATCATGATATTGTTTATTGGTCCACTTGTGAGGATTTTTTGTTTTCTTTATGTTGAGGTGCAATCCACAGTGAAAGCTGTAGTCTTTGATCTTCATCAGTAAGTGCTTCAAGTCCTCTTTGCTTTCAGCAAGCAAGTTTGTGTCAACTGCATATCACAGGTTGTTAATGAGTCTTCCTCCAATCCTGATGCCCTGTTCTTCATATAGTCCAGCTTCTTGGAGTATTTGCTCAGCATACAGATTGAATAAGTATGGCAAAAGGATACAACCCTGACTCACACCTTTCCTGACTTTAAACCATGCAGTGTCCTCTTTTTCTGTTCAAATGACTGCCTCTTGGTCTATGAACAGGTTCCTCATGAGCACAATTAAGTGTTGTGGAATTCAAATTCTACTCAATGTTTTCCATAATTTGTTATGATCCACACAGTCAAATTCCTTTTCACAGTCAATAAAACACAAGTAACCTTCTTTCTGGTATTCTCTGCTTTCAGCCATGATCCATCTGACATCAGCAATGATATCGCGTTCCACATCCTCTTCTGAATCCAGCTTGAATTTCTAGCAGTTCCCTGTTGATGTACTACTGCAACTGCATTTGAATGATTTTCAGTATAATTTTACTTGTGTGTGTTATTAATGACATTGTTTGATAATTTCTACATTCTATTGGATCACCTTTCTTTGCAATGGACACAAATATGGATCTCTTCCAGTCAGTTGGCCAAGCAGCTGTCCTCCATATTTCTTGGCAGAGAGGAGTGAGCACCTGCAGTGCTGCATCCGTTTGTTGAAATATCTCAGTTGGTATGCCATCAATTCCTGGAGCCTTGTTTTTTACCAATGCCTTCAGTGTAGCTTGGACTTCTTCCTTCAATGCCATTTGTTCTTGATCACATGCTACCTCCTGAAATGGGTTGAACATCAACCAATTCTTTTTGGTACAGTGACTCAGTGTATTCCTTCCATCTTCTTTTGATGTTTCCTGTGTCGTTCAATATTTTCTCTGTAGATCCTTCAATACTGCAACTCAAGACTTGAATTTTTTCTTCAGTTCTTTCAGCTTGAGAAATGCTGAATGTGTTCTTCCCTTTTGGTTTTCTAACTCTAGGTCTTTGCACATTTCATTATGATACTTTAGTTTGTCTTCTCAAGCTGCTCTTTGAAATCTTTTCTTCAGCTCTTTTACGTCATCATTTCTTTCTTTTGCTTTAGCTGCTTTATGTTTAAGAGCCAGTTTCAGAGTCTCTTCTAACATCCATTTTTGTCTTTTTATTCTTTCCCGTCTTTTTAATGACCTCTTGCTTTCTTCATGTGTGATGTCCTTGATGTCATTCCACAACTTGTCTACAGTTCAGTCATTAGTGTTCAGTGTGTCAAGTCTATTCTTGAGGTAGTCTCTAAATTCAGGTGGGATGTATTCAAGGTATTTTGGCTCTCATAGACTTGCTCTAATTTTCTTCAACTTCAACTTGAATTTGCATATGAGCAATTGACGGTCTGTTCCGCAGTGGGCTCCAGCCTTGTTCTGACTGATGATATTGATCTACTCCATCATCTCTTTCCACGGATGTAGTCGATTTGATTCCTGTGTGTTCCATGTAGGGGGGTCCACATATATAGTCGGCATTTATGTGGTTGAGAAAAGGTATTTTCAATGAAGAAGTCATTGGTCTTGCAGAATTCTATCATATGATCTCTGGCATCATTTCTATCACCAAGGCTGGGTTTTCCAACTATTGATCCTTCTTATTTGTTTGCAACTTTTGCATTCCAATCATCAGTAATTTTCAATGCACCCTTATTGCATATTTGATCCATTTCAGATTGCTGAAATTGGCAAAATGCTTTACTTTCTTCATCTTTGGCCTTAGTGAATGATGAATAGTTTTGATTAATAGTCATATTAACTGTTCTTACTTGTAGGAGTATGGGTATTATCCTATCACTGACAGAATTTACTTCAGGATAGATCTTGAAATATTCTTTTGACAATGAATGCGATGCCATTCTTCTTCAATTTGTCATTCCCTGCACAGTAGACTATACCATTGTCAGATTCAAAATGGCCAATACCAGTCCATTTCATCTCACTAATGCCTAGAATATCGATCTTTATGTGTTCCATTTTATTTTTGACGATTTCCAGTTTTCCTAGATTCATACTTCATACATTGAATTTGGAATCTAAATGGATGTTTGCAGCTGTTTCTTCTCTGTGGTTTAATGAAAAGAAATTTTTTCTCACAGTTTAGGACACTAGAAATATGAATGCAGGGTGTCTGCTTTAGTGGTAGGCTTTCTGTTTCTGTCAGCTCTGGATGAAAGCCCTTATCCCTTCTGAGCATCTGCTCCTGTGCAATCTTCATGTGACTTGGCATCTCTCTTCCCTTATCTCTGCTTGCTAGCTTGCATTTTATCTCTTCATGTCTTAAGAGAAATTGACTCAAGACAATCCTGGCAGATCTCACAAACATATTACTGAGCAAAAGAAGTCAGAGACAAATAGTATATATTACTGCGTTTCTTTAAATTTCAAACTGGGCAAAGATGTCTATGATAACCTATGAGGAGAGGTAGAGGCTGGGAGGGACCACTTGGGGGGCTTCTGGGTAATGTTCTACTTCTTCATCTGATTGGTGGTGAACATTTAGTGAAAATCAATAGACTTATGATTAGTGCACTTTTTCTGTATGTATGAGGTGTCTATACTTAGAAGCAAACGTTATGTCCTCAGAGGGTGAACTGCCTCTAGAGCAGAGATTTTTGTCTGCTGCTTCACTTCTTCTCATGAGCTCAGGAGTGGAAAATGAGGACAGTTTGATTGAAAAAACAGCCTCATAAATGCGATTTCAAACATCTCCTTGACCTTGGAAAGGATAAAACACTGGTTTGAGCTACTCAGCTCCTTCTACTTCAACAAGTTTACTCATGAAACCATTTTTATGGACATTGCTTTGCTTTGCTTTGCTTTCAGCAAAGAAAGCGTCTTGATCAATAACATTCGTGTCCTCATTGTCTCCTGTGGCATTTCCCTATTCTAGCTCATCTCCTCACTTAGAATGTCCCTTAGAATTGTCCCATGACAATTGTGTGTATGCTTTTCTTATTCCCTCACCCCTAACTCCTGAGGGCAAAGTAGCTCTGTATGCTCAGTTCAGAGGCTTGAGGCTGGGTTTGTTTAAAAATTTTAATCTAATTGGATTAACTGCAAGGCTCAAGGTTCCAGGCTAAGGGGACGATTACAAGTACAACTGGTTATGACTTGGATTCTCCCTGTTGCCAGAGGGGTAGAAGGCCACCATTCCTGCCCAAACGCATCCTGAGCTGAAGTATCTCTGTTGAGTCTGCGAGACCACAAGTTACTTGAATACTCCAATTGATGTAGTATATTCCAACCAGGACATTCTTGAATGTTGGAGGAAATTTGGAAACTATATTCTCCTGTTTCAGTGTGAATTCTATCAGTCGTGCCAAAGTAGGGTGAGATAGTATTGAATTTGGAATCTAAAAGTTCTTGATTTAAAATGTTTCTATGTTAGCATTTGTCAACTCTGGGACTTTGGTGGTGGTTGGAGGGCACTTAGCCCCTGTTTTCTTATCTTCCCCCAATAGGATAGTAATGCCTACCCTCAGGATTTGGGGGAGGATTCATTCATTCATGTATGTATATATCCAGCTTTCAACGTTCAACATTTATTAAGAAACACTCTGTGTGACTGTCACTCCATAGGCTCTGGGTACTCACACAGGGCTCACGGTCCACTGGCAAGAAGATGTATAAGCACATTATTTCAGTATTCTTGAAACTATTTTTCATTATTGCCTGCCCCTAAAGATCCTTTTTAAGTTATTTTTTTCTAATTGCCCCTATGAAATTTTACTGCCACAGATATAATGTGCATCTATTTATGTACTATACAGTCGTCCCTCGGTATCCATGGGACATTGGTTTCAGGACCCCCTGCTGATACCAAAATCCATGGATGCTGAATTCTTTTATATAATATGGCATAGTATTTGCATATAACCTAAGCACATCCTCCTGTATACTTGAAATCATCTCTAGATTACTCAGAATACCTAATACAAGGTAAATGTTATATAAATAGTTGTTATACTGTATTGTTTAGGGAATAATGACAAGACTCGAGGCAAGCAATGCTCAAACAGCGAGTGCTGGAGAGAGACTGAGGATCTGTGACATAGTGGGCAGTTACAGCAAGGTCTGCCTACATATCACTTCATTTGCATGGATTCGGTGTATTGCTTGGTTCACTGCAAATTCAAGTTTTATGTTGTGGAATTCTGTTTCTTTCTTTTTTTTTTTTTGGAATATTTTCTATCTGTGGTTGGTTGAATTTGCGGATGCAGAACCCACAGATATGGAGGGCTGACTATATGTATATCTGGGCTTTATACATAAAAAAATGTAAGATTTTTCCACCCCTATCTTCCCTTATAGCCCAAGAGGAGTCACTGGGTGGTGCAAATGGTTAATGTGCTTGGCTGTTAACTGAAAGGTTGGAGATTTGAGTCCACCCAGATGCACCTAGGAAGAAAGGCCTGGAGATACACTTCCAAAAAATCAGCCATTGAAAACCTATATGGAGCACAGTTTTACTCTGGCACATATGGGATCACCATGAGTCAGGATTGACTGGATGCCGACCTTTTTTTTTTAACCCCTCAGGAACCACTTCTCACCGCTGTGGGAGTGACATCACCCCCATTGAGAATACATGAAGCAAATGATCGCAGGGGAGTGTAATGAGTGTGATAGGAGCAATAGGTACAAGCTGCAGAATCACTCACATCGCCCATGGAGATGGGACCAACTGCAGTCGAGGACGTCAGGGAAGACTTCTTGGAGAAAAGGGAGGTGCTGGAGATCACAGACGATGCCTCATAACTGACTGGCAGCCACAGGGAAGGTGATTCCCATGGAAAGGTCCTGGGATGTGAGGCAGTGTGCTCGTTCACAGTGAGTACAAGTGGGAGGTCCATGGGCAGGAATGGTGGGTGACTGGGGGAGGCAGGCAGGGGCCAGCCACGGAGGGCTTGAATGCTGAGCCAAGGAGAGAAGACCTCACACCAAGGCATTAGGGACACGTAAAGTCTTCAAAGGGAGTGACTTGATCAGATGTATACATTGGAAATTTTATTCAGACTGCTGTGTGGATAAGGCAGGAAAATCAGGTATGAGATTATTAGAGTAGTTAAAGCAAGAAATCATGAGGACTTGAGGGAGAACAGTTGTCAGTGAGCATGAGAGAGAAGGGCAGAGAGATTTTGGAGACTTGAGTATGTGAAACCATTTATTCAAAAGCACCTGGCATATTGCAGGTAACTGATAAAGTGCTAATTACTAAAACTCAGCATTAAGGACCATTTAGCTACTTTGCATTTCAGAAGCTTTCCAGGGTCCTCAGAATCTGAATGCTTCAAGGGCCTAGTGGCCCCAGTTTGATATTTGTTAAGTCACTGTTTTTCTTTGAAATGGAAGTGGGCAGAGGAAACCCAGCCAATGGGACCAGGGGGCCAGCACGTGCTGTCCATTGCTGGGTGCCTCCACAGAGCTGACCGACTGCCCTGAATTACGTAGAAGCATAATGACAACACAGTGCCCACCACTGGCACCCGCAGACCAGGGTGGGCTTTTGTTCATTAGCTTCCAATGCTCCCTCGCCTCTCAGCCTCTCAGCTCAGCCAGATCGTAATGCGCTGACGACATTAGTTGCTACACTTGCCCTTCCTTTGGTCTGTCTTTGATCTCTCTGGGAATTATCCAATCCACCATGAAGACCCTTGAGAGATAACCACATTCTCTTCTTTTGTTACTGTCATTGTTCGTAATAAATTAAACCACTTACAGATGATTCAACAGCATAAAGTTACTCATTTCCTATCCGTCAGGAGCTTTTAGGATTATGAAAAACACAAAACAAATATAGAAAGCAGCAGTGATGTAACACGCAAGGAAGAATGAGAAATGTTAATGTGTGAATAGTTTTTCTAGTCAGGGGAGGAGCCGGTGTCTGTAGCTTTTTTTAAAAAATATTTTATTATATTTTTAGTGGAAGTATACGGAGCAAAACAAGTTTTCCCATTCAATGATTTCTATATATAACATTCAGTGACATTAGTTACATTCTTCAATTTGTGTCAACATTCTCATTATTTCTGTTCTAGTTGTTCCAAAAAAAAAAAAAAAAAACCCAAACCCGTTGCCGTTGAGTCCATTCTGACTCACAGCGACCCTATAGAACAGAGTAGAACTGCCCCAAGGAGCCGCTGGTGGATTTGAATTGCCAACCTTTTGTTTAGCAGCCAACCTCTTAATCACTGCACCACCAAGTCTCCCTAGTTGTTCCATGCTTATTAATTTAGCCTCACTGCCCCCCAAACTTCTTATCTATGCTTCAGAGTAACTGGTGTCCATTTGGTCTCATATGGATAATTTTTAAAAGAGTGTAATTCTCAAGGATGAAATTCTTTACTTTTCGAGCTAAACTGCTATTTAGTTAAAAGGTGATTTCAGGGGGGAGATTCTGTTCCCAATCATCTTGCAATGTGGATGAGCCTGGGGGACATTATGCTGAGTGACATAATCCAAGCACAAAAGGACAAATATTGTATGATCTCACTTTTTTGAAATGACAAGAATAGGTATATATACAAAGATCAACGTTCACTGGTGTCTGTAGCCTTCTGCAATGGCAGGACTACCATATTTTTACAAAAATAACGCACATCTTCTACATTTGCTTGCCAACTGACCCCTCCCTCTAAGAGGTATTTTCATAAACACCACTGTGCCAATTTTTTTTTTATATATTGCTTTAAAAAAATTAGCATAGCACACTTACAAAAATACCTCAAGGGGGGAAGGCGTGGCTGGTAAACAAACTTAGAAGGTCCGTGTTGTTTGCATAAAAATACAGTACTTAGCATTCCTGGAGACGAGGAAAGAATTGAAGGAGATGAGGCAGCAAGAGTGGCTACTGCTATTAGCTCTGCTTCCTTTCTCCATGCTGAGGACCTGGTAGCAGCCACCACAGCAAAGTCCTGGGAGGTACAAGGATCTCTCCACTGTCCAAAAACCAAACCAGTTGCTGTCGAGTCTGACTCATGGAGACCCCATGTGTGCAGAGTAGAACTGTGCTCCATAGGGTTTTCAAGACTGTGACCTTACAGAAGCAGATTGCCAGGTCTTTCTTCTGAGATGTCTCTGGGTGGGTTGAACCATCAGTTAGTAGTTATTGAGGAATTAACCATTTGTGCCACTGAGAGGACTCCTGTCCACTGTCCAGGATGCTGTGATATTCACTAAATCCATTCCATTTAGCTTTATGCAGAGCACACTCACTATGTCTGATAAGATGGCTTTGAAGTAAAGATTAAAAGACTTCTTTTTTGGCCTGTTTTGAATCAAAGCCACCCACTGATGGCCATATCCTCAGTGCTCCTCCTTATTATCCCACGTCCCTCAGGCTTCCAGCAGCCACCGCAATGGCAGCACAAATCAAGAATTGCCATAGGCTCCCTCCCAGGCATCTTTTTTAACTTGCTTGGCTGTTAACATTTTGGCTTCACTGGTGTCCATACCATTGGCTTCCCATACTCGCCCTCAGCTTTGCCTAACCCCAGTCAGACGGACAGCTGGGTCACAGATGGTTTATGGTGGCTCTGATATGGAGTACCTTTAGAACACTGCTTTTTGAAACTGCCCCTCCTGGATTTACAATGAAACTTGGGCCACAGACCCTGGCTTTGACTCAGTCTGGCCCACAGAGCCCTCCAGATTCCACTTATCAGTTAGGAGAAGGTGGAAGTAGCAGTGTCGAGAGGGAGCCAGAGCTGAAGATGGTTAGGGAGCTTGCTAGGGAGCTCCATGATGCTCCAGTGAGGCCAGGGCTGCTGACCTGGCTGAAGTCCCATCCTAGGTAGGGGCTGCCTCACTACCCAAAGGCCAATAAAATTTTTTAAAAAATTGGCTGGGATTAGGAGCTTTAGGAAAATGTTAAATAAACCCTGAGAGAATGCAAAACTGGGAGTGGAAACCAGTACACTGTGACCAATCAAGATTTAGAGCAACTCTGAGAGGCTGGAATGATGAGCTGAGCCCCAGAACCCAACTGCATAGTGCAGGAGAGAGATCTGGCTTAGCAGCATTGTTGGAAAAGCCTCCAGGGTTTTAGGTAACAATATGATCAAGAGAATAAAGCACAAGATCCAGCGTCTCAGATTTCACATACCCAAAAGTGAACTTGTCAAATTTGTACCTCTACTCATGGTCTCAATTCTGTTGACTAGCGCTACTAGACTTCTGGAATTATCTACTATATGGTTACAATCTATATGGTTTCAATAAACATAATTTGGTACATACTTCCACAAAATATGTTAGTGAATCATTTGACCATTCATTCTTTCAACAAATGTTTATTGAGCACATAGTAAATGTCAAATACTCTGCTGGGTGCTGGGAATACATTAATAAATGCGATAGACACAGTCCTTGCCCTCTTAGACCTTGTTCTCTCAGGGGAGATAGACATTAAACTAGTAAATACATGCTAAATTATTATCCTCATAAACTTTTTGAAGGTACAAGGTGCTACGGGAGAATATAGTGGGAACATCAGGCTTAGTTTTGTGGGGCTAGGAGACAGTCTCAGGCATTGTTCCTGAGGAAGTAATTTTGAGTTCACTGAAGGTCATGTAGGTATGCTGTTCAATATGGTAGCCACTAAACACATTTAGGTATTTAAATTGAAATTAAATAATATTAAACATTCAGTTCCTCATTTGCACTAAAAAGCAACTACCATCAAGTTGACTCCAACTCATGGCAAACCCATGTGTGTTAGAGTAGAACTGTGCTCCATGGAGTTTTCAATGGCTGGTTTTTTGCAAGTAGATTCTTCTGAAGTGGGTATGGGTGGACTAGAACCCCTAATTTTTCAATTAGCAGACAAGAGGGTTAACCATTGCACCACCCTGGGTCTCCTCAATCTTACTAATCCAAAAAACCCCAACCCATTGCCTTCAAGTCTGTTCCGACTCATAGCAACCCTATAGTCAGTCGTACTAGTCACAGTCAAATGCTCAATAGCCATATTCAGCTAGTGGCTACCATATTAGACAGTGCAGATAGAGAACATTTCTTTCCTTGCAGAAAGGTCTATTGGACGGTGCTGTTACTTAGCTGGAAAGGGACACAGGGGAGGGGGAACGAGTATTCTCAGAAATGGCTTGAGCAAAAAAATGATATTTCTTCATTCAGAGAAACTTAATTATAATTTACAAGAAATAAGACTTAAGAATGTTAAGTTGATGGTGACATTAGATGACAGGGTTTCGGTGAGGAATCAGAGGAGATGACCCATGTTCCCTCCTGTTTCCTAACTCAAGATCTGGGCAGATAATAACCAGCCAATTTTTCAGTGCTTCTGTTCTGAACCCTTGCCTGGGTTTCCAGTTCTATGAAACAGTGATCAAGGAATTATAACCTAGAGTATAGAATATAGAATCATTTAGTAAAACATGAAACAAGTGACATAGAATAGGGCAATTGACAAAGAGGTCCCAATTGTATAAAAAAAAAAATCATCTATAACAAAACATTGGAGGTTTGTAAACTCTGAGTCTCATTATTTCATTTGCCACAGCCCTTGATCCTCTGCCCATCACTAAAGTACAGGTGCTCCTGAGGGTTCTGTGCTGAGCCCTATTCTCTGTTCACTCTACACATTCCCGAGTGCAGTCATTCACCCTATGACTTAAAATATGATCCATGTGCTGTTTCCAAATCTACATTTCTAGCCGCAGACCTCTCTCCTGTGCTTTAGACCTCTAAATTAAAATGTTCACTAAAAATCTCCAGTTGCCTGTCCACAGACACTTCAAAGTCATACCCACGGAGCCCACCCAACCCTGCACCTCCTCCTCTGTTTCTTCCCTTAGCAATGGCAACACTCTCCACACCAGGATCCAGAAGCCTGGTGTCATCCTTGACTTCCTCACTAAAATCTCATCAGCCACCAATAATTATTGATTCTAACTTACAGATGTTGCTGCTGTTGTTGTTGGGTGCTGTTGAGTCAATTCCAACTCATAGTGACCCCATGTGACAGTAGATCTGCCCCATAGGGTTTCCTAGACTGTATTCTTTTTGGAAGCATGTCTCCAAGTCTTTCTTCTGTAGAGGCACTAGGTGAGTTCCAACTGCCAACTTGTTTGTTAGTAGGCGAGAGTTTAACCTTACCTCCTGAATAGCCTCTTGAATTTATTTGCTTTTCTCCCTTCCTTTATGCACAATCCTAGTTTACCATTCACTACCTGAATTATGTAACTGTTTCCTAACTGGTCTCCTTGGTTCAGTCTTGGTCACCTCTAAACCATCTTCCACCCTGCAGCCATAGCAATCTTTCTAATCTGATAATGCCCTTCCATTACTTAAATCCTTCAATGCCTCCCCATTCCATTTGTCCAAATGACCTTCTGTGGTTTCAAAGCTCACCTTGATCTGGCCCCTTATTACTTCTCCAGCTCTTTCTCTTCCGTTTCTATCTTATCCATTATTCTTCTGACATATTTAGCTTCATTTAGCTCCAGGAATCCACTATGCTTAAGTTTGTACTGGGGCCTTTGCATATGCTACTTCCAGAAACACTTTTACCACCCCTACCACCCTCCTTTCTTTCCCTTCTTTTTTCAGTTTAAATGTTATCTTGTTCACGGAGTCTTCCTCTGATTCCCCAAGGCAGAGTTAACTGCTCCTATTACAATTTCTGTAGTCCCTGAAAAAGATATGCCCACATTTTAACCTCTGGAACCTGGAAATGTGACCTTGTTTGGACAAAAGGTCTTTGCAGGTGTAATTAAGTTAAAGACCTTGTGATGAGATCATCCTGGATTACCCAGGTGGGCTCTAAATCTACTGACAAGTGCCCTTATAAGAGATACACAAAGGAGTGACAGAGAGAGGAGAGAAGAAGGCCATATGAAGATGCGGACAGAGCTCAGAGTGATGCAGCCACAAGCCAAGGAATCAGAAGCTGGAAGAGGCAAGGAAGGATTCTCCTCTAGAGTCTTAGGAAGGAATACAAGCCTGTTGACACCTTAATTTCAAACTAACGGACTCCAGAACTGTGAGGGAATAAATTTTTGTTGTTTTAAGCCACCAAGTTTATGGTAATTTTTATGGGAGACCCAAGAAACTAATCCTCCTCCCCTTACTTTTTCTATAACATTTCCAACCCCGTGGCATTAAAGTGGCCTCTTTACTTGATTACATTCCTCACTTATTGTAAGCTTCAAGAGAACAGGAATGTGCATATGTTGTTTACAATTGTTTACAACTATACACTAACTCCGTACCTAATACATACTAGCAATAAATAATTATTTGAATAAATAAACGAAGGCAGATATACACAGGAAGTGCTTTGTGGAGGAGATGAGACTTGAGTTGGTCTGGAAGGGGCTGGCTTTGGGGAACATTGGGAAGTGGAGTAAGTGATTAGTCCCATCAACAGGAACCATATTAATGAGGGCCTGGAGATGAGAATGTGCATAATACATGAACTCACAGAGATAGCCTGACTACAAGATGTTATTGTCATTAGCTGCTATCAAGATGGTCCCTGACTCATGGTGACTTCATGCACAATGGGACAAATTGCTGCCCAATCCTGCGCTATCCCCATGATCAGTTGGGTATTAGACTGTTGTGATTCATAGGGTTTTCACTGGCTGATTTTCAGAAGTAGATCTCCAGGCCTTTCTTCTTAGTCTGTCTTAGTTTTGAAGCTCCACTGAAACCTGTTCAGCATTACAGCAACACATAAGCCTTCACTGACAGACAGGTGGTAGCTGCCTATGAAGTACATTGGCCAGGAATTGAACCCAGGTCTCCACGGAAAGCAAGAATTCTATCACTAAATCACCACTGCCCTAGTCCTAGGGTGAACTAATTGTACTTTCTCCCACAGGCCAGAACTTCCCAATGGGTATAGTCAGCATCTTTGTGTGCTGTGAAAAGGCCACAATTTGCCATGGCATTGCTCTGCCCCTTCAGGGCTGGACAGGGCCTGAGGCTTCAGAGCAGCCCACTGTAGCATACAAATATTATCATGATCTTTGCATGTCATAACTCAGAAAAGACTAGGAAATACTGCTAAAATTAAGAGTCATTCAAGCTTTTTCAATGGAAAAATGAGAAAAGATCAGCTACATAATTTGGGGGCCATGGTGAAAAATGAAAATGTGACTCCATTGTTCAAAAATCATTAAGAATTTCAAGTTGGTGATAGCAGCCCATTAAACCAAGTGTGGGGATCTTCTAAGCATGGGATCCTATGTCACTGCACAGGTCGCACTCAGGAAGCTGGCCGTGACCACGAAGGAAGAGTTGTCTGAAGAGGGATATGAAGTTGCTGTGTGAAATGGATTACAGTGGGTAGGATGGTCTGTCAGGGAGACAAACTGGGAGACTACTGCAATATTTCAGGAAGACAGAGATGAGGAGAACCTAGCAATGATTATTGCATGGGAACAGAAAGGGGGAAAAAGACAAATCTATGATAGCAGTCCCTGGGCGGTACAAATGGTTAACGCACTAGGTTGCTAACCAAAAGTATGGACCTTCAAGTCTACCCAGGGGCATCTCAGAAGGAAAGCCTGGTGATCTAGTTTTGAAAAATCAACCGCTGAAAACCCTATAGAGCACAGTTCTACTCTGATGGACATAGGGTCACCACAAGTTGGAATCAATTCAATGGCAACTGGTCTAAGAGATGATACGTGCTGAGAGTCAGGGATGCTTCTGCGTTTTTCCAGACTTTGCAGAGCAGGGGGAGACATCAGGGGACCCCTCAAAGAATCTGGGTGCACTAGTGTGCTGTAGGCATTCACCGGGAGCTGAGTCGGCAGGAATGACTAGCGTTCAACAGAAACAAAGTTAACATGGACGTTCTACTCCACAAAGGAACCACGGGCAAGTATCAGGTTGTCAGTTAACAACTTTACCACCTTACCGAGCAAGATGGATGGAATAGGCAGTGGAAAAGAGGTCAAGCCCTCAAATGCTTCCAGGAGCTCAGTGTGTACATGTGTGTGTGAGAATGAGGAGTGATGCAGAGTGTTGTGGGCTTGCGACTATCCAAAGTGCACATGGGAACGCATGGCAGGGTGGCCAGTGTGCAAGATTATTAAAGGGAAGCCCAAGATCCAGACTTTACGTGAAATCTTTCCCAATTTTTAAATGCTGGCAACTAAGTCGAATATTTCTATAAGCACTGCAAGCCAAACCAAGAACACCAATGGGCTGATCTGACTTCTGGGGCTTAGCTTGTAACCTCTGTACAGGACTCAGTGGGTTAAGAGCCAGGACTGTGAAGTCAGACTCTCTGGGTTCAAATCCTGTCTCTGCCACTTCACATCTGTGGTCTTGAGGAAGAGCCTTTCTCAGCCTCAATTTTCTGTACAGTGGGGATAATTTTAGTATTATTTAGTAGCTACCTCTCTGCGTGGGTTGTACAGATTACGTGATTTCGTCAGGTGAGTACTGAAGACACTGCCGGCACAGAAAAGCTAAGTAAACACTGGCTGTTACTAGTCTTAAGCGTCTACTACGTGCTAGCTTCCTGGCTGTCTGATTTGGATATTCTGTTTTATTTTATGCCCACAGCCACCCTGTGAAGTAGACTTTCTTACCGTGTATCCGTTTCCCGGAGGCAGAGTGGAAGCAGAGGTTCAGAGAGATGAAGTCACTTGCCTCAAATCACAGTCTCTAAGTGTAGAGCAAGAATTCAAATCTCATGATTTCTGCCTCCAGAGCTGTTGCTTTGTAAACAGCCTCCTTTATACTGCATTGGCTCTTACATTTTCTTTTGAGCATTTCTAGAAAGAATGTTCTAGCAAATGTTTCATTTAAAAGAAAATTTTAATAACAAAATAAATTTAAAAAAAAGAATGCCCCCCAAACACTCATATACACACTGATACACTCACACACACCACCACATAAACACACTCACATACACGTACACACACTCATATGCACACACTCAAATAACCACACATAGTCACATACACACTTATATAAACACACACTCAAACACAAACTCACATACCCACAAATACACACACTCACATACACACTCATTCATATACATATACACACATACAATTAAATCATCACACACACACTCATATACTTACATACGGACACACACTCACATACACATTCAAATAAACACACACATTAAAATAAACTCACACACACTCACACACAAATAATCATACACATTCAAACGCATACTCATATACACACACTCACATACACATAAACTCACATACACACACATTCAGGTAAACACACATTCCCCACACAAATGAACACATTCTCACACACTCACATACACACAGTTAAACACACTCACATACACACATACACGTGCACTCACATACACACACGTACTCATTTAAACACACACACGGACTCACATACCAACACCAATGTTTAAAACACAAGTAATAAAAGCTGGAGTGTGCTTTTCCCCCCATCCAGTGGACTATGAAATAACATTGTTTGGGGGAACACATTATTCTTTGCGTTTTCAGAATCTCATAGGATAGACTTCCTGTTCTGCCTCAAGGAGGAAGGAGTTGACAGTGTAATGAATAAGGCACCAATGAGCGCCCTGAGGCAAGAGATGACCAGGTAGGACCTTAATGCTTTTTTTGAGTAGACTGACTCCCTTGGGCCCACTCAGGAAGGGTGACAGGTGTCAGAGCCCAGCACGGGCCCCAGGGCCTCTGTGCCCTGGAAAGGCAGTTAGGGATTTGCTCGGAGCCTCCTCTTCCTGTGTATTCCTCAGTCCTGCAAACTGACCACTCCCTCTCCTGCTTCTCCTTGGAGGCTTTAGACTCTGGAGCTGCCGGTCCAGATCTTCCCGCAATCAGAATTTCTTTCCTTAAAAAGAGAAAAGGAAAGAAAAGATTTGCATTGTTTTCAGGCCCGAAGGTAGCAGGAAATTTAACTTGTTCCTGGAACTCTTTTAGTGGAATTGGGGCAGGGGGAGGCGGAGGTCCCAGCTGGACAAGCCAGAATGTTGAAATTCATGGCAAACATCTTTGTTTGATTCTTTTGACTATGGCCAAGCCAGTATGGCTGAAGTGTGACGTTCTTAGTCACAGCCTTGACAATGACATGAGTTGTTGTTCTTCCAAACCCCAAAATGGCATCTCAGTCGGCAAACGGGAGTTTTCTTCTGGACCTGTGGGGTAGGAGGGCGATTTCAGCCTCCAGAGTAGGAAATGAAGACATTAGGAAAGCCGCAGCAACGCTCCTCTGAACAAGGTGTATTTTATGTTCTTTTGGAGAACTGCTCTTTAGTCTTTTCATGGGTAGGATTTCAGGCTAAGATGTTTCTCTTTTCTAACCTCCACATTGAAACTGAATATTGCTGTCATCCAAGGGGCACAATACCTGTGTTATTTCTAGAATTCACAGCAGAAACAAAGTCCTGAAGCTGGACCCAAGCCAGCTGATAGTTTCAGGCTCTGAGCTCATCTACATAAACGGTTTTCTTTTCTTCATGCTTCTCTGAATTCCTTCAGAGAATTGGGAGTGTGTAAAGTAAGCTCAGTGTCTTTTCTACAGAGAAAATGGAAAGATAATAGGTATTTATGCCATCAAGAGAAATAATGGTTGTAGTTAGAGAGAGAGATGAATGGATGCTAGACAGACAGACAGCAGACAGGTAGACAGACAGACAGACAGACAGATAGCTGCTGTCAAGTCAACTCTGACTCATGGTGATCTTATATACACAGAATGAAAAGTTGCCCAGGCCTACGTCATCCTGATGATTGCTGGCATGTTTGAGTCTATCACTGTGGCTACTGTGTCAGTCAGTCTCACCAGGGTTCTTCCTCACCCTCACTGGCCCTCATTTCACCAAACATGATGTACTTCTCTAGCAATTGCTCCCTCCTGATGATGTGTCCAAAGTGAGTTAGACAATGTTCTGTTGTGATCCATAAGTTTTTCCTTGGCCAATTTTTGGAAGTCGATGGGCAGACTTTTCTTCCTAGTCTGTCTTAATCTGGAAGCTCCACTGAAATCTGTCCATCAGGGTGACCCTGCTGGTATTTGAAATATCAGTGGCATAGCTTCCAGCATCACAGCAATATGCAAGACACCACAGCACAACAAACTGACAGATGGGTGGTGGGTGCAGTTAGCCAGCAGTTAATAATGTTTATAAGTGATTCCAAATCTCTTGAGCTGCAAAAGTGCTACAGAGTGAGGGGCTCTCATGCTTTCTCCTTCAGCGAAAAGCACAAACTAAGCCCAAATCTGTCAAAAGCAATGCTCCAGTGCCGCAAGAAAATGAGTCACCAAAAAGAGTCATTCCCACCCCTACTAAACTGACAGTGTAATGCAAGAACAGGATGCACACAGTCATACACGTGAACACCCAGGCACACACAGGTTAAAGACAAGCACAGTCTCCAATGTGTGCATTGGGAAATTTCATTTCTTCATCAGTGGTTTGAACTCAGATTGTATTTGCCAATATAAATTCTATAACGAAGGCTGTGTCTTAGTTATCTAGTGCTGCTATAACAGAAATACCACAAGTGGATGGCTTTAACAAACAGAAATTTATTCTGTCACAGTTTAGGAAGCTAGAAGTCCGAATTCAGGGTGCTGGCTCTAGGGGAATTCTTTCTGTCGGCTCTGCTCTCTGTTTAGCTTTTGCTTCCTGGTTCCATGGAGAGCTCCATGTGTCTTGACACTTATCTTACCCCATTTCTGCTTCTAGCTTGTGTTTTTTAATCTCTTTATATCTCAAAAGAAATTGACTCAAGATGCGCACTAGACTAATGCTGCCTCATTAACATAACAAAGACAACTCATTCCCAAATGGGATTATAACCACAGGCAAAGACGTTAGGATTTACAACACATATTTCAGGGGGACACAATTCAATCCATAACATTCCACCCTTTGGCCCCCCTAAATTCATGTCCTTGCACATACAAAACTTATTCACCCCATCTCATCATCCCAAAAGTCTTAAATCAACTCCAAGTCCAAAATCTCCTGTTCTGAAATATCTTAATCAAATACGGGTGAAACTTTAGGCATACTCCATCCTGCGGCAAAATTCCTCTTCATCTGTGAATCTGTGAAATCTAGAATACAAGTTATCTGTTTCCAAAGTACAATGGTAGAAAAGGAACACGGTAGACATTTCCATTACAAATGGGAGAAATTGCAGGGAAAGAAGAGATAACAAGCACCAAGAAAGTCCAAAACTCAGGATAACAATTTACATTAGCTCTCAAGGCTTGAAAATAATCCTCTGTTCTTTGGGACCCTCTGGGCAATAGCCCTGCCGTCTAGACTCTGGCTGTTGTCCTTGTTCTCTGGATTCTGAGTGGAGGCCCCTCAGCCCTGGGCTTCAGCTTTGCCTTTCAGACCCACTGGGACGGCAACTCCAACTCCTCGGCTTTGGGTAGCCCCATTCTCCTAGTTCATCTGAGTGGTGACCCCACCCTCTCAACCCTGGTAGGCCTGTTCTTCTGCCCCTTGGGTATGGCAGCTAAGTCCCCTCAGCTTTGGGCTGTGGCTCCATCCCCTGGCACACCTTCGTAGCAGACCCATGCTCTCCAGAGCCAAGTTAGTGATGATCTGACTCTTTGATACTTAGGAGGCTGTGGCCCCACCCTTTGAGATCCAGGAGGTTGTGGCCCCACTCTTTGAAACGGGGAAGGCCATGCTTCCCGTGCTCCTTCCAATACTTCTGCTGATACCGAGCTGCTTCAGGGAAGGTCCTTTTCTTTTCTTGGAGGACAACAGATATAGCTCCTTTGGCCTGTTTCTTACCTGTAGAATTCCAAGAGGCAGACAACATTCTTTCCTTTCAATCTTTCTCTGTCCCCTTCAGTCTAAGCTGATAGGTTTTCTGCTGTGGTGATTGGTTAAATTCATCAGTCCCAGGCTTAATCTCTTAACAAAATATTGTATAGCCACATCCTTGGTGAAAATTCTAGGACACATGTCCTTAGTTGGTACAACAGAATTTGACAAATCTTTTAAGTTCTGTTTTCATTTTGCACAGTTTACTTTTAATTTTCCTCCCACATTGTACTATAGCAGCAAGAAGAAACCATGTGGTCCCTTTAAGATCTTGCTTAGAAATCTCCTCAGCTAGATATCCAAGTTCATCACTTACGCCGTCTACTTTCCACCAAACATTTGAACATAATTCAGGAAAGTTCTTTGCCACCACATGAAAAGCATCAACTTTCCTCCATTGTTCGATCACATGTTCATCATTTACTTTTAAAGCCTCACTGAAAGCACATTTAAAGTCCAGATTTCTAGGAACATTCTGTTGCTGGTGCCATATATATTCTCTAAGATGATAGAGACTTTCTCTAAAGTTCTCCTCACTTCCTTCTGAGCTATCACGAGAATTGTGTTTAATGTTCATAACTCTACCAACGGTCTCTTCAAGGAAATCTAAGCTTTTACTATTGGGCACCTTAAAACTCTTCCAGCGTCTACCCAATTCCAAAACCACTTCCACACTGTAAGTATTTGTTAGAACAGCACCCTCACTTTTCAGTACCCAATTTTGTGTTAGTTATCTAGTGCTGCTATAACAGAAATACTACAAGTAGATGGTTTTAACAAGCAGAAATGTATTGTCTCACAGTTTAGGAGGCTAGAAGTCTGAATTCAGGGTGCCAGCTCTAGGGGAAGGCTTTTTCTCTCCGTCAGCTCTAGGGGAAGGTCTTTGTTTCCTTAGCTTCTGTTTCTTGTTCCTTGGAGATCTCCATGTGTCTTTCTTGGCATCTATCTTACCCCATCTCCTTCTAGCTTGTGTTTTTTACTCTTTTATATCTCAAAAAAGATTGACTCAAAATACTCCCTACACTAATCCTGCCTCATTAACATAACAAAGACAACCCATTCCCAAATGAGATTATGACCACAAGCATAATGGTTAGGATTTACAACACATATTTTGGGGGACACAATTCAATCCATAACAGGCTGAGTAAGTTCTCACGCTGGTAAACAACAGCTCATTTTCCTCTTGAGACAACTGGAGGACTTGCCCATCCTTTTATAATTGTTTTTATGCACAAATGTACTGGTCCCCTAAGGTCCTCATGGTAAATCTCAGAGGTTCCTTGTCCCCATCTTGCTGGAGGGAATACCCCTTTCTCTCTCCTCTTACATGAGTTCTGCTTCCGTAAGAGACCTGTGGGGGTGGTGTGATGGTTAATTTTATGTGTTAACTTGGCTGGGCTATGGTTCCCAGTGGCTTCGCAAAACACTAGTCTAGTTGCTATCATGGAGAACTGTTGTTGTTAGGTGCCATCGAGTACGTTCTGACTCATAGTGACACTATGTACAACAGAATGAAACACTGCCCAGTCCTGCGCCATCATCGCAATCACTGCTATATTTCAGTTCGTCATTGCAGCCACTGCATCAATCCATAACGTTATGGGTCTTCCTCTCTTTTGCTGACCCTCAACTTTACCAGGCATGATGTCCTTCTATAGGGACTAGTCCTTCCTGATAATGTGTCCAACGTACATGAGACTAAGTCTTGCCATCCTTGCTTCTAAGGAGCATTCTGGTTGTACTTCTTCCAAGACAGATTTGTTCGTTCTTCTGGCAGTCCACGGTATATTCAATATTCTTCACCAACACTGTGATTGAAAGGCCTCAATTCTTCTTCAGTCTTCCTTATTCACTGCCCAAGTTTTGCATGCATTTTTGAGGCGATTGAAAATACCATGGCTTGGGTCAGGTGCACCTTAGTCTACAAAATGACTTCTTTGCTTTTTAACACTTTAACAAGGTCTTTTGCAGCAGATTTTCCCGATGCAATGTGTCATTTGATTTCTTGACTGCTGCTTCCATGAACACTGATTGTGGGTCCGAGTAAAATGAAATCCTTGACAGATTGTGAAAAGTGAAGAGGACTTGTAGCACTTACTGATGAAGATCAAAGTCTTCAGTATGGATTACACCTCAACGTAAAGAAAACAAAAATCCTCACAACTGGACCAATAAGCAACACTGCAATAAACAGAGAAAATATTGATGTTGTCAAGGATTTCATGGGGAAGTTGCTTGTGATTAAATCAGTTGCTCTTGGGTAGAGTAGATTACCTTCCATAATGTAATGTAATGTAATGTAGCGTAGTGTAGTGCAGTAAAGTGTGGTGGAGTGAAGTGTAGTGTAGTGTAATGTAATATAGTGTAGAGTAGTGTGGCATAATGTAATGTGATATAGTGTACTGTACTGTAGTGCAGTGCAGTGGAGTGCAATGGAATGCAATGCAGTGCAATGCACTCACCTTCCATAATGCTATCTAATGTAATGTAGTCAAATCAACCAGTTGAAGTAATACCATTGTAGGGTGAATCCTAAACCTAATCACTTCTGAGTTTTAACAAGACCCGAATAGACACAGGGACACACACAAGGGAAAACAGTTGACGTGTGAGGATTGTCTACAAGCAAAGAAATGCTAAGGATCACTAGCAGACGCCATAAACTAGGAGACAGGCTCACAGAAGAAATCGACATGGCCAAGATCCTAATTTGGATGATTAGCTTCCAGAACTGTGAGAAAATAAATTTTTGTTCTATATAGGCACCTCCTCATGGTATTTTTGTTACAGCAGCACTAAGGAACTAAGATAAGTGGGGAGGGCATTTGACCATTGTGGGAGGAGGGAGGTGTAGGTGGCATGGGTAGAGACTAAAAATCAGGCCTCCAGGGCATTTAAGAAGCTGCACATCTTTAGGAAAGAGCTTCAGTCTTAACGTCGGTGCACTTATTAGTTGTGGGGCCTTATGAAACATATTCTTGGTGAGTCCCTCAGCAATAAGGGACTCTTTAAAGCTCAGTTTCCTCATCTGGAAAATGAGAACAACAACAATAATAAATAATATCTCCTTCACAGTGTTTTAATTAACATAATGAGATAGTATATGAGAAAGTACCTTGTGATTCTCTGCCACCTAGCTGACGTTCAGTAAATATTGAATCTGAATCCATTAGGGAAAGGGATAGCGCATACAAAGGTATAAACAAGCAAATACACACTGAATGCAAACTATTTACATACAGGCTGAGACAGGGAGTTGTTTAGATATGAGGTAATTTGGGGGCAGCAGATAGAACTCTCCAGGGCAGCTCTGGAAACTTCAACACGGATGTCTCTCTACAGCACATACTTCTTAGCAACGCCTGCCTTTGTGGGTTCTTCATGATGGTCTAGGTTTGGTCAGAGCTTCCAGATGGTACTGTTGGCTCTGCCTCTGTTCCTGCTGACTAGTTCAGGCTCAGCCTCACCTGTCTAGAGTTAGCAGATTCAGCAAATAAAAATATAGGGTGTCTAGCTGAGCTTGAATTTCAAATAATTAATAATTTCTAGTATATGTATATCCCGTGAAATATTTAGGAGGTACTTGTACTTTAAAAAAAAGAAAAAAAAAACCCTGTTGCTTATGGTGAAGACTGAATTCTTTCCCACTAGGATTGAGAACAAAGAGCCTTGGTAGCACAATGGCTAAACACTTGGCTGATAACCGAAAGGTGGCGGTTAGAACCTACCAGCAGCTCTGCAGAGGAAAAAAGTGGCAGTCTGCTTCTGTAAAGATTACTGCCTTGGATATCTTATGGGGCAGTTCTACTCTGTTCTATAGGGTCGCTATGAGTTGGAATTGACTTGATGGCAATGGCTTTGGGGTTTTTTTGGTTTTAAGATTGAGAACAAGGTAAGGATGTCTGATCTCCCCACTTTTTTTTAACATAGTGCTGGAAGTTCTAGCTAGTTGCAATAAGGCAACAAAAGGGAATAAAAAGCATATAAATCATAAAAGAAGAAATAAAACAGTCCTTATTTGCAGGTGACATGATTGTTTATGTAGAAAATCCCAAGGAATATACGAACATCATCTAGAACTAACAAGTGTGTTTAGCAAGGTTGCAGGATACAATATAAAAATATTTTAAAATTTGTGTTCCTGCATAATAGCAAGGAACATATAGACACTGAAGTTAAAATTACAGTACCAGAAAGATGTTTACCTGTGTTATATTGACTATGCAAAGGCATTTGACTGTGTGGATATAACAAATTATGAATAACATTGAGAAGAATGGGAATTCCAGAACATTTAATTGTGCTCATGAGGAACCTGTACATAGATCAAGAGGCAGCTGTTCAAACAGAGCAAGGGGATAGTGGGTGGTTTAAAATCAAGAAAGGTGTGCATCAGGGTTGTATCCTTTTACCATACTTACTCAGTCTGTACGCTGAGCAGATAATCGGAGAAGATGGGCTATAAGAAGAAGAAGAACACGGCATCAGGATTGGAAGAAGACTCATTAACAACCTGTGATATGCAGATAACACAATCTTTCTTGCTGAAAGTGAAGAGGACTGGAAGCACTTATTGATGAAGATCAAAGACTACAACCTTCAGTATGGATTATACCTCAACATAAAGAAAACAAAAATCCTCACAACTGGACCAATAAGAAATATCATGATAATGGAGAAAAGATTGAAGTTGTCAAGGATTTTATTTTACTTGAACCCACAATCAGCACCCGTGGAAGCAGTAGTCAGAAAATCAAACGATGTATTGCACTGGGTAAATCTTCTGCAAAAGACCTTGTTAAAGTGTTAAAAAGCACAGTTGCCACCTTGAGGACTAAGGTACCCCTGGCCCAAGTCATGATATTTTCAATCACCTCATGCATTCAAAAGCTGGACAATGAATAAGGAAGATCAAAGAAGAATTGATGCCTTTGAATTATGGTGTTGGTCAAGAATATTGAATGTACCATGAACCGCCAGAAGAAGGAACAAGTCTGTCTTGGAAGAAATACGGCCAGAGTGCTCCTTGGAAGTGAGGATAGCAAGGCTTCATCTACCTACTTTGGACATGTTATCAAGAGGGACCAGTCCCTGGAGAAGGACATCATGCTCGGTAAAGCAGAAGGTCAGTGAAAAAGAGGAAGACTCTTGAAGAGATGGATTGACACAGTGGCTACAACAATGGCCTCAAGCATAACAATGATGTGAGGATGGTGCATGGCTGAGCCATGTTCTCTTATACATAGGGTTGCTATGAGTTGGAATCAACTCGATGGTACCTAACAAACAACAATAACACCATTTACAATTGTTCAAAAAAAATGCTTAGGTGTAAATCTAACAAAACATATACAGAATTTGTATGCTGATAACTACACAAAGCTAATGAAAGAAATCAAAGAAGAGCCAAATAAATCAAGAGGCATACCATGATCTAAATAAATGGATTGGAAGACTCAACATAGTGAAGATGTCAATTCTCTTCAAATTGATATACATGTTTAACTCAATTTCTCCCAACAACAGTTTTTGTATTCTAAAATTTGCGTTCCTACAAGCAATAGTTATCCTAAAGTTTATATGGAAAGGCAGAGAAACTAGATAGCTAAAATATTTTTGAAAAAGAAGTTTACCCTATTTCAAGATTTATTAAACAGCTACAGCAATAAAGACCATGTGGTATTGGTGGATCAATGGAGCAGAACCGAGAACCCAAAAATAGGTCCACAAAATATGCTCAACTGATTTTTGACAAAAATGCAAAAGTAATTCAATGGAGGAAAGATAGTCTTTCAACAAATAGTGCTGGAGCAATTGGACAAAATAGGCAAAAGATGAACTTTGACCTAAGTTTCATGCTTTATACAAAAATTAACTCAAAATGGCTTATAGAATTAAACGTAAAATATCAAACCTTAAAATTGTTAGAAAAAATATAGGAGAAAACCTTAGCATCTATGGCTAGGCAAAGAATTATTAGACTTGACCCCAAAAAAGCATAATCCATAAAAGGAAAAATTGATTAATTAGACTTCATCAAAATTAAAAACTTTTGCTCTATCTATGAAAGACCCTGATAAGAAGATGAAAAGACAAACCACAGAGTGGGAGAAAATACTTGCAAGCCACGTATCTGACAAAGGCTAGTATCTAAAATACAGAAAGAAGTCTCAAACATTAAAAGACAAAGCCCTCAACAGTAAAAAAAAATCCAATTAAAACTTTCACCAAATAAGCACACGTTCAGCATCATCACTAAGGAAATGCAAATTAAAAACACAGTGCGCCATCTCTACACACCTATCACAATGACTCAGATAGAAAATAGTGACAAAACCAAATATTGGCAAGGACATAGAGAAACTGGATCACTTGTACATTGATGGTGGGAATGTAAACGGTTCAGTCACTCTGGAAAACAGTTTGACAGTTTCTTTAAAAAGTAAAAATGCAGTTACCATATGACCCAGCAATTATATTTCTGTGCATTTATCCTAAAGAAATCAAGACAAAAACCTGTACAGGAATATTTATAGCAGCTTTATTCATAGTACTTGGAAACGACCTAGATCTATTTTGAAAAGTTAATGGTTAAGCAACCTTTTTCTTAGCAGTCAAAAGAAACAAAATATTGATACTTGCAAAAACCAAGATGAATCTCCAGAGAATTATGCTGAGTAAAAAATGTCAAAGCCAAAATGTTACATACTGTATAATAAATTTACATAACATTCTTGAAAAGACAAAACTATAGAAATGGAGAACGGATTAATGGTTGCTAGGGGTTAAGGTGGGAAGTAGGTTTGACTATAAAAAGGCAACATGAGTGCTCATTTTGGTGATGGAAATGTTCTGTTTCTTGACTGTACTGATGTCAATATCCTGACTGTGATATTGTACTCTAGTTTTGCAAAATGTTATTACTGGGGGAAACTGGGCAAGAGGGTGTCTCTTATTTCTTACAACCGCATATTTGATTTCTGTAATTATCTCCAAATAAGAGATTAATTTAAAAATATCTGAAATAAATCACCAAATCAATACCATTTACAATAGCCCCCCAAAAGATAAAATACTTAGGAATAAATCTAACCAGAGATGTAAAAGATCTTTACAGAGAAAACTACAACACACTACTGCAAGAAACTAAAAGAGACCTGCATAAGTGGAAAAATATACCTTGCTCATGGATAGGTAGACTCAACATAGTGAAAATGTCAA
>NW_004443980.1:11203545-11250747 GCF_000243295.1 Trichechus manatus latirostris
GAATGTTCATGGGGAATCAGGGGCGGAGGGGAGGAGTGTGCTGTCGCAGAATGGGGTGAGCCATTGGGGTCTCATAATAATGTATGTTAAAAAAAAATTCTGTATGGGAAACTAACTTGAAATGTAAACTTCATTTAATTACATCAACAAAAAAAAAAAGAAAGAAAGAAAAAGGAAAAAAATATCTGAAACTTAAAAACATTTGTTTTGCTTTACTTGAATAGTTAAAAACAAAAATAAGCAACCTACTGAGAAAATACATGTAACATATATTAAAAGGGTTTATATTATTAGTGTAACTTGATCTCTACATCATCAATAAGTACAGGACAGACAACTCAATAGAAAAATAAGCAAAAGCTAGAAATAGAGGCACCATACGATCCAGTAATCCCACTCCTTGGAATATATCCTATAGAAATAAGAGTCGTCACACGAATAGAGATATGCACACCCATGTTCACTGTAGCACTGTTCACAATAACAAAATGATGGAAACAACCTAGGTACCCATCAACGGATGAATGGATAAACAAATTATAGTATATTCACACAATGGAATACTACGCAACGATAAAGAACAATGACGAATCCTTGAAACATCTCATAACATGGATGAATCTGGAAGGCATTATGCCGAGTGAAATAAGTCACAAAAGGACAAATATTGTATGAATTATAAGAATTATTATAAGAATTCAAGGAAAGGTTTAAACACAGAAGAAAACATTCTTTGATTGTTATGCGGGTGGGGAGGCAGGGAGAGGTGTATTCACTAACTAGATAGCAGATAAGAATTATCTTAGGTGAAGGGAAGGACGACACACAATATAGGGGAAGTCAGCACAACTGGACTAAACCAAAAGCTAAGAAGTTTCCTGAATACAACCAAACACTTCAAGGGACAGAGTAGCAGGGGCGGGGATCTGGGGACCATGGTTTCAGAGGATATCTAGGTCAATTGGCATAGGAAAGTTTATTAAGAAAATATTCTGCATCCCATTTTGGTGAGTGGCGTCTGGGGTCGTAAAAGCTAGCAAGTGGCCATCTAAGATGCATCAATTGGTCCCAACCCACCTGGAGCAAAGGAGAATGAAGAACACCATAGATACAAGGAAAATATTAGCCCAAGAGACAGAAAGGGCCACATGAACCAGAGATTCCATCAGCCTGAGATCAGAAAAACTAGATGGTGCCTGGCAACCACCAATGACCACCCTGACAGGGAATACAACAGAGAGTCCCTGATGGAGCATGAGAAAAGTGGGGTACAGACCTCAAATTCTAGTAAAAAGATCAGACTTAATGGTCTGACTGAGACTGGAGGGACTCCAGAAGACATGGCCCCCAGAGTCTGTGTTAGCACATTCCAGAAACCATTCCAGAAGCCGAATCTTCAGACATAGATTAGACCGGACTATAAGACATAGAATGGTACTTGTGAAGAGAGAGCTTTTTAGCTCAAGTAGATACATGAGACTAAATGGCCAGCTCCTGTCCGGAGGTGAGATGAGAAGGCAAAAAGGGATAGGAGCTGATTGAATGGACACAGGAAATCCGGGGTGGAAAGGAGTGTGCTGTCACATTACAGGGAGAGCAAATAGGGTCACATAACAATATGTGTATAAATCTTTGTATGAGAAACTAACTTAAACTGTAAACTTTCACTTGAAGCACAATTAAAAAAAAGAAGAAAAATAAGCAAAAGTTACAAAAAAGTACTTCTCAAACTAGGAAATGCAAATGACTCATAAGTAATGTGATGATGAACTCCATTTGCTTCCCTTCTGATTAACACCCTCTTTCACTCTTAAAAATATTTCAGACTAGACAATAAGTTATGTGATCATCTCACTGATAAACCAATAAAAAGATGCTCACCTTCATAAGTCGTCAAAGAGATAAAAAAAAACAGTTATTGTTTTCTTCTATTAGTATGGTAAAGTATGAAAGTTTGCTAATTTTCATTGTCTACAAAGATGGGAGCAAAGGTATACACTTATGTGCTTCTGGTGGGAGTATAAATTGAATCAAGTTTTCTGGAGAGTAATCTAGCAATAAGTACTGAAAATCTTTAAAAAGTATATTACCATGAAGAGTATTCCATTTCTAGAAAATTATCCAAATTAGACAAGTATACAAAGACATATGTTCAAGGATCTTCATTGGAATGCTGTGTATACACTGAAGAAATTCTAAACAGCAGATGTCCATTAATTGGTGGAGTTGGAGGTGGAATGCTTATAGAGATAACAGTGTATGTATACATGCCATCATGTCGATTTGTCATACTATGGTGGCTTGTGTGGTGCTGTGGTGCTGGAAGCTATGCCACTGGTATTTCAAATACCAGCAGGGTCACCCATGGTGGACAGGTTTCAGCTTGGCTTCCAAACTAAGACACACTAGGATGAAGGAACTAGCAGTCTACTTCTGAAAAATTGGCCAGTGAAAATCTTATGAATATCAGCAGAACATTGTCTGATATAATGCTGGAAGATGAGCCTCTCAGGTTGGAAGGCACTCAAAATACAACTGAGCAAGAGCTGCCTCCTCAAAGTAAAGTTAACCTTAATGACATGGATGGAGTAAAGCTTTTGGTACCTTCATTTGCTGATGTGGCAGAACTCAAAATAAGAAGAAACAGATGCAAAATCTATTAATAATTGGAAGCTATAATGTACAAAGTATGAATTTAGGAGAATTGGAAGTCATCAAAAATGAAATGGAATGCATAAAGATCAATATCCTAGGCATTAGTGATAGGAAATGGATTGATATTGGCCATTTTGAATCAGACAATCACATGGTCTACTACGCTGGGAATGACAAATTGAAGAGTAATGGCATTGCATTCATCATTAAAAAGAACTTTTCAAGATCTATCCTGAAGTACAAAGCTGTCAGTGATGGGATAATACCCATACTCCTACAAGGAAGACCAGTTAATACGACTGTTATTCAAATTTACCCACCAACCACTAATGCCAAAGATGAAGAAATTGAACATTTTTACCAACTTCTGCAGCCTGAAATTGATCAAACATGAAATCAAGATGCATTGATATTACTGGAGATTGGAATGTGAAAGCTGGACACAAAGAAGAAGGATTGGTAGTTGGAAAATATGGCTTTGGTGACAGAAACGATGCCGGAGATCGCATGATAGAATTTTGGAAATCTAATGACTTATTCATTGTAAATACCTTTTTTTAACAACATAAACGGTGACTGTACACGTGGACCTCACAAGATGGAAAACACAGGAATCAAATTGACTATATCTGTGGAAAGAGACGATGGAAAAGCTCCATATCATCAGTCAGAACAAGACCAGAGGCCGACTGAGGAACAGACCATCAATTGCTCATATGCAAGTTCAAGTTGAAGCTGAAGAAAATTGAAACAAGCCCAGGAAATCCAAATTATGACCTTGAGCATATCCCACTTGAATTTAGAGACCATCTCAAGAATAGATTTGACATATTGAATGCTGATGACTGAACATCAGACGAGTTGTGGGATGACATCAAGGTCATCATACATGAAGAAGGCAATAGGTCATTAAAAAGATAGAAAAGACCAAAAGCAATGTCAGAAGAGACTCTGAAACTTGTTCTTGAATGTAGAGTAGCTAAAGCAAATGGAAGAAATGATAAAGTAAAAGAGCTGAACAGAAGATTTCAAAGGGTGGCTCGAGAAGACAAAGGAAAGTATTATAATGAAATGTATAAAGACGTGGAGTTAGAAAACAAAAAGGAAGAACATGCTTGGCATTTCTCACTGAGAGAACTGAAGAAAAAATTTAAGCGTTGAGGTACACTATTGAAGGATTCTATGGGTAAAATATTGAAGGATGCAGGAAGCATCAAAAGCAGGTGGAAGGAATACACAGAATTGCTGTACCAAAGAGAATTGGTCAACTTTCAACCATTTCAGGAGGTCGCAAATGATCAAGAACCGAAGATACTGAGGGAAGAATTCCAATCTGCACTGAAGGCATTAGCAAAAACCAAGTCTCCAGCAATTAATGGAATACCAATTGAGATGTTTCAACAAACAGATGCGGTGCTGGAGATGCTCACTCATCTATGCCAGGAATTTGGAAGACTCTACCTGGCCAACCGACTAGAAGAGATCCATATTTGTGCCCATTCCAAAAAAGGTGATCCAACAGAATGTAGAAATTATTGAACAATATCATTAATATTTTGCTGAAGATAATTAAAAAATAGTTTAAGCAGTACATGGACAAAGAACTGCCAGAAATTCAAGCCGGATTCAGAAGAGAACTTGGGACAAGGGATATCACTGCTGATGTAACATCTTGGCTAAAAGCAGAGAATAGCAGAAAGATGTTTACCAGTGTTTTATGGACTACGCAAAGGCATTTTACTGTGTGGATATAACAAATTATGAATAATATTGAGAAGAATGGGAATTCCAGAACACTTAATTGTGCTCATGTGGAACCTGTACATAGACCAAGAGGCAGTTGTTCCAACAGAACAAGGGGATACTGTGTGGTTCAAAATCAGGAAAGGTGTGCATCAGGGCTGTATCTTCCACTGTGCTTATTCAATCTGTATGCTCTGCAAATAATCAAAGAAGCTGGACTATAAGGAGAAGAATGCAGCATCAGGATTGGAAGAAGACTCATTAACAACCTGCGATATGCAGATGACACAACCTTGCTTGCTGAAAGTGAAGAGGACTTGAAGCACTTACTGAGAAAGATCAAAGTCTACAGCCTTCAACATGGATTACACCTCAACACAAAGAAAACAAAAATCCTCACAACTGGACCAATAAGCAACATCATGAAAGGGAGAAAAGATTGAAGTTGTCAAGGATTTCATTTTATTTGGATCTACAATCAACACCCATGAAAGCAGCAGTCAAGAAATCAAACGTTGTATTGCATTGGGCAAATCTGCTGCAAAAGACCTCTTTAAAGTGTTGAAAAGCAGAGACGTCACTTTGAGGACTAAGGTGCACCAGACCCAAGACTTGATATTTTCAGCCACCTCATATACATGTGAAAGCTGGACAATGAATGAGGAAGACCGGAGAAGAATTGATGCCTTTGAATTATGTGTTGGAGAAGAATATTGAATATACCGTGGACTGCCAGAAAAATAAACAAGTCTGTCTTGGAAGAAGTACAGCCAGAGTGCTCCCTAGAAGTGAGGTTGGCAAGACTTCGTCTCACCTAATTTGGATACATTATTAGGAGAGACCAGTCCCTGGAGAAGGTAAAGTAGAGGATCAGCGAAAAAGAGGAAGACCTTCAATGAAATGGATTGACATGGTGGCTGCAACAATTCGCTCCAACATAGCAACAATCGTGAGGATGGAACAGGACCAGGCAGTGTTTTGTTCTGTTGTACATGCGGTTGCTATGAGTCAGAACCAACTAGGTGGCAGCTAACAGCAACAACATACATACATGTGATAGAATATTACGCAGCATTTTATATATAAAGTATATACAGGAGCCTATAAGGCCACTATGAGTCAGAATCTGCTCCATGGCAATCGTTTTTTTTTTTTTTAATTAATATTGATCATATAGTAGCAGTGGGATACCTGTTAATGTTTATTTTCTTTACACTCTTCTATGTTTTCTAAATTATTTCAAAAGGTGTATAATATGTATATAATTCTAGCGTAGTAAATCTATTTTAGAAGGCACCTGAGAAAATTATACAGAAGATCAAGGTAGGTTGAAGGAGATTAAATGAAGCAAGAAAAATGCAGAATGTCACTTAGGAAAGTCGCTTCGACAGTGTGAGAATTGACTGTAACATCTAAGAATATCCTTGGGACTGGGCCTCAAAGTCTGAACAATATGATCACATTGTCTTTACAGTGGCTGTGCTCAAAAATAGAACATAAGAGGCACTCTATAAACTAAGAAGTGCTAGAAAAATGTTGGCTGTAACTCTTACTAAAATTGGCCTCTCCATACTAGAAGAGTTTTAGGATCAGTTTTGGGACACCTGGGTGGTGCAAACAAATGGTTAGCTTGGCTACTAACTGAGAGGTTGGAGGTTTGAGTCCACCCAGAACTGCACTGAAAGAGAAGCCTGGTGACTACTTCCAAAATATCAGCCATTGAAGACCCTATGGAGCACAGTTTGGTTCTGACACATGAGGTCACCATGACTCGGAGTTAACTCAATGGCAACTTTTTTTTTTTTTGACTGAAGAATGGGACAGTCTAGTGCTCAGTTCACATTCAGCTCTTCATCCTTGGGCTCCAAGCTGAGATGCTGCATTGTGTGGTGCCAAGAACAAAGGTTTGGGCATTGTAAGCTGTGGGCTCAAATTCTGACTGACCCATTCACTACCTTAGAAAACCTGGACAAACTGTTTACTTCCTGAGCCTGTTCCTCCTCTTTAAAATGAAGAGAATAATCATCTTTACTTCACAGGAAGGTTCCAAGGACACAAGGAAGTGGGGCATGTGAAAGCACTTTGTAAGTGTAATATTATGTGAGATCAGTTATGGTTATTAGAGAGGCAGTGTGGATACTAGAGAGAGCACAGCTGTTCCAGTTCGAATCCAGAGTGGCCACTTGGTGGCCAGTGGACTGAACAAGTTACTTAAACTCTTTAAATTTTTGTTTCCTCATCTACAAAATAAATATTATAATAATGTCCTCATACCATTCTTAAATGAGAATTAAATGAGATAGTAAGGTAGGGAATGAATCTCACATTCATTGAGCATCTGCTCCATGTCATACACGAACTAAATGCTCTTGTGTGACAGTAAATAAACTAGGGTAAGGCATATTTTCACCAACTGTCTGTCAGTTTGTCTTACTGTGGTAAGACTGTCCGTATGTGAGGTGACTTACTGTGGTGACTTCTATGATGCTGGAAGCTATGTCACCAGTATTTCAAACACCAGCAGGGCCACCCATATAGTAGATAGGTTTCAGCAGAGCTTCCAGACTAAGACAGACTAGGAACAAAGGCCTGCGATCTACTTCTGAAAATTAGCCAGTGAAAACCCTTTGGATCACAACGAATATTGACAGATACAGTGCTGAAAGATGAGCCCTCTAGGCTCAAAGGCACTCAAAATGCACGGTGCCGCAACAATGGACTCGAACATACAAACAATCGTGAAGATGGCATAGGACCAGATAACGTTTTATCCTATTGTACATGGGGTTGCCATGAGTTGGAGCTGACTCGATGGCAGCTAACAACAACAACAGGCATATTTTCCCCCTAAACTCTCCTTTGGAGCCCTGGTGGCGCAGTAGTTAAGTGTGTGGCTGCTAACCAAAAGGTCAGCAGTTCGAATCCACCAGCCGCTCCTTGGGAACCCTATGGGGCAGTTCTACTCTGTCCTATAGGGTCGCTATGAGTAGGAATTGACTCGACAATGACAGGTTTGGGTTTTGGATTTTTTTAAACTATCCTTCGATATGGAGAGCATTGCCTTACGTTCAGCTCATTATAATATTTCTTATGTTATAGGATGTTCTTTCAGTTCTGTTATTTTTGAACAACAAAGTACTATTTGGGAAAGACACATAGATCAAGATGACCCAATGCATGCTGATTTTGGACTCTGTGTAGGTCATCTGACAGAATCAGTAAAAGAGGAAGGCTTGGCATAGGATCAGAAATAATCACCATCCCAGGGTGTTAACTAGCAAATGAGATGCCCAATCATGAATCATCAACATCTTCAGAGGTTTAGCGCACTCCATATCTTTAATGAAATCATGTCTTTGATAGAATGAATAGCGTTCAAGACTAGTGATTGGTTAGGAATATTGTACAGGCTCCACCACCCTTTCATGAGCAAGACATAAGGAAGTGGCAGGTCTAGACCCAGCATTAGCCCCTTGGTTCTCTTTCTCTCCCCGTCACAGAGGACCTGATCTGTCCCAAAGCTGGCTAGTGTGTCTGCTTCTGAGTGAGCATTTCATGCACAATGTGAGCTGGTGAGCTTGGGGCAGAGCAGGCCTTCCCCAAACTACTGTATGAGCTGAATACCTGTGTTTGTGTTTGCCTGGTACAGTTGTTAAGAGTTCGGCTGCTAAACAAAAGGTTGGTGGGTCAAACACACCAGTTGCTCTGCAGGAGAAATGTGGCAGTCAGCTTCTGTAAAGATTTACAGCCTTGGAAACCCTATGGGGCAGTTCTACTGTGTCCTATAGGATCACTGTGAATCGGAATCGACTTCATGGCAACGGGTTTTGCCAATACATGTCTATATATTTGGTGGAGTTCAGTCCAACAATTTTCAGGTTGTGGGGAGGGCAATACGGTGCCCCCATGCACCTCTAAAAGGATACTTGGATAGCACAAATGGTTTGTGCTGCCTACTAACCTGAAGACTGGCAGTTTAAACCCACCCAGTGGCTCTGCAGGAGAAAGACCTGGCGATCTGCGTCCATAAAGATCACAGCCAAGAAAATCCTATGGAAAAGCTCTACTTTGTAACAGATGGGGTTGCCATGAGTTGGGAATTTTGTTTGTTTTAGATACCTCTAATCTCAAGAGGCTACCAGTAGTTACAAAAATAACCTAATATTTTCTGAATGGCAAAATTTTCTTAAGTCAGAAGGCAATGCTGTCTGTCTCTCCCTTCGACTGTTAACTCCGCTGAAGGTAGGGACCATGACATTTTTGTTAGCCTCCTTCAAATGCCTAGTACAGTGCTTCGTTCATATAGGAAGCAGATATGCTTAGTGATTAAAAGTATGAGACTTAGAGTAAAACGTCCTGTGTTCAAATCCTGACTTGCATACAGTGAGAGGCTTTGGGGCATTACCTCACCGTGCCTCAGTGTCCTCCTCTGTAAAATGGGAAAGGTAACAATAGCACGCACTTCCTAGGACTCTTGTGTAGATTAAGTTAATCGATGTGAAGATCTTAGAACTGTACTTGACCTTCAATAAATGTTAGCTATTCTCATTAAGTGGAGTCCCTGGGTGGTGCAAATGGTTAACACATTTGGTTGCTAACCAAAAGGTTGGAGGTTCGAGTCCACTCAAAGGCGTTGTTATGGATTGAATCGTGTCCCCCCAAAATATATGTCAACTTGGCTAGGCCACAATTCCCAGTATTGTGTGATTGTCCACTATTTTATCATCTGATGTGATTTTCCTATGTGTTGTAAATCCTACCTCTGTATGTTAATGAGGTGGGATTAGAGGCAGTTAAGTTAATGAGGCAGGACTCAATCTACAAGATTAGGATGTGTTTTAAGTCAATCTCTTTTGAGATATAAAAGAGAGAAGTGAGCAGAGAGACATGGAGACCTCATACCATCAAGAAACAACAGCAAGGAGAATAGTGTGTCCTTTGGACTCGGGGTCTCTGTGCTGAAAGCTCCTAGACCAGAGAAAGACTGATGACAAGGACCTTCCTCCAGAGCCGACATAGAGAGAAAGCCTTCCCCTGGAGCTGGCACCCTGAATTCGGACTTGTAGCCTATTAGACTGTGAAAGAATAAATTTCTCTTTGTAAAGCCATCCACTTGTGGTATTTCTGTTATAGCAGCGCTAGATAACTAAGACTGGTGTCATGGGAGAAAGCCTGGTGATCTACTTCTGAAAACTCAGCCATTGAAAACCCCCAGGGAGCACAGATCTACTCTGACACACGTTGGCTAAAATGAGTTGGCATCGACTCAGCAGCAACTGGTTGGTATTCTCATTAAGTAGGGAAAGTGGTTTTTACGATTGTTATGCAAATTAATAATAGTAGTACAGGGTTCTGGTAATTGCATAAGAGCTCTGGCCGTGCCAGCTATTTTTGTGCAATCAGTTGCTGTAAATCTGCTACCATTTCCAAGATATATATCCCTGTCAAGGAATCCATCTGCACGCATGCTCTGCCACCCCTGTCAGGGTTGGGGGCAGTCTGCCCACCCAGTCTGTCTCTGATTCCTGCTTCTGAGCACAATTCAGCACAATGCTTTATGTGTGAGAAGGTTATCTGGGATCCAGTCCCAATTTGTTCCTAATGGGCCCTACTTTTTCAACACTAAGTGACCTCCCCATCAGGATGTTGTTTATAACCAAAAATCAAAAACCAAACATGTTACTGTTGATTCCAACTCATGGCGACCGCATGTGCTACAGAGTAGAACTACTCCATAGGGTTTCTTGGCTGTAATCTTTACAGAAGCAGATCACCAGGTCTTTCTTCCTTTGTGCCACTGCGTGTGTTTGTACTGTCAAGCTTTAAGTTAGTAGTTGAGCACAAAATGTCTCCGCCATCCAGGGACCGTGTTTGACTGTGACAATTGGTAGAAATTCGCCTTTGTTCCATTCCGTCTCACTACTTTAACCATCCCTCCACCCCCAACTTTGCTACATGATTCCAAGAAGAACTGGCTATTTGTTGATTCTTGGAAAATAATGGCTTTTCCCACAAGAGTTGGATTTGGCAGTTGTTCTGTGGTTAGGCTAACGTGCAGAATTTGTATTGTCTGCAGCAGTATGTGGGTTTACACACGTAGGTCTGGAAGCTCCACACATACATACAGGCCTGCATGGGGTGGCACACATACCCCACGTACACATACATGCGTTCACAATCCCTCACCCCACCCCAACTTCACATACTTTCCAAACTTATCCTGAGACAGAGGGGAGACAGCAATCCACTTTAACTGTTTCATCTTGTTTGCTTTATACTTGTTTTGAAGAGTTGTTTTTGTTGTTGGGTGCCATCAAGTTAATTCTGACTCATGGTGCCCCCATGTGTGCAGAGTAGAACTGCCCCACAGGATTTCCAAGGAAAACTGGTGGATTCGAACTACTGACCTTTCGGTTAGCAGCCTGAGCTCTTAACCGCTGCATCACCAGGGCCCTTCTTAGGGCCCCTGTAATAAGGTGCTGTCTAGTTGACTCCAACTCATGGCGACCCCATGTATGGCAGAGTAGAACTGTGTTCTTAGGGTTTTCAAGGGCTGATTTTCAGTAGATTGCCAAGACTTTCTTTTGTGATGCCTCTGGGTGGACTTGAACTTTCAACCTTGCCGTTAGCAGCAAGCGTGTTAACTGTTTGCACCACCCAGTGACTCCTCAGGCCTCTATACTGACGTTTTTCTCTCCCTCCTTCCCCACTTGGCTCTCAGTTTTGCTGCTCTACCTCGGGGAAGTCTCGGCATGTGTATAGAAGGCTGGGTGTGTGAGTGTGTGTGCAATGTGATGACTCACTCTTAACAGGATCTTGCAGGCCCTCTGTCCTCCCACACTGACAGTCCTCCCCACTGGCCTATGGGTTGGAGTGGTGAGAACGGTCACAGCAAAAGGAACAGTCCAGACTTGAGGGGCTGGGGCTCTGTCTTTCAGGGACTGATGGCTTTATCTCGGTGCCTGCTTGTTTCAGCAGACTGAACCCCTGGGACTCCTAAGTACTTAGTGGCTGCTGCCTCCCATATCCTTGAGATGGTCTAACTCATTAGCAAATCCCTGGGTTCATATCAGACATGCTGTAACTGATGTGGCTTGTCCTGCAGGCCAGGAGAGTATCAGGAAGAGAACAGACTTCTTCTCCTTATCTGAGATGGTGACATAGCAAAAAATAAAAAATAAAAAAAAAGTTGTCAAGTCAGCTCCAACTCACAGCGACCCCATGTGTATCAGAGTAGAATTGTACTCCATTGGGTTTTCAGTGGCTGATTTTTCAAAAGTAGATCTCCAGGCCTTTCTTCTGAGGCACCTCTGGATGGACTTGAACCTCCAACCTTTTAATTAGCAGCCGAGCGCATTAACCACTTACACCACCCAAGCACTCCAGCCATAGCAAAGGAGACTATTTATAGCTGGTGTCTATGGACACTTAGGTGTGTCTCTGTAAATAGAAATTCCCAGGAGTCCTTTCTAGAAAATTTTCTTATCAGTCCCCTAGATAGTGTTGACTGACAGAGAGTCGCAATGGCCTAATAGCTTTCTGCTAGTAAGTGAAAGGCATGGCTGATAGATGAGTGAAATGTTGAGGAAGTTGAGTAGGTAAACTCCAGCAAGAGCCAGGTGATGGATAAGCATTGTTTAAGAGATGTGGACTCTTTCACCTGGCACCTATGTTTTCCCCTACTAATTATACACTGGCTTTGGCAAAGACAGCAGATAATGCAGGTAAGACATGTTTGTATTCGGGTTGTCAAGGAGACGGGGAGTCTGTTTGCTTGGCTCAATGCACAGGCAAGATGAGTAAGCACAGCCCAGCTTTGAGATTCCTGAACCATTATCAAATCGCTTCTCTGCCCCAAAGCTGCGTGGAGTTTAGGGATCTGAGGCGCGTTCTCCTCCTTCCGCTTTTCTCTTATCTCTACCACCCTCAGCTTGTGAAACTGCGGACATAAACTACAATCCCGTGTAGTAAGGGAGTTCCAGCCAGCGGGGACTCTGCCCAATGTTGGCATAGAATGACGGCGCCAGGCAAGGAGAACATCCACAGCCCAGCTCCCAGCATCCACTCCTCGGACCGTGTGGAGAGCAGAGACTTCCTCAAGCCACTGATTGGCTGGATCAAAGGACAGGCGATTGAAGTGGAGAAATCTGGTTTTGAAAGTCTTATGTAAGAGATGTAAAAGGTGATTGGAGCCAGATAGGAGTATGCTGGACCTCAGAGCAAGAAAGCAGAAACATGGATGTTGGTTAGATCCAGGGCTGGATTAAGGCATGTGTGGGACCTAACCACTGATAATCCGTGGTGCCCCCTCCTCTGCTTACTCACATATTCAATCAGGATATGTGAGTTATATATATATATGCACGTGTGTGTATATATATATCTGTGTGTTTGTGTGTGTGTGTGTCTTAGTCATCTAGTGCTGCTGTAACAGAAATACCACAAGTGGATGGCTTTAACAAAGAAAAGTTAATTTCCTCACAGTAAAGTAGGCTAAAAGTCCAAATTCAGGGCATCAGCTCCAGGGGAGGGCTTTCTCTCTCTGTCGGCTCTGCAGGAAGGTCCTTGTCCTCAATCTTCCCCTGGTCGAGTAGCTTCTCTGCTTTGGAACCTCAGGTCCAAAGGATGCGCTTTGTTCCTGGTGCTGCTTTCTTGGTGGTATGAGGTCCCCAACTCTCTGCTTGCTTCCCTTTCCTTTTATCTCTTGTAAGATAAAAAGTGGTGCAGGCCACACCCTGGCGGAACTTCCTTTACATTGGATCAGGGATACGACCTTAGTAAGGGTGTTACAATTGCACCCTAATCCTCTTTAACAAAATGACAATCACAAAATGGAGGACAACCACACAATACTGGGAGTCATGGCCCACCCAAATTGATACACACATTTTTGGGGGGACATAATTCAATCTATGACAGTGTGTGTGTGTGTATGTGTATGTGTGTGTGTGTGTGTGTGTGTGTGTGTGTGTGTGTTAGCTATTCAAGACGTAACTTCTTTTTAAATTCAACGATAATATTAGTGATTGAACACAAAAGTGGCATATGCCATTTTAGTGGAATGAGATGAGCTGGATTTTTAGTGGATGTGAGGTACTAAGATTTTTACTATATACCACATTTTCTACAAACGAATGTTCCACATATTCTACAACAAAGAAAATGAGTCAATGAACTTAGTTGTTTCAGCAATCAATGTAAAATTCTATTGATCTCCCACAATGAAAAATTGACTTTTACGAATTTTGCTCTAAAAGGCTCATATGTCAATTTTGATGCTTGTTTCATAATAATGCTATAATTATAAATGAACAAACGAGAAGATGTCATAAAAGAAAATTTAATCATCAGAAAACAAATATTACAATAAATTGCTATATTTTATTTTTAGATAGTTCTTTCATCTCTAACATGTTATAATTAAAAACATTACTTTGTATTTTTTGCTCTTACAAATTTTTCAATGATTTCTTCACAGTTAAGCTGCTGAACAATATATACTTCCATATATAATAAGGATAATGAATCTAGCCTTTCTTGAATCATTATTGTACACTGAAGTTTTTTGAGTCTCTTAGGTACAAAATTAAGCATTCTGTTCTGAAGTTTGTGATCATTAAAGTTAGGAATATGTGCAAAGCAATTTCAACACTGGAAAATATACATTGTATTTTATCTTCTCTTATGGAATCATACATGTCTACATGAGTAGACTGGAGTTACTGGGTCAGCAGATGTGGATGTACAAGATAGATCTCTCAAAATAGATCAGAGACCTCTTATCTATTAATATAACCCGTCCTTGCCCAGTAACCGCTCATGTTGTATCCAGTTGCATATTGGGTAAGACTCAACAGTTGAGTTAGACTCAACAGCCCACCTCCACCTCTTATTTATTAGAAAGAAATAGTATACTGCAAACAGACCTGCTGAGATAAGGAGTTTCAATTACACGAGAGGGGACCACAGGAGACAGATGTCAGTGAAGGTGTTGAAGTGGTAGGCGCCTCATAGCTTAAACAACCTTGCGGGTGGGTGCCCTTGTGACCCTGCATGAACTTTATTTCCAGTCGGCACATTCTCACTCACTGGAGCTGCTATCAGTTTCATATAGTGCCCTGCCAGTTCTCCACTGCAGCACTTGCTCTTCCTCGTGCCCTGTCTGCTTGGTATCTATGGGTCTTTGTTTGGACAACTGGTGCATCTATTTTCTTGATGCCCTAAGCACGTGCTTACCTTGCTTATTGGGTAATTCAACCCTGGTTGGATCAGAGCTGATTCGAGTGTTGTAACTCAGGTCGGGAAGTGACAAATGCAGAATCTGGGGCAGTGATGGAGAAAAGAAGAGAGGTGAGGAAACACGCCAACAAAACATCTGGGATTCAGGTACCAGCACAACAGGGCCTGTCCAGCAGGGTAGTAGGGAAGGTTGTTGGTTCAGCTAGGCTGGGGTGAACTGTGCCAGGTGCTGTGTTCCTCCTGGAGTCATCTCTTGTGGAGCCTGCTTCTCCTAGAGGATTAGTGAGTCATCCCAGAGCCACAACTGGACTATGCTTGAGTGCTCCCCAGGCTTCATTAGCCTTGGACACAAATGAGACTGGCAACCTTTCAGGCCACATTTTACTTGCTCAGCTGGTTTCCCTTGTGGGACCACAGTCTTTCTTTCAAAGTCTTGTTGTTTGCTACCATTGAGTTAGCCCCCTATTCACAGCGACCACATACACAATGGGACAAAATGCTACCTACCCAGTTCTGCACCATCCCGATAATCAGTTGAAGATCAAACACTTGTGATACACAGGGCTTTCATGTGCTGATTTTTGGAAGTAGATCGCCAGGTCTTTCTTCCTAGTCTATCTAAGTCTGGAAGCTCCGCTGAAACCTGTTTAGCATCATCGCAACATGCACGCCTCCACTGACAGTTGTGTGCTGGCTGTGCATGAGGTGCTTTGGCCAGGAATCGAACCTGAGTCTCTCACATGCAAGGTGAGCATTCTACCACTCACCCACCACTGCCTCCTTCAAAGTTCTAACCAAAAAAAGAAACAGTTGCCATTAAGTCGATTCCGTGCTCCATAGGGTTTTAAAAGGCTGTGATCTTTTGGAAGTAGATCACCAGGACTTTCTTCCAAGCTGCCTCTGAAAGGATTCAAGCCTCCAACCTTTTGGTTAGCAGGCAAGCACTTAACCCTTTGCACCATCCAGGGACTCCTTTGAAAGCCCTACCCTCGTCTTACATCTATACGAGTTCCAAGGCTGTGCCTCACATCCTCCAATGTCAGTTCAGGTGGCTACTTCTGCCTTGCCCAGTCCATACCATTCCAGCCATTGCATCACACCTGTTTGGAAACAGCATCCTGTCTTCTGTGATCTGCTCTTTCAGGGGGGCGCGCACAAAGGGTCGGAAGTTTAGAAGATGAAGTTTGGGTTACCTAGCGCCCTTTCTCTTCAAGACACACAGCCCACCACCATGATGGATGGTTAGGGTGGAGTCTGACAAGAGCCACTGCTGTTCTTTTTCTCTGAGGCATATTCTCCCCAAGCAGGCACATCACCCTTCCTTTAAGTTTGTCTTATTTTATCCTCTCCTCCCTCATTACAGTTCACCGAGGCGGCAAAGTTCAAAGAAATATGCTTTGCAGATTAATGTATCAACAAGTACAGAGAAATGTAGAACAATTTGGTTGCATAGTGAGGAGGTGGTGCCTAGAAGGAATGAATGAAGGGTCGGGCATAGAAAGCCTCCTAGAAGGGGTGAGTGGAGCCCAGTAGTGAGTGAAGGAGGGATGAGATTCCTGGAGACATGGGAAGGGAACATCCTACGCACTTCCATAGCAACCTGGGCGCTCCTCCGTCTCACCTACCACAGTTACAGGGCTTGGTAATTGCTCTTCCAGCCGTCTCCCCACTAATCTAGGAGACTGAACCTTTAATCTTTGTCTTCCCAGAACCCAGCACAGATCCTGGCATATGACAGGTACTCAAACAACAGAAGAACAGCTCCTGTAAAGATCTGGAGGTGAAAACAGGCAAATTGTGGGCCAGGGGCAGTAAACAAAATTGTTAGGTTTAAAATGATAGATACGTGTAGCAAAATGACTGTTGTGAGGGAGGGTGATACCTTGACAGCGAGGCTTGAATACTTAGATTTTATAGTGCGTAGGAAGCCAAACTCAATCATCGAGCGCGGATCCAACAATGGTGCTTGAGAATGATCTTTTAGAAACAGTGTTTATAATGCTGTGTGTGGTGTGTGCATGTGTGCATGTCCATGTGCCTGTGTGTATGTGTGTCTCTGTGTATGGTGTGTATATGTGTGCATGTGTGTGCATGCGTGTGCATAAATGTGTATGTTTATGTGTGCACATCTGCATGTGTGTGTATGTCTGTGTGCATGTGTGCGTCTACCATTGAGTATACGTGGGCATATATGTGTGTGTCCATGTGTACGTGTGCATGTGTGTGCATGCGAGTATGTGTGTGCGTGTCTCTGTGTGCGCGCACGCGTGCGTGTGTGTGTGTATGTAGAGCAGAACGGAGGCTGCAGGCTGAGGGACCCATTGAAAAGGTGTTGCAGGTAGTCAGCATGAGACAAGGGAGGTAAGGGCTCAAAGAACATGGGAATAAAAGGGAGGAGCAGAGGAGGAGGCTGAATGAAACGTAATTGAGGCTGAGCTATTAAGGCCGGACTTACAGACGTAGACTCATTCGTTTGCCCCATTGTTCATTTATTCACAAATCCACACATGCTTTATTCAGCATTGGGTCGTGAGCATCTAAAGAACGGTATAGGCACCTGTGATCATCTGGTTCAGCCCTCAGGCTGCAGTTGCAGGGCACAGCTTGCCAGGAGGGGGACCGCATGGCAGACTGTGGACTCGGATCCAGGCTGCGCTGGTTCACGTCCCGGTTCTGCCTGCTTCGTTCTGTTGACCTTCTCTAAACCTCACTTTCCCCTTCTAAGACATGAGGATAATGACCTCCCCCATGGGGTTATTGGAAAGATCACCTGAGACAATGCACATAGCTAACAAAGGCCAGCCGTTATCATGATAAAGGAATATTCCTTAGGCACCTTCCTATGTGTTAGGCACTGTGGTAGGTGTTAGAATACCAAGCAGGATAAAACACCATCTTGTCCTCTAGGACCCCAGAGACAACTTTGGGGGGGAGCTACAAAAATTTGTAAACTGTGATGTGCAATATAATGTGGTAAATTGTCTATCAGACAAAGGGTTGATGCCACAAAGGAAATGGTGTTTGAACTGGGTTTTAAAAAGGAGTCAAAGTTTGGGAGGTAAGTATTACAGACAAAAGGGACACTATGTTCAAGAGGACAAAGGGTAGTGACATACCTCCTTTGCAGGGTTGTTGCGGGGATTAACTGAGGTATCAGCACCATACGCATGGCACCTGCCCAGCAAGGCCCACAGCGAGCAGCTAACGAGCAGCAAACATTAACTTGCTCCCTGCCTTTCCTGAATTCCAGCTGTAAAGACAACTTATAACTCAAACCAAGAAAATGAAGGACTCCCCAAAGGGAGGGGAAAGAAAGCAGTAGAGCCAAGGCTGGGGTTTCATAGCCGTGGTCAATGAGTGAATGACGATGGGGTGAAGCAAGCCCCTGCAAAGTAGCCTGACAAAGGTCACTCAGGAGCAGAAAAAAGAAGGCTCAATGTCACCTAAGCTGAGGAAGGAAAGTCTCAAGAATGAGTTGGGTCAGTTATGTCACATGTCATGAGAGATGGAAGAACTTTGCTACCAGTGGCCTTCAGCTTCCTCCTCCTGGGTTTCCACGGTAACCTGGCTCTCAGGTGCCCCAGCTCAGGGAACGTTCCCCCTTCCCCGGGTTTCTCCACGGGTCCTCTACACCCCTCACTGAGGGCCATGCTGCAGGCAGACCCCAGAGAGCTGGAGGAAGAGAATGACTAGCTCTACACTTGTCCCACCCCACAGACCAGGCCACTCTCCCTGCACTGCCTTGCCAACCAGAACCTTTGCACAGGTCACAGCCCCCACGCAGAAGAACCCCGCTATCATGAGGATAGCCACCTGCCAGGCTGGACTCAGCCTCAGGGAGGAATTCAGTAATATGGAAATAAAGAAGAACAAAAGAAGCCTCCCTGTGACTCTTGTGTTACTGTTGTAACTGGGATTGGTCTTCAAACTACCTGGCCATGCAGTCTCCCAGGAGATACCCTTAAAGGACTCAAACCTCAAATATTTAAGACAAACATACTGTCAAGATAAAGCTCTATGAAACTGGGTCGTTCATGAATGCATGGGTAACTTGTGAGATTACATTCAAGCTCCACGCTGTTCACCTGTAACAAAACTCGAGGAGCTTAAAACAAACAAAAAGAAACCAGTGGCCATCCATTGACTCTGATTCGTGGACCCCACGTGTTGCAGAGTAAAACTGTACTCCATAGGGTTTTCAAGGCTATCACCTTTCTGAAGCGGATTGCCAGGCATGTCTTCTGGGGTGCCTCTGGGTGGGTTCAAACCACCAAACCTTGGGTTAGTAGTCGAGCATAAATCATTTGTGCCACTGAGGGATTCCACGAAGGAACTTACAGCACTAAAGACTACTAATTAGTAGCTCTGCCTTCACTTGAATAGTACACCAGTGCACCTGGATATGGGCTACCTCTCCTTTATTTATGGCTGAATCCCTGAAGAGTAGAATAAAGAAGTCACTGTTGAAAGTACAGTAAAACAATGAAGAAGACAAATAAACCCGGTCGGGGGTTTCCTCCTTGCTTGCCTCTTCTCCTTTGCTCCCCAAATTGCCTCACATTTTCTAAAACGTTCAACAGTGAATCAAATCTGAGGACTATTCCGGGTAGCAGTGTAAACTAATATGTTAATGTTTAATTCACTTTCGGCTAATCCCAAAGCCGTTGAGTCACCAACTCCTAGAGACCCTATAGGACAAAGCAGAAGTGCCCTGTAGGGTTTCCAAGGTTGTAAATCTTTCTAGACATAGACTGCCACATCCTTCTCCCACGGAGCAACTGGCGAGTTCAGACTCCTGACCTTTCGGTTAGCAGCCGAGCGCCTTAACCGCTGAAACACCAGGGCTTCTTCTTTGGTTGATCAGTACTTTAAAACTTTGAACAAAATGGACTTACAGATAAAGATGGATGAAGACCTTAATATATCTTTGGCTCAGAAATAAGTGCAAAAGCAGTCGTCAACGAGGAAGTAGGTTGTACAGAAAAACAAGCCGTAGCTAAGACGTTGACACACAGAGCAGAGAAAAGCTGCGATCTACCCTTGTGTGGGAGAGATCTTGTCCCTTCCACAGGGACTGGGCTTGTGTTCTCACGCTGCGCTTCTTCTTCTGCTATGTCTTTTTCACTCTGTGCCCAAATACAGTCTATCCTCGTTATTCATGGATTCCATGTTTGTGAATTTGCCTACAATTTGCTAAAATGTATTTGTAATCCCAAAATCAACACTCGAGGCACTTTCGCCGTCCTTTGCAGAGGTGAGCAGACTGGCGGAAAACGTGAATCGCCCAACGTGCGTGGTCCCAGCCGAGGTCGAACAACGTGACCTTCTGCCTTCTCTAAGTATCCTTTTCACAATCTACTTAGTGCCACATTTTTGGCATTTTTGTGCTTTTTGTTGGTGATTTTGTTGTTTAAAATGGTCCCTGAGTGTAGTGCTGAAATGCTGTCTAGAGTTCCTATACGCAAAAAGGCTATGATGTACTTTATGGAGAAAATACGCGTTAGATAAGCTTCATTCAGCCACGAGTTATTGCGCTGTTGGTCATGAGGTCAATGTTAATGAATCAACAATATATATTAAATAAGGTATCTTTAAACAGAAGCACACATTAAAAACAAGGTTATGTATTGATAAGTTGATGAAAATATTGTGACCAGAGGCTTGCAGGAACCTAATGCTGTATTTCCTCTAGGAGCGATGCTTCAGTATTTGCTAACTGATGTTCACGGCGATTTTACAGAGCATACCTACCATGGGTAACGAGAATCAAACACTGATCGAACACATGCCAATTGCAAAGCAGAATACTTAGCACGTGGGAGTCCAACAAATACAAATGCCACTGTGACACCACCCTTACTTAGTCTTCACCGACCTCAGAGGCCCCCCGACCCCCCGACTTGGTGAGGGTTCCCATCATGTGCTTGCACGACAACCTGTGTGTGTCTGTCACAACAGCCATCATGCTTCTGTTTACTCTGTCAATATCTGTGTCCCCACAAATCGTAAGCTCCACAAAGCAGTGATTCTCGGTGAATTGATCCCATCCGTATCTGTAGCATCTAGAATAGCGCCTGACATAGAGAGTAAGTCTTCATACGCAATGAATGTGCAAACAAGGAAGGAGCAGACACCATTTTCTGGCTTTTCCCAGACCACTGAGACCATTATTTCATCCCTCTTCCGGAACAGCAAGTGGAAGGAAGGTCATTCAAACATCAACTCCTTCCTTCCTCCCTCCCTCCATTCCTTCCTCCCCTCTATTCCTCCCTCCCTTCTTCCTCTCTCTCTCTTCCTTGCTTGCTGCCTTCCTTGCTTCCCTCTCTCCCTTCCTCCCTTTCCCTTCCTTCCCCCCCTCTTCCTTCTTGACCCCTTCCCTCCCTCCCTCCCTTCCTCCCTCTCTTCCTCCCTCACTCCCTTCTCTTTCTCCCTCCCTCCTTCCTTCCTCCCTCCCTTCCTCACCTCTCTCCCTTCCTTCCTTCCTCCCCTCTTTTCTTCCCTTTCTTCCTCTCTTCCTTCTTTCTTCCCCTTCCTCCTTCCTTTCTCCCTTCCTCCCTCCCTCCTTCCCTTCTTCCCTTTCTTTCCTTCCTTCTTTCCTCCCTCCCTTCCTCTCTTCCTTTCTTTCTTTGTTTCTCTGTCTGCTGCTTCTCTCACTGCCACATGCCTCACTCCCCCACCTCCCGCAAGCCCCCTCAAATACTAAAATAACAACATCGTCATCAACCAAAAAATGCACTCTGAGTGTCTGCATCCTGGAGGGGGTGATGGTGGCTCCATGGCTGCACAAGCTCATCCCGCCGCCCTCTGCTGCCTGTGGTTTTATGTAATAGGAACATGTCAGTTGGCATGTTCTGTTTGGAAAGAGAAGCTGTGCCTTGTTGTGGCTTTGAGTTCAGAACAATTTTTCTTAATCTTTGAAGATGACAAGCCCATAAGCAAAGAAAGAGCAAATGAGCCTGACTGCTTCAAGCTCTGTGCAAGGGAGGAAGAATGCCGTGCGGTGATGCTGTTCAGAGACTCCGTAATTGCAGCACTGGGGAGCCGAGATTTGCAGAACTCAATTGTGTGGCGTCCGACTGAGTAACTTAGCAAAATAAAGACAGATGGCAATGGATTAACTCCAACAAGCCCACCAGACAATGACAGCCAACATGGAGAACTGTGATATGCCCCTAAAAGCGCATGTTCTGGGACCGTTTGCCTAGTGCCTCAATTAGATGCCACCTAGTGACTCACCAAAGCATTGCATCTTGCACAACTGTTTAGATTTAGGACGCAGTTTAAGGAGACTGAGCCATAGATTGTTTACCTTCGTTTCATGGTGGACTTGAAAACTGATAGTTTGATGTTTCATTCGCTAAGAAATAATGGTTTCATTCTGTATTATTCTATGCGTGCGTGGGGGATTTTTTTTTTTTTTTTTTTAATTAAGAAAACAAATCCCGCAACACCGGCGCCCATCTTTGTCCAGAAACAGGACACAGAGACAGACACACGATTTAGGACAGTTTATGTATTTTGGTGCTGGCTTCATACAACTACAACCTAGTGCCCGCTCCAAGCCACTTTCAGAGGCTCCTTGGAGCTCCATGCTGGGATCGTGAGGTGGGCTTCAGGCTCGGGGTCAGGATCCTGTGCTCATTGATGGACGTCAGTCCACGGCTGCAGAGAGGGGATCGGTGGTACCTGGGTCGGTACTGGACAACCCTACATCAGGCCATGAAATCTCCTAATTTTGTTTAATGGTGAGCGTTTAGTCAAAAAGCTCTCTGTACTCCTGAAGGTCTGAGAGAAGAAGCTGATAACGTGCATAGAACATACAGAAAAGGTGATACTTTCCTGTCTAAAAGAAAGACAATGAACTAATATGAACAATTCTGCTACAATCTACCAAATTTAGGGTTTCATTCTGTATTTGACTGGCAGTTTGTACCACCATATGATATGTAGGGAGCCCTGGTGGTGCAGTGGTTAAGAGCTCGGCCACTAACCAAAATGTTGGCAGTTCAAATCCACCAGCCGCTCCTTGGAAACCTTATGGGGCAGTTCTACTCTGTCCTATAGGGTTGCTGAGAGTCAGAATTGACTCAGTGGCAACGAGTTTGGGTTTTTTTTATGTAATGTAGGGATTATAGTACTTGACTACCATCAGTCTGTCAGATTGTTGTAGTATGGTGCCTTGCATGTTGCTATGATGCTGGAAGCTGTGCCACCACAATTTAAATACCAGCAGGGTCATCCCTGGTGGACAGGTTTCAACAGAGCTTTCCTAGCTGAGGAAGAGGGGCACTCAGTGGAGGAGAGGACATTTCAACTGGGCCTTGAAGGATGAGGGGGACTTGGACAGGCTGGGGAAGAGGGACTGGTGTTTGCAAGGGCAAGGTCACATGCACAGTGCGATTGGGCAACAGTGAGTTGACGTCCAGGATAACAAGGAGCTATTGGCAACAAGACCAGAGGGCCTTTGTGTCTCTTCTTATTTGTCATGAACTTCACATTTGGACTTTATCCTGTGGTCCAGTGTTCCCAATATTCACACCCCACCGCTCTCCCCCAAAAACACCCCGCTGCCATCGAGTCAATTCCAACTCATGATGATCCCAAGTGTTACAGAGTAGAACTGCCCCATAAGGTTTTCTTGGTTGTAATCTTTACAGAAGCAGATCGCTAGGCATTTCTTCTGAGGAGCTGCTGGGCACATTCAAACCATCAACCTTTTGGTTAGCAGCCAAGCGTAAATCATTTGCACCACCCAGGGACCTTATTCACACCCAGGGACCTTATTCACATCCAGGGACCTTATTTACATCCAAGGACTCTCTTTTTCTACTTTCTTTCCTGTGAATCACATGTCCTTATAGATGTTTTTAATCCCCAAACACTGCAGTTATTAAGCTACTTATTTGTTTCCCGTTTTAAAAAGTCATCCAACCTACATAATTTCCAATCAGAGCCATTGATAAGCGTGAGATAAAACATATTACTGGAATGAGTTTATAAACTACCATTCAGAAGGAAAGGAGCTCTCCCGTTCAGTGAGCTGTATCACAGGGTGGATTGGTCAGATAAGTAGCATTAGCTGCCACATCAAACTCCCAAATCTCGGTGGCTTAACACACACGCCTTTATTTTTGCTCACATGAAGTCTATTGTGAGTTAGAACATCCTCCTCCATGTTGCAACTGAACCATCAAGAACATGTCCTACAAGATCCCCGTGTCAGGGGAGGAGAGAGCATGGGCGAGGCACCCTAACCATCTCAGCCCGGAAGTGACGCTGTCACTTTTGCTCACAGTCCATTGGACAAAACTAGTCACATGCCCCAGCCTAACCACAAGGGAGGCTGGCACATGTGGACTCTGGAACACACACATGGCATATCTGTTCATCACTAACTGCCTCTGCCGTGTAGTGCACTTCTCTGGCAATATGAAGCAGGGTAGTGACAGGACTAGGTTATTTTTCAGGAAGATCATATGGGTGGTAGTTTGAGAATGGATTGTAGTGGGTAGACTGGAGGCAGTAAGACTAGTTTAGAAGGTGCTAGATCCAAATGAGGTCCCTGGTTTGCACTCAGCTTCTAACGAAAGGTTGGAGGTTTGAAATTCACCCAGTGGTACCATGGAAGAAGGACCTGGTGACCTGTGTCTGTAAAGATTACAGCCAAGAAAACCCTATGGAGCACAGTTCTACTCTATAACACATGGGGTCACCATAAGTTGGAATCACATTTGGACTCTGTCCTATAGGCCAGTGGTCCCGATACTCACTCCCCACCCCCATCTGGTTTAGTCCAAATGAGGGGAAATGAGGACCTGATCCAAGGCTTTGCAGTGAGATTCTAAATGGGTTCTAAAATAGTCAGGAGGTGAAATCCCTAGGTGTCGGGGACCACATGTAAGGATTGAGGGGAGTCAGAAGTGTCGAAGTTGACTCCTGGGTTTCTAGGTTGGGTGAGTCAGAGGCACTAGTACAACGACAGCATGAGGCAGATGAAGGCAAGGCCTGGTCGACGGGATAACCTTCTCTAGGGCTGCAGGCATAATAGTTGCAAGTCATCCTTCTTTTTCCTTCTGACCTAATCATCTGCTCTGCCCCGCCCCACCGAAGACAACAACACGTCTGAGTCACGGCCAGTGGGAACTGAAAAGCCGAGGCAGCCAGAGTGAGGGCAGACCTGGCTGGAAGTTCCAGGCTCCATCCCAAGATCAAAAGCTCTCCTAGCTCTACCTGTTCATGCTTAGGTGCTCTGATAAGTGTCTGAGCCAAACAGTACCTAAAACTACCACTGTGTCCGTTCCTCAGGGCTCCTTCTCCTCTTTCACTCACGTCACCAGGTTTTTTCCTTCTAGACTCTTCCCAGTTGTCCCTTCTGGCCTTGCCAATTGCATCAAGTATTACAGCAACCCCCTTAATAATCCTAGGGATATTGTAATTAAATGTATTTGTGCTCTTCTTGTTTGGAAAAGGTCCCTGGGTGGGGCAAACAGTTTGTGCTCAACTACTAACTTCTAAAGGTTGATGGTTGGAACCTACCCAGTGGCACCATGGAACAAGGGCCTGATGATCTACTTCCATAAAGATTAGAGCCAAGAAAAGCCTATGGAGCATTCTACTCTGGAACACATGGGGTCGGCATGGACTGAAGGCAGTGGGTTTTGTTCTGTTTGTTGTTTATTTTTGGTTTGTTGTTTGGAAACCTGTCCTGTCTCCCATTAGACTGCAATGTCATCTGTGGACAGGCCACACCTTCCCAAGTTCTACTCACTGAGCAGAAGTAGACCCTCCTCATCCCCTTTCAATAATGAGGCTACTTTTCTGATTGGCCCACTCTGGAGAGCAGAACCTTGAATGCAAAAATCAACTGGGTTCATCTGCTTGAAGTATTTCCCTCTTAGAGGAACCTGCTGTGATTCTGTTTCTTTAAACTTTGTAAAAACAATAAAAAGAAGTTGAGAAAAATTGAAACCTCACTTAGGAACAAACTGCTTAGCACACTAAAACTCCATTCCATTTACTCAATACAATAAACCGGGAATAACACCCACTGTGAGCGCGGTGTGGGGTCCCTGGGTGGTGCAAATGGTTAACGCGCTTGGCTGCTAAATGATATGCTGTCAGTTCGAGTCCACCAGTGATGCTCAAGAAAGGCCTGGCAATCTACTTCTGAAAAACCAGTCATTGAAAACCCTATGGAACACAATTCTACTCAGACACACATGAGGTGTCCGTGAGTCAGAGCTGACTCAATGACAACTGGGTTTTATAACCACTGTGTGGAACCACTGTTAATCGATGGAGAAAGAGAATGGGCTTGGGCGTCGGGGAAAATTTGGTACTTGGCATCTAACGCTACCACTAACTGCCTGTTACAGAGCTTCACTGCAAACTCATCTGTAAACTTGGAGTCACAAGAGGTGGATGGCAATGCTGTTCCAGGACTGGGCACGTAATACATACGTAGGCATCTAGTGCAGGTCTGTACATAAGAGACACTCAGTGAAGGGCAGCCAGCACGGTGATTCCTGGTTTCCATCCTTAGTAGGCATGGTGCTGTGACCTGAAATCTTTCTGCTTTATTATCTAGGTCCACTTCACTCATTACCATCCTGTTCTTGTATCATTTACCAATCCTCATCCATGCCTCACACCAAACCTTGGTGGACTCATCCCTTCCTAGTCCTAGCATTAATTGCAAAGAGTTCTCAGTATTTTGTTTCTAAAAGCTTAAAAGTTGGACCTAAGACTGTGGAGTCTGCATCGACTGCTTTTATGCATACAGCCTGAGCTATTTATGTTTCCACTGGCAGTTCTACGAGACTAGGCAACCACTGGACGGGAGACTTGCTTCCAGTACTCCCAGAGCTGCTTGGGAGTGTTATCTTGCAGTGGAGAAAGCAGAGTCAGCAGCCGCTGCTCCTTCTGCCAGAAGCTCTGTAAGCCTCCCTGGCTTTCAGCAGGAAGAGAAACATTTTCAGCTTGAAACAATTACACTGCTCAGAGGTAAATTACTGCGAAGATCAGACTTTTGTCTCAACATGGGTTATCCATGCTAGCTGCAGAAGCTGGGGTTAAAAACTGGGCTATTGTTGCCTTGCTGCAGATTTGCTAGTCAACCTTATGTGTGGGTCATGGTGGCATGAAGTACAAGGCTGTGCACACTCTGGACAGTCTTTGTTTCTGTTTGACAGGTTTGATATAGTTGATACACACACACACATACACACACACACACACACACAAATACACACATATATATAGTCCCTTAGTGGTGCAAATGGTTTGTTCTTGGTTATTAACCAAAAGGTTGGCAACTCGAATCTACCCAGTGGTGCCACAGAAGAAAGGCCTGGCAATCTGCTGCCATAAGATTATAGTCAAGAAAATCCTGTGAAGCATAGTTCTATTCTGAAGCTTATGGGGTCGCCATGAGCCAGAATTAACTGGACAGAAACGGGATATGTGGGATACACGTATATGCACACACATACATACATCTATAACATATATATGCGTGTATATATATATATATATATATATACACGCACATATATAAAATCAAATCCATTGCTGTCGAGTCGATTTCTACTCAAAGTGACCCTATAGGACAGGGTAGAACTGCCCCATAGGGATTCCAAGGAGCAGCTGGTGGATTTGAACTGCTGGCCTTTTGGTTAGCAGCCTGAGATCTTAACCACTGTGCCACCAGGGTTTCTTATATATATATATATGTATATATATCTCCATATATCCGTTGCCGTCAAATTGATTCAGACTCATAGCGACCTCATAGGATGGACTCAAACTTCACCATAGGGTTTCCAAGGCTGTAATCTTTATGGAAGCAGACTGCCACAGTTTTTCCCATGGAGAGGCTGGTGAGTTCAAACTGCCAACCTTTAGGTTAGCAGTCGAGCACTTAACCTCTGCACCACCAGGACGCCATACTCCATACATACATATATATATATATATATATATATATATATGTATGTATAAAGTAGCGCAGTGGTTAAGCACTTGGCTGCTAATCAAAAGGTTGGCAGTTTGAATCCATCAAGCTGCTCCTTGGAAACCCTATGGGGCAGTTTTACTCTGTCTTATAGGGTCGCTGTGAGGCAGAATTGACTTGACAGCAGCGGATTTGGTTTATATATATACACTTCAGACATATGATTTTATATATACTTGATATGGAGTCCTTGGGTGATGCAAATAGTTAATGCACTTGGCTGCTGACCAAAAGATTGGAGCTTTAAGTCCACCCAGAGGTGCTTCAGAAGAAAAGCCTGGCGACCTACTTCCAAAAAATTAGCCATTAAAAACCCTATGGAGCACAGTTCTACTCTGACACACACGGGTTACCAAGAGTCAGAACTGACTCAACAGCAACTGTTTTTTATATACTTGAAAGAATTTGAAAATTCTAAGTTGTCCCACATAACCTTTCAAGGAAAGGGTCTGTAAGAATATTCCAAACAAACAAAAACATGATGTCACAGATCCACTCCAATCAGATTGAGGAGAACCAAGAACTGACCTGTGAGGATGGAAAGCTAGCATCCTTTTTTTTTTTTTAAATTGTTGTAGTTTAAGTGAAAGTTTACATTTCAAGTTAGTCTCTTATACAAAAATTTATACATACATTGTTATGTGACCCTAACTGCTCTCTCTATACCATGACAGCACACTCCTCCTTTCCACCCCAGATTTCCCGTGTCCATTCAACCAGCTCCTAACACTCTGTGCCTTCTCATCTCACCTTCGGACAGAAGCTGCCCATTTAGTCTCATGTATCTACTTGAGCTAAGAAGCACACTCTTCACAAGTATCATTTTATGTCCCATAGTCCAGTCTAATCTTTGTGTGAAGAGTTGGCCTTGGGAATTGTTTTAGTTCTGGTTGACAGAGAGTCTGGGGGCCATGCTTTCTGGGGTTCCTCCAGTCTCAGTCAGACCATTAAGTCTGGTCTTCTTACTAGAATTTGAGTTCTGCACCACACTTCTCCCCTGCTCCATCAGGAACTCTCTATTGTGTTCCCTGTCTTTGGTAGTAGCCGGGCACCATCTAGTGCTTCTGGTCTCGGGATGATGTAGTCTCTTGTTTACATGGCCCTTTCTGTCTCTTGGGCTAATACTTTCCTTGTGTCTTTGGTGTTCTTCATTCTCCTTTACTCCAGGTGGTTGGGACCAATTGATGCATCTTAGATGGCTGCTCGCTAGCTTTTAAGACCCCAGATGCCACTCACCAAAGTACGATGCAGAACATTTTCTTAATAAGCTTTGTTATGCCAATTGACCTAGATGTCCCCTGAAACCATGGTCCTCAGACCCCCGCCCCTGCTACTCTGTCTTTCAAAGTGTTTGATTGTATTCAGGAAGCTTCTTAGCTTTGGTTTAGTCCCGTTGTAGCATCCATTTTAATTTGTGTAACAGGCCTCATGCGTCCTGCCAGTCTGCCAAGCTTTTGACCCAGATTCCTTCTCTAAGCCTATTTGCCTGGTCCAAGTGCAAACATAACTCCTGCTCTGACCCAGATCCACTGCCTCCACTCATCCAGTTCACCAGGGTCTCCTGCTTTGACCCATCTATGAAACCTGATGTGTGGCCAACCTTGATGAAGAGCCAGGCAGGGAAAGCTGGCACTGCATGGTCCCAGGACAACATCTGACTCTCTGGCTATCTGCAAGGCAACAGGGCGGACCGAGCAGAGTAAGATTTCAGATACTTTCAAGGTCAAGAATCCGAAGTGCTGCCCACAGCGAATCCTGAGGCAGGAAGCAGGTGTTGACGTGGGCCAGACCAGAGTCCAGGCCAGACCGCAGAGCAGTTGGTGTTGATATCTTGTCTGCCCTCACCAACTGTGACCACCCATCTCAGGGGTGTGGATGAACCTGCAACAAGCATGCAAGGAAAAGGGCGTACAAGGAGTGCCAGGTAGTTTCAAACTGGATAAAGCGATGGATTGTATTTAGACCTAGTTAGGGCCCTGATAACCATCCTTTGTTCATCTGCCAGAGAAATGGGTATGTGTGGGATTGCTGGGTGCATGAACAAGGTTCTCAGAGCAGGAGGGGAAAAAGTCAAGGCGAAGGGAAGTTGTTGGCTTGAAGTCACGTAGGAATTGCTCTTTTTCCCCCAAAATGGTCAGTAGAGACCAGAAGTACCTAGAGGAAGAAGGTCCCTATCCCAAGAAATTATCTTCCACTTACAGGATGAGTAACAGTAATAGAACTAATAATAATAACAACAATAAAAATTACTAAGAGCATGTTATGCGTCATTGTACCAAGTGTTGAACTAAGTTTTGTGATGAGAAAATTGAGGCTCAGAATGATTAGGTAAACCCTTAAATAGCACTTACTATTTGCCAGGCCTGTTGTGAGAACTTTATAATTATTAACTTATGTAATCTTCATAATAACCCTGTGAAGTAGGAATTATCATTATCTCTATTTTACAGAAGAGAAAACTAGCTCATGGAGAGATTAGGTAACATGCGCAATGTTACACAGCAAGGAAGTAGAAGAGCTAGAATTCAAATCCAGGAACTCTTGCCCTTAACCTCCACCCACTGTTGTTGTTTCGTGTCCTCGAGTCGACCACAGTTTTAGGTAAAAGAATAGGGGCTTGAATGCAAGTGTGTGTGACCCCAAATCCCTGTTCATTCCACAAGCTTCACTGCCTCTTAAGTAACCAAGTGGTGGGATGCCACTGTGAACAGCACTCCTGCCCACATGATGGTCCCTGTCTGCCGTGGTCTCTCTAGGTGGCAGGCTCTAAGGGTCTTCAGCCAGTGGGCCCGACTCCTTCTCTCAGGGGTTAACACCCCCAAGCACGGCAGCCAGCACATAAGGAGTCCAAGACCCGCTCCCTGGCAGAGGTTGACGCTGGTTTTATGGGCCAGTCTCTGGGAGATTGCAGGGGGCCCTATCGTGGCCCATCCCCACACATTGAGCTTTCAAGTCCACGTTTACCTGGTTGTGTAATTGAGGCTTTTATTATTTCAATAAATATTTATCAGCCATCTATGATACACTCTGCCATCTGACAGAAGCAGGCGACGTAGTGGAGCCAAGGCCCAGGTACCGCGTGCATAGTCTCCAATTCAGAATGACACGGGCTGACAAGGGATAATAATATTAACAATAACCACCTTTTTTATTTATTTTTCATTTTTTATTGTATTTGAGATGAAAGTTTACAGAGCAAATTAGTTTCTCATTAAATAATTAATGCACACAAGTATTGTGACATTGGTTGCCAAACCCACGACATGTCAACATTCTCCCTTCTTGACCCTGGGCTCCCTATTACCAGCTTTCCTGTCCACTCCTGCCTTCTCATCCTTGCCCCTGGGCTGATGTGCCCATTTAGTCTCATTTTGTTTCATAGGCTTGTCTAATCTTTGACTGAAGGGTGAACCTCAGGAGTGACTTCATTACTGAGCTAAAAGTGTGTCCGGGGACCATACTCTCAGGGTTTCTCCAGTCTCTGTCAGGCCAGTAAGTCTGGTCTTTTTTTTTTTTTTTTTCTTTCCGAATTAGAATTTTGTTCTACATTTTTCTCCTGCTCTGTCCAGGACCCTCTATTGTGATCTCTGTGAGAGCAGTCAGTGGTGGTAGCCCAGCACCATCTAGTTATGCTGGACTCAGTCTGGTGGAGCCTGTGGTGCTTGTGGTCCATTAGTCCTTTGGACTAATCTTTCCCTTAGGCCTTTCGTTTTCTTCATTCTCTCTTGCTCCAGACGAGGTGAGACCAGTGGAATATCTTAGATGGCCTCTCACAGCTTTTAAGACCCCAGACGCTACTCACCAAAGTAGGATGTAGAACATTTTCTTTACAAACTATGTTATGCCAGTTGAGCTAGATATTCCTGAGACAACGGTCCCCAGCCCTCAGCCCAGTAATTCAGTCCCTCAGGGAGTTTGGCTGTGTCTATGGAGCTTCCATGACCTTGCCTTGGTCAAATTGTGCTGACTTCTCCAGTATTGTGTACTTTCCTACACTTCACCATAGTTACCACTTATCTATTGTCTCCCTTGTAATAATCAAATGTTGTTTCTTTTTGTGCGTAAACCTTTACATGAGTTTTTATAATAGTGTTCTCATACAATATTTGCCCTTTTGTGGTAGACTTATTTCACACAGCATAATGCCCTCCAGATTTATCCATGTTGTGAGATATTTCACAGATTCATCATTGTTTTTTATTGTTGCATAATATGCCATTGTGTGTATGTACCATAGTTTGTTTATCCATTCGTCTATTGATGGGCACTTAGGTTGTTTCCGTCTTTTCGCTATTGTGAATAATGCTGCAATGGACGCGGATGTGCATATGTATATTTGTGTGACGGATCTTATTTCTCTAGGATATATTCCTAGAAGTGGGATTGCTCGATCATATGCTGTTTCTATTTGTAGCTTTTTAAGGAAGCGCCATATTGTTTTCTAAAATGGTTGTGCCATTTTGCATTCCCACTAGCAGCACATAAGAGTTCCAATCTTCCCGCAGCCTCTCCAACGTTTGTTATTTTCCAAGTATGATGAAAGGATACAACCCTGACACATACCTTTCCTGATTTTAAACCACACAATATCCTCTTGTTCTGTTAGAAAGACTGCCTCTTGGTGTATGTACAGGTTCCTCATGAGCACGATTAACTGTTCTGGAATTCCAATTCTCCTCAATGTTATCCATAATTTGTTATGATCCATGCAGTCAAATGTCTTTGCATAGTCAATAAAACACAAGTAAACATCTGTCTGGTATTCTCTGCTTTCAGCCAAGATCCATCTGACATTAACAATGATATCACTCATTCCCCACCCTGTCCTCTTCTGAATCTGGCTTGAATTTCTGGCAGTTCCCTGCCAATGTACTACTGAAACCGTTTTTTAATTTTCTTCAGCAAAATTTTACTTGCCTTTGATATTAATCTTGTTCGATAATTTCCACATCTGTTGGATCATCTTTCTTTGGAATGGGCACAAATATAGATCTCTTCCAGTTGGTTGGCCAGGTAGCTGTCTTCTAAATTTCTTGGCATAGACCAGTGAACGCTTTCAGCGTTGCATCTGTTTGTTGGAACATCTCAATCAGTGTTCTGTCAATTCCTGGAGCCTTGATTTTCACAGATGCCTTCAGTACAGCTTGGACCTCTTCCTCCAGTACCGTCAGTTCTTGATCATATGCTACCTTCTGAAATGGTTGAATGTCGACCAGTTCTTTTTGGTACAGTGACTCTGTGTTTTCCTTCCATCTTCTTTTGATGCTTCCTGCCTTGTTTAATATTTTCCCCATAGAATCCTTTAATATTGCAATTCTAGGCTTGAATTTTTTCTTCGGTTCTTTCAGCTTGAGAAATGCTGAGTGTGTTCTTCCTTTTTGGTTTTCTATCTCCAGGTATTTGCACATTTCATTATAATAGTTTACTTTGTCTTTTTGAGCCACCCTTTGAAATCTTCTGTTCAGCTCTTTTACTTCATCATTTCTTCCTTTTGCTTTAGCTACTCTACATTCAAGAGCAATTTTCAGAGTCTCTTCTGACACCCATTTTTGGTCTTTTCTTTCTTTCCTGCCTTTTTAGTGATGTCTTGCTTTCTTCATGTATGATGTCTTTGATGTCAATTCCACAACTCGTCTGGTCTTCGGTTATTAGCGTTCAGCACATGAAATCTATTCTTAAGATGATCTCTAAATTCAGGTGGGATATACTCAAGGTCGTACTTTGGCTCTAGTGGGCTTGTTTTAATTTTCTTCAGCTTGTACTTAAACTTGCATATAAACAGTTGATGGTAGGTTCCGCAGTCAGCCCCTGGCCTTGTTCTGACTGATTATATTGAGCTTCTCCATCATCTCTTTCCACAGATGTAGTCGATTAGATTCCCGTGTACTCCATCCAGCAAGGTCCGCATAGGTAGATGCCGTTTATGTTGTTGGAAAAAAGTATTTGCAATGAATAAGTCGTTAGTCTTGCAAAATTCTATCATGGGATTTCCGGCATTGTTTCTATCACCAAGGCCATATTTTCCAACTACTGACACTTCTTGTTTCCAGTTTTCAAATTCCAATCACCAGTAATTATCGATGCATCTTGATTGCGTTTGATCAATTCCAGACTGCACAAGTTGGTAAAAATCTTAATATCTTCATCTTTGACATTAGTGGTAAATTTAAGTAATAGTTGTATTAACTGGTCTTCCTTGTAGGCATATGGATATTATCACATCACTGAGAGCATTGTACTTCAAGATAGATCTTGAAATGTTCTTTTTGATGATAAATGTGATACCATTCTTCTTCAGTTTGTCATTGCTGGCATAGTAGACCATATGATTGTCCAATTGAAAATGGCCAATACCTGTCCATTTCAGCTCACTAATGCCTAGAATATTGATCTTCAAGTGTTCCATTTCATTTTTGACAACTTCAAATTTTCCTAGATTCATACTTCGTACATTCCACTTTCCAATTATTAATGGATGTTTGCAGCTCTTTCTTCTCATTTTGAGTCATGCCACATCAGCAAGTGAAGGTCCTGACAGCTTTAGTACATACATGTTATCAAGGTCCACTCTACTTTGAGGAGACAGCTCTGCCCAGTCATATTTTGAGTGCCTTCCAACCTGAGGGACTCATCTTCCAGAACTAAATCAGACAATGTTCCACTGCTATTCATAAGGTTTTCACTTGCCAATTTTTTCAGAAGTAGACCGGCAGGTCCTTTTACCTAGTCTGTCTTAGTCTGGAAGCTCCACTGAAACCTGTCCACCATGAGTGACCCTGCTGGTATCTGAAATACCGGTGACACAGTTTCCAGCACCACAGCAGCATGTAAGCCACCACAGTAAGACAAACTAACAGATGCATGGTGGACTAGGAGTTAGCCAGGTAAAAGTAGGGAGGCAGGGAGAACTGTCTTTCAGGCAGACAGTATGTCATTGAGAAAGCATTTGGTATCTGTGTTAGAAATGGTAAGCAGTTCAGTGTGGCTAGAGGCAGCGCAGGAGGTGAAGTAGCAATGGATGTGGGGGAAAAGTACAGGTGCAGGGCAAGATCATCCTGGCCCTGTAAGCCATGTGAAAGGTTTGGCCATCCAGCAGAACTAGAGCCCTCCCTATCAGTCCCTGTCAGCTGAGACCCTTAACATCTTCTACTCTTGCTGAATTCCCTGTCCCCTGTTCACTGCCTGTAATACTCCTTCCACATGTATGAACAACCCTGCCACCCATCTGACTCCAGGCAATATCACTGCCCAAAAGGTCCTTGGATATTGATGCTGGCCTAAAAGGTGCTCAAGTTCACTGCTCCCCTCCCCACCGTGGACACCTCCAAATCAGTGGCTGGATGTCACTAGCCCTGAGAGAAGATTCACAGCAGGATTATTCGTTTAGCCCTGGCCCCATTGCGCTTTCTTCTCCATTTTCTGGTGCCTAGAGGGAGTCCCTGAAATGTTACAGGACCACGCCTACCCTCAAGAAAGGTTCAGAGCTCTGCATCTGGGTCAGTGGGATGGGACCCAGGCCTCATGACTTTGTGTCCAGAGTTTTCCCTGCAACAGTGTAGTGGTCAACTGCATGGGCTTTGAAAACATGTAGCTTGTGTTTGAATACAGGTTCCACTACTCAGTAGCTGGGTGATCTTGGACAAGTTACCTAGTTTTCTAAAGTCCTAACTGTAAAATAAGGGGAGAATCTATCTACCTCATAGGAATATAGTAAGAACTAGAAAATGAGTGTATAAAACTTAGCACATTGCAGGACATTTAGTAAAGACTCAGTATAATGAAGATGGTAGCGGAGGTTGTGGTACAATCCCAGATCCCCCTTGAGTCCTGAGGCACTCCTTCTCCTGGCTGCTGGAGACCCTCAGCTGGTTTGCTCTGAAGTGTTACCTTTTGCCAAAGGATGGTTCTGCTCAGTCATGTCTTTTCCAGGGAAGCCCACATTCAATGATGAGTTGATGTGGGAATATAAATCCTGCCTCCCTTCCCCCATAACAGACACCAGTAAAGTCTCATTTCATCTTGAGAGCTCCACGTGGGATCGGCTTAGCACTTCATTGCCACTTTAGTGGGGCCCAACGTCTTCCTGCCAATCCTGTTTACTCTGCTCCCCCAAAAGTACTGTTTCCTAGAGCAGTTATTGTTAGCTGCCCTCGAATCAGCCCCCAATTTATGGCAACCCATGCACAATGGAACGAAATGCTGCCGGTCCCACACCATCCTCATAATCCATTGTGGATCAGACCATTGGGATCCATAGGGTTTTCATAGGCTGATTTTTGGAAATAGATCATCAAGCCTTTCTTGTTAGTCTGTCTTTGTGTGGAAACTCTGCTGAAACCCATTGAACATCACAGCAATACACAAGCCTCCACTTAACAGATGAGTGTTGGCTGTACATGAGGTGCACTGGTTAAGAACTGAACCTGGGTTTCCCTCATGGAAGGCGAGAATTCTACCACTGAACCACTGCTGCTCCTGTGTTCCTTAGAGCAGTCCCCAATAAATCTTTCGCATGCAGACTCAGAATCTGATTATGCAAGCTGTGACACCGAGAAGGATATGGTGTGATGATTACACCTCATTGTCTTTAAAGATCAAGCCTGAGCTAATATTGGCAAAGAATATTCAACTGGTGAAATTAATTAATGGCATTATGTTTACAGCCTAGTATCAAATATGTTATTTCTTTGTTTACTTGAAGTTCCTGTTAGAAAAAGTATACACAAACTTGAATTTCACAAGTGTGTGTGAATCACACAAGTGTGATATTTCCTTAGCAAGGACCCAGCTTCATGCTGCTTTCAGATGTGGATTTTTCTCGGTAAGGCACAGGTCTGGATCAAGAAGTGTTTATCCTTCAGAAACTGGAGGAACCCCCAAAACTATGCCCACCCCCACCCCTCATGCTCTGCTAACCCAGAACTGAAACCTTTCCTGAAGCCCACTTTTCAGACAAAGATTAGACAGGCATATAAAACAAAAAATAGCACACTTGAGGAACGTGCTTCTTAGTTCAATCAAATATGTGAGACCAAATGGGCGGCTCCTGCCCCGAGGCAGGATGAGAAGGGACAGGAACTGGACTAAGGGACACAGGGAACTGGGTTGAAAGGGAGAACGTGCTGTCACATTGCGGGGATTGCAACCAATGTCACAAAACAACATGCGTATAAATTTTTGAATGATAAATTAACTTGAGCTGTAAACTTTCACCTAAAGCACAATAAAAAATAAGTAAATAATAAAAAAGCACAAAAATAAATGTTTATCCTTTACGTTAGAACTGAAAACTGAACAACACATTCATGAATTCAGTAACAACTGCTGTGACCTATTTTTTCCCAAGTTTGATCTAAATCATATATATTGTTATCATTGTTGTGTGCCGTTGAGTCAATTATGACTCATAGTAACTCTATATGACAGAGTAGGACTACCACATAGGGTTTCCTAAGCTGTAATCTCTACCGGAGCAGATCGCCGGGACTTTTCTTCCGAGCAGCTGCTGGGAGTAGGTTCAAACCATGACCTTTTGTCTAGCAGCTGAGTGCTTAAGCGTTGTGCCATCAGGGCTCTTTACGTATATTTTGTAACCTCTATTATTAGCCTTAGTAAAAAACACGATCATTTGGACAAACCAATATTATGATAAATAGAGCTGTCACATTTCTATGCATGTAATACCAATTTTTTTATAATTTATTTTTGTTGTTGAGAATGTGCACAGCAGAATATACACCAGTTCAACAATTTCTGCATGCACAGTTCAGTAACACTAATTACATTCTTCGAGTTGTGCAACCATTTTCACCCTCCTTTTCTGAGTTATTCCTCCACAATTAACATATAAACTTACTTCCCCCTAAGGTTCCTATCTAATCTTTTGAGTTGCTGTTGCAAATTTGATCCCATATAGATAGACCAGAAAAGAGCACAATGCTCAAGGCAGACTTTCTTTACTAGTTAAGCTAAACTATTGTTTGGTTTTAAGAAGACTTCAGGGGATATTATTGGTTTAAGATTTAAAGATTATTTCAGGGCAGTAGTTTTGGTGGTTCAGCTAGTCCCCATGGCTCCAGAAAGTCTGAGTCCATGAGAATTTGAAATTCTTTTCTACATTTTCCCCCTTTTGATCAGAATTCTCCTATAGAATCTTTGATCAAAGTATTCAGTAATAATAGCTGGGCACCATTCAGCTCTGATCTCATGGCAAAGGAGGCAGTTCTTCACAGAGGCAATTTAGCCACACATTCCACTTCCTCCTTCTATTCTTGACTCTCCTTCTTCCTCTGTTGCTCTAAGCAAATTGTTTGGACCAATTGTTGTAACTTGGATGGCCACTCGCAAGCTTTTAAGACCCCAAACACTACGCAACAAACTAGCAGGTAGAATAGAACCACTAAACATGCTATTAGGCCAATTAACTAGGACATCCCACGAAATCATGACCCTATACCTCCAAACCATGGAACCAAATTCGATGAGGTGTTTGGTTGTACATAAGCAGCCTCAGCAGCTACTGTTTTTTTTTTGGTCATTGTTATAAATATATCTATCGCAAAACTTTTGCCAATTCATGACTCAGCAATTCCTCTCCTAAGTATATACCCAAAAGTCTTGAAAGCAAAGACTCAAACAGATCTTGTACACCAATGTTCATTGCAGCATTATTTACAATAACCAAAAAGTGGAAACAACCTAAATGCCTAACAATGGATGAATGGATAAAGTGTGGAATACACATACTATGGAATACTACTCAGCTGGTAAGAGAAATAAAATCTTGATACATGCTACAACATGCATGGAGCTTGAAGACATTATGCTGAGTGAAATAAGGCAATCACAAAAGGACAAATATTGTATGACCTCACTTATATAAAAATACAAGAACAGGAAAATGTATAGAGACCAAAGTTTATTAGTGGTTACCAGGGGCAGGAGGGAGGAGGAAAGGAGGGGTTATTGCTTATGAAGTAGTGAGTTTCAGTTTATGGTGATGGAAAAATCACATTAATTAAGGGTAGGTTACAGAGCCAATTAATGTAATTGCTGTCAATAAATTATATACCTGTAAAAAGTTGAATTGGCATGTAATACCAATTTTTAATGAATGTGAAAATAGTAAAATGTATTTAACACTTAAAGTCTGCTGTATTCAATTTAATTTAATTTTTGGTAATTCCAAAGGCATTTGGCATTTTAATGATTATCAATACATTGCAAATGTGCATAGGTAATAGTTACTAGAGAATGACAGATAAATCCAGTTTTAATCTGACTGTATCTGATTATGATGTACATGAATACCCATACTGTATGTATTATATCTTGTTGAATACAAATATGAGTACTGTTATAAAAATTGGTAAGTGGAGTGTAGCTGCTCATGAGTACAGCAGGAAACTCATGAATTAGAATGAGATTAGATAGACAGACAGACTGGTAGGTAGGTAGGTAGACAGACAGACAGATAGATAGATTTAAAAAACCAACCAATTGTCAACAAGTTGCCTCTAACTCATGGTGATCCCATGTGTGTCAGAGTAGAACTGTGCTCCACAGAGTTTTCAGTGGCTGATTTTTTGGAAGTAGATTGTCATGCTTTTCTTCAGAGGAGCCTCTATGTGGACTTGAACCTCCAACCTTTTGATAAGCAGTTGATTGCATTAACTGTTTGCACCACCCAGGGACTCCAATAGAAATACAGATAAACGTATTTTTTAATTGAGATAAAATGTGTACACACTGTGCAATTAGGAGTACAATTTGATGAATCTTAGAAACTGTATATACCCGTGTAACCAACATACTGATCAAGATACAGAACATTTCCAAAGCGGGATTATATCTTAAAGGTCTTTTGGATTTCCTACTATCCACAGCAGTGTGCTAAGCTTCCTGACAGGGCTTGTTAGCTGCTGGACCCTGGTGTCGGCCTCACCCCCTCTTCCAACCACCATTGCTTCTTGCAACTTCCATCTCTGTTTGTTGCACCTTTCCTCAGATGATCCTCAGCACACACAACTTTTGTCAGATGGAGGTGAATTCTTTCATTATTGCAGGGAGGGACTGTCTCCATCTGTTCCTTCCCAGTAGTCTGTTATCAGCTTAATAGTTTCAAATGGTCTTTCTGCACTAGGAACATCCATAGTGACCAGATTTCTCCATCCTTCCAAGAGCTTCCCAAATCTGTGTTCATAAATCTTCCCAGCACCATCCTGGATAATGAGTAGGGAGCAAGTCATCTGCTTTTATGGATGAAAACCTTGAAGTAAAGTGAAGTTAAGTGGCTTCCTGGCAAGGAGTCTGACGCCTGCATGGAATTAGATAACCAGTTTGTATCACATGCTTGCTTTTTGCCTCTAGTAGGAGAGAGGGAATAGTGAAGTTGAGGAGGTAGTTACCTTAGCCTTTTTGTTTTTAAGCCTGTCATTTTTTCTTACCCCTACTTGGGTGATCCCGACATAGGGTTTCATAAGTTGCAATTGACTTGATGGCAACAGGGTTTGTTTGTTTACTTGAGAGGTTACTCCATTGTGTAGGTGTAAGGAAATAAGGGCTGGGATCAAGAGAGCAGGAGGAAGAGACACAGGGAGATTTGGTATGACAAACCTCACATCTTGGTGATGGCTTTACAGATTAAGAAAGAGAAGAAGAGAGCAAAGAGTCAAAAATGTCCAAAAAAATACCAGCAGTTCTTCGCACTTCATGCAGTTTTCTCTTCAGCAGCTTTATAGTTGAATTTAAATATTGGTAAACATTTTCAATTATACTATTTTCAGTTATCAGAAGGATGACGATGAAAAATTTATAAAGACAAACCAAAAAAACCCAGTTGCTGTCAAGTCCACTCTGATTCATGGCAACCTCATGTGTATCAGAGTAGAACTGGGCTCTGTAGGGTTTTCAATGGCTGATTCTTCAGAAGTAGATCACCAGGCCTTTCTTTCAAGGTGTCTCTGAGTGAATTCAAACTTCCAATGTTTTGGTTAGCAGCTGAGTGCATTACCCATTTGCACCACCTGGGGATTCCACTTATAAAGAAGACATTGAATTTTCTGGGAAATTCCCTTTCCCCATTCCAAACATACTTACCTCTAAATGTTGTTCTTTATGTTAACTGATTGGCTTTGTTGAAATAGCCATATTTAGTTATTAGGGGAAGTACATATTTAGAGGCTTAGGAAATTACACCAAATGATTTTCCATGCTTTCAGCAACGGGAGGAGTAGCCACTCAGTGTGCTAAACTTTGTGAAAGGAGTTGTGGGGCTAGCTTTGCCCCTGCCCTGCCTCCCCAGCAGAGCAGGAGACTGAGCAATCAGCAATGGCCCCACTCTTCAGCTGTTCTCACTGGCTGGCTCACAGTTCACCTCATCTGCTTAGCATAATGACTATGCTGTGGGATTTGACAGTTGCAACATCTAATCCGCCCCAAAGGCTCTTTCTTGCTTCCAGGGAGTTCCACTGGAACACCCTTAGGTTGGTGTCAGACCTAACCACAGGTTTAATTATTAGTCTTGAGCAAACCAGGGAGACTCTCTCCCAAGCATGACTCCATCCACTCAGCTATGAATGAACAAACCAGCCCTTTATTGCCAATTCCCAAGCGTCAAACCCCAAAGCATGAGTAAAATAACTTATAGACATTCCACTACCCAACCAGGGCACACCTCCCTTTCTTGCTCCTTATGCAATATTTCATACTCATCCACGGCCTTAGTAAAACTTTCTCTGGTACCTTCTGACTCACACGAGCTCAGTTTAATCCACTGCTGACAATCAAGGATTCTGTTGAGGTGTAATTGTGGAAGAGGCACAATCAAGGTTGCTTAGCAACAGAAATTGGTTTGTTTAAAACAACTGTCTGTGAGGAAAGCACCCCCTTGCTTTCCCCTGGATTTGTGACTTCTGGTTGATTAACTCACTAACTGAATTACACAAAAGATTTTCTCCTTCTGTGTGCTGTGAGGAACTGGAGAGCAGAGTGGCTGGGGAAGAAAGACTCAGAAAGTTGTTTATTTCTTCTGCCTGGAAGACTCGAATTAGAATGTCTGAGGACTTGGCTTGGCTTTGTGCCCTTTGCCCTGCTGTCAGGCTTCATTATGAGCTCTAGAAGGACGAGGCAGAAGCTCAGAGAGAGAGGGACATAAGTCACACTGCGAGCAAATCAACCCAGGAAGGGATGTAGGCTTGAGTTATCACCTAGTGACGGGAGGCACCATGGTTGCCAAACTCATTTTGTGGAACAATCTAAACTACGCATGCTTGTGGAGACAGGAAGTTTTTAGGAAAATAGCAAAGCCACCTGTCTGCCTGTCTAAGGGAGGGCAGATAATCGACATTCATTGAATGATTACTGTGTGCTGATCACTATTTTATGGAGCCCTGGTGGCACCATGGTTAAGCACTCAGCTACTAACTGAAAGGTTGGTGGTTTGAACCCACCCAGACTCTCCATGGGAGAAAGACCTGATGATCTGATCCCAGAAAGATTACAGCCTAGAAAACCCTGTGCAGCAGTTCCACTCTGGCACATGGGGCCACCATGAGTTGGAATTGACTTGACAGCACCTAACAACAGGCACTATTTTGGAGTCACTGGGTGGTACAAATGATTAACAAGTTCAGTTGCTAACTGAAAAGCTGGAGGTTCAGGTCTATCTACAGTTGCCTTGGAAGAAAGGCCTGGCGATCTCTGATCTACTTCAGAAAAATCAACCACTGAAAACCCTATGGAGCATAGTTCTACTCTGACACACATGAGGTCACCATGAATTAGAATTGACTTGATGGTAACTGGATAGTCACTATTTTAAACTTTTTTTTTTTGTACACAAAAATAAATACTGTAAGTTCAATAGCAGCTTTAAAAATATGGACACCAAGGTGCTGAGAGATCAAGTTCAGAATACAGTCACCCAGCTAGAGAGCAATGGAATGGGGTTTGAATCCTAGCAGCAACACACCTGTCTTCTACGCTTCCATGGCCCTCAGTCTCAGCTGATTGTGACAGTGGGGCTACTGTGGCCCTGAGCTGTCAGATCTTCAAATTTTCAAGAGATCCAGTTTATCTAAATTTCTGAATTTTTAAATCCATGGCAATATCTTTTTTACTATTTTTTTAAAAAAACCCATTTTGGGTCAACAATTGAGCATGGGCTGAGTGTGGCCTAGAATTACCTCCTTCTTGCTCAAAGGCATTAGGTCATTGCTCATTCTCCAACTCTATGCATATCTGGGGTAAAACCTGGTCCAAGGAAGTGGAGAAGTAAACAGGAACTCACAGGAGTCCTACTGCGAGACACACCCTCTGAGGGAACTCTGCAATATTGGGTCGTCAGAGGGAATTTGACTTCCTAGACATTGCTAGTTTCACCAGAAACCCAGGGAAAACGTGGATCAAGATTTTAGATTTGTGGTGGAATACAGCCTAGACCTGGGGGGTAGTAGTGGTTCAGTGGTAGAATTCTCGCCTTCCATGCACCAGCCAATGCACCTCATGGGCCCATGCCATCACTTAACTCTCAGGTTTTCGTGGAGTTTATAGAGTAAGATGGACTAGGAAGAAAGGCCTGGTGATCTACTTCCAAAAAATCAGTCAGTGAAAATCCTATGGATCACAACAGGCCTGTCCACAACTGATTATGGAAATGGCTCACAATTTCATGGCCATGAGTCAGGGCCAACTCGATGGCAGCTAAGAACTACAACAACGGAGTCTAGACCTGCATGTTCAGGTTGGAGCATTGTATTCTATAGTTTAAAGAGTCCCAACCAGCTACATAGCGGTGTGTGGTCAGTGGGTTACAAGGGAGCTGAGAAACTGACCCCGTCAGTCTTCTGGGAACTGGGTAGTTTCTGGGGATCTAGAACTTCTAGCCATAAATAGCTTCTCCCCTCAGTTTATCCCATATTGCAGATATCATATATGTATTACCAGTGTCACGATGTTAAAAAAGTTCTAAGCACTACTGCAGTCTGTTTCTTATGTGATGTTGATTGTCCTAACTTCACATTAAGATTTTTTTCTTTTCAATGAATGGGATCTACCTCTTTCTAAGAATCCTTTAAAGGAAATTTTATTCTCCTCCATTCACCTGGCTAGTAGGATATTCCCCTCCTGCTACCGCCCCGTCCCCCCCGCCCCCCACCGTATTCACAGATCTTTTCCTCAGAAACAAGTCAGTACATCTCATTCATTCATCTATTCGGATTCTTCTTCTGACCATGCCTAGAAAACCCTGTGGGGAAGTTTTACTCCGTCACATGGGGTAACTACAGTCGAAATCAACTCAATGGCACATAACAACAACAATCTTACATAGCAATTTGGTATTATTTTGAATTACGTCCTCTAAAAAAATTTATTGCAGTCCTAGACTTCTATACCAATGAAAGTGACTTTATTTGGAAATAGCACCTTTGCAGATATAATCAAGTTAAGATGAGGTCATACTGGATTCGGATAAGCCATAATTCAATATGACTTGTGTCCTTATAAGAAGAGAAGAGACACAGAGGGACACACAGAGAGACAACACCATGTGACCACAGAAGCAGAGATTAAAGTTAGGCAGGATGAAAGAACCTTCTACCTCTGAGACAGTAGGCAAGTTTGGGGAGGAGGGGAGAAGGGAAAATAAGGGATTTCACACAAGATAACATTAATTTTTTTACTGGAGAGATGTAAGGTCATCTGCTGAGAGAAAGGTCAGGGGGTTGGTAGAGGAAATGTCACTAAAGAAATCTTAGTTCCCTTGTGACCACATTCTTCTAAAACAACCGACAATAACTTATGCTAGGTGATATATCTACTTTACGTGGATGTAATATGTCATTTCTTGGAGAATGCAAATTAATATGAATGACTTCAAAAATGAAATAATTATGTATTTATTTTTTAAAAATAAAAGGCAGTTTCCAAAGAGATCATCTATTAAAATGAGGATATCATGATCACTTAGAAAGCACCTGCAGCCCTGGTAGCACAGTGGTTAAGTGTTCGGCTGCTAACTGAAAGGTCAGAGCTTCAAACCCACCGGCCGCTCCATGGAAGAAAGATGTGGCAGTCTGCTTCAGTATAGATTACAGCCTTGGAAACCCTACAGGGCAGTTCTGTTCTGTCCTATAGGGTAGCTATGAGTCAGAATCGACTTAATGGCAATAAGTGGTTTTCTTTTTGTTTGTTTGTTTTTTTAGATAACACTTCTTCCTGTAAGTGTTATAAACGGAAAAGTTTCAACCTGGAGGCATCCATATCAGATGTAAGAATGATGGGGCCAACATGCATTTCCAGGAAGCAAAAGGTCAGGATGTAAGCCATTTGTTCATGGGAAAAACGTGTAAAGATGTAAAAATTTGTTCCCTAGAAAAATATGTTCATGACTACAATCATGTATAACTGAACCAGCAGGTGCAAGTCACCTAGCTGGTAACTCACTCTCTCCTAGAACCCAGGGCATTTGAACACAGGCTTGGTACCTGCTGAGCCACTTTGGGCTTTCTGCTTCCGTGAATTCTTGGTAATCGTTTAAGGTAAAAGACCTCTCGAATCTGAGCTCCACTCCCTTGCGTTGATAGCTCTTTGAGTTTTATTGTGGATTTGTTTTGGTTTTCGCAAGTAAAAGTTTTTTTGCTCTAACTGTCATTATAAAATGGGGAATGCAGTGTCTGAAGGAGATTTGGAGCCACCTTCTGGGACTTCTCACTACATGAACAAACATTAGGTCCCTTATTGTACATATTCTTGTCTGTCTGGCATAACCTCACAGGCCACAATGTGGAAAATCAGCGGCTGATTTGGGATTCTTTTGATCTCTCTAAGTTAAATTTTCTTTGCCGTAAGTTAGAGAACCACAGCTCCCGGATTAAACAGTCCCTGTGGAGTGCCTATTTTGTCTGGTATACTGAGGTCTCTAAAAGATATCAAGACAGTAAAATTGCATCCCTGCAGGACACTATCTCTAAATATACTAAGCAGAATAAAGAATTACAATGTCAAATATCAGCTCCCACACCTTCTACTTCCCTGCCAGGTGCTACCTCTTTATACCTTTCTTTGCCTTCCTACACATTTGATAACACTTTATCTGAACTTCCCTTTTTCACTAAAAAACCAAGAAATAAACCCTTGCCAGAAATGCCTTTAAAATTCGTCCCAGCAGTGATGTCAAGGATTCCCCTCATATCACTTTTGCCCATGGACATGCTCAGAATTACATAGCATTTTGAAAGATTTTCCCAAATTTCTTGAGGACCCCTACAAATTTTATGAAGAATTTAAAATCCTTGTTGAAGTCTGCTAGCCTGGGCTTCCAAACTTATATCAGCTTGTTCACATGATTACTGGCACAGGGAAAGCCCAATTATGGCTAGAACAGGCAGAGTGGAAAGACCCCCGAGACAGTTTAACCTTAAATATTGATAAAACAACCACTGAGCTGTTGGAAGACTCTCAGGCCATAACTAAAAAATTGCTGGAGGCTGTCCCAAAGGCCTTTCCTCCACTAACTGATCGGACTAAAACTTACTCTTGTAAATTAAATAAAGATGAAAGTGTTTATGATTATCAGACTCGACCACTCTAGAAATTTTCCAAGTATTCTGACCTCGCTTTGACCATGCCTGGTGCCTCTGGCGCTTTCAATGCTGTTTTCATATCTGGTTTTAAACCTGAGATCTCAGCCTTAGTAAAGCGACATCTACTGTACAGGGAGACAGCTCTTATTGCCAAGTTAACCAACTTAGCTTACGAACTTTCCCAGACTCTTGAAGCCAAAAAGATTTCTAAGGCTAATAAATTAATGGCCTTTCAGCTGCAAAAATTACAATCTCCCAGTCAAAAGAAAAATAGTAAGCCTTCCAATGGCACAAAGGAGGGTATTTGTCACTATTGTAAAAAACCTGAAAGTTGGAAAAATGAATGCTGTAAGTTAAAAAATAAAAGACTGACATACATAGCTCCCCCTTAAAAAAATCCTACAACCTGCTTCAGAATGCAGGGGCTCTGGGGACAAAACAGGGACTTTTCCTGTGGTGGCTCTTAATCCACAAGGATAAATTACTTCATTTATTAACAGAGAAACTTGAAAATTTTTAATTAACACTGGAGTAACCCTGTCTGCTATTAACCCCACGTGTATTTTTTTCATTTTTTTCCCCACACAAAAATTTATATGCACATTGGTATGTGACCCTAATTGCTCTCCCCATCCTATGACAGCACACTCCTCCTTTCCATCCCTGATTACACATGTCCATTCAACCAGCTCCTAACCCTCTCTGCCTTCCCATCTCACCTCCGGACAGAAGCTGCCCATTTAGTCTCTTGTATCTACTCGAACTAAGAGGCACACTCCTTACGAGTCTCACTTTATGTCCCACAGTCCAGTCCAATCTCTGTCTGAAGAATTGGCCTTGGAAATTGTTTTAGTTCTGGGCTGATAGAGAATCCAGGGGCTATGCTTTCCGGGGTTCCTCCAGTCTCAGTCAGACCATTAAGTCTGTTCTTCTTACTAGTATTTGAGTTCTGCACCCCGCCTTTCTCCT
>NW_004443980.1:11251164-11253034 GCF_000243295.1 Trichechus manatus latirostris
ATTCAGGAAACTTCTTAGCTTTGGTTTAGTCCAGTTGTGCTGACTTCCCCTGTAGTGTGTGCTGTCCTTCCCTTCACCTAAGATAATTCTTATCTAGTATCTACTATCTACTTAGTAAACAACGCTCATCATCCCTCTGCACTCTTGTAACCATCAAAGAATCATTTCTTCTGTGTTTAAACTTTTCCTTGAGTTCTTATAACAGTGGTCTTATACAATACTTGTCCTTCTGTGACCAACGAACTTCACTCAGCATAATGACCTCCAGCTTCCTCCATGTTATAAGATGTTTCACAGCTTCACCGTTGTTCTTTATTACTGTGTAGTATTCCATTATGTGGCTATATCATAATTTGTTTATCTTTCGTCCATTGACGGGCACCTAGGTTGTTTCCATCTTTTTGCTACAGTGAACAGTGCTGCGATGAACATGGGTGTGCATATATCTATTCGTGTGACGGTTCTTATTTCTTTAGGATATATTCCAAGGAGCAGGATAGCTGGATCCTATGGTACTTCTATTTCTAGCTTTTTAAGGAAGCGCCAAATCGATTTCCAAAGTGGTTGTACCATTTTACATTCCCATCAACAGTGTGTAAATGTTCCAGACTCCCCACAACCTCTCCAGCATTTATTATTTCGTGTTTTTTGGATTAATGCTAGCCTTGTTGGGGTGAGATGATATCTCATTGTAGTTTTGATCTGCATTTCTCTAATGGCTAATGATCATGAACATTTCTTCATGCATCTGTTAGCCCCCTGAATATTTTCTTTGGCATAATGCCTCATCATATGCTTTGCCCATCTTTTAATCAGGTTATTTGTCTTTTTGTTGTTGAGGTTTTGCAGTATCTTGTGGATTTTAGAGATTAGATGCGGATTGGATTTGTCGTAGCCAAAATTTTTTTCCGAGTCTGTAGGTTGTCTTTTGACTCTTTTGGTGGAGTCTTTTGATGAGCATAAGTGTTTGATTTTTAGGCACTCCCATTTATCTAGTCTCTCTTCTGGTGCTTGTACATTGTTACGTATGGTTCATATTGTGTTTAGGCCATGTATTAGGGTTCCTAGCACTGTCCCTGTTTTTTCTTCCATGATCTTTATTGTTTTCAATTTTATATTTAAGTCTTTGATCCATTTTGAGTTAGTTTTTGTACATTGTTTGAGGTATGGGTCTTGTTTCAGTTTTTTGCAGATGGATATCCAGTTATACCAGCACCATTTGTTAAAGAGACTGTCTTTTCCCCAGTAGCTGGTAGGTGGATGAATTTGTGTCTGGATTCTCAATTCTGTTCCATTGGTCTATGTGTCTGTTGTTGTACCAGAACCAGGCTGTTTTGACTACCGTGATGGTATAATAGGTTCTAAAATCAGGTAGTGTAAAAATAATAATAATAATTTTTTAAAAATCAGGTAGTGTGAGGCCTCCCACGTTGTTCTTCTTGAGTAATGCTTTACTTATTTGAGGCCTCTTTCCTTTCCATATGAAGTTGGTGATTTGTTTCTCCATCTCATTAAAAAATGCCAGTGGAATTTGCATCGGGATTGCATTGTATCTGTAGATCACTTTGGGTAGAATTGACATTTTCACAATGTTGAGACTACCTATCCATGAGCAAGGTACGTTTTTCCACTTATGCAGTTCTCTTTCGGTTTCTTGCAGTAGTGTCTTGTAGTTTTCACCGTATAGATCTTTTATGTCTCTGGCTAGATTTATTCGTAAGTATTTTATCTTCTTGGGGACTATTGTAAATGGTATTGATTTGGTGATTTCCTGTTCAAGGTTCTCTTTGTTGGTGTAAAGGAATCCAACTGATTTTTGTATGTTTATCTTGTATCCTGAAACTTTGCTGAAATCTTCTATTAGTTCCAG
>NW_004443980.1:11253134-11322634 GCF_000243295.1 Trichechus manatus latirostris
TGTCCTTCCTTATCCTTTGTAGTGGATTTTACTTTAAAGTCTATTTTGTCAGAGATTAATATTGCCACTCCTGCTATTTTTTGAGTGTTGTTTGCTTAATATATTTTTTTCCATCCTTTCAGTCTTGTGTCTTTAAGTCTAAGATCTGTCTCTTGCAGGCAGCATATAGATGGATCGCATTTTTTAATCCAATCTCCCACTCTGTGTCTCTTTATTGGTGCATTTAGTCCATTTACATGCAGTATAATTTTTGATAGATAGGAGTTTAGTGCTGTCATTTTGATGTCCTTCTTTGTGTGTTGTTCACAGTTTCTTTGTTCCACTTAATTTTCTGTGTGGATTCATTTTTCCTTATGTATTTTCTTTTCATTTTTTTCATTCTTGTTGATTTTGTGTTTGCTGAGTCTTTATTTTTTTCTAGTTTTTTATTTTGACTTGTAGGGTTTTTAGTTTCCTTTATGGTTACCTTAATATTTACCCCTATTTTTCTAAGTTTATACCAGTCTTTTCTTTCTTTATATCACCTTGACTTCCTCTCCGTATGCGAAGTCTATGTCTACATTTTTTAAGTTCCTCTTTTTGTTTTAATGTTGTCGTCTTTTACATATTGACATCTGTTTCCCTATTTTCAATGTTTTAGCTTTAACTTACTTTTGTGACTTCCCTATCTGGGTTGATATCTGGTTGCTCTGTCCTGTGTTCTAGTCTTGGTTTGTTATCTGATGTTATTGGTTTTCTAACCGGAGAACTCCCTTTAGTATTTCTTGTAATTTTGGTTTGGTTTTTGCAAATTCCCTAAACTTCTGTTTATCTGGAAATGCCCTAATTTCCCCATCTGTTTGAGAGACAGTTTTACTGGATATATAATTCTTGGCTGGCAGTTTTCTTCCTTCAAGGTTTTCTATATGTCATCCCATTGCCTTCTTGCCTGCATAGTTTCTGCTGAGTAGTCCGAGCTTATTCTTATTGACTCTTCTTTGTAGATGACTTTTCGTTTATCCCTAGCCACTCTTAAAATTCTCTCTTTATCTTTGGTTTTGGCAAGTTTGATTATAATATGTCTTGGTGACTTTCTTTTGGGATGTATCTTCTGTGGGGTTTGATGAGCATCTTGGATAGATATCTTCTCATCTTTCATGATATCGGGGACGTTTTCTGCCAACAAATCTTCACCAATTCTTTCTGTATTTTCTGTTATCCCTCCCTTCTGGTACTCCAGTCACTCGTAGGTTATTCTTCTTGATAGAGTCCCACATTATTCTTAGTGTTTCTTCATTTTTTCAAATCCTTTTATCCAATTTTTCCTCAAATAAGTTGGTGTCAAGTGCTTTATCTTCAGTCTCAATGATTCTGACTTCCATTGCCTCAATTCTGCTCCTATGACTTTCTATTGAGTTGTCTAATTCTGAAATTTCATTGTAAATATTCTGGATTTCTGATTGCTGTCTCTCTATGGGTTCTTGCAGCCTGTTGGATTTGTCATTGTGCTCTTCTGTAGTCTTTTTAATTTCCTCTATTGCGTGTTCTGTTTTTTGCTTAATTTCCTTCCTAATTTTTGAAGAGTTCTATATATTGATCTTTTGTATTCTGCCTCCAATAATTCCAAGAAAATTTCCTTCTTTGGAAAATTTCTAGATTCTTTATTTTGGGAGCTTGCTGAAGCCATCATGGATTGCCTCTTTATGTGATTTGACTGTTGTCTCCGAGCTATCATTAAGTTATTACATTTATTTATTTTATGTTTGCTTACTGTGTCCTGTCTTATTGTTTTGTTTTGATATGCCCAAATAGGCTGCTCATATGAGCTAGTTTTATTATTGGCAACTTTGAAGCTCTAATGTCTTATCACCAGCTGGTTAGATCTGTTACTAGGTATGTGAGCTCAGGAGTCCGCCCACTCCTCCTGTATGGATTCAGCTCAGGTGCCCAGGCAGATAGCCAGCAAGCATGTGGTGTAGGCTCTCACTTACAGTCCTAGACAGGCATGGGTGATTGGTGTAGGCACAGGCATCAGGCTGCAGCAGGGGGACACACTCTGAGCAAGGCAGTTGGCTGATGGCCACCCTGAGTATCCAGGAAGAAGGCATGTCCCTGTTCCCTAGAGCGCGTTGGTGGGTGGGTTTTGCAGCTGGACTGTGAGCACCTAATGCTGTTGGCTGTAAGGACTGGGGGGCACTCTTATTCATGAGCCCCTATTGCAGGTGGCTAGGTGACGTGGGTGGAGCCACCAGTCCTCAGGCCCCTGATGTGGGTAGGTGAAGACCCTGCTTGATGGGCAGAGCAGTGTCACATGTCAAGAAACTGCCACTTCACAGCTGAAACAGTTGAAGTTAGGGTTCCGGTACATACTTTGTTGTACTGCGGTAACGAGGGCCTAGGCTGTTGAGATGGGCCCACACAAGTCTATGCAGGGGGAAAGGCACTCAAAATCCATGGACCCCTTATGCCTGTGCCTAGGCAAAGGAGCTGTGCCTACCCTGGGTTCCTGGCTTTGGGGAGCCGGCAGATTTTTTTTTTCACCATTTGTTAATTTGTTCACTCTCCAAGGCAGGGAGAATGGCTCTGGGTGTGTGACGGATCTTAATTCTGGCCTAGGGGACTTGGCAGTTGCTGATGCTGGTCCAGGACCCAGTGCAGAGCAGGGAGCAGGGAGGTAGACGAGAGAGAGAGATTTTCCTAAGGGAGGTGTTTTTGATCTGCACAGTAAGCCGTACACAAGTACTTATCTTTCTTCAAGGACTGCTTCTCACTGGTTCTTCGTGGCCAAGTAGACTCTCAGCAGCTGGGTCTCTCCTAGTGTGGAATACACCTCCTGGGCACCCATGCTTGTGTGCTTCACCGCTCACCCCCAAGCTCATCAGGCCTGAAGGGCTCAGCCTCTTGCCGGTTCAGGTCTGGCAACTCCTCGCTGCTTCTGAACCATCTCTCCCTCCCCTGCCACTCAGTCCATTTCCTCAACTCTGCCTTTGATGTTCATGGCTCCCAGACTGCCATATATAATTGAATCACTTGTTTTTTTGGGTCTTTGTTGTAAGATGGTCCACTGGAAGTGTCTGACTACTCCACCATCTTGGCCCCACCTCTTCCCACCTTTTAACAAAAGCCTCTGCCCCAGAATACTAAACCTCAAAAGTCATGAGGGTCACCAATCAGGAGCAAATGTTGATTCATTCTCAAACTGTTCCAAAATCTCTTGGACTGTTGAAGATTTGCACCCTTTTTTGCTTAGTTATGGTATCCCTGTCAATCTATTGGGAAAAGATCTTTTATCCAAATGGAACTGCCTCTTACAATTTAATGAAAAGGGGGAAATATTATTGAGTCTGCCTGATATCCCCAATCTAACAGACAATATTCAGGAAGAAGAAGCCATTTACTATATGCGAGCACTTGTCATGCCTCTCCAAAATTCAACTCAACCTAGTTTTCTCCCTTCTAACATCTTTTCACTAGTTCCTGAAACTTTATGACCAATCATATCCACAGATGTCGGCAAGTATGTTCTGTTGTACACAGGGTCGCTATGAGTTGGAACCAGCTCCACGGCACCTAACAGCAACAACAACAGCAATAACACATTGTCCCAATCTCCTCAGTCTTCTGGTCTAGTAGAGAGAACTAATGGAATAATAAAGACCCAAATAGCGTAGCTTTGTGAAACTTTAAATTTATCCTGGACTAAGGTCTTCCCCTTAGTTCTTTTAAATCTGAAGTCTACACCATTTAGATCTCACAAACTTACCAACTATGTAGTAATTACTAGGAGACCCATTGTCATGGATTGAATTGTGTCCCCCTAAAAGTGTGTGTATCAGTTTGGCTGGGCCATGATTCCCAGTGTTGTGTGATTTTCCTATTTGTTGTAAATCCTGCCTCTATGATGTAAATGAGAGAGAATGGGTGGCAGTTGTGTTACTAAGGCAGGACTCAGTCTACAAGATTGGATTGTGTCCTGAGGCAATCTCTTGAGATATCAAAGAGATAAGTGAGCAGAGAGACAGGGGGACCTCATACCACCAAGAAAGTAGTGCCAGGAGCAGAGCGTGTCTTTTGGACCCGGGCTCCCTGTGTGGAGAAGCTCCTAGTCCGGGGGAACATTGATGAGAAGGCCAACAAAGAGAGAAAGCCTTTCTCTGGAGCTAACACTCTGAATTTGGACTTTTAGCCTACTTTACTGTGAAGAAATAAATTTCTCTTTGTTAAAGCCATCCACTTGTGGTATTTCTGTTGCAGCAGCACTAGATGACTAAGACATCCATACTCCTTCCTTATGTTGCCTGCACTGACCCTAACATTGTTCAACCTGAATTACTAAAGTATTGCCAGTCTTTAATACAATATTCTAAAGAATATCTCTCACAGGGTAGAGAAGCCTTTGACAAACAGAAACTAGACTCCCAAAGTCTGTGTAACATCACCACAGTAGAATATGTATATTGGAAAGCACACCAAATAAAAGACACATTAGAACCTCATTCAAGGGACCATACTTAGCCCTCCTCACCAATCCATGTGTAGCCAAATTAGAGAGAATAAAACCTTGGATCCATTTGTCACAGTTAAAAAAGGTTAAGATTCCTCTTTGGGCTAGCCAACGCACCAGAGAATTAAAGGTTACTTTTAAATGCCCCTGTGGCCAGAAGCAGATGACATCTGAGGCAGATGGCTGACCCAAACCCTGGATGAGGCCTGAAAATGTACTTCCATCTTTTTTTTCTTTTTACCTTTGTTATAGTCATGCCTCTACTAATGTTTTCTTAGATTGGGAAGATACTTATGCTCACCATTTTAAAAGGTTTAATTGTTGGATATGTGGTGCCCTCCCAACCTCAAGTCAGTCTGGCCTTCCCTGGTGGATCCTCTCCACTACAGGGATCTGATTGGGTTGCTCTTGATCTATGAATACAAGAACAATGGAGAAATAGTTCATTACTATAGGAAATCACTATTATTAGATTTTCCATTGATAAATGGCCTCTTTTGGATCTGAACAAAACCCAGGCCATAAGTTAACCTTTAGTCTTAACATAACCCTTACTTTACTAAATAAAGTTGCCCAAGAAGAGCTAGCTAAAGAATTGTCCACACCCACAAACAGTACTCTTGTATAGTAGGTCCATATAAACAACTGTGGGATGGATTCATCTGGTTAACTCCCCAAGAGGGGGATGCTAACTCAGGTTACTTCCCTTTGCTGGGAACAATCAACCCACACACATATAAATAACCCAGCCATCACCAGCCTATGGGATGGCTTCCAATTATCTGAATGTGCATCTGTTATAACCTTACAAGCTACTGATTTGTTCGCTCCTCACTGACTACAACGCTCAGCTATCTATTGGTTAGCCCCTAAAGGCACCTTCTGGCCATCTGGAACCAACCTTTGGCCGTGGCTCCCACCAGGCTGGATTGGAAGATGCACTCTGGGCCTGAGCTGGACTCAAGGATGTATTTCAGTTGAACTCCATTTACCAGATAACATACCATATTAAGAGCTTGATGGTCTTGATCCATGTTTCCATGGCTTGATCATTTAGTAACAATATTAACACTCAGATAGGACTTGAAGATGTTATGGCACATGTAGAAATATTAACTAAATATATACAAACTGTCCTAAATGACAGTGCCCATGGGCTTCAAGAGATCAATACTGAAATAACAATGATGAAAAAAGTTTGTTGTTGTTGTTAGGTGCTGTCGAATTGGTTCCAACTCATAGTGACCTTAGGCACAACAGATCGAAAAACTGCCTGGTCCTGCGTCATTCTCACAATTGTTGCTATGTTTGAGCCCATTGTTGCAGCCACTGTGTTAACTGGGTCTTCCTCTTTTTTACTGACCCTCTACCAAGCATGATGTTCTTTTCCTGGTCCCTCCTGATAACATATCCAAAGTGCATGAGACAAAGTCTTGCCATCCTCACTTCCAAGGAACACTCTGGCTGTACTTCTTCCAAGACAGATTTGTTTGTTCTGCTGGCAGTCCGTGGTATATTCAATATTCTTTGGCAACACCGTAATTCAAAGGCATCAATTCTTCTTTGGTCTTCCTTATTCGTTGTCTGGCTTTCACATACCTACAAGGCAATTGAAAACATCATGGCTTGGGTCAAAAAACAAAACCAAACCCACTGTCATCAAGTCGATTCTGACTCATAGTGACCATATAGGATGGAGCAGAACTGCTGCATAGGGTTTCCAAGGAGTGGCTGGCCGATTCAAACTGTTGACCTTTTGGTTAGCAGCCATAGCTCTTAACCACTATGCCACCAGGATTTCCATGGCTTGGGTCAGGCGCACCTTATTCCTCAGAGTGACACCTTTGATTTTCAACACTTTAAAGAGGTCTTTTGCAGCAGATTTTCCCAATGCAATACGTCTGATTTCTGGTGAGAAAAGTGGTACTCCAAAATAGAATGGCCTTCGACATTCTTACTGCAGACCAAGGAGACACCTCTGCCATAATAAAATCTGATTGCTGTGTTCATATTCCTGAAAATAGTTCTGATATTACAGACTGTGTTAATCATATGCAGTGTGTGGTATCTCACCTTAGTGATCTTGTTCCTTCCTTAACTGATATTATAAGTATTTGTTTTTCCTCTTGGGGTGGGTAGTGGGAAAATTGCTACTTTATTTTGAAATCTTTATATTCCTCATCATTTGTTATTGTAATTAAAAATGATATTTTGCTTATGTTCAACACATTTTAGCTATGAAATGCTCTACTTAAAAACCATTTGACCATCACATAAAATCATGCTGGTTTCAAAGGCTTTCACTTATGATTTTATTATTTAATCACCTCCTTTTTGTTTCCCTAGGTATGTTTCTTCTTGACCTCTATCATTCTGTCCTGACTGAGAAATATTCTTCGAATGTGGCCTTATATGTTAAGACATTCCCTATAAAATCTACTCACCCTGAAGATGAGACATATTAGCTCAACAAGGTGAAGAAAATAATTTACATTAACCAAAGCTCCTCAAGAAAACAGACAAAGTCCTTGCAGAAGAAAAGATACTCCATTGTGGGTGATCAGCACCCCCTAGCAGAGGCTTGATCAAAAGGGGGAAATGTAAACAGGAAAGTTTCAAACTGGAGGCACTCGTGTCAGATATAAGAATGACAGGCTCAACAGGCATTCCCAGGAAGCAAAAGTTCAGGATGTAAACCATTTGTTCATGGGAAGAATGTGTCAAGATGTAAACAATTTGTTTCCAGGAAAAAATGTGTTCATCACTGCAATCGTGTATAACCGAACCTGCTGGTGCCACTCACCTACGAGGTAACTCACTCCCTCCTAGCCAAGTGGCTGACCTTTACATTTCAAAGGAATTCAAGCTGAACTGATCTTATCTATAATCAATCAAACTAACCCCCTACTTTTCCTTTGTTCTCTATGTATATAGACCCCTCTTTCTGCTTGAATAGCTGAGTGTTTTGTATATTTAGTGTTTCCCAGCTCAAGCTGTATTATCCTCCACGAAACTCTTTTTCTTTCACTCCTGAGTGTGATTTTCATCTTTGACACTGCCATTCTTTAATAACCACTTGTCCTCAACCTCCTATCCTCCTCCTGCTTGCCCCTCCCTGCATCCTAAATAACACACCTGGCTTAAGTGGTATTTACTCATTCAAAAGTAGAGAAATGTGGCTATGATGGGGGGGTCACCTAACTTAGCTGTGGTCCTCAAAGACACACTGGAGGGCAGCCAGCACAGGCTGTGAGGGAGCAGAGGACAAGATGACTTCAGGTGAGTGCCTGACCTTTCTGATCCCCATGCTCTCATCTGTAAAGTGATGGGGTGGATTACCTAAGCCTCTAAAGTATCTCATATGTTCTAGAATTCTAGCAGTTTTTTAGGATTGTGAGAGAAGAGCAACTGTTACAAAAACATTTCAGAATATTAAGTCTTTGGTATGGGGAGCAAAGGGAACAGGCCAGGGGTCTCTGCAAAAAATAAAGTTATGAGTGTTGCTGTTATTGGCTGCCGTTGAGTTGATCCCCAACTCATGGTGCCCCCATGCACAATGGGATTGGACCATTGTGATCCACAGAGTTTTCATTAGCTAATTTTTTGAAGTCAATCACCAGGCCTTTCTTCCTAATCCATCTTAGTCTGGAAGCACCACTGAAACCTATTCAGTATAGTATCATAGCAACACTCAAGTCTCCATTGACAGATAGGTGGTGGCTGAGCATGAGGTGCATTGGCCAGGAATTGAACCCGGGTCTCCCTCATGAAAGATGAGAATTCTACCACTGAACCACCAGTGGATTATGACTAGGATGAACAAAATCCTAAAACACTGAGAACCAGGTGGCACTCTAAACATTTGTGACAATGGAAGTCTCCCTCTTTACATTAAAAGCAAACTTTCATTGTATACCTTTACAACATATAAACATTTTAACATAGAACAATAGGTTGCAGACTGAGAAGCATTTAAACATATAGTGTTTCATTTGATCCTTAGACAACCTTTGGAGGTAGATAGGGTAGTTTTTATTCTCCCCATTTTATGTCTGAGGAAATTGAGTTTCTAAGTAGTTAAAATCACAGAGCTGAGTCTTGGACCCTGTACTCATTAATACCTGTAATCTCTACAGAGAGTAGGAGTCAGTGTGGTCTCATTACTGAACAGACATTTCAGAAGTAGGAGCCCTTAGCAAGGAGCATTAGGGATTGATAGGATACACTGTGTGTCACCATGGTGGACCAGAGGTCTGAGGTTGTGGATAACATTGTTCACCTGTTTCAGAGAGGGACTCCCTTAAAGCCACCAAAGGGAAGTCCCTGTAGATTTGGTGGTAGCCTGACCAGTCTGTGTTCTTACCCTCTGATGGGGCTACCCGCTGCTCAAGCCCCATGTCCTCTGTGATCACATCACCAATCAAGTCACTGCTGGAGACTCTCTTCCTGAATGCTCTGAGGTGGTAGCTTTGGTGGTCTGGGAAGCTGTGGGTTGAAATGATCTAGGGGTCTAGGAGGACCCAGGCTTTTCAGTCGCACTGTTCTGTGAAACTGGATGCTAGTGTGCCATTTTGCTGCTGTTTGGATTTTTTTGTCCCCTACAGATCATTATTCCAAAAATAGACCTGTAATGTATTCTTGTACATCTGAATTTAATTAAGAACCTTCTTCTCACTGACATGGATGTGATTTTACTGTTTCTGGCCAGTATTCAGATTTCTGAACACTGTGGTGGGCCAATTTCTCTGATCTTTTCAACTTTATAACCCAGGGCCCCTGCTCTGAGATGGTGGTTCATGACCAGTCTCTCTCTAATTGCTGGAGAATATGTGGAATGCTCACAGAAAACAATCAGTCCCAGGAGTCAAAATGGAACCACACTGACCCTTCCAACTGAGGAGTCCAGCTCCTAGCTGAAAAACCTATGTGTGATCTTTCAGGCCCGAATACAGGCGATTTACCCGGCAGGCCTCAGGGGGAAACCTGCCTCCCCAATCATACTTGGTGCACAGCCAACTCACTGCAGGCTCTGGAGGAAGTTGCCGTTGAGGACTCAGGCATCCTGGCTAGCCACGCTTGCAAGTATATCTGTATTCCTAGCCCAGGAACCTCCATGTGATGGCCTCTTTTGGGGGGCCCTCAGCTGAAGCTTTCCTCATGTGCCTTTACAAAGACCTTATGGAATGCAGGTAGCACAAGTGGTTTGCGCTCAACTACTAACCTAAAGGTTGGTGGTTCAAAGCCACCCAGTGGTACCATGGAAGAAAGGCCTGGAAATCTGCTTCCACAAATGTTACAGCCAAGAGAATTCTGTTCTTCTCTGACACACATGGAGTCACCATGAGTCAGAATCAGGTTTGGTTCTGTTTTTCAGGGGGCCTTGAAGACAGTTTTCTCCATTAAGTCAGTACTCAGTACTTTCCCACCCCAACTGGCCTTTCCCCTCTCCCTTCCCCCAGTGCCATAAAACTGCAGGAGGCTTTGGTCCAGGGGTTCCCTTGGTAATAAGATAATCCCTTCTGTCTGTGCTGATCCATCTGACCCTCACTGATGCTGTTCCATTGGGAAAAATGGAGCATTAGGGAAGCCAGAGCTTTCTCCTGCTTAGTGTCTTGCCTATACTATCTCAGTAAGCCATTAAAGATTTTCATTTTGGTTTATTGTCTTAATTGATTGCTCTGATGCCTGGCAGCTCAGCTCTGCCCAGCTTGGCTCAGCTTTTGACACTCCCAGGAGTCAACATGGACCAATATTGTTCCTTCCATTCAACCTCGAATGAAGTTGGCCCATTTGACCTCATCATTCAAGGTTAACAAAGGGCCAGGCTCCCAAGGAGCAGAGGGAACCAGAGCTTCCCAAACTTAATAAGGCCCTTGTCTTAGTTATCTAGTGCTGCTATAATAGAAATACCACAAGTGGATGGCTTTAACAAGGAAATTTATTCTCTCACAGTCCAGGAGGCTAGAAGTCCAAATCAGGGTGCCAGCTCCAGAAGTCTTTCTCTCCCTGTCAGCTCTGGAGGAAGGTCCTTATCATCAATCTTCCCTTGGTCTAGAAGCTTCTAAGGACAGGGACCTCAGGTCCAAAGGACACGCTCTGCTCCCGGCGCTTCTTTCTTGGTGGTATGATGTCCCCGTCTCTCTGCTTGCTTCTCTCTATCTCAAAAGAGATTGACTTAAGGCACAACCTAATCTTATAGATTGAGTTCTGCCTCATTAACATAACTGCCTCTAATCCCACCTCATTAACATCATAGAGGTAGGATTTATAATACGTAGGAAAATCACATCAGATGGCAAAATGGTGGACAATCACACAGTACTGGGAATCATGGCCTAGCCAGGTTGACACATATTTTGGGGGGACACAATTCAATCCATAACAGCCCTGAACACCTGTGAATTCTTGGCAGTATGTAATATACCTGAAGCAAAAACAGATGAAGTTCCCTTGGCTGCTCTGTTTAAATGCAAGTCCGTTGTCATTGAATGTCCAGTATCCAGCTTAGTACATAGCACACACTGGGCACTTGATAACTATATCAGCACTCTCCAAATGAGGACTACACACAGGGAGGGACTGGGCGTGGGGAACCCAACGGTTGTGTCATCCCAGCTCTGGCCACAGAGGTTTCATTACAGAGGGAAGCTGAGCTGTGCACGTTGCTAGGCTATGAGTATTTATTTTCATAAATGAGACTTGTGCTTAATTTAGAAACCTGCTTTTGCTTTTGCTTTCTTCTTTCCAGCATCATCTGGCTGTCTGGCACCATCAAAGAATTGCATTTTTGACCCAACCAGAGCTTGTGGGTGGATGGAGGCGGGAGGAAGGCTGTGAGAGGACGGATGCCAGCCTGGCTGTCTCAGGGGAGGTGGAAACACATGGCCATGCCATTAGCATTCTGTTCGGCTTCTGGATGAGTTTTCATCTGCTACACCTACGTCGCCTTCACTGGGAACAGCAGGATACAAAGCGGCTGTGGTATCGGCGCCTCTTCTGATGAACCACACACCAGACTACAGCAGAGCAGAAGGCAGGGCCATGCAAAAGAGGACCAAAATCAGGTGCCAGACGCAGGTGACATCTTGACTCTCAGTTCTTTGGATGCAGCTATTTTAATAGAGCCACTTTATTGCAGCTATTATGACGTAAGGTTATTCTGATTTGGCTCCAAAATTCAGCCAATACATGCTCAGCTTCTTAAAAGTAAGTAAACGATGAGTAAATCAGGCATCTCCACTCCGTCTGTGAGCTTCACTCCAACTCTGACCTTCACTTCATTGTCAACCCTACCTCTGGTTATCGAGGGTATATGGGTCAGGGACAGGTAAGGGCAGGGATTGGTAGAGGTTCCAAACGGGAGGAATATCAGGGATCAGCCAATGGCCAGGGATGAGGTGAGGATCAGAATTGCAAGGAGAGACAGAACTCTGGTGGTGCAACAGTTAAGTTTTCAGCTGCTAACTGAAAGGTTGGCAGTTCAATCCCACCCAGTGGCTCTTTGGGAGAAAGACCTGGCCACCTACTGTAGTGAAGATTTCTGCCAAGAAAACCCTATGGGGCAGTTCTACTCTGTCACATGGGGTCACTATGAGTCATAGTGGACTTGACAGCACCTAACAACAACAACAGGACTAGAGAAAGTTTGGGAGTCCTCTGAAGTCAAAAAGTCAGAGTTCAAGCCCAAAGATAGTCAAGTTCAGAGATGGGGCAAGAATCAGAGACAAAATGAGGAGCAGGAAATCAGTTACACACAGAAAATAGAGTTTGCATTTTGCCTCACCTGTTTTGAGGCAGCTGTTATCAAAAACAAAAAGGAGCCCAGGTGGTACAGTGGTTAAAGCACTCAGCTGCTAACCAATAGTTCAGCAGTTCGAATCCACCAGTCACTCGGTGAAAGATGTGGCAGTCTGCTTTTGTAAAGATTTATAGCCTTGGAAACCCTGTGAAGCAGTTCTACTCTGTCCTGTAGGGTTGCTATGAGTTGAAATTTACTCGACGGCATTGGGTTCTTTTTCTTGGTATCAAAACAATTGTGTCATCACAGCTGTGTGAAATTGTTGGGCAAGAAAATAGTCCATTTAGGATTCAGAATAGCAAATTCTGGCTTTTCCGTGAGTAGAATCTGACTAAATGTCTATGTATTTCACTTTAGGGTTTGTTTGAACCTCAGTTTTCCCATATAAAATGCAAATAATCATGTCTGCCTTTTGTCTTTCCCCACCTTTTGTTCTCCCTCCAAGCAACATGATGAAGAATAAGTCAGCAGCTCCTAAACTGCCTCAAGACACGTGTGGAAAGGTGTTCGCTTCGAAGGTGGGTATTAGCCTATGAGTCCTCTCTGAGTAAAGCGACTTCAAAGTTGGACGAATGTAGCCATCTGGCCTGGTGACTTATGTGGATGCAGTGATGACTTCAGCAGGAATGTGCAGTGTCTATAAGGACTCTGCTCCTGCCATGACAGAGAACGGAGTATTATCTACCCAAACACTGGCCACTTGCGAGTTTGCGCATGCGCACTGGGGATTAGATGTGGAACCAATTGAGAGGAATCTGAGTTTCTGCCTGTAAGCTAGAGTCTCACTGTACAAAGGCTGAATGACAGCAAGCGGGTGCCCAATCACTGGCTGCCCTTTGCCAGTGAAGAACTTCTGAACAATTCTGCAGGTCATCAAGCTTGTCTAAGTTCCACTGAGGGCAACCAACCAACCAACCTATTGCTGTGGAGTTCATTTCAACTCATGGCGGTCCTTGTGTGTCAGAGTAGCACTGTGCTCCATAGGGTTTTCAGTGACTAATTTTTCAGAAGTAGATTGGCAGGCCTTTCTTCTGAGGCACCTCTGGGTGGATGCGAATCTCCAACTTTTTGGTTGGCAGCTAAGCGCCGAACAGTTTGCACCACCCAGGATACCCCCTACATACACACACACAGGCAGTTCCTGTTTCACTGAAAGTGGAGGGAAGAGAACACTCTCTCAAACTCTCTCCGCCATGTTTCACTACAGGTAGTACCCAATTTAAGACGTATTTGAGTTATGACGAATCGCACTTACGACAGTCTCTTTTTTTTTTTTGGTACATCTTATTGTCAGTAATATTTACCACGTGCAAAGTTGCAGCATGTAATTTGCTGATGTTATCATTCTCAGATGTTTATTTGCAGATGTTCAATTTTACGATTTACTGTTCAAAACACTGCTGTATAGGTTCAGTTTTCTAAACTAAATCAGGGGCTTCTGTTGTTTGAAAACATGGACCCAAATGCTGATCGCTGTGCTAAAGTCAACAGGCAGACTCAGGAAGCAGTAACATGTTACCGTGAAATATACGAAGAAAAACAGAAAAGGACCATACAGACAACTGTCACTAATTTTCTGACTAGAAACACCATCCCCATTCCCAGAGATAATCCAGATGATCCAGAACCTTCCACAAGTGGAGTTATTATAGCAACTGACAAAATGCCTTCCTCCGATTCTTCAGCATCAGAGTAAATTTTTATGATTTGTGTATTTTTTATGTATGTCTGTATTAAAAATATATATGTAAGTTTATATGTAATGTTTCTAACCCCCAAAGACAAATAAAGATTGGATTTATAAAGATACTAATAATAAAAGTCAATGAAAATGAAAACAAACAAAAAACATAATGTATTCGACTTAGGTCAGAACCGACTTACAACAGTCACGGAACAGAACCCTGTGGTACGTCGGGGACTACCTGTATTGTCAGTGTTTGCTGCTCGCCAGGAGCAGAGCTTTTGCGTCACAGAATGAAGCCTGGGTGATTTGGTCAAGGAGTGTCTCTCCAGGAGTGGTGCAAAGTGTCAGCAGGAAATGGGGCTTCTGCTTCTAGAAGCCTGTCGTGGGGCTGCCCACTGCTGGGCTGGGGCCTTCCTCGTCACCCTCAGAGAGGAAGGGTATGCCTGCACCTCTGCAGCTCGACTCACCAGGCCAGACGCACCTCCAAGCGCTTGACTTTTTCGTATCCCTATTTTATGAGCCAAAGCGCTGTCTCCTCTGGTACAGTTAATCTTTGTTCCCATCATCGACTCATCTTTCTTTGTTCCTTCTCACTATCCCCTGCCTTCAGATTCCTCCTGGATTCCTTTCTCAGGCGTCGTGTTTTGATTCCCTTCTCACATTTACTTCCCAGTGCCAAGAACAACTCTGTTCCAGCAGGAGGCTTAAAAGGGAGATGGAGCAGTGACTTCTGTCCATGAGCATTCTTCGGATTTACGGATTTACGGGGGAATTTATTCTGGGAACTGGTTAGAGTCTCTCTTAAGCCTCTCCCCCACCCACATGTCTCTGTCCCGGGGAGTCACTTTGCATCCATTGTTTGTAACTGAATGATGGTGAGAGCTTTTCTTTCCTAGCCTACAGAGAAGGGTTCAGCAGCCCCTCCCACACCAATACGCCCCTGGGGCCAAGTGACTATTATAATGGGCATTGTATTCCATTGTTTTGGACTTGAGCATTATTCCCAGTATTTGATTGTGTGACAACATTTGAGTCCTCTTCCAGAATTGCCTGTTTTTTTCCAGCCCTCTGGCACCCTGTTCACCCTTTAGGACAGTCTCCCTGACTCACTGGCTTCAGAGTTTAGCTGGAGGGATCAGGTCCAGCCAACACTTGCTTCTCTGTTGGCACACGTTGGCCTTAGTGACACATTCCAAGCACAGGTAGCTGGCGCTCTCACTAGTGCCTCTTCATGTTCTGGGGAAGTTGCATTGCCCCATCCACCACTCTGGATAGTCATCAAGAAATCTGCTTTTTGACACAGAGTGGAACAGAGAGACCGGAGGGGCTAGGAAACACCTAGGCAGCAAGTAAGTCTGCTCTGTTCATCCTAAGGGGACTTCCTGTGCCACCTGGGAGTGGCCTCGCCCTGGACTTGGCCTGCCTGGACCGATTTCAACAAAGGCGGAGTTTCTTCTAGACCCGAGAACATTCTGCCCTCCCAGAACAGGATGCTACACTGGCAGTGGTGAGGGAGGGGATCTGCAAAGAGGGCCTTTGAGAGTCTGCCAGCCAGGCCTGTGCCTCAGGACCTAAAGCCAGCCCAGAGTAATTAGGCCGAGGCTGAGCAGAGTTAGGCTTTGCCATAAACACACCTTACATTTGAAGGTGATGCCATGTACATGAATTGTCTCCTTTGACCCTTACCACAATTTTTAGAGGTAAATAAGGCAGGTGTTCTTACTCCCGATTTACAGTAGGAAAACTGAGTTCTGTAAGTTTTGCTAATCTCCTTAGGATCAAATAAGAAAATTACTGGTGGACTTGAGACAAGAAACTTCCAGTTCCTGCCATCTGCTCCTGCTTTTTCCATTACCCCTTGCTGTTCTTCAGCAGGGCTTAAGTAAAATGGCAATCGCAAGTCCTAGCCCTTCCTGCTGGGCAGCAGTTGGAAGATGGCTTGGATTTGAGTTGTAGAGGCCAGGGGGCTTAGAGGCTGCAAGCTCGGCTTCCACTTGCCTGGAGGGTGAGGCCATTTGGAGGCTCACTGTTTACAAGGCCGTGGAGAGGGGAGAGCAGATGAGAAAGAGGTGGACTAACTATGGGAGTGGCGGTGGGGGGGCTTATGTGTACAGATTAAGACAGACTAGGAAGAAAGCCCTGGTGACCTATAAAATCAGCCAATGAAAACCCTATGGATCACAACACAGACAAGGAGGAGCCATTTTTGCCATAATGACTGTTGCAGATGGATGGAGCAGACCCACTTGGAGGTCATCTGCAGCTTTGTGGACACGTCCATGGCTTCCTACCCCAAGCATCTGCATCTCTGCTTGAAGGCTTTCTCTGGCTACAGGAATTTGCTGAACCCCTGCATGGAGCAGGTCGGAAGAGCTGCAAAGTTAACAGTGTCTGGAGCAACCCTTGGAGTCCCTGGATGGTGCAAGGGTTAATGCACTTCGCTGCTAACTGAAATGTTGGAGGTTCGAGTCTACCCAGAGACACCTTAGAAGAAAAGCCTGGTGATCTACTTAGAAAAATCAGCCACAGAAAACCCTATGTAGCTTAGTTCTCCCCTGACACACATGGGGTCTCCGTGGGTTGGAGCTGACTTGATGGCAACTGGTGTGTGTGTGTGTGTATGTGTGTGTGTGTGTGGGGGGGAGCAACCCTTAACCAATGAGCAATGGAAGCTGGTGAAAAAAAATCCAAGGTTCCTTGTCCACCCATAGGACTAAGTGAGGTGTGTTTGAGAGGGGTCCCAGTAGGAGTGAACCCCAATTCCTTTCAGCAGCTTTCTACTCATGAGTGCACCCTCTATTGGCTGTCCTTTCTTTCATCTCCCTTCCTGAATCCCTCACTGTGTTTCCTGGGTCACATCCCCAATAAACGATGTGCACCCAGATTCTTGTTTCAGGGTTTGCCTTTGGTGGAATCCGGATGAAGGCAGTGGTCCAATTCCTGCCTACCAGGATGCCTCCTATGGGGCAGGCTTTCAACCCAGCCTTGGGTCTGCTGGGAGAGGCAGACGTGCACTTCAGCTTGGGCCTTCCTCCTTTCAGCCACTGTACAGGAAGGCTGCTGCTCCGGTATAAACAATTATAGAATTCTTCAGGTTGGAGAAATCTCTGCTATGAATCCAGGAGAGAGTCCCTGGGTGGTGCAAATGGTTAATGTGCTTGGCTGCTAATGGAAAGGCAGAGGTTCAAGTCCACCCAGAAGCTCCTTGGAAGAAAGTCCTGGAGATCTACTTCTGAAAAATCAGCCATTGAAAACCCCGTAGAGCACAGTTCTACTCTGGCACACATGGGGTCGCCCTGAGTCAGAACTGATTCCACAGCAACTGGTTTGAGGTGGGTTTTTTTAATCCAGGAAGGTCCCTGCATCAGGGCTGTTTAGATGAGAGAAATGGATGAGAGCTCAGTTTTCTTTCAAAACAATGCCAAGTTGAAGAAAGCTTGGAAACTTGTCTCAGTTATCTAGTGCTGCTATAACAGAAATACCACAAGTGGGTTGTTTTAACAAACATAAATCTATTTTCTCACAGTTTAGGAGGCTAGAAGTACAAATTCAGGGTGCCGGCTCTAAAGGAAGGCTTTCTCTCCCTGTCGGACCTGGGGAAGGTCCTTGTTCCTTGGTTCCTTGGTGACCTTCATGTGGCTTGACATCTATCTTCTCCCATCTCTGCTTACTTCTCTGTGCTTCTCTGCTCATTTTATATCTCAAAGGTGACTAGCTTAAGACATCTCTACACTAATACTGCCTCATGAACATGACAAAGAAAACCCATCCCCAAATGGGATTATAACCACAGGTAGAGGAGTTAGGATTTACAGCACGTATTTTGGGAAGACACAGTTCAATCCATAACAACTCTTCTTGTCATTTTATCTTATGTTTTGTTGACCACATGGACTCAAGCAGGTGCTAAGTCAGCTATTCCTCCTTACCTTTCAGGCCAGGCAAACCGTGCCTAGGTGTGCACACTCATGCTACAGGCCTCAGATGGAGCACTCTCTAAATTTCTCTTTCAATAGCAGAGGTGGCAAAGTCCTCTAGAGCTTGGGAAGATATATCCAGAACTCCCTGGGGTGGGATCCGGTTCCTGGAGACCACTTTCCAACCAGTTCTCCTTGATTCCCAGGGAGGGTGGGATCCAGGAGACAGCAGATTGGACTTGAAACCAAGCACGCACGTGAAAGCAAACGTGCGCTTCTAACACTTTGTAACCTGCCTCCCACAAAACAGAAGGCGCTCTTCCCCTCACGTTATTCCCTGCCTTGTTCTTGACATTTTTAATGTGGTGAGTATACAGCCGACTTTGCATTTCCTACACCTCCCACTGGAATTGGCTCCTGGTCCCCACAGGCCTGAGAATGCCAGTCACATGCTTCGTCCCGGAGAACATTCTCAGCTCCCATTCTGACCGAGCTGCACTCCTCCTCGCCTTGACATTAAGGGCGTGTTGATTTTTCTCCTCTGCTCCCATAAATCAGGGCTGGTCAAGGGTCACTGCCCCTGGGCAGCATGTGGGGAAGCTGACGCTGGATAAGCAAGCCGTTCTGCACACACTGGGTGATAAGCCAGCATTGCCTTTCTGCTCTGGTTCTGTGGCTTTGTAACAGTCTGGAACCCTAAGCTGGAAGCCCAGGCTTCATTTCCCGGCCTCGTGTCTGACCTGCACAAAGCCGAGTGTGTCTTTGAAGGCCTTCAATTCAAACCAGACAAAGCAAAGATGTCCCTTTCTTGGGTCCCGCCCTGCTTATGGCCCAGGTCTGAGTTGCTGGTTTGGTTCACTTACCTCTGGTGAGTGTGGAATGGAGTTGTCATCAATCTGAACACAGACGGCTGTGCCAGTCCTGTTCTTCCCTTCCCCTCCCCCATGCCACATTCTGGAGTCTGAGTTTAATGCAGCCTAGGAGCAAAGGGGAAAACCTGGTGGTATAGTGGTCAAGAGCTACGGCTGTTAACCAAAAGGTTGGCAGTTCGAATCCACCAGGCACTCCTCGGAAACTCAATGGGGCAGTTCTACTCTGTCCTATAGGGTCACTATGAGTCGGAATTGACTCGACGGCAACAGGTTTGGTTTTTGGTTTAGGAGCAAGGGAGAAGCAAGCTTTTTAGTGCGGGTGTCAGATGCTAAGCAATGCTTAGGGGTATGTATTACAGAAGATTAAAGTCCTCAGGGAAGGGAAGAGAAAGCAGCCAATAGGAGAGAAAGAGAAGGGGAAGGAGGGGAATGAATACACAAAGTGAGAGTTACGCAGAGGAGTGGCTGAGTGCCACTTACAATGCCATCTGTCCCCATCCATGCTTCAAAGTGAGGTTGTTATTGTTATTAGCTGTCACTGAGTCAGTCCCCGACTCACGGTGACCCCACAGGCAATAGAACAAATTGCTTCCTGGTTCCAGGCCATTCCCCCATGATTGGTAGTGGATCAGACCATTGTGATCCATAGGGTTTTCATGGGCTGATTTTCAGAAGCAGATTGCCAGGCCTTTCTTCCTAGTCTTAGTCTAGAAACTCTGCTGAAACCTGTTCAGCATTGTGTTGTTGTTGTTAGTTGCTGTTGAGTCAATTCCAACTCATAGTGACCCGCAATACACAAACCTCCACTGGCTGATGGGTACGGCTGTACATAAGGTGCATCGGCTGGGAATTGGCAAGGAATGGAACATGGGCCTCCCTCATGCAAGGCAACAATTCTACCAGTGAACCACCCGTATCCTCATACAAAGTGAGGCCAAAACAAAACCTGTGGCCACTGAGTTGACCCCGACTCCTAGCGACCTTATGAGACAGAGCAGAACCGCCCCATAGGGTTTCCCAGGCTGTAATCTTCATGGGAGCAGACTGCCACATCTTTCTTCCGTGGAGCTTCTGGTGGACTTGAACTTGGTTAGCAGCCGAGCACTTAACCCCTGTGCAACCAGGGCTCCTTCAAAGTGAGGTAGGAGCTGGTGAATACTTACACTTGCTCCAGAGGAGGCCCATAGCTCAGATTTTAGAACTGTGTCACCTCCCATGGTCCTCTGAACTAGGAATGAGCATGACCCTATCTACTCAACCATGAGAGGTCTTGACAGAAGGATTTTAAAATGCTGAAGGCTATTTAGCATCACAGCAACATGCAAGCCCCCACTGACAGAAGGGTGGTGGCTGTGCATGAGGTGCTTTGGCTGGGAATCGAACCCTGGTATCCCACATGGAAGGCAAAAATTCTACCACTGAAGCCCCAAGTGGAATGATCTCTGATCTTCTAAGCATCTCATGATGCTTATCTGGTTTCTAATCTGTATTTCTCTCAGCTGTGAGCTGCCTCAGGGTCAAATCTTCCTGTTCATTAAGCCGACTGAGCACCATACAGCTTTCCTGAAATAGTAACTAGATGGATGGATGTTCAGGGTCCTATAAAAGCCCTCAAGCCCCACCACTCTCTCCAATGGGGGTAAAATTTGTCTTTACCATGAGGACTCCTTGTTTATCACTAGCCTTGCAAGTCTCCCTCCCACAGGCATAGAGCCCAGAAGAAATCAGCCTGAAATAAAATGAGACGAGGCTGGAGCCCGCAAAGAATTTAGGAAGAACACTGGTTGGTGTTATATAAAAATGGCCGCCGGCCCAGGCTCTGAAGCTTGGGAGGAAGGGGAAGTAGTGGGGAGGCTCTGGCAGCCCCCAGGCCGGCCGCAAGCTCCCCATCCTCAGCAGTGCCAGCAGAAATGGGCTCCAGCACTGGAATGCTGTGAACTCTCCTGCTACAGAATGCCTTGGGAGCCAAAAGATTTGATAAGGCCCGAATCAGAAGTAGATAAAAGGCAATTATGCTTCCATTTCCTGGGCCCCAGCCACCCTGCGATTCCCTGGGGATATTCTTGTGGCATTTGGATGTTTCTCTCACAAAAGTCCTGAAGAAAGAAAAACAGCCACTCCATACCCAATAAATTATCCACCATGTCACTGCTTCTGCTGACCTCATTTTGACACTTGTCCCCTTCTGATGGAGACAATAATTAACCTCTAATTGCTTAGATAACCTGCCTGTGGAGCTGCCAGAACAAAGGAAAAGCTCTCGTTTTGTTATTGTTCCTCTTGGTTTAAACTGAATTGCCCCTCAGTTGTCCACACGGCTCTCTTCTGAGGTGCGGGGTCTGCCCCGCATTGGGCAGGGTCTTTGGCTCTATTGGAGGGGATGTGACAGCGTGTTTCCTGCTTCCCCCTTGGCTCCTGGGCTGCACCTGACTCTGGGGGTCACTAATGAGCCCTCCCCCAAATGGAGCACTGCAGTGAGGTCCTTGTGCATCTGAGGGACCACCTACCAGCAGCGGACGGAGAAAGACTGCAGGAAGGCAGTGAGTGTAACCAAGTGACCACCTCTCTAGTAAGTGGATTCCCTTAAATGCAGACCAGTCTCTGATCCTGTGCACCATTATCTCTTTATTCATACCACAGAATCGAATGGCAGAAAAATACTAGTCATCAACCTAATTAAACAGTAGTTATTAGACACCCATATTCATTGCTTGGTGCTGCATGCTATACAGTCTTTGAGAAGCTTATTTCCTGCAACATAGTACAGATTTTGTGTGGAACGCACCGTTGTTGTTAGCTGCTGTCGATGCCAGACTCATGGGAATCCCATGCACAACTGAACAAAATGCTGCCCAGTCCTGTGCCATCCCCATGATCAGTTAGGGATCAGACAGTGTCCCGTTGTGGTTTTTCATTGGCTGATTTTCAGAAGTAGATCTCCAGGTCTTTCTTCCTAGTCTGTCTTAGTATGGAAGCTCCACTGAAACCTCTTCAGCATCATAGCAAGATGCATGCCTCCACTGCCAGATGGGTGGTGGCTGCACATGAGGTGTATTGACCAGGAATTGAATCTGGATCTCCTGCCTGGAAGGTGGGAATTCTACCACTGGACCACCACTGCTCCTAGTATGAGGAGCATATGAGTGAACATATGGGAGTCATGAGGCTGAGGTGTGAGTCGGACATAACAGTGAGCATCAATTTTGGAGAGGCAGTCAATGGAGAATGCTTGAGAGAAGCACCTGAGGGGGATAGGTCAGACTGGGAGATATGAGTTCCTTACTGATTAGTTGATTGATTCATCCACCACTTATTGAGCTTGTTAAACGACAAGTACCAAACCAGGCAGGAGAGTTTTAAGAAAGGGTTAAACACTGCCGGTGGCTTTGAGGAATTCACACCTGGTGAGAGTACAGAGTGTGACTGTAGCATATAAATAATGAGAGAGCACAGCTATACAGACATTGGGAGCGTAAGGAAAGCATAAAGGAAGGACTGATGACTTAGCTAGAGGAGATCAGACATGGATTTGAGTGGGCCTGGAAAGGTTGGTGAGTTTTTGAAAGGTTTGCTGAGGGGCCTTCAATCCTGGAAACTGGAAGTGCAGGGATTACTAATTAGAATGTGAAACAGTTCTGTGTGAGTAGAGAGTATGTGGCGGGAGGTGTGGTGATGGGGAGGCTGGAGAGAGGCTGGGCTAGTTCCAGAAGGCTCTGAGTGCCCTGTGCAGAACCTGGCTTTGTACATCGAAGGCTTTAAGCGAGAAGATAGCATGAAGAGATGCGCTCTGGCCCGTGTGGAAGGGAAGGGATGGAAGGAGGGCAAGGTTGGCTGCAGTGAGACCGGTAAGAAAGTGAGCAACATTGGTGGGACTGACGGAGGAGAGAGCTTCCCCAGACGTGTACGAGATGGAGACTATACTCCCTCGTGTTTTCTCTTTTTGGTGCTTTTCAGGCATTTATACACAGTGTTGTTTTATAATTTGATTCCCTTTATCTTCTTTATCTGGAAGCCTTTCCACAAATTTCTCTCAGGCTCTGAGCTTTAGTCTCTATTCTGTAATGTCAGGCTGCACAACTGCCTGCATAGACCCAATTGCTTTGAGTTGATTCCAACTTACAGCAACTCTATAGGTCAGAGTAGAACTGCCCCACAGAGTTCCCAAGGAGTGGCTGGGGGATTCGAACTGCCGACCTTTCGGTTAGCAGCCGTAGCTCTTAACCACTGTGCCACCAGGGCTCCACCGGCATATAAGGTGCTTTTTTTTGTCCTTGGTTGCAGATAAGATACCCGAGGCTGCACACGTGGGTTAATGGAAGTTTCACATGACAGGTTGGACTCAATTTCAAGTATCTCCTTTATGACTTTAACAATTAACTTGTTTTCTCTTTTAAAGGAGACAAATTCTCACCTGAAGCTGGAGTTATTTGCAGAAGAGCAAGATATGAACTGAATGTATTTCAATGGCCCAAGCTAAGGAGGAAGTTTAGGCCAGGAGTTCATACCAATCAACAGCCTCTGCCTGGGGCTGAACTGGGCCAGCCTCAGGGTGATGGTGAACCTCTGTCCCTCTCCAGAGTGTGGCACATTTCCTTGGAGTATCTCTGAAGCGATGACTCAGCATCCTTAGACTTCATACACACCAGCATTGGACTCCAGGCTAATTGCCATGAGTTGTTTCCAGATCATTTCTATGAAAGGTGGTGGTAAGTCCAAGTGCTCTCTAGGAGGTCTGAAAAGAGTTCTGCTGTGAGCCTGGACCTCTGCTACCTTCTCCACCAACGGTGTCATAATCTAGGGATCCAGAGTCAGCCGGTCCAGCGACACAAATGTATTGAACACAGGTACTTGAAGGGAGCTCCCCTTCTCTGTCTGTGCTGTAATGGGCCCTTTGGCTCAGCAATGATTCTGTGATTGCAGACCGCTGGATAAGTCTCTGCCACTTGACATTCCTAGCTAGATGAGGGAAAGCCTTCCATCTGCAGCTGGCTAACCCACAACAAACCTCCTCCATTAGAGAGGCTGGTCTTCTGTGTGCACTTTATCTTACATTTTGCCTAATTCTTCCTGGCCAAGTCTATTAAATTAGCCTGACCCATCTGAAAGGACATCATGCTTGATAAAGTAGAGGGTTAGCAAAAAAGAGGAAGACCCTCAAAGAGATGGATTGACACAGTGGCTGCAACAATGGGCTCAAGCATAGCAACAATTGTGAGGATGGTGCAGGACCTGCAGTGTTTCGTTCTGTTGTACATAGTTTCACTTTGAGTCAGAACCGTCTCGACAGCACCCAACAACAACAACAACATCCGAAGATTGGCAGTTCGAACCCACCAGCAGCTCCAAAGGAGAAAAGACCTGCGGTTCTGCTCCTGTAAAGATTACACAGCCTAGGAAACCATATGGAGCAGTTCTACTCTGCCATATAGGGTGGCTATGAGTCAGAATCAACTTGATGCCATACAATACCAACAACACATTTCTTAAACCAGGAGTCCCTGGGTGTCGCAAAACACTTTTAAGTGCTCAACTACTAACCAAAAGGTTGGTGGTTTGAACCTACCCAGAAGCACCTCAGAAGAAAGGCCTGGAAATTTGCTACCAAAAGGTCATAACCTTGAAAACCCTATGGAGTGCAGTTCTACTCTGCATACATGGGGTTGCCATAAGTCAGAATAGACTCAATGGCAATTGGTTTGGTTTGGTTTTATTCCTTAAACCAAATAAACGCTCTTCGAATCACCAAAGTTTGAATTCCAGAGAAAGCATCCACATATTCATCCACTCGTTTATTCAGTGGTGTAGGAGTGTTGTCCGTGAAGCCAGGTGCTGTGCTAGGTGCTGGGGAAGTGACTACAAACATAGGTAAGACACAGTACCTTCCTCAAGGAACTCACAGCCTGGAGGGAGAAACAGACAAGTAAACAAACAATTACACTGCAGTTTGTGTTCCAGGCTCCAACACGATGCTACGAAAACACAGAGGTGGTTGTCGGGTGCTGTCAAGTCAATTCCGACTCATAGCGACCCTACAGGACAGAGCAGAACTGCCCTATAGGGTTTCCTAGGCTGTAATCTTTACGGGAGCAGATCGCTAGGTCTTTTCTCCTGTGGAGCCACTGGTGGTTTCAACCTTTCGGTTAGCAGCCGAGCGCTTAACCATTGTGCCACCAGGGCTCCTTGAACACAGAGGAGAGACCCCTAAACCGGGCTGGAGCAGGAGGTTCAAAACAGCCTTGTCTTCATTGTGTTTGACCTAAACAGAAATAAATAGGGTAGATATCGCCTAGCACACTGGAAACCCGAGCAGCGACTTAGAAGAATAAGGGTGTTACAAAGAACGAAGACGTGTCATTTTAAGCACAAAGAATGGTTGCCTAGTAATCGATCGAATAAGCAGATACAAATGCAAAGGGCCCTGCCGGCTGTGTTATTACTGCTGTAGCTTTTCTCCCACTCAAATGCTCACTTCCTGGGGGTCCAGAGAAAGGGCAACTGAATCCATCGGTGTCTGCTTGGGGACTTGCCAAAGCAGTGGCAATCAGAACAGCGTTCTCCCACTGCCTTTCCACCCCATAGCTTGGCTGGCCACCCACAGACGTGGTCGGGACTCAGCCTTTCACTGCACGGCTGCCTTATTGTTGCTTAGTCTCCCGTGCCGTTCATCAATCCAGGCCTGTGAAACAGGCGAAGGCTACAGCCTAACTCTGAGGTTAGGAATGCTAATTGTTTTATGTTGATATTATTGTAGCTGGTGCTAATGGGAAAATGATTACCCCTCTTTGCTTTGATGGCCATTTTCATTGCCTTCCGGTAGTTATGTAGTTACTTGGCTATAGACGGTAATGACATAATGCTCGGCGGCTACTTCAACCAAGGAGTTGCACGGAGTCAGGAAGGAGAGGTGTTTGAAAGAGGCTAGGACCTGATAAAATGCTTCATTTTTCCTAGGATTTTCTTTGCAGTGGGTGCTCTTTGGCTCTAAGAATGTAAAGTCCTAAAAGCACCAGTGATTTGGTGGTTCCAGAGCTCCAGGATCTTATTCCTAAGTCAGCTCTGTTGGTGGTTCCGTGCTGGGGTTTAACTGAAAGCTCAGGAGTGTTTTCTGCCTCTCTGAATGCCACCTACCACCTAGTTGCCTGGTTATAAGCCTTGAGGTCAATCTAGATTCTTCCATCTTACTTATTGCCCTGTGTCCTCCTCCCGTCATTCTCAAAGCCCATCAGTTGTATCCGTTGAGTGTCTCACTTCTGTTGCCTCCTCTCTGGCCTTGACCGTGGCTCTAGCAGGGGTCTGTCCATTGATGTCTTCCTTGGATCATTGACTTGCAACAGCCTCTGTAGCGAATTGAACTGTGTTCCCTAAAAGTGTGTGTTGAATTTGTGGCGCTTGTACCTATGGACGTGATCCTGCTTGGAAATAGGGTTTTTTATGTTATGTTAATAAGGTCATACCAGTGTAGGGTGGATCCTAAACATAATCTTTTTTTTTCTGTTTTTATTGTGCTTTAGATGAAAGTTTATAGCTCAAGTTAATTTCTCATTCAAAAATCTATACACATATTGTTTTGTGACATTGGTTGCAATCCCCACAATGTGATAACATGCTTCCCCTTTCCATCCTGGGTTCCCTGGGTCCATTTGTCCAGTTCCTGTCCCTTCCTGCCTTCTCGTCCTGCTTTTGGACAGGAGTTGCCCATTTGGTCTCACGTATTTGATTGAACTAAGGAGTATGCTCCTCATGTGTGTTATTTATTTATTTTTTTGTTTTATTGGCCTATCTAATCTTTGTCAAAAAGTGGGCTTCAGGAATGGTTTCAGTTCTAGGTTAGCAGAGTGTCAGGGGCCATAGATTCAGGGTTCCTCCGGTCTCTGTCAGACCAGTAAGTCTGGTCTTTTTTCATGAATTTGAAATTTGTACTACATTTTTCTCCCACTCTGTCCGGGACCCTGTGTTGTGATTCCTGTCAGGACGGTTGTTGATGGTAGCCGGACGCCATCTAATTCTTCTGGTCTCGGGCTGGTAGAGCATCTGGTTCATGGGGTCCTTTAGTTCTTTGGGTTAATATTTTCCTTGTGTCGTTGGTTTTCTTCATTCTTCTTTGCTCTGAGTGGGATGGGACCAATAGATGTATCTTAGATGGCCACTCGAAAGCATTTACGACCCCAGATCCTACTCACCAAAGTGGGATGTAGAACTTTTTTTTTTTTTTAAGAAGTATGTTATGCCAGTTGACCTAGATATCCCGAGACCATGGTCCCCAGACCGCTGGCCCAGCTACTCGGTCCCTCAAAGTGTTTGAATGTGTCTAGGAAACTTTTATGCTTTTCCTTTTGTCCAGTTGTGCTGCCTTCCCCTATATTGTGTACTGCCCTTCCCTTCACTGAAGTTAACACTTGTGTACCATCTAGTTAGAAATTTCCCCTCTCCCTCCCTTCCCACCCTTTTAACCATCAAAAAATCCTTTTTTTCTATGTGTAAACCTTTTCTTAAGTTCTTAAAATAGTTGTCTCATACAATATTTGTCCTTTTGTGACTGACTTCTTTCACTCAGCATAATGCCTTCCAGATTCACCCATGTTGTGACATGTTTCTCAGATTCATTGTTGTTCTTTATCGTGGCTTAGTATTCCATTGTGTTTATTACCACAATTTGTTTATCCATTCATCTGTTGATGGGCATTTTGGTTGTTTCCATCTTTTTTTATTGTGAACAGTGCTGCAATGAACCTGCATGTTCATATGTCTATTTGTATGACGGCTCTTACTTCTCTAGGGTATATTCCTGGGAGTGAGATTGCTAGATCTTATGGTATTTCTATTTCTAGCTTTTTAAGGAAGCATTGCATCATTTCCCATAGTGGTTGTACCATTTTACATTCCCACCAGCAGTGTATAAGAGTTCGAATCTCCTCACAACCTCTCCAACATTTGTTATTTTGTGTTTTTTTGATTAGCAGCAGCCTTGTTAGGGTGGGATGGTATCTCATTTAGTTTTGATTTGCTTTTCTCTAATGGCTAATGATCGTGAGCATTTCCTCATATGTCTGTTAGCTGCCTGAATGTCTTATTTGGTGAAGTGTCTGTTTATATCCTTTGCCCATTTTTCAATGGGATTATTAGTCTTTTTGTTGTTGAGATGTAGGTTTTTGAGATTAGACCCTTGTTGGATATGTCATTGCCAATTTTTTTTTCCAGTCTGTAGATTCTCTTTTTTCTCTTTTGGTGAAGACTTTGGATGGATTGACACAGTGGCTGTAACATTGGGCTCAAACATAGCAACAATTGTGAAGATGACGCAGGACTGGACAGTGTTTCATTCTGTTGTACATACGGTTGCTATGAGTTGGAACCACCTCAACAGCACCTAACAACATCACCTGGCAGGATGTCAGGCATATGACATTTAACAGTATTTGTTGAATAAATGAAAAAAGTGAGTTTCCTCCTCACATGCTAGGATCTTCTGGATTAAAATGATATATAAATCAATTACATTTTACATGAGTTTTTTTTAATCAACTTATAGTCACAGTCACATAGTCACAACTGATAAGCACCCAGCCTCCCTTTTTTCACGGTTCTAGCATGTGCTGTTCTTTCTGCTTGGAACACGCTTCCCTCCTCTTCATATAGTGTTGGTTTAAATGTGTATTGTTTAAGAAGCTCTTATTGAACACCCTTCCACCCATCAGAGTAGGCTAGGTTCCCCTGTTATATGTTCGCATGGCATATTATTTATTTCAATTATAATTAGAACATGTTTTTCTAACCATTTGTTTAAAACCAGTTGTTGTTGGGTTGACTCCAACTCATGGCAATCCCATGTGTGTCAGAGTGCTCCGGGTTTTCAATGGCTCATTTTTTGGAAGTGGATCGCCAAGCAAGCCTTTCTTCTGAGGTGTCTCTGGATGGACTCAAACCTCCAACGTTTGGATTAGCAGTGTGTTAACTGTTTGCAACACCCAGGGACTCCAATGAGTTGTTTAATACTCTTTTATTTATTACATATTAAGCTCCCTGAAGGTAGGGGTTATGTTTGTCTTATTCACAAATGTGGTCCCAGGCACTGTATATCCCCTTGCCTATAGAAAGTATACCGGAAATGTTCAAAATAAGGGATTGAGGAGTCCCCTTAGGCAAGCATACTTTGACATTTATTTATACACACAGATTAACAGATTACATAACTGCAGATCTTTTCAGAGGCAGATTGAAAGTGCTTGTTTTGTTGTGTAACATAAGAAGCAATACATCAAAACTTCATCAGTTCAGACTAGCGGGATTAGAGGAGTTGGAAGGCTCTTAAATTTGTAGTAAATTTCAACTTCAGGGTTTTTTTCCCCCGGGTCAGTTTAGTTCAACATTTATTGAGCACCTACTATGTGCTAGGCACTGTGCTAGACACAAGCGTGACGCGGTCCCTGAATTTGAGATGCTTAAAGGCCTTTGAGAAAAGTCTTTCTGTTGATTTAATGAACCTATATTTATTCAAAGGAGCCCTGGTGGCACAGTGGTTAAGAGCTCAGCTGCTAACTAAAAGGTCGGCAGTTCGAATCCACCAGCCGCTCCTTGGAAACCCTATGGGGCAGTTCTACTCTGTCCTGTAGGGTTGCTATGGTCAGAATTGATTCAATGGCAATGGGTACATTTAGTCTAAACAAAACTTGTTTCAATCGTGTAGTTATCTTGCCTGGTTCTGTCTGGAACTTTCCTTTCTGCTTTGACCATTTGGCTAATTATTTTCTTTCCCACCTCAAAACCTTCCTTAATTAACGTCACATTCCTTTTTCCCTGCTTCTGTCTTTCTTTATTTCCCAGAAAGCCTACCTTCATAGCTCTCTTGGTGCTTCTCTTCTGTTTTCCCAGGACCCCCTTTCCCCACAGCACTTTGTCCACTGAAGCATCATCACTCAATTACCTGTCTCTGGGTGGTGCAAATGGTTAATGTGCTCAGCTGCTAACCGAAAGGTTGGAAGTTCAAGCACACCCAGAGGCACCTCGGAAGAAAGGCCTGGTGATCTACTTCTAAAAAATCAGCCATTCAAAACCCTGTGGAACACAGTTCTACTCTGACATACATGCGGTTGCTGTGAGTCAGAGTCCACACAACTGGTATGGGTACTGGTATCTTCCCTATTCTCCTGCGTGCTCCTTCGGGGCAGGGACCATCATTTTATTCTGCCTCTAACACAGTGATTGTATAATTTCTATTGTTGTTGTTGTTGAAATGAATGAATAAATAAGTAAAACTAGTGTTTTTAACTAGAGATCCTGCAAGGATATTTTTAATGGATTGTTTACAATTAGGAACATTCATTCATATAAAGACCTAGCCCCAAAGTTCCTCACCGTTGTTTCCCCCTATCAACTAAGTTAAACATCTGTTAGTGTATCTTATTTATCCAGGATTCTATTAGATTCAGCCTTAGGAAACTACCATTTTTGTGTATTAAAAATGGTTGAGTATCAGCACTTCATATAGTTCAGCCTAATACTTACCAAGGTGAGCTTCAGAGTGTCTATATTCAAACGTCCCAGGCTCCAAGTGAGATCATTGGTTTCCTATCTCAGTCTGGGTCTTCCTGGCTTGTCTCCAAAGCTGTTCAAGAGGTCCGCTAAGCCAACTGCTTCTTTCACTCTTCCTGGTAAGTCCATTAATGCTTGGAGTACTGTGAAGAAATAATGCTTTTTAGGGTCACTTAATAAAAGTTAGCATTTATAGACAATTAGCAAAGTCCTACACAAAGTAGATGCACAATAAATGTCTATATTTGAACAAATACCAAGCTATTATTCATACCATGGAGGGAATCTCTAGTGGTTGGGCTTTTGGGATGGTGGTTTGGTGAAGCCCCTTCCTTCCTGGAATGAGATTCACAGTTTTGGGCTGGTTGTCCCCGGGCCTTTAACTCTACCGCCCTGCTCCTGTTCCATGTGGCCACCACCCACAGGAACGAGTTATGTGACCTGTCTAACCCACAGCCTCTGCCTGAGACTTTACTGTTCATGCCACCCTTTTCTCCATTTCCCAAGCAAATGATTTCATTGTCTCCCAGCCTCTCACTTCATCAGCTGTCTGGGTCCATTTTCACTCCCTTGAATCTAACAACCAATATTTTTCTACCAGAATACCCCTAGATTTCCCTCCTTAACAGAGAGTGCATTTTTCTTTGCTCATTTTTCTCTTAGAATGTTGACACAGCACTTGGAACCCTAAGCCCTAGCATTACCCCCACTTGTCTGATGACGTTCCTCTCTGGTATTTCCCAGCCTCAGAGACAAGAATCGATCTTTCTTTTCCTTTCTTTCTTTTATTTGTTATTGTTGTTGTTGAGAGTGTTGGGAAATTCAACAACTTCTACATGTATTTCTACCTATTCAACAATTTCTACATGTACAATTCAGTGACCTTGGTTACATTCTTCAAGTTTTGCTGTTGTTGTTGAGAATATACACAGCAAAACACACCTATTCAACAATTTCTACATGTACAATTCAGTGACCTTGGTTACATTCTTCAAGTTTTGTTGTTGTTGAGAATGTTGAGAAATTCAACAATTTCCACATGTATTTCTACCTATTCAACAATTTCTACATGTACAATTCAGTGACCTTGGTTACATTCTTCAAGTTGTGCAACCATTCTCACCCTCTTTCTAACTTGTTCCTCCCCCATTAACATAAACTCACTGGCCCAAAGTTACCTATCAAATCTTTCAAGTTGCTGATGTTATTTGATACCATATAGATAGATCTTAAGACAGCACAATGTTCAAGGCAGACATTATTTACTAATTAAGCTAAACTATTGTTTTATTTTTTTGACTCCAAAGATCTGACCCATGCAAAGTGGCCAAAGATGGGAATACAGGCTGCCACCTCCAAAGATCTTCCTTTTGCTACCAGCCAAGTTCAAACATCACCCAACATTGTCACACCTCAACCTCCACTCAGCTTCCTCCTCATACCCTATTATTTCCCAGCTGGGCCTGGAAAGGTGGAAGAAGAGAAGGCAGAAAGGAGGCGTGATGCGCAGGAAGGAACCTGGCATTCTTCTTGGGCAAGGGTAAGTACTGCCCTGGGCAGACGGAAGCTGAGGGTGGAAGTGTGCTGTGTGGTTCAGAGCCACCACAGCTGCCAAGGTCAACAGTACCTCAGCAGGAACTCTGGCCTGGCTCTGAGGGAGAATTGCTTCCAGCTTTCCCCTGTGAGAATCATCCCTCTTCACCTTCCAGTCAAATAAATCCCCGCTCCCACCTCATGGGATTTAACTTTCAGTTTGAGTCCTTGGTCTCCTCTGCCCTACTCAGTGGGAGCTCCTTTCTTTTTCCTTGTTCTTTGACACCTGTTTAATTAGGCACACAGGGTTGGCAGTCACTGTGTTCAACTCAAAGGCAACCAAGCAGTTTGGTTTTTTTCTGGGATCGCCTTCTTGGAAGGTGAGAAGTTATCATGAGGAGGTGAGGCATTCCTCTCCTGGGAGGTGTCCCTGTGGTCAGATAAGATGACTATTACATTCCATTCCAGTCCTATCACTCTGCCACAGCTGCTCGATGGGGACACTGAAGGATGTGACACTCCAAAGCACTCAGCTAAACCCATTGCTGTTCAGTCATTTCTGACTCTTGGCAACCTCAGTACAGAGTAGTACTGAGTTCCCTAGGGTTTTCTTGGCTATAATCTTAATGGAAGCAGATCACCAGGCCTTTCTTCCATGGTACTACAGGATGGATTTGAACCACAAACATTAGTAGTCGAGCACAAACTGTTTGTGTCACCTAGGGGCCTACTCAGCTAAAAGGGAATTCCAAACATCACCCACAATGGGCGTTTCTAATAATTAGTCTGTAGTCTGTCCACAATTTAGAAATTTTCCTCTCATGTTCCCCGCTCTCTCCCCCCACCCTCATGTTTTGGGACTCTAATAAAGTCAGAGACATCTGGTAGATGGTGACATAAGTATTCCTTATCAAAGAGAACTACTGTCACAAAGTACATTTTGCCAAAATATACAGCACAGATATTAATGTGTGTGGCTTTATGAGCCAGATTGCCTGGGTATAAATCTCAACTCTGACACTTTTTAGCTGTTTAAACCTGGGTAGGTTATTTAAGTTCTCTGTGCCTCAGTTTCCTCATTTGTAAAATGAGAATTATAACAGGATGTAGCTCACAGGCACGTAAGGTTTATAAAGCACTTGGAACAAAATCCGTTGCTACCGAGTCAATTTGCCACATAGTGACCCTATAGAACAGAGTAGAACTGCCCCAATAGGGTTTCCAAAGCTGTAATCCTTACCGAAGCAGATTGCCGCATCTTTTTCCCATAGAGTGGCTGAGGGGTTCGAACTGCCAACCTTTCGGTTAGCAGCCAAGCACTTAACCACTGCGCTGCTAGAGCTCCTACGCACTTGGAACAGTGCCTGGCAAATCGTTAGCAAAAAATACATTCAGTTATTATCGCCGGCGGTGGTGGTGGTGGTAGTAGTAGAAGCAGCAGAAATAATGACTATGCAGGTCATAGAGGACTATGGTTTACTGCAGTGTTTCTCCTACCTGAGAACTCACTGAACCCTTTAAATGTGTCCCTGGATCCCCTGAGGTCTCTGGACCTCCGAGAACCATTGGCTTAGCGAAAAGAGTCCTAGACTGGAGGTCAGAAAACCCGGATTTTTTGCAGCTACACCCATGCTATTAGTTAGGAGCCTACCACATGGCAGTCCTTGTACTAGGTGCTTCTGTTACTTTATGTATTCTTCACACCAGCGCCGCAAAGTTATTATTTCCCTCATTTCACATATGAGGAAATAAGCTCAGAGCGGTTTGAGGACCTTGCCGATGCTACCGAGCACAGAACACGGGTCTGTCTGGAGCCACTATTAAAATCCCTTTGTAAAATCCCGGTTTATGGTTCTAAGGAAAGTCACTGAACCTTTCTGAAAGCTATTTCTCCCACTTGTAAAACTGGAATATCCCTGCCCTGTCCCCCCTCACAGGGTGAGAGTCAAACGAGAAAGTCTGCAAGTCTACTGTAGGCTGCGCAATGGCAGTTGGCGTTGGAATCGTCATTGCAAGCTGAGGGAACCACCTAGAAGAGAGACCACGCTGGGTCAAAAACTTCAGAGACCCGCCCCGGGCCGGAGCCGGGGGGACGGGGCGAGAGCTGGGCTGAGTGGCGGGCACATAGGCCAATAGGGCGGCGGGATATGCGAGGGGCGGGGCTTCTCCATGGCGGCGTTCGGAGGTATAGGAGAATAAGCAATCTCCCGCCTCGCGCGCGCCGCTGTCGTTCCTGCGGTGGGAGCCACCGGGCTGGACCCTGAGACGGCTGTCTTACTTCAAGGAACCCGGGGAAATCTCGTTAGCAAGAATAGCAGACTGTTGGCAAAGTCACTAAGAGGTGTAAATGGCCTCTTTCCCCTCCGGCCCCCGCAGGGCCGCAGGCTCCGGAATCCGGGCGTGGCGACAATTGGGACAATTGGTCACCGGAATAAAGCGCCGCGGGGGGCTGTTTGCTCAGAGGGCTTCATATGCACGGTGACTAAAGAGACTCCAGGGACCCGGACCTTGCTGCATCCTCTCATTCCTGAGCGTTACAGGGGCTGGGAAGGCGGAAAACGGAGCAGGGACGGATTTCCCAAAGGCAGGGAGGCATTTGCAGGCTTCTAGAAGGAGAAATCCAGAAACAGTGGGATTTGAGGAAAGGACAACACCTCGGCTCTGTTAAAAACGTAACACTGACAATTAAAGAGATCACCTATTAAGGGTGAGAAAGAGACGTTTGCACACGGGCAGTCAGTTCTAGAGAAGCTACTGCCCCTATCGCAAAGCGGTTTTTGCTTATATGCTATTTACAATCTTGTGATGAAACAATGTACAGTTGGTTCTTTAAAGGTTATACAGCAGTACAGAAGAACAAGTCACATGGAATACACAAAATCCTACAGATAGCAAGTCTTGGGGAAAAGAAACGTTTAGGCTGCTTCAAAGTGAACAAAACCCAAAACCAAACCCATTGCCCTGGAGTCGATTCCGACTCATAGTGACCCTATAGGACAGTAGAACTACCCCATAGGGTTTCCAAGGAGTGGCCTGTGGATTCGAAGCAGCCAGTTGCTTAACTGCTGTGCCACCAGGGCTCCTCAAAATGAGCAACGTGTTGGGAAAACAAGAAGGGGCATCTTGAGGTATTAATAAGGTTGGTTTGCAGAGGTATATTTAATGATAAAGTGGGCCCTGGTGGTGCAGCAGTTAAGCACGCAGCTGCTAACTGAAAGATTGGAAGTTCCAACCCGCCAGCAACCGCTCTTGGGAGAAAGATGTGGCAGTATGCTTCCATAAAGGTTTACAGCCTTGGAAACCCTATAGGATCGCTATGAGTTGGAATCCACTCCAGGGCAGTGGGCTTGGGTTTTTTGGCTTATTTAATGATAAGACACCCAGAAGTCTTGGCGCATTGTCCAGGCTTCTAGGGAGTTGTTTAACGGTTCTTACATCTTCATAGAACCACTTTGCTCCTCACAGCTGCCACTGCTAGCTCGCATCTGCCTTATAACCATTATCTTCTGGCTAGGTTTCCTGCCCCTAGATTTGCCCTTAACTGTCAGGCCCACTGCAGTCCAGAATGACTGCTGCAAAAGACAAGTCTAATCATGAAATTCCCCTACTGAAAACCATCATCAGGTTTCCCATTGCCCTCAGGATAAAGGTCTAACACTAACCTTGGCTTTCAGAAGCAGGATCTGGTCTCCTACCACTCCAGCCCCATTTCTGATCACTTTTTCTAATCAGAAGCTTATGAGATCAATAAATGGATGAATGAGTTATTTCTAGAATTATCAGCATTATTAATCAGAACAGAAGAAACCCTTCAGAATCTGAATAACAATGAAAACCTATTGTGCTCAGTAATAACCTCAGATGGGAAGCTGACTCTCCCCAGGGATCCAGGAAACCTGTCATCTAGTTCCTGCTCAGCTGTTGATTTTACTGTGTGATCCCCACATGTTGCTTCCAGTCTCTGTTCCTTCATTTATAAAATGAGGCCAGTGAAGAAATGTTTCTTATTCTCTTACATCGTCTACCTTTTTAGAGATGCTTCAAAGATAAATCCAACAGTACATGAGAAGCAACTTACAAATTTAAGGTATTATTCACATATATCCTCTATACCCAGGTGTACACCATGAATTGCCTTTAAAATCCTTTTCTGGGCCATGTAGAACCTGCATTTTATATACAATATGTAATACTTAAGATTTATTTTTATATCAGCATGGATTTAAAGCACCCCACAGATTTCTTGTCCTATGCTGGATCTGAGCAGCTGGCCAGGTTTTAAGCTTTGCCCACTTCTGTTCACCAATTACTGTACTTAACAGTTGGTGCCATGGGGACCTAGAGAGAAGGTAAGATAGAAGATGTCAGCTAAAGAATCCTGCCTGGATGAGGTAAAGATGGCCCTGTCTTTCAGGAAACCTTGCAAATTAATACTATTTGTGCCCACTGAGAAATAGGAATATATGTAAAACTAAGAATGTGGGGTCATGGACTGCTGTAGGTTGCTGCTCACACCATGCTCTTAATCACCTCATTTTCTCTCCTTCAGTGCCCTTTCCCAATCTGGAGTGCCCCCGCTCTCTTTTTCCCCCAACCTTCCAATATACCAATATACACTTTTAACCTAGCAAACTCTTGGAAGATACAATGCATGTTAAATGAATGAATGAAGAATGAAAGAATGATGGATGGGTGGATGGGTGGATGGGTGGATGGATGGGTGCATGGGTGGATGGGTGGATGGATGGGTGGATGGATGGATGGATGGGTGGATGGATGGATGGATGGATGGGTGGATGGATGGATGGATGGGTGGACGGATGGATGGATGGGTGGATGGATGGATGGATGGGTGGATGGATGGATGGATGGGTGGATGGGTACCATGGATATGAAGCCAGAAGACCTGGGTTCTTGTTTGCATCAGCACAACAACCTTCTGAAGGAAGTAGGACAGAAATTATTAGTCCCATTTTATAAATGAGGAAACTGAGGTTCAGAAAATTAAGTAACTTGATTGAGGACACACTTTTACAAAGTAGCAGAATTGGTCCTTAATGCTTAGGACATTTTTCGTCCCACAACATCATAATTCTTAAAAGTAAGAAAGACTTATTTCCACATTTTAGGCTAAGAACAAGTCTTCTTTACAGAAAGGAACATTTAAAAACCTGTCTCCTTCTTCTCTTCCTCCCCTACACTGAAAGTGATTTCAGAAGCAAGCCAGTCCTCACAGACTACACCTGCAGGCATGTCTGGAAAGTGACACCTGTTAGGAAGAACTCGGCATCAGGAGACTTCAGCCCTTTTTTGCACACTCTCCTAATGGAAGACTTGACACAGTTCTCTGCTTAAGAAATGAACCTGTTTCCATGAGAGGGGTGGGACTGAAGGAGGAAAGAGGGAGAGAAACTGTAGGTTGTATTTTGTCAGAATAATTTCTCCAGTTACACTGAACAATTGAAAGCGCAAAAACAATTCAATGACCAGGGAGGAGTGTGGCTGTGGGTGGGCTCTGAGAAATAGAACAATTCTTTAGTTTTGCCCAAGGGACAAAATAAATGAGAAACGTGGGCATGAAAATGTCTCCTTGAGCTCATGAGCCTACCCTTTTCTGCTTCCTCTGACTCACATCTCTCCATGTAGGCGATGAAAGTAGATTTCCTGGGTTTTAAATTCCGGCTTCACCACTGACTAGCTCCGTAATCTTGGGCACATTTCTTAACCTCTCCCTAGTCTCATCTGTAAAATGGGAATAATCAACACCTCCCCTGTAGAATTAAATAAATTTGTTTATGCTAATCCCGTTAGATCAGAGTCTGGCACATTGTAAATGCTATTATTACTATCATCGTTACAGCTGCCTCTTGGTAATCCAACTGGTCAAAAAAAGGACAGAATGACCAGATCACCTGAGATTTTACACGTTTTGGCCTTTCTCCCTACCTCCCCTCCCCAGCTTTCTGGAAATTCAGGCTCAATAGCTTTGGAATGAGGTATGGGCATGCATGTTTTGAAAAGAATATACATGGCAAAAAATACACCAATTCAAGTTTCTACCTGTACAATTCAGTGACATTGATTGTATTCTTTGAGTTTTGCAACCATTCTCACCTCATTTTCTGAGTTGTTCCTCCACCCTTAAATATGCTTTCTCTTATCTGTTAAAGACCTAAATGCACAGAGAAACACCAGAAATTAGTGTAACAGAATATATTTATTGTGAGTAGATATTCGAATTTGGCAACATCAACCCAAGTATTGGTAAGGTGCTCTGAAGAGGGGATAGTGAAATCAGGTTACTTAGGCCAGGTCCAGGCAGGATAATTGCCAGAGGGTAATTGTAAATTCCTTCCATGTTGGTTTCTCAGAGCATATGCGGGGCTTCAGGATCAGTCAGCTGTAAAAACAAGGTCATTAAGGTCCAGCGGAAACCAAAAAAGCCAAACCCGTTGCCTTGGAGTCAATTCTGACTCATAGCAACCCTATAGGGCAGAGTAGAACTGCCCCATAGGATTTCCAAGAAGTGGCTGATGGATTGGAACTCCGACCTTTTGGTCAGCAGCCAAGCTCTTAACCACTGTGCCACCAGGGCTCTTGCCATATATGCTAAAACACAGCTTCCAGTCAGACCCTGGAGTTCCTGCTCTTGGAAACTGGCTGCACATAGATAATTCTCCAAAAGAGCCTAATGCCTAAGGCAAATGGTCTCCCTTAAGCTGCTTATTAGACTACTGTTTGACTTGAAGGTGACCCCAGGAAAACCAGTTCCTTAAAGGCTCAAGGTTCAAGAGGACACCTAAGGGCAAATGGGCTGGGTCGGTCGCCCCAACTCCATGGACCCAGAAATCTGGATTCCAGGAGAACTGAAATGGTTTCTTACAGCCTACCCCTCAACCTAACACCCCACCAGAAGTTCAACTTTAAGGGATTTCTCTGGAGTGAGAAAAGATATTTTTACTGCATGAGAATTAGCAGGGCATTGGTAGTATACGCTTGGACAGGATATGTACAGATTACCAAGTCCATTCCCCAGTCTTCAAGAGGAGCTAGATTGAAAGCAACTCAACTGATGATTCAAAATCCCTTTTGCCTTGCGGATATGCTGATGGGCCTGCCTCAAAGGTACAGATGATATTATCATGATTATACTCTTTCTGAGGACACTGAAACAAAAAGCCGGTTGCCATGGAGTTGATTCTGACTCATAGTAACCCTATAGTATGCAGCAGAACCGTCCCACAGGGTTTCCCGGGAGGGGCTGGTGGATTCGAAATGCCGGCCTTTTGGTTAGCAGCTGAGCTCTTAACCACTGCGCCACCAGGGCTCCTTGGGGACACTAAGCCCCAGTAATATAAAGTTTGATCACATAGTGTTGTGAGCATTACTCTGCAACGTGCTTTTTTTTTAATAAGTCATTTTTTTATTGTGATAAATATATATATAACAAACATTTGCCATTTCAACATTTTTTACATCTACAATTCAGTGACATTAACCACGTTCATCTTATTGTTCCACCATCATCACTATCCATTCCCAGATTTTTTCACTGCTGCTAAGCAATGAATCCCCTCACCAGCTCCTTCCTGCCTGCTTCTGGTAACCACTGATAAACTTAGATCTCTGTACGCTTGTCTATTCTAGGTGTTTCATAGGAGTGGGATCATACAGTATTTGTCCTTTTGTGGCTTACTTCACTCAGCATGATGTTTTCAGGGTTCATCCATGTCGCAACATGTATCAGGACTTCATTTCTCTTTATGGCTGAGTAATATTCCATTGTAGACAACTTGCTTTTCTCACTTAACACTTTATGTGGACATTCTTCCAGGTTCATGCACATAGATCTACATAATTATTTTTAATAGTTGCGTAGACCCCATTAAGGTAACCCATTGCCATCGAGTTGATTCCAACTCATAGCAACCCTATAGAACAGAGTAGAACTGCCCCATAGGGTTTCCAAGGAGCGGCTGTTAGATTCGAACTGCTGACCTTTTTTGGTTAGCAGCCGAGCTCTTAACCACCAGGGATCCAATAGTTGCATAATAGTCCACAATATATATTTACCATGCTTTCTTCAGCTGGGGCTTTTTTTATTTTTTATTTTTCCTTTTCTCTTAGGAGAGAATCCCCAAAGTAATGGTTAGATCACAAGGTGTGTACAATTTTTTAAGATATTGCCAAAAAGGTTGAAACAACTCACTACTCCTTCCCCTAGCAACTTCTCCTGGGCATGTTATGTGTACTGTGGGAAGAGGGCAGGCTGACCTAGAATACCTTTAAGTGGATGCAGTTGCAAGTATGACAAGACGACGATTCGTGGTTTGTGAAGTATTTGGGGTATTATGGGTTAGCTCAAACCTCATTAGATAGCATGCTGCCCACTTTTTTCTTAATGTAAATGTGTCCATGATGTGGCTGAATGAACCACCCACCATTGCACAGTCAAGCATCCGTCCACTTTCCATCCTTGCTCCTAGCTTTTGGGTGATACGTGCTTGAGGGAGAGAGGGAGTGGGCAAGAGGAGATGCAAAATTATTGCAGGGGTAAATGAAAGGAATTGTGGGAGGGAGAACTCATGTGAGCTCAAACCAGAGACCACAGGAGAGATGACAGGTGACAAGCTAAAACCTCTTTCTTTATTTCCACGTTCTCTGTCTCTGCTCAGAAACACTGTCGTGTAATAGCCACTAACTTCTCTAACACCCTGTTGTAATCTCCAGCAAATCCAGTGCACTCTGTGGTCACACTTCATCAGCTGTGTTCTAATTCCCAGTAACTGACACACAATTGATATCCTATCCCTGAAAAGCTGGCCCAAAATAAACGGCTTCTGAGGGCTTAATGATAAATCAGAGACAATCTGAATGGATTCTGAAAGTATTCTAAGTCAGGACAAATCCTCCCTGGAAGCCAATTTGGCTGCTTCATTACCAGTTCTATCTCCTGCATGCAGAAAGATGATGAATACCATTGTGAAAATGTAGATGAGATTGGCTTTTGACCTAATGTTTCTGATGAAGAAAGAAGTACATGTTGTTAAAATGGGAAAAATACACAGAATTTATTGGCAACAGAATATTCCAAGCTTCATTTCAAACAGGAATCATTTGTGAGTTTATTAGTTCGGAGACAAAGACCTGGCCACTTCTGCATTTTATCCTGGTTTTATTAATCTTTGCTTGTGCACAGCAACCTAGGACATCTACTCTACCTACTAAAAGCCGCTTTAAACAACATAGAAAGTTGCCAACTACTTTTTATTGATCTTGCTATTTCTTGTTGAATCTGCAGGGACAGATAAAAGAGTCGTAAGAGCACAGTTTCCAAGGTCAGGCTCCATGGGATGAGTTCCAGCATGTGACTTAAACTCTGTGTCCTGGTTTCTTCGTTTGGGAAATGGGTTAATAGTTTGTACCTCAGTTTTTAAGTGGCTGGCACTAAGAAGAACCTATAGATAACCAAATATGAGAGAAAGTATATTGGGGAGATGGAAAGTTTAAGAACTAAATCTAGTCCCAGCTAAATCATTAAGAATTGTTGGAGCTTGGCTGTCATTTTAGGTCAATACATTTCTATGTTACCTGAAGTAACTGACACAATGGTGTAATGTTGATATTCATGACCCGTGGAGTTAGACAGACCTGGGTTTAAGCTGGCAGTCCCTGAGGAGTACAAACAGTTAACACACTCGGCTGCTAACTGAAAGATGAGAGGTTCCAGTCCACCCAGGTCCACCTCAAAAGAAAGGCTTGGTGATCTACTTCTGAAAAAATCAGCCATTGAAAACCATGGGGCACGTCTAATCTGACACACATGGAGTTGCCATGAGCTGAGGTCGACTTGACGGCAACCGGTAGGGTAGGGTGGTTGTTGTTAGGTGTCATGGAGTGAGTTCCGATTCATAGTGACCCCATGTGACAGAGCAGAACTGCCCCATAGGGTTTTCTAGGCTATAATCTCTTTTTTCTTTTAAATAATGTTTTATTGTGTTTTCGGTGAAAGTTTACGTGGCGAGTTAGGTTCCCATTTGACAATTTCCACACAAAATGATCAATGACATTACTTAGATTTTTCACAGCGTTTCAGCATTCTCTTTAATTGTGTTCTGGTTGTTCCGTTTCCAGTACTCTAGTTTCCCTGTCCCCTTATCTTCTCATCATTACTTTAGAGTAAATGTTGGCCTTTTTGGATTCATACAGGTGGGTTTTCAGTAGAGCACTGATCTAACAGGCATTATCCTTTATTTTGGGTGTCACTCTGCTTTTCTGCTAAAAGGTGATCTCAGGGGATAGAGTTGGTTCAAGGTTTAAAGAGTATCCCAAGGCAATCTAGGCCATAATCATTTCGGAAGCAGATTGCCAGGTATTTCTCCCACTGAGCCGCTGAGTGGGTTTGAACTGCCAACCATTGCACAACCAGGGTAGGGTAGAGTTTAAATCCTTGCTCTTCTACTTAGTAGCTCTTTCTTCAAGTACCTCATAGGGATTAAATGTAGGTACTGTATGTCAGAGAGTGCGTACCACATACGTTGTAAGGGTCGGTGCATGGCAGCTATGGTTATTATTACACTCAAACTAATGGCTGCCATGTGTTGACCTCTGTATCCTTTTCCCAGGGCTGCTGTATTAAATTATCACAAACTTAGTGGCTTAAAAACAACATAAATTTATTCTCTTACAAGTCTGAAGGTCACAAATCTGAAATCAAGATGTTGGCAGGGCCACACACCCTTTGGAAGCTCCAGGGAAGAATCCCGTTCCTTGCCTCTTCTAGCTTCTGATGGCTGCCAGCACTCCTTCGTGTTCCTGGATTGTGGCTACATCACGCCAGTCGCTGCCTCCATCTTCACATCACCTTCTCCTCTGAGTGCATTAAATCTTCCTCTGCTTCCCTCTCATAACGATGCATGTGATTGCAGTTAGGGGCTACTGGGATAACCCCTGGTGGCACAGTGGTTAAGAACTTGGCTGCTGATCGAAAGATCCGCAGTTGGAATCCACCAGCAGCTCCTCGGAAACCCTATAGGGCAGTTCTGCTCTGTCCTATCGAGTCTCTATGAGTGGGAATCAACTCGACGGCAACGTGTTTGGTTGTTTTAGGACAATCAAGGATAATCTCATTATCCCAAGATCCTTAATTTAATAACATTTGCCAAACTTTACCATATAAGGTAAGATTCACAGGCCCCAGAGATTAGCACCTGATATCTTTGGGGATGCCGTTCAGCCGACTACAGTGTCTGAGAGTGTCACACATTTTTACAGATACACATCTTCATGACTACCCTGGTGTCAGAGATGCCTCTCATTCCTAGTCAGAGGAAACTGAAAGGGAAGCAGCCACAGCTTCATTGAACGACAATGCTGAGAGCAGTTGGTTTGTACTTGTCAAGCAGAAGCAAACAAGTCAAGATTTTGCTTCCATGGTACTGGGTCATCATTTCAAACAGAGGCCGCGGAGACCCTGTGTTCTGGACTTAAATGGCCCGGGTCAACTCCCAGCGGTACCGTGCATGTTAGGTGTAAGATTGGGAAATTTGCTTTGGGTTTCTATGCCTCAGCTTTTTATCTGTAAAATGAGTACAGTGATAGTACCCCTCTCCAGGGGTGGATGTGAGGATTAAAAGGGGCCCAGCTCACAGTCAACACTAGGTAATCATTTACATTGTTGTGTGTTTCGGTGCACATGGATGGAGAAAGGATCTGGGACCAGGTAGAACACTTGCTACATTTCTAAAATTAGAAATCTCCACTCTGCTTTTTTCTCTTAAAATTTCGTTGCTGCCATCTAAGAGCAATATGCAGAGAACATTCTGTTTAATTAAGAATCATGATTATCAGGATGCCCACTAATTGAGATTTCTGTATAATTATGGACACTCTAAGAATATTCACTACATGGTGGATGTATGGAGGGCAGATCCAACTTTGTGGGGACTAAGAAGTATAATATGGGAGCCCTCTTTATGAAAAGGAGGCCCTGGTGGCACAAACAATTAAAGAGTTTGGCTGCTAACTGAAAGGTTGGAAGTTTGAGCGCACCCAACCTCAGAAGAAAGGCCTGCCAATCTACTTCTGGAAGATCAGCCATTGAAAACCCACGAATCACAGTTCTACTCTAACACACATGGGGTCTCCATGAGTAGAAATCGACTCAATGGCAATTGGTTTGGTTTTTTTCTTTATGAAAAAGAACACAAAATCACAAATGCCAACTTAGGTACAAAAGTGAATATTTACTTAGAATGCAAAAGAAAACACAACAAATCATGAGCTCAGCTGATGTGAAAGGCAAATGAAATGCAAATCTGAGGGGCCAGCCTGTGCATGTAGCTCTGGTCCAGGTGGTTAAGAGAAAGCACTTTAGAAGTAGTCTTGGCAGGGTGCATGATCTGATTGACAGCCTGAAATAGTGGTCAATAAAGCTAAATCCATTAATCAATTAAAAAAGAGAGACATATTACATGTAAACTCGAGGCAATTTAATTTGTTTTCTCTTTTTAAGATTTCACACGTAAAGACATTTGCACATGTGCCTGAACCTATTTTCCAGTTTGGGGTCAGGAAAATACAGTCCTGTGTTTTCTTTTTAAGTTCTAAACCACCATCTAGAAAAGGATTCTTCTTCAGATCCTGGATCTTATATCTTGATGGAGAAGGGAGCCTGGAATGTGGGCCTGGGGCCTCGTACCAGGACGACAGTGCTTTCTCAAGCAACCCATTTTGCTTTGATCTTCTCCTTTCCATTCTCTCGTTTCCCTCGTGTACTTGAGTTGGCAGGTGCTGGTGGCTGAGAGAAAGTACGTTTTTAAAAATATGCCTGTTGAGTACTGAGCCCCTGGCTTCTCTGTATGGTCTGAGCAACTTCGGAAGGGCTGAGAGTATTCTGAAAATAATTGTTCTGTACAAGGAGCTGCTGGAAGGTGGACAAAGTCTGTCTATATGTCCCTCTCATTTCCTTTCTCTCTGTGCTTCTCCCCTAGCCCCATCCCCCCTATTCTGAAGGCCTACACAGATAGCGATGTGGATTGAACTGTGTCCCCCCAAACATATGTGTTGGAATCCTAACCTCTATACGTGTGGAGGAAACTCTGGTGGTGTAGTGGTTGTGAGCTACAGCTGCTAACCAAAAGGTCGGCAGTTGGAATCCACCAGGTGCTCCTTGGAAACTCTATAGGGCAGTTCTACTCTGTCCTGTAGGGTCGCTGTGAGTTCGAATCAACTCAAAGGCAGCGGGTTTGGTTTTTCTTTTATATACGTGTGCATGTAATCCCGTTTCAGAATATGGTTTTCTTTGTTATGCTAATGAAGCCATGTTAAAAAACATCAAAACCAAACGCCTTGCATCAATTGCAACTCATAGTTGACCTTATAGGACAGAGTAGAATTGCCCCATACAATTTCCAAGGGGCACCTGGTGGAATCAAACTGCCAACCTTTTGGTTAGCAGCTGTAGCTCTTAACCACTACACCACCAGGGTTTATGTCCTAGGCCTAATCATTTCTGAGTTATAAGGGGCAGCATAGACACAGGGACAAGCAAGCACAAATGAGGGGAAGACAAATGCTGCATGGGCCAAGGAACTAAGACACACTGGGGTCAGAGAAGCCCAAAGGCACAAGGATCTTTTCCTAGAGCTGACAGAGAGAAAGCCTTCCCCCAGAGCTGGTGCCCTGAATTTGGACTTCTAGCCTCCTGAACTGTGAGAAAATAACTTTCTGTTCTTTAAAGCCACCCGCTTGTGGTATTTCTGTTACAGCACCACTAGGAAACCAAGGCAGGTACGAACTTAAGAAATCACTCACTAATTGGATTTCTGAAAAACCCCAAGGCATGAATAGCTAATTAGTATGGAATTTTGGAGACTGTGACAGGAAAAGGAAAGTTCCATGTCGGGAACTGTGGGGTTGGCAAGCTTCCGGGCACTTAGCAAATGACTCCAAGGCCATGCCTACCCACTCAGCCTACTCACCAGCTCATTGCTGCTCGTGGAGATAAGCTGCCGTCTATATTGGGCAGTGCAGCTGGGCCAGCTCTGCCAGGCATAGTGAGAGTGGCCTGCCCACGCCAGCGCATCCACATGGAGGAGTGTTGCAGATTCCAGTGTGGGTCACCACAGAGATCATGCTGCTGGAAGCCTACGGGTCATCTAAATGATTCAGGGTGATGGGAAAAGGTGAGAACAAAACTGGCCCCAGCTTTTTGATGATAAATGAGACCTGATTTTGCTGAGTGAGTCAGAGTTTAACCCTGATAACAAATATGTGTAGCAATCATTTATTCACTCAAGTATTTTTTCAACAAACATTTCTTAACACACACCAGGCACTTTACTGGCACAAAGATACAAAGGAAATTTCACAGGTATAATTATAAACATGTATGCATATACCAGAAATAATACAGCATACTATGATAAATGCTGTCATGGAAGATGGAGCTTTAGGGAAGCCACAATGAGCTTTGGTGGCTCAATGGTTAAGTGCTTGGCTACTTCGAACCCACCAGAAGCTTTGCGAGAGACAAGACCTAGCAGTCTGCTTTGTGACGATTTCAGCCTTGGCAACCCTATGGGACAGTTCTACTCTGTCCTCTAGAGTTGCTATGAGTCAGTGTCGACTCACTGGCTCACAACAACAACAGCAACAACAGGGAAGCCAATAAATAGGAATGGTTGTGTGTGTGTGTGTCTGTATGCACTGGGAGTTCTTGTGCAAACCAGGGAATATGATTTTTTTCATATGTGATGTGAGAACCCAGTGTTTCCTGCCAATACAGTTACCTTCTGAGTAAGAACTTCCCCCTCCCACCTCTCTATCAGGGTCACCTTCCTGTAGAGTCTATGAGGAAAAGCGGATCAGCTCACATCCATTCCTGAGGTGGCCCATGCTCCAGCCTTCTCTCCAATCTAGCCTGTTCCCAGTGGCCGCTCACAGCCCCTGTGGTTACTGACCTATCCCTACATCACCCTACACTGGACAGTACCTCACTTCCATTCTTCCCCCAAATTTCCCTCACACACAGCTATGGTATATAATAAACTCATGGAAGGGTTGGGCATTATGTAATGGGACACAAGATAATGCAGAAGAGAGACTATTTAAAAATGGAAAATCAAACACCACTGTTGTTTAAAATGCCACCACCATCCTTTCCCCAGGAAGTTTCTCATGGCCCTCCTGGAGCCCCATGCCCACCATCTTCATTGGGCCCCCCATGTCTTCCCAGAGCCCACTGTTTGATCTTGGGCACTCAGCTCCTATGATGTCTCTTTATTTCCATGAGGAACACTCAGAATCCCAGCGACTTTATTAAGCAGTTCATTGCTTCTGTGCCCCAGCCTCTCCACGTCTGATTAGGACCTCATTTTCCTGAACCAAAGACACACTTGATGTGTCTTTCGTTTGAGAAGCTTCTCCCCTAGACACAGAAAAGCAACAGTCATTTTACCATTGTTTGTGGGTGTTAAAGCATTTAGTTTTCAACCCCCTACACATGAGAGCTGGGATAAAATTAAGCCCGGTAGACCCGCTTCCCCTATAGAATCCCCCACAGCCAAGGCGTTAAGAGGAGCTCTTTAGAAGTGGTCTTAGCAGGGTGCGTGATCTGATCGGCAGCCTGAACCAATGGTCAATAAAGCTAAATCCATTAACCAATAAAAAAAGAGACGTATGACATGTAAACTAAAGGCAATATATGGCAATATATTTTGTTTTCCTTTTTTAAGATATCACAGATAAAAACATTTGCAGATATGCCCGAACCCACTTTCCAATTTAGGGTCAGGAAAATAGAGTCCTGTGGGTTTTTTTTTTAAGTTCTTAACCACCATCTAGAAAAGAATTCTTCTTCAGATCCTAGATCTTAACTTGATGGAGAAGGGAACCTGGAAATATGGGTCTGGGGGAAATCGTACGAAACCCAGGAAAGGTGGGTCCCAGAGGTGGACAGCAGATTAGGTTGAGGTTTCACATGCCTGTCAGTCAGGTGATATGCCCTGGGCAGACTAACTCAAGTCCCCCTACTCTTAGGTACCGTGGATTTTGTATGATTTCTCCTTCACTTCAAGCTTCCCAGGTGATTCTAAACCATGAAAGCAATCACAGTCTTCTCCCAGCTTCTGTGTGAATGGCAGTATATGCGCATCACTCTCCCACACTACGTCATCTGTTTGCCAACTCAGCCTGGCTAAGAAACCTGGTCACAGTGCCTCACATAATTCAGAATGAGAATAAATGAAGAGAAAAAAGAATTTTTTTTTTAAGTTTGTTTTGGTTTAAATGATCTAAGCTATGTAACCAGCACCCATCTGTCAGTTTGTCATACTATGGTGGCTTGCATGTTGCTGTGATGCTGGAAGCTATGCCACTGGTATTTCAAATACCAGCAGGGTAATCTATGGTGGACAGGTTTCAGCGGAGCTTCCAGACTAAGACAGACTAGGAAGAAAGGCCTGGTAATCTACTTCTGAAAATAAGTCCATAAAAATTCTATGGATCACGACAGAATGTTGTTTGATGTAGTGCTGGAAGCCCATAGGTTGAAAGGCACTCAAAATACATAGTGGCCGCAACAATGGAATCAAGCATACCAATGAATGTGAAGATGGTGCAGAACCAGGCAATGTTTTTTTCTGTTGTACATGGAGTCACCATGAGTTGGAGCCAACTCAGTGGCAACCAACAACTAACAACAAAGCTATATAAGAAAACTTTTTGTTGTTGTTACACTCAGACCATCCAGGACTTAGGTCTTCTTTGAATGGGTTCTATGGATTTCTTTTTTCTCCTGAAAGATTGTTCCAGCTCTTTCCAAGGGCTATAATTTCAGCTTAGTCATTGCCATCCAGCGGGCTTCACAGTTGTACTTAGACATCTACTCCTTTGTTTTCATCATCCCTACATGGAAGATCTTTGTGAAGCTTTATTGCTGGAAAGAGGCCCCTTCCCAAGCACTTGGCAAGAAGGGGTTCTCCTCTCAGGCAACCATTTGGTTCTTGTCCAGTAATCTCCTGGCTGTCGGTCTGGCAAGCATTACTGTCACACAGGAACAGGGACACTGGGTTAAGCTGGTAAGGAGGGGCATGGTTGTACTTAGCATCTGGAACAGATGAGGTCCAGGAGGCCTGAGCAGAATGAGAGTGCCATCCATGGAAACTCAGCAGGTGTCAAAAAGTCTTCTAGGGAAAGGGAGTAGGAAATATTGGGAGGAAGAATGTCGTCTCTTAGAATTTCACTGTGAAGAAATGAGTGCAAACAAAAAAACCGAAACCAGCAAGAGGCAATGAATCCAAAGTTCTGAGGCCAATAGGTAGGGAACTCAAAGTCATCAACTCAAAGCCACCAACTCTCCTCAAAGCCACCAGCTCAAAGCCATCAGCCCTGCCTTCCAGCTCTCACTGATCTCCCCTTTCCTGAACTCATCTGACATTTTCCAGCTTATCACTCCTTTTGGTATTTACTTCAGTCTCGTGTGTATACATTATCTCTTCACAGCTTAAATATAGACTCCTGGAGCGTAAGACCATGCCCGACAACTGGCAAAAGGCAGGAATGAAGTCAATTTTTTGTGTATTTAATAGGACAATGCAATGAAGTCATTGTGTTGTACATTGAAGTAAATTAACTAATAATTATTATAAAAAGCTTACTGGAGCTGTAAAAGAGCATGTCCTGTCTAATTTCCAGTTCTAAAAAATATTTTTAAAGTTTTTAAATTAAAAAAACAAAAAACTTCCACATGCCCTAAAGGAGAGAGAATAGTATAACTAACACCCATATAATCCTCACCCAGAATCCAGAGATTTCAAGTTTTCACCATTCTTGTTAAATTTACACCCCCGCCTCTGTTTACCCAGAGTAATTAAAATATTTACCACAAATCTCAGATACGTTGCTCACCCTTACATAATTCAGCGTGGATTTCTAAAAGCTATGGACATTTTCTTTCATAACCATAATGCTGTAATAAACCTAATTAACATCAACCTAGAATTAACAGTAATTCCTTGGTATCATCTAAACTTCCCTTATTTCCAAAGAGTAAGAACCTCATTTAAAAAAAGGCCTATTGCTCAACCCTGTCATGGGAGCCATGCTGTAACTAATGAGAAAGTAGTGATTAAATTTAAGGTCAATCCTCGTCTGACCGTAGTAGACTTGCATTTTATTTCGCGCATTTAAAAACAGTCTTCCGAGAAGAGGCCATAGCTTCACCACTCCGCCCAGGAATCTGTGGGGAAAAAGTGCAGAACCACTGGGGATGGAGGCAGTCTGTGTGAAGATGCCCAGAAAGGCTGAGAGCTGAGATGATGTTGAGTGATGCTTAGGGGGAAAAGAGGATCACCAGCTGCCACTGAGTTGACTCCGACTCCTGACGATCCCGTGTACTTCAGAGTAGAACTGTGCTCTATAAGGTTTTCAATAGCTGACCTTTCAAAAATAGATGAACTTTCTTTTGAGGTGTGTCTGGGTGGACTCAAACGGCAGACATTTTGGTTAGCAGCCACGTGTATTAACTGTTTGTGCCACCCAGGGACTCCAAAAAGAGGACTACCCCTTGACTAATCCATCCATTTTTTGAACCCTGAACATAGTAACCAGGGATGAGAAATCAGCCCCTATAAGGAGCCCCGGAAGTCACAGGAGCCACATGAAGGCCCGTCTCCGAAGCTGCACTTCTACTAATGCTGGCATATGAGTCACACGCTTTGGCCAGCTCTGCCGAAAGGATGCTCTAGGTACTTCAGAGGCAGAGTGCTATAAAAGTCTACGGTATTATTAGAATCCCTCCCACCGCAAGGCTGCGGTCCTCCCACTGCCCGGCCGCAACATATTGGGCATCCCGTGAAGCCGCCTGTGCTGGGTGGGTTGTCGGAGGCAGCGCTTGGCTCACAGTCAGAGCCCCGCGTGTTCTGTCACCACGACACCGACTGGCTGTTGCCAGCGTGGCGAGAGGGAGCTAAAGCGATTCGCCTAAACTTCCTTTTCTGGAAAACGGGAGCAATGCCCCTTGCCCCCTACCTTATAGAGTTTTAAGTCCATCAGCGAGGTTTATATGTTCAGTGCTAGGAGTGTCTCATTATCATCTCAGGAAAAAGTTACCAAGCTTTGCTAAAAACAAACAAAAAACCATTATGGTCGAGTTAATTCAAACTCATAGCGACCCCATAGCTTTGCTAAAAGGCAGAGGGTGAAAATAGCCAGCTGCTGCCTGGATTACAGGGAGTCCTTGGGTGGTGCTAATGGTTAAGTGCTTGCCTGCCAACCAAAAGGTTGACAGTTTGAAGCCACCCAGAGGTACCTTAGAAGAAAGGCCTGGAGATCTATTTCCAAAAACTCAGTCATTGAAAACCCTACACAGCACAGCTCTACTCTAACATACATGGGGTTGCATGAGTTTAAACTGGCTTGACAGCAACTGAGTTTTTGTTTGTAACCTGGATTACAAAGACCCACATTCTTTTTTTTTTGTAACCAATTTTTAAAATAATATATAATTGTGTTTTTGTGAAGGTTTAAACAGCAGTTTAGTAGGTTCACATTCAACAATTTCTACACAAATTGTTTAGTGACATTGGTCACTTTTTTTTAACGTTTCTCTGGTATATTTTTATTTTTATTGTACTTTAGATGAAGGTTTACAGAGCAAATTAGTTTCTCCTTACACAATTAATACACATACTGTTTTGTGACATTGGTTACAACCCCACAACATGTCAACATTCTCCCCTTCTTAACAGGGTTCCCTGTTACCAGCTTTCCTGTCCCCTCCTGCCTTCTCATCCTTGCCTCTGGGCTGGTGTGCCCCTTTAATCTTGTTTTGTTTTATGGACCTGTCGAATCTTTGGCTGAAGGGTGAACCTCAGGAGTGACTTCATTACTGAGCTAAAAAGGTGTCCGGGGGCTATACTCTTGGAGTTTCTCCAGTCTCTGTCAGACCAGTAAGCCTGGTTTTTTTTTTTTTGGTTTTTTTAATTGTACTTTAAGTGAAAGTTTACAGTTCAAGACAGTTTTTCATACAAAAATTTATACACGTATTACAATGTGACCCTAGCCGCTTTCCCTATAATGTGACAGCATACTCCCCCTTTCCACTCCAGATTTCCTGTGTCCATTTAACCAGCCCCTGTCCATAGCCTGGTCTTTTTTTGTGAGTTTGAATTTTGTTCTGCATTTTTTTCCAGCTCTATCCTCTGTTGTGATCTCTGTCAGAGCAGTCAGTGGTGGTAGCCAGGCACCATCTAGTTGTGCTGGGCTCATTCTGGTGAAGGCTGTGGTAGTTGTGGTCCATTAGTCCTTTGGACTAATCTTTCCCTTGTGTCTTAGTTTTCTTCATTCTCCCTTGCTCCAGATGTGGTGGACCAGTGGAATATCTTAGATGGCCCCTCACAAGCTTTTAAGACCCCAAACACTACTCACCAAACTAGGATGTAGAACATTTGCTTTATAAACTATGTTATGCCAATTGAGCTAGGTGTCCCCCAAGACTATGGTCCCCAGCCTTCAGCCCAGTAATTCATTCCCTCAGGGAGTTTGGATGTGTCTATGAAGTTCCCATGACCTTGCCTTGGTCAGGTTGTGCTGACTTCCGCAGTATTGTGTACTGTCTTACCCTTCACCAAAGTTTCCACTTATGTATTGTCTAGTTAGTGTTTTTCCCTCCCCACCCCCTTCCCTCCCTAGTAACAATCAAAGATTGTTTTTTTCTATGTAAACTTTTTCATGAGTTTTTATAATAGTGGTCTCATACAATATTTGCCCTTTTGTGATTGACTTATTTCACTCAGCATAATACCCTCCAGATTCATCCATGTTGTGAAATGTTTCACAGATTCATCATTGTTTTTTATTGTTGCATAATATGCCATTGTGTGTATGTACCATGGTTTGTTTATCCCTTGATCTATTGATGGGCACTTAGGTTGCTTCCATCTTTTTGCTATTGTGAATAACACTGCAATGAACATGGATGTGCATATGTCTATTTGTGTGACAGCTCGTGTTTCTCTCAGATATACTCTTAGGAGTGAGATTGCTGGATCATATGGTATTTCTATTTCTAGCTTTTTAAGACAGCACCATATCATTTTCCAGAATGGTTGTACCATGTTACATTCCCACCAAGGACCCACATTCTTTATCCACAAGTCCATCAATCTTGTTTGCCCACTGGCTGCTATTAGCGTTTGGCAGTGAAGCCTGCAGCATATAATTTACTTTATACAGTAATCATATCTTTAAGTTTCCCAGACAAGAAAAAGATCTTTTACAGTTATTTTTGCTTTCTATAACCACAGCAATTTATCAGCCCTTGAATTTCACATTCACGTTTGGTGTGGCTCTTGCAAGAAGTATGCATGCTAATAACACATTAAAAACAGGCTGGCAACTATTCATATTAGCCTCAAACTGGAAATGACTCAAATGCCCATCAACGGCAGAATGATTTAAAGAAATTGTGGTATATTCCTTCAATGGTACACTATACAGCCATGAGAACGAATGAACCATTGGTACTTACAATAACATGTATCAGTCTCACAAACATAATGTTGAAGGAAAAGAAGTAGACAGAAAGGAATACACACTGAATGATTCCACTTATATAAAGTTCACAAACAGGCAAAGGAACCTGTGGCATTAGAAGTCAGAGCAGAAGTTTCCTCTGGAGAGGGAGCAGTGACTGTAAGAGACATGGGGGATGGCTTCTGGGGTGCTAGTAGTATTCTGTTTCCTTGATCTGGATGCTGGTTATTTGGTTGTGTTCATTTTGTGAAGATTTACTGAGCTGTACACTTATAATTTGGGCACTTTTCTGCATGTATAATTGAACAATTTTAGAATAAAAAAAAAATAACATGGTGTTATGGATTGATCCACTTGACAGCAGTGGGTTTAAGGATTGAGTTGTGTCCTCCAAAAAGATATGTTCAAGTCTTAAGTTCTGCACCAGAGAATGTTACCTTATTTGGAAACAGGGTTTTTCTTTCCTTGTCAGTTAACGAGGTCATACCAGAGTAGGGTGGGTCTTAGTTGTTGTTGGTTGCCATAGAGGAGATTCCGACCATGGCGATCCCATGTGTGCAGAGCAGAGCTGCACTGCATAGGGTTTTCAGAAGTAGATCTCCAAGCCTGTCTTCCAAGGTGCCTTTGGGTGGGTTTGAACTGCCAACCTTTTGGTTTAGTAGTCCATCTCTTAACCATTTGCGCCACCCAGGGATTCCTAATCCCTTCTAAATGGTGTCTTATAAAAGGGAAGAACAGACAGAAACAAAGTCACAAGGTGAAGATAGACTCCATGTGAAAATACATCCACGAGCAGCAAAGAAGCGCCAAGAATTGCTGGCAGCCGTGGAGCACTTCCTCTCTCACAGCTCTGAGAAGGAATCCACGTGGCAATACCTTGATTGGGACTTCTAGCCTTCCGAACTGTGAGACAATAATTTTCTGTACTTTAAAGCCACTCACTTTGTGGTATTTCGTTACTGCACCCTAGGCAATTCAGACACATGGACAGGGAACCAAAAAGTTTTCTGAACACACCCTTCTGCAGTGTATATAACCTTCTTAGAGAACTGGTAATATCTGCAAACAATATGAAGAAATCTGAATTCTTTACTGGAGTTTCTGGTAATATGCAAGTTACTAGAAAATAACCTATCCCGGATTATCCTTTTTACTGACATATATGCTACTCTTAAATGACAGATACCACCAAACCAGCCGTGGTCTCTTCTAATGACTTGTTAAAGTGACCTTAAATGAAGGATTTTGCTACTGGGAGCTTCTCCATGGGGCAGGGTGGTGGTGCCTGTTTGCCCTGACAAGGGCACCCTACTGAGGGATGCAGTGGGGTGGAAATTGGCCTTGCTCAGCTCCCCATGTAGTACAGACAGCGTGGGGCAGCGTCAGAGGGGAGAGAGGAAATCTTTTTCTGGTTGATCAGCCTAGAGAAGGCATTTTTTCCTAATTAGTGGACCCAAACCAAAAAAGCAAACCAGTTGCCATTGAGTGGATTCCAACTCATGGTGACCTCATATGTGTCAGAGTAACACTTCTCCATAGGATTTTTGAGGCTGTGACCTTTTGGACGTAGATCACCAGGCCTTTCTTCTGAGGAACCTCTGGGTGACTTGAACCACCAACCTGTCAGTTGCTGAGTGCTTAACTGTTTATGCCACCCAGGGTAACCCTGGTAGACCAAAAGGGGCGCCTTTTTCTAAGAAGGGTTAAGTAGGACTGCATCCTTGCTCTACTGCCTGCTCTCTGTTGGTGTGGAGTGCTGTTCCTTCTCTGCTAGCTGCCTGCCTTTTTCTCCCTGCTTTTACATAGAAAACCTTGGGAACTATCTTCTGTCTTGAACTTCCTTGTCTCCCACTTCACACTCCAAAGCGGAGCATTAGCGCAGGTCTCATGCTCACTTTCTGCTTCACTGGGATAAATGTGGGAGCCCTGTTTGAGTCACTGAAGCTAAGTTCCTGGGAGGAGTTTAATAAATATTCATTCAATGAAGAAACTGCAAATTCTCTACGTCTTTTCGTCCTTTAGCATTTTTGTCTATTCCTTATGCTGAGATGTTCTTGATGATCGCTATGGCATGAATGAAAGAGAGTGGGTGTCAGACTGAGGCAGACCCCATACGGAACCCCACCAGTGGCTCATTAGGTCCTGGACAAGTTACTTACCTCCACTTTCAGTTTCCTCAACAGTTAAATGGGGATGATATGAGCTTCTTTGCAAGCAGATAGGGAGGATTATACATGTAAAATGTATGTAGCTCTTAGAACAGTGTTGGCACACAACATCTGCTCATGGACTCACTCTCTGACTCACTAACTCACTCACTCATTAGATAAACATTCACTCATGCGATAAACATCAATAAGCTCAGGATGGATGTCAGACACTGGGCTAGCTGCCATGATGCATTACACAGGGTTCCCATTCTCACTGTGCATAGAATCATGTGGCAGATATATTTGTGATCAATAAAAAAAATTATGGGGATTATAGGAGAAATATATGCAGGGTTATCTATCTAGCTATCCATCATTTAGCTACCCACCCTGTTACAGATTGAACTGTGTCCCCCAAAAATGTGTTGTGAATTCTAAGCCCTATGGTTATCCACCATGTGTCTGTCAGTTTGCTGTACCATAGTGGCTTGTGTGTTGCTGTGATACTGGAAGTTTTGCAGTCACCCATGGTGGAAAGATTTCAGTGGCGCTTCCGGACTAAGACACACTAGGAAGAAGGACTTGGGAGTCTACTTCGGAAAAAATTGGCCAGTGAGAAACCTTATGAATAGCAGCAGAACACTGTCAGATATAATGCTGGAAGAGAGCCTCTCAGGTGGGAAGGCAGTCAAAATATGACTGGGGAAAAGCTGCATCCTCAAAGTAGAGTCGATCTTAATGACTTGATATAGCAGACTTGCAAAATGCAATATGTCATTTGATTTCCTCACTACTGCTTCCACAGGTATCGATCATGGATCGAAGTAAAATGAAATCCTTGACAACGTCAATCTTTTCTCCATTTATCATGATGTTGCTTATTGGTCCAGTTGTGAGGATTTTTGTTGTCTTTATGTTGATGTGTAAGCCATACTGAAGACCATAGTCTTTGATCTTCTTCAGTAAGTGCTTCAAATCCTCTTCACTTTCGGCAAGCAAGGTTGTGTCATCTGCATATCACAGGTTGTTGATGAGTCTTCCACTAATCCTGATGCTGTGTTCTTCATTTAGCCCAGTTTCTCAGATTATTTGCTGGACATACAGATTGAATAAGTATGGTAAAAGGATACAACCCTGACACATACCTTTCCTGATTTTAAACCATGCAGTATACCCTTGTTCTGTTAGAACAACTTCTTCTTGATCTATGTATAGGTTCCTCATGAGTACGATTGTGTGTTCTGGAATTCCCATTCTTTGCAATGTTATCCATAATTTGTTATGATCCACACAGTTGAATGTCTTTGCATATTCAATAAAACACAAGTAACCATCTGTCTGGTATGCTCTGCTTTCAGCCAAGATCCGTCTGACATCAGCAATGATATCCCTCTTTCCATGTTCTCTTCTGAATCTGGCTTGAATTTCTGGCAGTTCTCTGTTGATATACTGCTGCAACTGCTTTTGAATGATCTTCAGCAAAATTTTACTTGAGTGTGATATTGATGGTATTGTTCGATAATTTCTGCTTTCGGTTGGATCACCTTTCTTGGGAATAGCCATAAAAATGGATCTCTTCCAGTCAGTTGGCCAGGTAGCTGTCTTCCAAATTTCTTGGCATAGATAAGTGAACACTACCAGCTGGTATCAGTTTGTTGAAACATCACAATTGGTATTCCATCAATTCGTGGAGCTTTGTTTTTCGCCAATGTCTTCAGTACACTTGGACTTCTTGCTTCAGTACCATCAGTTCCTGATCATATGCTACCTCCTGAAATGGTTGAACATTGACCAATTCTCTTTGGTACAGTGACTCTGTGTATTCCTTCCATCTTCTTTTGATGCTTCCTGAGTCATTTAGTATTTTGCCCATAGAATCCTTCACTATTGCAACTCGAGGCTTGAATTCTTTTCTTCATTTTTTCAGCTTGAGAAATGCTGAGTGTGTTCTTCCCTTTTGGTTTTCTATCTCCAAGTCTTTGCACATGTCATTATAATACTTTACTTTGTCTTCTTGAGCTGCCCTTTGAAATCTTCTGTTCAGCTCTTTTACTTCATCATTTCTTCCTTTTGCTTTAGCTTCTCAACGTTCAAAGAGCAAGTTTCAGAGTCTCTTCTGACATCAATTTTGTGTAGGCACACTAAAACAGTAAAAAGAAAAAGGTGATATTGATTATAATAATAGATCTTATTTAATCCAACATACCCAAAATATTATCACTTCAACGTGAAATTGATATAAAAGTTATTAATGAGATTTTTACATTGTTTCTTTGTATTAAGTTTATAAAATCCAGTGTGTATTTTACACTTACAGCATATCCCAATTCTGACTAACCACACTTAAAGTGCTCAATAGCCAAATACGGCTAGTGGCTACCTTACTGAACATGCAAGTCTAGTACAATTTTTTAAATCCTGCAATATTTAATGTTGTCTTTAAAATTGACGCGTTCCACTGTATTATCCTCAGATAATAAGCGTTTGGCTAAGAAACAACATCAAATGGTTTTTCCACCTCGGTCATTAGAAATGGAGATGTCTTTGGAATGACGGTTAGGCTTTTAGTGCTTCTAGCAAGGGGTCTTCACAAATGCTCCCCCTTTTCACTCCAGTTTCTGCCTTGAAAAATAGCCTGGAGTGAGGCCAAATGGGGCTGTGGGGTCTCCCTTGACCCAGGACTCTGTGGAGCAGTTTTGGCCTCACCTTGAGGGGCCTGCATAGCTCCCTGAGTGGCACAAATAGTTTGTGCTCAGCTACCAACCTAAAGGTTGACAGTTTGAACCCACCCAGCGGTGTCATGGAAGAAAGCTTGCTTCCGTAAAGATTACAGCCCAAAAACCCTATGAAGCAGGTCTGCTGTGTAACACATATGGTCGCTATGAGTCAAAATCAACTCTACAGCAACAGGTTTGGTTTCTTTGAGGGGCCTGAAGGCTTTCTTACTCATCCCCTTGGAGTTCAGAATATTAAATTCTAAAACAAATTATACCCCCTCCCCACACCTGGGAAGATGCAAACCACACCAGCCATTAAACAAATGGGAAGGAAGGAAGCAAGTTTTTCCATTAGAAGCCCTTCATATGCTGCTGCAATCAAGCAGCTCTGTATTAAACTGTTCTGTTTGGAATCTGTTTGGAATGAGCTAGACAAGAAGTAAATAAAACTGCATATGGTTATGACAACCACAAACTGTGTGAGACAAGTATTAACGACGCTTGGAGCAAATTAGAGTATGTGAAATTATTACCTTTATCCTCAATCTAATGGGACACCCTGCCCACATGTGAAAGCATTCCTGCTTTGGGTGGGAGGGTGACAAGATGACTCCTCTCAGATCCACTTTTATTGTTCTCTAGTGTTTGAAGTAATACATAAGGGACATTTTTTAGAATAAGATTTAAAAAAAAAATTTTGATCTCCCAGATTTACCATTTTTTAAAATTCATTTGTTGATTTTTTTTCACCAAATTTTTAATGATCTGCAACTATATCCTAGATGTTGTCACTATACAACTGAAGGCTTACTCCACATTGAAAAGCTAGAAAGTGGGAATTTTCCATCTCAAGTTAAAGCAGCCATATTTAGGATTTCCTTGAGATTTACTCCACTAAACCCTAAAGAATGTCACAGGGACTAGAGAAATATTGTCTTATTATTACCAGTTGCCGTTGAGTTGACTCTGATTCATGGCGATCCCATGTGGGTCAGAGCAGAACTGCGCTTTATAAGGTTTTTAATGGCTGATTTTTTTGGAAGTAGATTCCCAGGACTTTTTTCTGAGGCACCTCTGGGTGGATTCGAACCTACAACCTTTAGATTAGCAGCTGAGCTTGTTAACTCTTCGCACTACCCAGGAACTCCAAGCACTTCATTACTCTATGTTTTCTCATGCTCCTGGGGACTGATCCAGGTTCTCAAATTAAGGGGAATATAGACAAAAGTAAGCATAGAAGATGTGTGTGGCCTTGAATGAAGTGGAGACTGACTCATAAGTTCAGTCTCTCATGCTCAGTGATTTGGATGGGAGATGGACTGGCGATAGAGAGACTAGCCAATAGCTGAGAATCCTGCATCACCAGATTCTGTCCCCACCCTCTGTCCTCCTCACTCCCACCACTTTCAACATCCCCAGAGCATCAGGGAAGTCAGCCCTGCCATGTGTGTCTTAGGTCAAAGAGAAAAAGCACAGAGTGCCCGTGTGTGAGTCTCAGGCTGAAAGGAACCAAGTGGCTTCTGATAAACAACACTGGAGAATTTTTTTTTTTTAAATGAAGGCATTAAACTGACCTTCTTTTAAAATGGGCTAGACAGGGTAAACAAGGAGTGATCTTGTTTTCCCTTCATCCTGGAAAAATAACATTCTTCCCTTTCCAGCTCAGTACAGTTGACTGAATTGGAAAGGAATCTATTTTCTCTGGAAAGATTTATTTGCCCAACAGTTGTGTTTTTGTATATGTGTGTGTGTTGGCAAGAGGGGATAGATTTTACAGAACAAGGGTCGTCTTGTTAGCAGTTTAAAGGGGCCCAGAAGCTGACTGGGGAATTTAGTGTTGGTGAAGCCATTGGTACTGCCTTCTTTAATGCTATGCACAGACTCTGAAGCATCTCAAGTCAGCCTGGACATCAGGACAGGGAGGTGAGAGTGCTGGGTGACTGCATGGTGCCACCTCACTCATACAAAGGCAGATAGAAACATCTGTACTATCTTCACCTTTCTGAATACAATTTCAAAATTTGTAACAATCAAGGTCTATTAGGAAGCATCTGCATTTCCATTTTTCAAATAGATTATTTCCAAAAAAGTTCAGCAATGTTTGAATAAAGACATGTGGAGAAGCAAAGTGTAGATACTCCTACTCTCCCCACAACCTGACTTTTTTTTTTTCCTCCAACTGGGGACACCTGTTCAGGAATCAAGCAAAGAACAACATGAATTCCTTTCTGGCTGAATTAGAGAGAAAATTTATAGGAATTATTGTTTCTAGCTGCTGTCGAGTCTGCCTCCAACTCATGGCGACCCCATGCACAGCAAAATGAAACACTGTGTGTTCTGTGCCATCCCTATGATCAGTTAGGGGTCGGACTATGATGATTCAGAGGGTTTTGATTGGCTGATTTTTTTGGTGAGCAGACTGCCAGGCCTTTCTTCCTAGTCTGTCTTTGTCTGGAAGTTCTGCTGAGACCTGTTCAGCATCATAGCAACACACAAGCCTCCACTGACAGATGAGTGGTGGCTGCGTATGAGGTGCATTGGCCGGGAATCGATCCCTGGTCTCCCACATGGAAGGAGAGACTTCTACCACTGAACAACCACTGTCCTCACATAGGAGCGATTAGGTGTCCCTATATCCTGCCTCTTCCCCCACTCAACTTCCTAAAGGGCTGGCATCACACTGGAAATTATAGAGCAAATATTTACTACTTTATGGAGAATTTTTTTTTAACTACTTCTAATTCTCTCCCCTTGTGTACTAGAGATTAAAAAAAAAATAAACATAATGTAAGATAAAAGTGTTATAGTTTGGGTTATTTTCTCAAGAACATTTCTTTGAAGGTGAATGGCCTATTTCTTGTCAACTCAAAAAAAAAATGGAATCTACTATTCCAACACCAGCAATACAGTGTATCTTCAGCTACAGGTTATTTTCCTGGAGTTTTTGTTTCCAACTCACTGCTGACTGAGCTCAACTGACAGCTCAGCTGGGTTGTGCACAAGTGCCTTTTCACTCAGCTGGTCACTGTCTTGCCAGGTGCACTGGACAATGTCAAGGAAAGGAAAGGTGTTTTTCCTTTTAGCACAAGCGTTAAAACTTTTACCACAGTTTCCATCACACAGAGTCATTTTCAAAGAAGCACAGACCAGCAGAAAATAAGGGACTCTGAGATTTCTCCTTTGTACATGTTGGCTCCCAGCCTCTTAGTGCATTTAGTTTAGCAAAAATCCTCGTAATTAAATGAGAGGGGAGATCTAATTTTTCTTTGATGGCGAAAAGGTTTCCATGAGGAGAAACTGGTTGGTGGCTTCCCCTCTGAAGTGTTGCTGGAAGGATTCACTGAGGCCAGGCTCCCTCCTTCAGGCGCCCCGTCTGTCCACATTCCTAAGGGCTGGCAGCCTTCTACAGCTGAATGTCTTTCCACTTTGTAAGTGTATACCTCCTGAGGTATTCTTAACTTTTACAAAGACATTCCTTTTGTAGGACAAAGTCCATGTATTTGGCATAACTGGATTTCACTAATTCCCACCATTTTCTTCATGACCCAAGTTTGAAGATAGTGGGGCTGAATCTGGGATAAATGAGTTTAACACTTGCTTTATAAAGTCACCCAGCACAGGAGTTCTACAAGAATCAGGTGCCTCTGGAAAAAACCCCAAAAGTTTTCCAAGGAAGTGTCCAGGCTTTTCTTCTCAGTCTGTTCCCTAAATACCTACCCCATGCTTGGTGTTCAACAAATATTAACTGGAAATGTTGATCATAAGGTAAAAGAAATGTTAGTTGCTCTTAAGTAGGCTCCGTTTCATGGCGACCTCATGTACAACAGAACGAAACATTGCCTGGTCCTGTGCCATCTTCATGATTGTTGGTATGCTTGAGTTCACTGTTGCAGCCACTGTGTATTTTGAGTGCCTTCCAACCTAGGGGGCTCATCTTCCAGCACTATATTGAACAATGTGCTGTTGTGATCCATAGGCTTTTCACTGGCTAATTTTCAGAAATAAATCACAAGTTCTTTCCTTCTAGTCTATCTTAGTCTGGAAGCTCCACTGAATCCTATCCATCATGGGTGACCCTGCTGGTATTTGAAATACCAGTGGCATAGCTTCCAGCATCACGGCAACATGTAAGCCACTACAGTATAACAAACTGACAGACAGGTGGCAGGGTAAAAGCAATAGAAAAGAGAAAAAAATGACCAGTTGCCATCAACAAAGGACAAAACAGGGGTAATCATCCAACGGAGCAGGACCTAAATTCCAATCTCCAAATTTTCCTTAGAGGATTCCCAGACAAGTGAAACTTTCCAGGTCTCTCTCTGCCATGGTCCCTTCTCTGGTTCCCCTCCAGTGGAGTCACCTACACTCTGCCTAACCATCCTTCTGTTGGCACCCTCTCTTTCCCACCTCAGTTGTGCTGAGAGTCTTCCCAGCTGGCAGCTTCTCTTGCCTCACCATCTGTCTCTTCACCTCTAGCCAGTGGCCTCAAGAGTTTTGGAAAATTAAGAACAGCTTCCTCAGCAAGAAGCAGGTCATCTCCAGGATGAAACATTATTTAAGTGTTGATTAATCATGCACTCTCGTTTTCTGAACATAAGACAAGTAGCAGTTGTCTCAAATTCTAAGAAGAAGAACTAAGGTGAGAGATTGGAACTTGCCACTAAATTGTCAAGGACAGTTATTCGCTGAGAGATGCATTACTCACTGGGGTTGTGGATAGTCTTAACGTAACATCAAACCCAAAAATCCAAACCCGTTGCAGTCAAGTCAATTCTGACTCATAGCAACCCTATAAGACAGAGTAGAACTGCTCCAAAGTGTTTCCAAGGCTGTAAATCTTTACAGAAGCAGACTGCCACATCTTTCTCCCACAGACCCGATGGGTGCATTCAAACCACCGACCATTGGATGAGCAGTCGAGTGCTTAACCACAGCATCACTAAGGCTCCTTTAATGTAACATAATTGGGATGAAAATAGACTATTTTAATAGCTGGCTTCAGAATTTCTCCTACCTGGATAAGCCAGACTAATGTGAAGAGTTAGGCAGGAAAATTATGGAAGGAAAAGATGGAACAAAAAGAAGGTTGAATTGCTCTGTATAAGACAATAAGACAATGGAAGTATAATTTTTTTTTTTGCTAGTGAGGATGGGGGTAGAAGTGAGAGAAGCATGTTGAGCAACCTGAGAGTAAGCCCCAATTGACTGGAAAAATATTTATATGATGTTCAATTTTTTAATTGTTTTGTTTGCGTTGCTATGATGTAAACCCCTTCATTTATCCAGGCCTTGATGAAAGGACTGAGGAATGGAATTTTTAAATCTCATGGAATCCAGCTATTTCTGGAGCCATCAAGGTTGAGATGACCTACCCAAAATTATTGCCCTGAAGTAATCTTTAAGCCTTGAACCTTAATTGAAACTGCCCTGAAAGTCATCTTTTAAGTTAAACAATACCGATTACTAAACAACATTTGACTTGGGCATTGTGCTCTTTTAAAGACTTATCATATGCAGCCAGTTTTGACAACAGTAATTCCAAAGGTCAGACTAGAAGCTATGTTTTAATGTCAATCAGGTAATTATTTGAATTGTTCTTCAAGAAAATGCTGTATGGAATCCTGCATGTCTGCAAATTATTATGTAAACACTATTTTGGCCCCGTTTCCATAGTAATATATAATTACTAGTGATAAGCTGGAGTATGAGAATCTGTGAAAGATTTTTCTCCTTAGGAACACTTTTGACTCTAGTCAGAAATGTTGCCCTGCTATACAAATCACGTATTAAATAAACTTTAAATGATTTCTACTATTGGCTTAATATTACTTTTAACAGGTCAAAAAGCAAATGTAAAGTACAGTAAAGTAGATATAAAGACTGTGTGCGTGTGTTTATGTGTGAAAATCAAGGAAAGAAGTTCATTTTCTACATCCAGATGGATATGATAGAAAAAGCCCAAGGTGAACAGTGAGGGGACTCATTTTGATACACAGATCTAATATTTCAATGGAAGATACTGGAACTTGTACGGAAAAAATATCACAAAGTTTTATTTGGCATATATTGAAAAAGGCAAAAGCGGGAAGCAGACAAGCATGCTGCCAGAGTTAATGTCTGCCTGAATCCAAGGAATATTACAGAATAAGCAAGAATGGGAAAATGGATAAGCATGCTGCTAGAGCCATGTCTGCCCAAATCCAAGGAAGTATTACAGAATAGCAAGAATGGGAAAAATGACAAGTATGATGCTACAACCATGTCTGCCCAAGTCCAAAGAATATTACAAAATAGGCAAGAATGGGAAAATGGACAAGCATGCTGCTAGAGTCATGTCTGCCCTAGTCCAAGGAACGTTACACAATCATCAGTATATATTAGCATTACAAATGGGCAAAACCGTTGAAAGCTTCACCTTTTCATAGATTGGCTAGAAACTGTGATCCTACATTTTGAAACTTCTTTCTTTTTTTTTTTTTTTTTGCTTTTTTTAAATTAATATTGTACTTTAGGTGAAGGTTTACAGAAGAAATAGTTTCTCATTAAACAGTGCACACATTGTTTTATGTCATTGGTTAACAACCCCACAACATGTCAACCCTCTCCCTTCTCGACCTTTTATTTTTTTTTTGGTGAAAATATACATACCCAAAGATACACCATTTTAAAAGCTTCTACTTGCACAGTTCAGTGACATCGATTATGTTCTTCCAGTTGTGCTGCTATTCCCACTTTAGATGAAGATTTACAGAACAAAATAGTTTCTCATTAAACAGTTAGTACACATGCTGCTCTATGACAATGGTTAACAACCCCACTACATGTCAACACTGTCCTTAGTCAACCTTGGGTTCCCTATCACCAGCTTTCCTGTCCCATTCTGCCTTCCGGCCCTTGTCCCTGGATTGCTGTGCTTCATTATTCCCATTTTGTTTTATGGGGCTGTTCAATCCCTGGCTGAACGGTGAACCTCGGAAGTGACTTCACCACTGAGCTGAAAGGGTCTCTGGGGGCCATACTCTCAGGGTTTCTCTAGTCTCTTTCAGGCCAGTAAATCTGGTCTTTTTTGTGTGTTAGAATTTTGTTCTACATCCTTCTCCAGCTCTGTCCAGAACCCTCTGTTGTGATCCCAGTCAGAGCAGTCACTGGTGGTAGCCGGGCACCATCTAGCTATACTGGACTCAGTCTGGTGGAGGCCTTGGTAGCTGTGATCCATTAGTTCTTTGGACTAATCTTTTCCTTGCATCCTGTTCTCTTCATTCTCACTTGCTCCCGAAGGGATGAGACCAGTGGAGTATCTTAGATGGCTGCTCACAGGCTTTTAAGACCCGATTGAAACTTCTTTCTTAACTATCACTGGTACAGGTTTCAGTAACGACAGTCAGGAGGGTCCTCATTGGTCAAACAAATCTTACTATTCACTAAATGCTAATAAAAAAGATGAGTGTGGAAAGTATGTGGGTCTTTTGTGCTGTGTCTTATGATTTGTTTATGTGAAAGTTTCCCTAAAAGATGTTTTCCAAGATTATCCTAGCTATTGTCATACCTCAGGGCCCAACTGATGTGTCCTTGTGAGTTCTTGTGAGTCCAGCTGCAGCTGGGTCACATTCTAGGACAGGGAATAATGGCTCCAATATTATCTCCTAAATCAAACTTGACTAGGAATATGAAAAGATACACCTTCCTTAGCCAGCCAGAATTCAGAGGTAGAAGGAATACAAGGCTCCCTCAGAATCTGAGATGAAGAATGAAAAAATTTATTTGAAACCCAAAGGTCATTTTTTTTTTCCCCTCTGATACCTTGGTTAAATTAAGGGAAGGTTTAGCAAAGTGGAGGGAGGTGGCTGCACAGTCATTTATCTGCCTTGGTTTGGGTCTAACATTATTACCTGTGAAAAGAGACCAAACCAAAGGAACTTTTTTCACGTGTGTAATCACTTTTTTTTAATTGCGCTTTAAGTGAAAATTTATAGTCCAAGTCCGTTTCTCATACAAAAATTTATACACACATTATTATGTGACCTTAGCTGCTCTCCCTGCAATGTGACATCACACTCTTCTTTTCCACCCCAGATTTCCTGTGTCCATTCAACCAGCTCGTGTCCCTTTCTGCCTTCTCATCTCGCCTCCGTATGGGAGCTGCCCATTTAGTCTCATATATCTACTTGAGCTAAGAAGCACACTCCTCATAAGGATCATTTTATGTCTTATAGTTCAGTCTAATTTTTGTCCGGGGAGTTGGCTTCAGGAATGGTTTTAGTTTGGGGCTAACAAAGAGTCCAGGGGCCACGTCTTCCGGGGTCCCTCCAGTCTCAGTAAGACCATTAAGTCTTGTCTTTTTACTAGAATTTGAGTTCTGCACCCTACTTTTCTCCTGCTCTGTCAGGGACTCTCTGTTGTGTTCCCTGTCAGGGTGGTCATTGGTCGTAGCCAGGCACCACCTACTTTTTCTGCTCTCAGGCTGATGAAGTCTCTGGTTTACCATCTGGCCATTTTTGTCTCTTGGGCTAATATTTTCCTTGTGTCTTTTTAGTCTTCTTTGCTCCAGGTAGGTTGGGACCAATTGATGCATCTTAGATGGCCACTCGCTAGCTTTTAAGACCCTAGATGCCACTCACCAAAATGGGATGCAGAACATTTTCTGAATAAACTTTGTTATGCCAGTTGACCTAGATGTCCCCTGAAACCATGGTCCCCAGACCCCCAACCCCCCTACTCTGTCCATTGAAGTGTTTGGTTGTATTTAGGAAACTTCTCAGCTTTTGGTTTAGTCCAGTTGTGCTGACTTCCCCTGTATTGTGTGTTGTCCTTCCCTTCACCTAAGATAATTCTTGTCTACTATCTAGTTAGTTAATGCCCCTCTCCTTCCCTCTCCGCCTTCGTAACCATCAAAGAATGTTTTCTTCTGTGTTTAAACCTTTTTTTGTGTTCTGTTATACATAAGGTCGCCATGAGTCAGAGCTGACTGGAGGGAAACTAACAACAATTACTAAATACATTAGTATTAGTTGAAAGGAAAACAATTTTTCTCCTTAAAGCTATGTCTAAAGAAAAAGTTTCTTTTGCTCTGATAAGCAGTTTGGGTAAGCCTGGTTCACTGGGCTTCCTGTCATCCTAGTGGCTCATGCTTAGAGCTTGCTATTGGTAACAGTATGGAGTTTTTCTTAGTTATCTAGTGCTGTATAACAGAAATACCACAAGTGGATGATTTTAACAAAGAGAAATTTATTCCCTCAGAGTTTAGGAGGCTTTAAGTCCAAATTCAAGGTGCCAGCTCCAGGGGAAGGCTTTCTCTCTCTGTCGGCTCTGGTGGAAGGTCCTTGTCATCAATCTTCCCCTGGTCTAGGAGCTTCTCAGCTCAGCGACCCTGGGTCCAAAGGATGTGCTCCCCTCCTGGTTCTTCATTCTTGGTGGCATAAGGTCCCTATCCTCTATGCTCAATTCTCTCTTTTATATCTCAATATACAACCTAATCCTATAGATTGAGTCCTGCCTCATTAACATAACTGCCTCTAATCCTGCTGCATTAACATCATAGAGGTAGGATTTACAATACATAGGATAATCACATCATAATGGACAACCACACAGTACTGAGAATCATTGCCTAGCCAACTTGATACACATTTTGGGGGGACATAATTCAATCCATAACAATGTTGATTAATCCAGAGATGCCCAAGTCTGGATAACTTGAGATAAGGTAATTCCACTGATGGAAATAAAACAAGGGAAAGATCATCACAATCGATAGTGGAGGGAAGCATGGAAAAAGAGAGGAAAATGCAGAAGAACTGCTGTTTTGGAAATGTATTGAAATGTATACCCACCATGCGTGCTTCACTGAAATTTTAAATACTTGAATATACAGGTAGTCCCCAATTTATGACGTATTTGAGTTACGATGAACTGCACTTATGACCATCTGTTTTTTGTTTTTGTACGTCTTATCATTAGTAATACGTACTACATACAATGTTGCAGCGCATACAAGGATCATACAGATGACTCTCACTAATTGGTAACTAGAAACACCATCCCCCTTCCCAGGTATAATCCATATGATCCAGAACCTTCCACAAGTGGAGTTATTACTGGAACCGACAAAATGCCTATGTAGTCCATTTTTTTATGGATGTGTGTATTTTTTTATGTATGTATGTGGGATGGTTAAGATTGTGTGTCAACTTGGTTGGGCCACGATTCTCAGTGTTTTAATGCAATCACTCCCATGATTGAATATATTGTGAGTAGCCAATCAGATGAAAGGGGGTCTCCTTGGGGGTGTGGTCCGCATCTGTATATAAGCAGACGTTCTGGCTTTTTGCTCTCTCTGGATCCTGCAGCTGCTTCCTGTTGTCTCATCTCCTGTTCTTGGGACTTGAGCTGTCAGCTTATCTGCTGAACCTGGGATTTGTCGATCTGCACAGCCTGTGAGCGGGCGCCCTGCTCTCCTACCACCAATCTTGGGATTGCCAGCTTCTGCAGCTGTGTGACTTGGGAGAGGCCTCTACCCTGATCCGCGGACTTGGGACATTCTAGCCTCTACAATCGCATTAGCTGTTTCCTTGATATAATCTCTCTCTATATATATATGCATATATTTATACACATTACTGGTTTTGCTTCTCTAGAGAACCCAGCCTAAGACATTTGGTATCGGGATTGGTTCTAGAGAAACAAAATTGTAAAGATGAGTTTTCTAAATTGGTTCTCAAGTCTGGTTAGTCATAAAGACGTTGATGACTCTGCTTCCAGCAGTAAAGAGGTCACTGTTAGTCCATGGAGAGAGGTGGCGATACAAATATGCAAAATATCACCACCGGTAGATCAGGTATTCGTGAAAGGTGAGGCTCGGGGTGAACACATGTGTGATATCTTTCTACAGCTTTGTCATAATGAGAAGTATAAGGAAGCTTATACTTGGTTTGTCCTACTTTCGCTAGACAAACTGATGAAGGAAAGAGATGCGCTCAGGGCTTCAGAGTCAAGGCTCAAGTGCCACATACATGACCTCAAGGCTTCCACTTGTGCTTTGAAAGAAAGCCTTATTTCTTGTAGTAACAGAGCCGAAATTGCTGAAAACCAAACCCAGAGTCTTATTGTAAGAGTGGCTGAATTACAACACCAGCTCAACTGCAAACCTCAAGAGGTGTCTGAAGTTAAAGTAAGGGCATTGATTAGGAAGAGATGGGATCCTGAGACTTGGGATGGGGACATATGGGCAGATAATCACGAAGCTGGGAACACTGAGCCTGTAAATTCCGTTGAATCACT